>NC_136751.1:25027794-26227794 GCF_936440315.1 Barbus barbus
AAGAAGCCCTTTCACAGCAAGACGCCATCCGTGTCGCCCGCCTTCCGGGCCATTTGTGTGCGCATACACATGTGTGTCCTTCATTTACATTACTTGTGTCATTTTTCCTCCACAGTGAGGCCAGTGACATTCATGACTGCAGTTATCTCCATCTGAGCACACCGAAGTGTCGAAGCCACTGTACTGCATTCATAATGCTCGGCTGTGTTGTTTTTCCTGTTTGGGAAAATAATGCAGCCGGATGTTTTTTAATAGGTCATATGCCAGGATGTCTTTTGACAGTCTGCTTTCAAGGTTATCTCTAACTCATGCCCAAAGGGAGTTTAGGCTTGTCAGAATAACTGCAGGCTTTCTCCTACATTGCTTGGCCTGCGGCATGCGCTTGACACTATGAAAGCAAACCCTGACAGTATCACTACAAAAGGTCTATGCACATAAAATTAAGCTGACAGGGACCTGACTAGCAGGAGGCTGGATGTTTCTGTGTTAAAAGGTAGGTGAGCGAGGACTTGCATGGTCTCTTTGTTTCCATAAACACTCTAACAGCCTCTTTAGCGTTTGAAGAAAGAGTTGATCCGAAAATTAGAATCCTGTCACTGCTGGCCAAAAGTTTGAAATATTTTGGAAGAAGCCTCTATGCTCCCCAAGGCTGCATTTATTTGATTAAAAACACAGTAGAAAGAGTAATATTGTGAAATGTTTTTACAATTTAAAATAACTGTTTACCCTTTTAATATATTTTAAAATATAATTTATTCCTGTGATGTAAAAGCTGAATTTTCAGCAGCCTTCAGTGTCACATGATCCTTCAGAAATTATTCTAATATGTTGATTTGCTGCATAAGGAACATTTTTTTTATATTATCAATGTTTAAAATAGTCGTTTTGCTTAATACTTACTTTTATAGAGACCATGACACACCATTCCATAGTTTGAGGTAAGTATGATTTAAAAATAAAATAGATAAAAATAATAGTTTTATTCAGCAAGGATGCATTAAATTTATCAAAAGTGACAGTAAAGACATTTATAATGTTACAAAAAATGTAATAAATAAAATGCTGTTCATCAAATAATCCTGAAAAAATGTATCACAGTTTCAACAAAAATATTAAGCATCACCAGTTTTCAACACTGAAAATAATAAGAATCCTTATTAATAACTGAGCACCAAATCAGCATATTAGAATAATTCTGAAGGATCATGTGACACTGAAGACTGGAGTAATGATGCTGAAAATTAAGCTTGGCATCACAGGAATAAATGATATTGTAAATGTATATTCATTTATAAATCAGTAGTTTTAAATTGTAATAATATTTCACAATGATACTGTTTTACTGTATATTTAATCAAATGCAAACTACTAGTTGTACAAGCTACTTTTATGACATTTTTAAAGTGCATTTTAGAACTCAAAAGTACATAAGAAAAAGTCATACGGTTGTGTAACAACATGAGGGGGAGTAAACAATGACAGTAATTTCATTTTTGGGTGAAATACATTTTTAAGGTCACAATGTAACTTCTTGAGAAAAGGCATTGGTATTAAAATGCTGACAGCTTAGTGCAACATGCCCAGCATGACATTTGAAAGAAATGACACAGTTCTATGGATTAGTGCAGCTGCAAAATTACTCCATGCTGTCCATTATATAGGATTTACTGTATGTTGAAACAAACTCAAACATATGCTAATTCCATGGTTGTTTGGTCTTGCTGAGAATCTAGCGCTGCTGTTTTGCTGGCGTGTCCATTTACAAGATCATTAATAAGCATTCAGAAGTCTTGTAAATTATGACTCTGCAAACTCAGTTTCCCTACACAGCAGAATGGATGCTGCATGGTTCACTATGAAAGAAGCTCCTATTCGTAATAAAGTTAGAAGGATAGTTTGGTATTTATGGAAGTGTTATTTTTAATTTGCATCCATTAAACAACCAAGCTTCCAAAAAGTCCATAGACACACAATTGTAAAACAAAGTAATGGAAATATTCTATTCTATTCTATTCTATTCTATTCTATTCTATAGTCAGTTTTTTTTTTGGCTCCAAGGGCAACAAGTAAGGTATGAGCATCTCTGTATGAACACAGGTGGCCATTTTCATTATGGATGCTTTGTGAATGTCCATCACCATGACAGGACTGACTGTGTTCAACAATCTAATTAGTATTTTACCTGTCTATGGTCTCGTCTTACATTTCACATTAAATGCAAAGCAGTGATTAATAGCAGAGCAAAACCGTGAGGACACCTCTAGCTTGGAGTGGAATATGAATTACAGACCTCTCCGGTTTAATTCTGTGTGCCTGTTATCTTGCTCAAAAGAATTTCAAACTAATTATTTTCAAAAATGCTGTCAACTTTAAACAAATACGTCTACAGTAGCAGGGAACGTTTTGCTTGCGTATTTGGTGGCAGAGAAAAATTGAACAGATTGTCACATAATCATATTTAGAACAATGTTGTCTGGAACATTTTTTTTTGTTCTCATCTTGAATAAATCCCAGGAGTGCCTTGTGCATTTTTGAAGGATTTTTCGAAGGTACTGAACTGCTTGCTTTGTGGATTTGTGGACAGGCTTACAGTTCTTTAAAGACTTCAGAACTGAATAATGCAGGTCTGCAGGACGGCAGTGGATATTCACAGTGTTTCTCTCCGCCTGTCTGTGATGTTACAGAAACACTAAACCACAGATAGACTCATCAAAGACCGGCTGCCTGCAGTTTCAACTGCAGGCGAGCAACTGGACCTCAAGATTAATATTATTTGACACAATATTTGCAACTCGAGGGGGATTAAACAAGAATTTCCATAGTCTCTAGTCTGGAGTCGTTTCATCTCACACATATGTAATTCTGCACACACACAGAGAAACAGGCACAAAACACAATTGCTTTGTTCTAAAACCTGGTGTGCTGCTTACGGATGCAGCGTTTTAAGACATCACAGGCTCGTATCCCGGCATGAAGGTAGGGAACTTAATTATGCTGCCTCCTGAGACACCTTGTTTTGACCAAATTCTAAGGTAGCCTTACATGTATCCTTCAAGGAGAAGGCAATTTTTATAATGCACTTTGATAAGCCAGTGGAGGGGAAAAAAATAAATTCCAAGATGACAGATGAAGAAAGAGAAACGTTGATTGCAAGAGTACTCATAATTATGTATTGATAAAAATAAATGGTCAGAAATGATTCAATAATCTTGGATTAAAAACTATGACAATTTTATCAAAATGCTGTGTGTGTCATTTCTATTTATGGTAATTAAAGTATCACATCTTCCCTCTTGCGTTCCAAATCAGTCACTTAAAAGGTTTCATAACCGTTGAAATGTTGCCTTAGAAGGCAGCTGCCTAGTAAGCAGTGAGGCAGCTCACTGGGTTTTGAAGCAGATCAAATATCTGCAGAAATTATGCTGCCAATCCATTTAATTAAATCAGTACTTAAAGAAATAGTTCACCCAATAATTAAAATTTGCAGAAATGTGCATAATTTTTAAACTCATCTTTGATGACTTGAGGATGATTAACTGTAGAGGAGTAGAGGACAAGAAATTTAGCATTAAGTGTAAACAGCTGATAAAAACATCATTTTTAGAACTGTTTAGAATGTATAGGACAGTTTTTGCTTTTAAACAATGCTTAATACGCATATTTCTCTTAAATTGGGTGAGATTACTTTTTTACTGGAGAAAGCCATATTATGTACTCATATTTCAGTGGTAGCAAGAGTCTAAAGGTAAAAATGTCTTAATGATGGGTTTGTTTATTACTAAACACACGGTTATTGATCCACACGATGTTAGTTGACAGACTGGAGTCATGTGGATTACATGTGGGTTATTGTGATGTTTTATTATCTGTTTGGACTCTCATTCTGACGGCACCCATTCACTGCAGAGGATCTATTGATGAAAATTTTAAGTTTGGGATGCTTCCCTTCTATTTTTGCATTACTCCATGCATTTTCTTCTCTCACCTGTACATAGCAAAGCAGTTATATACAACATGGCCACAAAGATATTTACCAAAACACTTCAACAAAACCCGGCCAGCTTATTTTTTTATCATATAGCTGCACATTACAGTGTGTAGTGTTAAACGTACTCATGAGCTGTGTTGGCCCACACCCATGTTGACAGGATGAGTTACATCCTAAATAAAGAGTAACTCATGTGTGCTTCACTACAGTTCACTAGAGGGGAGACAGAGCAGGAAGAAAAGCCATGAGACAGCATTTCTTTCAGTTAATATAGCTCTCTCTGCACTCCTCCGAGACTCCCTGAATCCTCTCTACCTATCCGCTGCCTCAATATTTGCCCATTAAAAGGCAGAGCCCGAGTTTCTGGTGAATAATTTAAGGCTGCTGCTGCTCTCTGGTCGGAGCACAGAAGCCTGCTGATCAGAGAGTCTTAAAGGAGTTTTGACAGCAGCCGATGGGAGCGAAAGGGCATTGAATAAAGCCACATCTTTAAATAAACTCTTTTAATGAGGGGGATTCTGTCAATGGGCCACCCAATCTGAGGAATATTCACAAAATATGTCTGAATCATGTCCAGCTCGGGCTTTTTGATGCTCAAGGGCAAGACATTTGATATGAGCGTTCATGTACTGTATCTGTGATCACTGGTGGACATTTTCATTATGGATGCTGTGAATGTCCATCATCACAGACAGGAATGACGGTGCACAACAATCTTTATATTTTACCTGTCTATGGTCTCGTACCACATATCATATCCGCGGCAATGATTAATAGCAGAGCAAAACTGTAAGGACAGACTCATTTTAACAGAGAATTGAAAGAAAGAAGATTGAAATACATTGTGCTTAAAGAAAATGAAACTCCTTTTAGGACCATTAAGATTCTCATTTCTGTACTTTTGAACCAATCTGCAAGGTCTATACATTGAAAGAAGTTATTTTATTCATCAAGGATGCATTAAATTAATCAAAAGTGAAGGTAAAGACTTTTACATTGTTACAATAAATAAATAAAGAGAAAGAAAGATAGAAAATAATAAAAATAATTATGTTAAATAATTGCTGTCATTTTGAATTGAATAATTATAAAATAATCCTGAAAAATATATATTTTTAATTAGTATTATTATTATTATTATTTTATTTTTTTATTTTTTTTTAAATACAGCACAACTGCTTTTTACATTGAAAATAAAATGTGACTGAAGAATGGTGAAGAATAATGATGCAGAAAATTCACCTTTTCTATCACTGGAATAAATTAAATTATAAAATGTATTAAAATAGAAAACATTTACTATAAACTGTAATAATATTTTACAATATTACAATTTGTTTTGTAATTTTTTACTAAATAAATGCAGCCTTGCTGACCATTAGAGACTTTTTTTCAAAAACAACTGTATACAGATTTTGATATATATATATATATATATATATATATATATATATATATATAAATTAGTGCTGTCAAATGATTAATCACGATTAATCCAAAATAAAAGTTTTTGTTTACAAAATATGTGTGTGTCCTGTGTTTACACACATACAGTATATATTTTTGAAAATATTTACATGTATATACATTTATATATTTATATTATTATTTTTTGTATTATATATAAATATATTTTATATATAAACATAACATATTTTTCTAAAATATATACATGCATGTGTTTGTATGTATATATACATAATAAACACAGTGTACACATATATTATGTGAACAAAAACGTTTATTTTGGATGTGATTAATCGCTATTAATCGTTTGACAGCACTAATATATATATATATATATATATATATATATATATATATATATATATATATATATATATATATATATATACATATAGATATTTTTTCTTTTCTTTTCTAAAAGGGACCAATAATCTTACAGACAAAGCAGAAAAAGTTAAAAATATTAACAATATTTAAAAAATAAACAACATTTAAATTGAGAAGTATAAATTCATATATTTTTTGTTACAGTATTACAGTACTACTACTAATAATCATAATCATAAAAACTGCTTAATATTAAAGAAATAATTATATTCACATTTTAAAGTATTGATTAATTTACTCTAGAAAATACCTTGTACTTAATGAGAATCATCACTGAGAACAACATGAATTTTGACCACCTTACGGTAATGAGAATTTGAGTGGAGAAAATGTGCTTAACACTCATAAAGATAATGTCTCACTTCAAAAATTCTAATGGTCCTAAAATGGGCTTCTTTCTCTTTATGCAAACTATCATTTCTTTTTTTGCTAAATGTGACCTGGACAAGTTCTCATCAGTCTCACCCCTCTATCTGAGAGAGCAATCTGTCTGGAACACAATTACAGAGCAGAAAGTCATTTATGTTGGCATAGAAACCCACAGTTGGGTTGCACGTACGCACATTCTTAAAATTCAGAAAGACATTTTCTTACACATTTCCTCACTCACTCACTCACTCACTCACTCACTCACTCACTCACTCACTCACTCACACAGGCAGAACCCTAATTGGTGGAGGAAGGTTTGGACTTGGGGCTCAGTGGCATACTAGCTGTGCCACTCATATTCCTACATGCCTAATGAGTCTCTCTCTATCCGTTTCGCTCTCCAAGAATAAACAGCGCTGGGCCCCGCTCTCCATCTCAGGGGCGTGCTACTGTTTTCCTCATGAGCAGACTCGTAAACATAACGATTAAATGACCATGGTCAGAATCACCATCTGGGCTGATTAACTACAAATCTGGAGACCAGGGGAGTGTCTGTTCCGGTGCGTGCTAGCGATATTAGCGTGTGCGAAAATATCAACTAATCGGAGGGTTAATGCAACAGATGCATGAGCTAAATAGGAGGCAGACAGTGACTTATGACAGTCGTGCTACGCCAGGCGCCGCACGTCTCTCAGCATATCAAGCATATCAAAATGTGAATAACAACAAAGCTGACTTTTTATAGTTAGTTATGGTCGCCCACTCATTCAGATCCGGAGAATGCGTTAGTTATTCCCTGTAGCATTTTTAGAAGGAATGGAAATCTTCTGAACATAAGAAACTCTTGTTTGTTGTCGGGGGAGACTGTGACTTTGAACAGCTCTCTCTCTTTCTCTACATGTGTGAGTCATCAGGGTTCCAGAGAAGATGATCCCTTGACACTGTCGCACTGAACCTTCACTGTCTCAGATATTTATTTTGGCAAATGGAACAAGCACCGTCTCGGGTAGTCAAAGCGTAATATCAAGCAGATTTTAAAGCTAAAAATAACAATCACGGATGTCATGGATGTGTTTGATGTGTTGCTTTTTGAATTCAAAACATATTTCATATGATAGCAGTATGTTTCACTAAAAAAACTAAAAATATAATAATATTATATTATATTATTATATTATTATATATTATAATATTATATTATTTATGTGTAAAATATTTTTAAATACATTTAATTTGTTAAAATGAATATTATTGTAACAATCAGTCCACTGAAGGCATATTGTAAGAACCCATGTGCAGTTTATTAACAAAGTGAAACTCAAAATACAAACAAACGAAGACTTGACTTGACACAAACTTGACTTGAAACAGACTTGACCAGAAACAGACTTGACTTGGCATGAACAGAAGCACAACTCACCAAACAGCAGGTTACACAGATAATACTCGGCAAGAGACAATGGCAACACGAGGGCTATAAATACCAAACAATAAGGGTCACTTGACACAAACCAACCAATGGGAAACAAGGCACATGACTAAAGTGTATCTGACTGACATTAACAAAGATGCCATAAAAATACACTGCTCATTTTTAGTTCACGTTAGCTAATGTTAACAAAAGACAACGTGTAAAGAGGTACCAAATTAATTACCTGCTAATTAATTAATGCTAATGACTGAATGCATTGTGAGAATAAGAATTTGGGGTAAATGTGTTTAACTGAAATAAAATCATTTTAAATGTAAAATGCATAGATCTATGGAATACAATACATACATGCATACATGAATACATGCATGTTTTTATATGATTAACATATTCAATTTTAATCATATTCTTGATTAAAACAGTTAAGAACAGAAGCTAAGCATTCAGAAACTGCATTTTCCCATGCACGGTATGATATGTCATATTAATTGAATGAAGAAGCGATACTACCCACTGTTGTGGCTCAGTGATGCTGCCTGCAGGGATCTAGTCCTTTTAACCATGAAATATTTACCAGAGGAACTACTTAACCACAGGAAACCTCTGCAAACCCGATGATGACCCAGACTAGTCCTCTCTGAAAGATCTATAGTGAATAATGCATCGCAATTATGCAATGATATCAGTTGCATTCATTCTAGTAAGAGTCAGACACAATTAGAGTTAACCTGAGCAGAATGAGGCTGTGCTTGTCTACTGGGTAATGTCAGACTGATGGCCTCCAAGATCAAAATGCTGTGACTGGACGTGTGGCATATGAAATATGCAAAATTTTAATGACATGAAACTTTTGAGTGAACAATAACCTTACGCATGCATGCATGCACGTACAAATGCATTTTATGCACTCTAAAAAATGCTGGGTTAAATAAAACCCAGCGCTGGGTAAAATATGGACAAACCCAGCGATTGGGTTGTTTTGACCCAGCAGTTGGGTTACTGCCCAGAAGGTTGGGTTAAACATTTAACCTTGAAATTTAACCTTGAAAACAACCCAATTGCTGGGTTTGTCCATATTTTACCCAGAGCTGGGTTGTATTTAACCCAGCATTTTTTTAGAGTGCATATATTTCATAAATACGTATTTTATATCTTTACATATAATTAGAAAAAAATATAGATTTTTAAAATATATTTCAAAATATACAAACAATGACCAAAATATATTTATTAAAATATGTTTCTAAATAGATTTATGTACATATATATATATTTTTACCAATACACTATTGGATATGTTTGAATTAAAATATATATATATATAAAATATATTTTTGAAAAGTATTTAAATATTTATTTTGCCCTCCATTCATTTTAGTCCAAGATGATACATTCACATACAGCATATTTTAAGAAAAACATGTTGTCTTTAACATGTGTTGACATATAACACATTTGAATAAGAATCAGGAAGAAAAAAAACAAAACAATATACAATATATATAAATTTAAATTCAAAATGAACCATTATTATTATCATACTATATAATAATATATTTCACTATTATATTTATTGATCACTGAAATACATTTTGAAATATATTTTCATATATGGTTGAAATTAAATATGTTTTCCATTTCAAAAATATATTTCATTGAGCTTCACTGTTTACAACATACATTTATTTAATATTAATATTTATTTATTTACTGTATGGTTTAAGTCACACATTTCACACAGTTGAAGAATACAGAGAACAGGAAGGAAAGGAAGAATAATTCCAGCTCAAATGCGCATTTTAATCACTGCTAATCAATTGGAGTAAAAATATCCTCCATAAAACAGTACGCAGTGTAACTACAGAAGACGCTGATAATCCCCATCTATTATGCTACCCGAACTCTGTGCACAGCTCTGCTGAGGTAGATTGGAACAGGGTAATTACCAACATTTAAACTGTGGAAATCTTTAGAGCTATCATCATAATCTTTGTTTATCATGAACAACATTTTACGCGCAAAATAATCACCCCAATTCTGTTCGCTAATTAGGTCAATACATCGGATCCTTGGGGACAGGTCTAATCAGCCATCCTGCAGGCTGTTTGAGAAGATTAGCAAAGCTAATAGCTACATTAACTTCAGGGTAAAGCCAAATTCACTGTGCTGATAAGTGATAACTCAATATAAAATGTGGAACATATATATATATATATATATATATATATATATATATATATATATATATATATAGTAACCCAAGGACACATTACAGACCAAACCAATGACTGTTAGCGGCCTTCAATTGGTGACCCGACACTTGGAAACAAGCCACTACAGATAAAACTGATATAGCTGGTGAACAGCACTTAAATGTGTGCCACAATGTGAAATAAATGAGAAAAGGAGAATGTTTATCTGCTCTTGGCCTTGCATCTTCAATGTTGTAGTCATGGTACGCTGTTGTCTATTTTCAGCTATTTTCTTTATACCTCTTCAATCATTTTTGGACATTACATCTCACAACTGTGACAAGACGGAATTTTTTAGTATCACAGTATCATTTTTTTTGTTTTATTTTTTATTTTTTTAATTAAAGTTAATGAATTAGTTCATTCAAAAAAGAATGACCTTCAGGCCATTCAAGATGTAGATGAGTTTGTTTCTTCATCGGAGCAAATTTATGGAAGTTTAGCATTACATCACTTGCTCACCAATGGATCCTCTGCAGTGAATGGGTGCCGTCAGAATGAGAGTCCAAACAGCTGATAAAAACATCACATAATCCACAAGTAATCCACACTACTCCAATCCATCAATTAACATCTTCTGAAGTGAAAAGTTGTGTGTTTGTAAGAGGCAAATCCATCATTAGGTCACTTTAACATTATACTGTCGCTTCTGGCCAAAATATGAATACATAATCTATTATTACACTTCTGTTTTTTTTTGTTTTTTTACTGTTTTTGCTTGTAAACAGCTGGAAGCAATTGTTTGAAGTTAAACATGTCTTGATGGATTTTCTTTCTTACATTGCTTGGGAATTATTGTGTTTTTTTTTTTTTTTTTATCAGCTGTTTGGACTCTCATTCTGACGGTACCCATTCACTGCAAGTAATGTAATGCAAATTTTCTCCAAATCTGTTCTAATGAATAAACAAACTAATCTACAACTTGGATGGCATGAGGATGAGTAAATGAGTGAACTACTCCTTTATATGAAAATGAGAAATGTTGCATTGGAGTTTACAAAACCACAATAAGCCATATCATCAAAATCAGGATGTTTAAATCAATGGAAACATGCACTGTTCATCTCAAAATAGCTATCATTATCTGACCCACTGATACAGTATGGCTATAAAGCTGTGAACAGTCTTTATTTGGTTTTATCAGTACATCAAGTACACCAGGGCATAAGGGTCAGAATGACTGCCTTCTTTACCCTTGGGGAAATAAAAAACCTGGATCGGACTGGTGTAACACACACTCATTTCTCTTAAGACCCCCTATCCTTGGGCTTTCTTGCTCAGGATCCCCCATGGAGCAGGACCCTCATGGAACATCCACTTAGAGAGAGACCCTATAATCAAAGGATGGTGGAGGCAGCTATCAAGCCCATCCAATCTCCTGAGGACACAGGAGAGCAGGAATTGGAGCCTGGCAAAAATACGCTGCAGCATTGTGAAGTTATTCGCTGCTGGATGAGAAACAAGGTCTGTTTTGAAAAGCCAATATGTGGAGGGTGTCAGTGAAGAGACATATTGCAAGTGTGCTTTTGAAAAATGCTCCTTATTTTCAGTCATCATCTTCAACGTTAATCAGATGTAATTTAATGTGTACTGTGAATATGAAAGAATAGATGAACATATCCGTTTCTGGTAACACTTTCAAATAGGGAACACTTATTAACTATTAACTACGACTTTTCCCTCAATAAACTCGTAATTTGCTGCTTATTAATAGTTAGTATGGTAGTTGTTAAGTTTAGGTATTGGGTAGGATTAGGGATGTAGAATAAGGTAATGTAGAATAAGGCATTAATATGTGCTTAATTACTACTAATAAATGGCTAATATTCTATTAATATGCATATCTCATAATATCATAATTATGCATTTGTATAATAATAATAATAATAATATGTATTTGCATAATCATGCCAATACTACTACTACTACAACTATTATTAATAATATATGAGATAATATTTATAATATTTATAACAATAAAAATACATATTAATAATATAAATATGCATTTTTAAAGAAGAAAGAAAGAAAGTTTGGAAAATTTTAACCAACAGACAAATGTTCCGAATTAATTGCACTTTTCATCTGCTTAATACCAGATGGATAAAATAATTTTTTTTTCATTGAATATATTTCACTCAGAAATATATAACATTATGTTAGTAACATGGGTTGAAAACAGCACTACACTTTAACTTTAAATGAAGTTTTGAAGAAATTAAGCTTTTTAAATGATTCTTTGAATACACCAGCAAAATTAATGGCCCACTTTTCACTGATATACCAAAGACTATTTTCAAGTCACAATGATTAAGCTATTAACTCCCTGTTGCAAATTACTGCTTTCAAGTGTTTATGCAAAACTTTCCATCACTTTGCTATTAGTTACCTAAAATCCATTATAGACCATGCGGTTGGTGTGCAGCTGTGTATTATGATGAATTCCAGTCTCTGCCTGATAAAGATGCTCACATGGCAACAAAAACACATTAAAAGCGAAACACTAAAGCTGATTTCAGCCCCTCACTGGTCAGCCGGCGGCTCTGCAGAGAACATGATGAGCATTTTATGGCCCCTGTAATAAGCCAAGTGAAGAATATGTCATAGGTAACAGCAGACACCGAGACTCGCTGAAGGACAGATCTGTCATACTCCGCAACTGACTCTTATGCAGATGGATTAGACTCAGTCACATAAAAAATAATTGTCCTTGAAACATATTGCTGGACCCCTGTGATAGATATCTCCTGTTTCTTGGCTGGGTAATTGAAGCTGACCTTAATAAATTAGTAACACAGGTTGTTGTCTCGACAGTGGTGCTGAAGATTAAGCTGACATCCTGAGGGGAAGATTCAAGGAATTAATAGCATTTATTCCGCCAGTAACACATGCGCACACACTCACACACGCATGAACAGACTGGGATCTCCAAAAGAAAGGGAACCACCATGACCATCTTACTTTCGCTTGTTTTAAGGGAAAATGAGTGTATGGTCTTTCTGTAAACTGTAGAACATGTATTTGTACTATACAATAATAATTAAAAAATAAAAAATAAATACAATTTCACTACAAGGCTAAAAAATAAAATAAAATAAATAAAAAAATCCATAGAAAATGGATAATGACCTGGCCATAAATTAGCAGTACATTTTTTTTGCTAGATTTATGGACATTTCTTTCAACCCAACATGTAATGTACAATTCAAAATACAGGGAAAACATACCATGCATGTTTGTTCACACTGTATAACAGGGGTCACCCTGTGGGGGGAGAACCTGCACCAGCACCACTGACAGATGAAGAGGAGATGGTCAAGTATTGGAAGAATTTTAAAATCCAAAAGGAAAAAGAATAACTGTTGCTTTTGTATTTGTAGGAAATAAAAATGACCAAAACAATTGTGAATAATTAGTTTATTTAACAGCTGTGGCATCTCGTAGATACTACCCCTCCATCTGGCATCTGTCCATTCCATACAATAATCAGTTTCATTTTCAGAAGGTGCGATGGTGGGAATATGCATGTCATCAGTGCATCCAACCACACTGGAAATCCTGAAGGAAATTCTAATTACTTCCAGAGGTCGCAGCAAGATGTTATCAAGTGAACGTCATTTATCAGATTAGCCTTATTTAAACCGATTGCTACACCACTGACCTACAGTCCTGTGAAACTCCTCTTTGACGGATTTGTGCCCAGGAAAAAATTCTCAGAGTGAGTGTGAGTGTGAGTGCGACACACACTTTCCTTATAGGTCTGCATAAAGCGACCTAACTAATGTGCTCTGCATCTCCAATGTTTTAAAGAAAACTACCATTTAAAATGGTACTGCTCAAATAAACATGCATGTGAATATGGATAAATAAATACATAAATAAATAACATAAGGTATTTAGTCTTGTTTCCATGAAGGGAATTGCATTTTTCTTGTGTTGCAAATTATCAGCCAATGGGGTAAGAAATGAAAAATATTGTTGTTTCCGTTTGCATTAAGATTATTTATCCTATGGCAGACAATTTTACACGTTTTACATAAAATGCACTTGAAAGGAAAATCCCCCAGGAAACGAGTAAATATCATAGACCATTTTTCATCTATAGAAAATACATCTTAACGTAAGAATTTTTAGATATTTGTACTTGAAATAAGAAAAAAATAGATATTTTTGCAGCGTGATTGAATGAATAAGATATTTAATAAGATATGCTGTCAAACGATTAATAGCGATTAATCGCATCCAAAATAAAAGTTTTTGTTTACATAATATATGTGTATATTGTGTATATTGATTATGTATATAAATACGAACACGTATATTTTTAAGAAAATAATATAAAATATAAATATAAATATATATACATGGAAATATTTTCAAAATATATACTGCATGTGTGTGTATTTATATATAGCCTACATAATAAATATACACAGTACACATACATATATGAGGTAAACATATTTCAAAAATATATTTATTTTGGATGCGATTAATTGTGATTAACCATTTGACAGCACTAACATATATATACCTTTAACAAGAATAAAAAATAAAACAAAAACTTATTTTGGATGCGATTAATCATTTGACATCACTAATATATATATATCTTTTTTTTATCTGTATGACTCACTTTAAATGCATTAAATCTACTCAAATTACTTGATTTAAGAAATCACTTTTAATTCATCATAACCTTGAAGCAGTGTGACTTCTTGACATCTGTACTAAACATAATTATTTTTTTAACCACCAAACTGAGTCCTGAAGCATTTACTAGGGTTAATTGAATACAAATGAACTTTCTAGTCAGATCTGAAGATTGGTGAACAAAAACTGTTGGGGCAAAATGTCTGAGTCTCACCTGTTTTCAGACACAGAGTCAGAAGCTGAAATATATAGAGATGTCTTAATCTATTTTAAAGCCCAGCAGCCTTTCACCCACTCACACAAATGATGTCAAACTGAATTACATAAAGCGAAGGAGGTTTCAGAGGCACAGTGTAGGATCTGGCAGTGTGATTTGTACATTTGATGTGGTAAACAGATGAATAGGGCCCTTGCATAATGCTATAGGAACACACTATTTTCGGTGCAGTACCTATTTAACACTGCAGACCTGCAATGAGTAATTTGAGAGTCTAAGCTTTGAGAGGTCTGCGGGTGAGCGCGCTCATTCAAGCGTTCCCCAGGTACCGTTAGGAAACACGATGAAGTGTCAACAGTTATAAATACCCAAAATAGCACAGCTTTATAGTGAGTGGTATCACTGTACAAAAGTCGCTTAAGGATTCCTGCACTACAGCACTTGAAAACACAAACAAACGGCAGACGGAAGGAAATTTGAATTTAAATATTTGACATGCACTTCACCCATTTTTAGGTCACTGCATGCATGCAACATTCAGTTTTGTTGAGGGTTAATCAAGTTAATTATTTATAAACAAAAGGAAATTATTAACTAATTAACTAATCATTTGGAGACACATGGTAACCAGATCAAGAAAATTGTTTTTATACTTTAATTCAGCAAGGACGTGTTAAATTGACCAAAAGTGGTTATAAAATACTTTTATATTGTTCAACATTAACAACAATAAAAATATTTCTTGAGTGCCAAATCAGCATATTAGAATGATTTTTGAAGGATCATGTAACACTGAAAACTGAAGTAATACCAATAAATTACATAAAATATATTAAAACGGCAAAGTTATAATTCTTTTTTATAGTCAGAAATATGTGACAAAAGCTGTATTTATTTTATTTGATTAAAACAGTGATATTGTGAAATATTATTAAAATGTAAAATAATTGAATATATTTTAAAATGTAATGTATTTTTTAATGGCAAAGTGGATAGATAGATAGACAGACAGACACATTTTTTTTTTTTTAGAACCATGCACTTACATTTTGTGATTAGAAAAATCCTTGTGGCACTCTGCCACTGTGTAAAAAAAATAAAAAAAATACATTAAGTAGACTTGAGTTTTTCTAAGTATGCACAAATGACTGCTTGAGCTGTCTGTGAGCTGAAAAATTAAACACGATGTCTCAGATTTTAGCACATTTTTAATAGAGCTTGCAAAGCAAAATACCAAATGCTGAGACAAGGTTTAATGAAGAGGAGTATGCACACAGCAGAAGTTTCCTGCAGGCCTTTCAGAGAAATTAGAGTACATCAGCTTCACAGTTTTTGTGCGATGTAACAGCATATGGTTCAGTATGTGAGCTCACAGCTGGTTGGTGATGTGCTGCCTTCTCAAGTGAAGCTAAAGCAAAGTTAAATGCGCTCCACTTTCAACTAAATCAAACTGGCCAGCAGGGTGAGGGCGTCCTCAAACTTAATTATCTAAGACAAAACAATGCAAATTTTTCGCAGACTGTGAATTCAGAGGCACGAGCTCAGACTAACAGCATTGGTATTGAATGTGGATTGTTTTGGAGCTGTTGTTGAGATGCTAATTTCATTAGCATTGGTTTTATATGACATTATGTTGTCCTAAAATATCAAATGACCAATTTCACCTCACATCCAGGAGCTTTTTTTCTTTGTTCACCACACTTTTACCACCTTACAGCATCTACATCTTGGAAAAAATGGGTTATCATCAGAAAGTCGCCACATAAAAGAGCCCCAGTCTCCTCTACAGTTACTCTTACCCTATGTTCATAGTGATTATAACTTAGGAATGTATATACATCCAAATTTTGATCAAATGGGGAATGGCTGAATTATATTACTGAATGAATAAATGACATTATAATGTAAATTAATGAATATAAACATGAAAATGAGGCAGCCGCTCTAGAATATGAAGATCAAACATGTTTTTTGCATGTTGTTGAGGACTATATATAGCGAAGCTGTCAATCTAGTGTCTCATCATGAAGTCATGTTAGTATGCTCTACAGGTTAGTGACTATAGTGTGAGTCACAGCAGCTGAAAGCATAATAATGAACTCAGAAGACGAACAACAAAGCAAGCATTACACAGGATTCACTAGAGGACGGGATGATAAACAAAGTGGTAAAAGCTTTATAGCAAAAGTCAGAGAATAAAAGAAAAGACCAAAGTATTCATGCCAAAAGTGCAGTTCAAAAACACCATGCATAAATGAAGTGAATCATGCAGGAAAGCAGACAAAATAATCAGTCAAATCTGCACAATTATGAGTTATTCATTAAAAGCAAGTTAAATTGGCAAAATGTCAACATTGATATTTTGTAGCTTTTACAAAAAAGGTGTATGCATTAGAAGCCACAACTGAACATGAACATGAATAGTTCACCCCAAACGTGTTGAGGGACAGAAGTTTATTTTTTAATTTTTTAATAGGAAAGCTCAGAAATGGACTATAAAAGTCAAATGGAGTATAGAAATTGCACACTAAATGTTGAAAATCACCAAAATATCAAATAGGCAACATACAGTATTTGCTTTAACCCTTACAATGAATAAAGAAAACTGCAGTCTATGTTCGCACTATGGGTCAGTTCTGAACTTTGAAATATGAACGTCTACTTTGTCAAAGCATCTTTTAGGTCATGCCACTTGTTGTCTGTTTCTGAGTGTTTGTGTATGCATATTTTTGACCCTGGACCACAAAACCAGTCTTAAGGCGCTCGGGTATATTTGTAGCAATAACCAAAAATGCATTGTATGGGTCAAAATTATTGATTTTTCTTTTATTTAGTAAAGATCATGTTCCATGAAGATATTTAGTAAATTATAAATAATATATATATATATATATATATATATATATATATATATATATATATATATAAATTTAATTTTTGATTAGTAATTTGCATTGCTAAGAACTTAATTTGGACAACTTTAAAGGCGATTTTCTAAATATATTGTTTTTTTTGTTTTTGTTTTTTGCACCCTCAGATTACAGATTTTCAAATAGTTGTATCTCAGCCAAATATTGGCAAGGCAAGGCAAGGCAAGTTTATTTATATAGCACATTTCATACACAGTGGTAATTCAAAGTGCTTTACATAAAAGAAAGTGAAATAGACATTAAAATCAATAAAAACATGGAAATAAAAATAATAAAAACAAAGAATTTTAAAATGATATAGAAAATGATTTAAAATAAATTTAAAGAAAATGATTATACATAAAATGTATTGCAGTCAGTTCGGACATATAGCACAGTGCTCATTCAACAAATGCACAGTTAAACAGATGAGTTTTGAGTCTTGATTTAAATGTGGCTAATGTTTTAGCACATCTGATCTCTTCTGGAAGCTGGTTCCAGCTGCGGGCCGCATAATAGCTAAAAGCAGACTCCCCTTGTTTTGTGTGAACCCTTGGTATTTCTAACTGACTCGATCCTAATGATCTGAGTGGTCTGTTTGGTTTATATTCAGTGAGCATATCAGCAATATATTTAGGTCCTAGGCCATTGAGTGACTTATAAACGAGTAAAAGTACTTTAAAATCAATCCTAAATGTAACTGGAAGCCAGTGTAAGGACCTGAGGACTGGTGTGATATGCTCAGATTTTCTGGTTCTAGTCAGAATCCTGGCAGCAGCGTTCTGGATGAGCTGCAGCGGTCTAATGGTCTTCTTGGGAAGGCCGGTGAGGAGACCATTACAGTAATCCACCCTGCTGGTGATAAAGGCATGAACAAGTTTCTCCAAGTCTTGATTGGAAACAAAACATCTAATTCGTGCAATATTTTTGAGGTGATAGTATGCTGATTTAGTTACTGCTTTGACATGACTACTGAAACTAAGGTCTGTCTCCAGAATCACCCCAAGATTTCTGACTTGATTTTTAGTTGTTTGACCCCTAGAGTCAAGGTATGCATTCACCTTGAGAACTTCATCTTTGTTTCCAAATGCAATGATTTCAGTTTTCTCCTTGTTTAACTGAAGAAAGTTCTGGCACATCCAACTGTTAATTTCATCAATGCATTGGCAGAGGGAGTCAATGGGGCTGTAGTCATTTGGAGATAAGGCTAGGTAAATCTGGGTATCATCAGCATAGCTGTGATAGGCAATTTGGTTCTTCCTCATTATCTGACTTAGTGGGAGCATATACAGGTTAAACAAGAGCGGTGCAAGAATTGAGCCTTGTGGGACTCCACATGTCATGGCCGTCCACTTAGACTTATGCTCTCCTATATTCACATAATAACCTCTCCCTTCTAAGTATGATCTGAACCATTTGAGTTCCATCCCAGAAAGCCCGACCCAGTTTTCCAGTCTCTCTAAAAGTATGTTATGATCGACAGTGTCAAACGCAGCACTAAGATCTAGTAGTACCAGCACTGATATTTTGCCAGAATCAGAATTGACGCGAATATCATTTATTATCTTAACGAGTGCTGTCTCTGTATTGTCCTATCACAACAAACCATACATCAATGGAAAGCTTTCAGATGCTGTATAAATCTCAATTTCGGAAAAAAATTTACCCTTATGACTGGTTTTGTTGCCCAGGGTTACATTTATGCTTATTAACAAAATTCAGTCCTAAAGCATCTGTGAAATGGGAAAGAGGCTATACGTACTTTTACAGAAGTATTTTTAAGATATATCTTATCATTTGTAGTTACAGTTGATGTCTTTGTCAAAATTGACCCACAACAAGGAAATGGGCATACTTATTTATTAAAATGCTTCAAAACATGAAAAAAAAAAAAAATTAAATAATGTGTATTTTGGGTACTGTACTTTTTTATTTTCATAACTTTCTCTGGGGTCAAAAATTACTTGAGTATATAGGGTTATAAAGGTTAAGAGCTTCAGCAGAGGGTTTATAAATAACTACTTCAGGTCTATTCATCACACAAAACTATCATATAGTTTCAGAAGACACTAACATACACAAGTCATATGGACTACGTTTATGGTGTTTTTATAATTTTTAGAGCTTGACAGACATTGTCGCTATGAATTGTCATACAAGAGCTGCTTCAAAAAAATTATCCGTTTGTTTTTAGAACAGGTTTGGAACAACATATGTGAATGTTCACTTTTGGGTGAACTACCCCTTTAATATGCCTGAAGTGTGTGCAACATTTTGCAAATGATAATAAGGAGGAGGCGAAACAGCAGGGGATGTACCAGATTTCTTTTGCTTTCTTTCAATAAAGTGAGTCTCTGACTTTGAGTCTGAGCCAGAGATATGCAGAAGGCCCT
This sequence comes from Barbus barbus, assembly GCF_936440315.1. NCBI lineage: Eukaryota > Metazoa > Chordata > Actinopteri > Cypriniformes > Cyprinidae > Barbus > Barbus barbus. The sequence goes on from NC_136751.1 coordinate 25,047,862, forward strand.
TACAGCAACCAACATCATGCTAAATGTGTCCACTCAATCGCCCGTGTGAGCATCTGTTTGTGTATGTGTCTTCCCCCGCCAAGATCGAAATCCTTTGTTTTTTCCTCTCATCCCACTCATACTGTCAAGTTGGAGTGCTTCAGTAAATCCCACAACTCCTGGAGAAGCGATCTTATTTACAATCTGGTGAATAACGCTCCTCAAATTAGCCAGCAAACAAACTAGCGCCAAACGCGAGAGTATGTGTGTCATTCTAACACACAAAAAACTCAAAGTAAATCAAAAGTGGATGTCCTGATGCACATCAAGAAGACATCGATGATGGAATATTGTCAATAATTGCAAAAACCACTTCATTAACAGCTTTGGAATGTATAAAGAACAATTCAGAACCAGTGCAGCCAAAAGCGCAGTCGTGTGGGGTTGCATTTCAACCGTGTAATCACAGGACAAATAAGTATTGTTATTCCACAAGGACTAATAACTGACTGAGTTCTGGCCCTGTGGTGTGTTAATGTGAGTAATAGTGCTGCCATATGCAATATTCGCCCTGCAAATGATTCTGTTTATTAAAGAAAACTCCTGAAAATGAAATATTGATCTCATGTTCAGTGTAGATATCGATCGACAGTCCTTCAGATGCCCACTGGTGTCTCGGGAGGCAGGGAGGAGGAGTTTTTAGTTTGGAGGAAAGTTCTCTGGTCTCGTTTCACATGCCTACATTGCAGCAGATGAAGCTCTGTTTTACAAGAGCTGCGGACCCGGTTAAGCAGAAAGCAATTACCAGATTGTGTCACCGCAGTGTCCTCCGGAGAGATTACTTGGTTGGAGGCAAGGACTACGTACTGGAGGATGCTATTCCTGAGAGACTGAGGGCTTGACTCGCTGCTCAAAGGGCTTTGTGTGTAATTTGAATCCGCTGATATGCTGGCCTGATGAGGGAATGCAGAAATATGAGATCTGTTCTCTCTCCTTTCTGTGAGAATGAACGAGGAATGGAATAAGAGAGCAAAATAGATTATTAAATCATTACCTCTTTTGTATATTAAGTGACTTATGTTGTCTCATCGTTATCAAGCCTCATTCAGTGTCCTTTTCATGTTGCTGGGATACACAATTAGATAGTAAATTATTATATTTGTTAGGGTAAACTCAGTGTTTCCTGCACTCCTTTTGAGTAACGGAGCTCCCCCGCTGCTGAATTTTCAATACCATGGAAAAATAAATTGTATAGTTGTGAACATCAATTTGCTGTCTAGACTGAATGCGATGCAATAAAAATACAATGCGCACTACAAAATAATCACAAGCTGCATGCAAAAACAAACATACAGCCACACAAGTGAGGTCCGGTTCATAATCAAAGGCGTTTTTTTTATTTTTTTTAATTGAATTAAAAACATACAGTACTGTATGACGAATGTAGTCTGATTCACACATAAATGACTTTTATGAGCTGGTTCTTTTTAATGCATCAAAACATATAGCACGACCAGTGGAGTCCGATTCACAAACAAATGACTCTTACGAGTGGCTCTCAATGACTCTTTTTGTTGAATTGCAAAAATACAACCAGTTCAGTGCAGCATGATTCATGAACTACAAAATAATCGCAGGCTGCATGCAGAAACAAACATACAACCACATGTGTGGTCCAATTTATAATCAAATGATTCTTAAGAGGCGGTTCTTTTTAGTGGATCAAAAATATATAGCACGATCAGTGCTGTCTGATTCACAAACAAATGACTCTTACGAGTGGGTTCTTTTTGTTGAATCACAAACAAAATCAGTTCAATGCAGTCTGATTTACGCACAAAATAAATCACAGGCTGCATGCAAAAACAAACATATACCACCACGATCAGTGTTGTCCGATTCACAAACAAATAACTCTTATGACCTCGTTCTTTTAATGAATAGTTAAAAAAGAGGAGTTACCAATTTAAATCAATTTGACAAACCATTGTGAGCTGAAAATATCAGAGCAGTCATTGAATCAATAATGACTCGCTGATCTGCAAGTTAACATTATTTTATTACATCAACAACAAAAACAACTTAGCTGGTCTTAGATGTTTTCCCAGCCCAGCAAAGCAGGTGTTCAGCTAGTTTTAGTTGGTTGGCTAGCTGGTCTCTCAGCCTGATCAACTACAAAAAAAAGAAAGAAAAAAAAGTGGCCAAAACAACCTAAAACTTGGGATACCAGGTCTGGTCTGCTTGGGAGACCAGGTAAACCAGCCAACCAGCTGTATATATGGTAAACTGGGCTATATAGAGGTACGAGTACTGCACTTTTATTTTACAGTAATGAAATTAGGCAAAATATATAATAAACAGGCAAAAAAGAACAGAAGAACAGGCATTTTGACTCTGCAAAAACTGTGGAACTTTCTGAGCAGTTCTGTGTGGGTCTGCTGATAACGAAATCTCATCATGGAACACATCGATGGCATTATGGTTATCACAGTGATATGAAATTCAGTCTTGGCTATTGTATTCCTCCTAGATAAGTGTTTTACTTCTATTATCAAGTTGAGGCAGTTACCAAAAATTTGGGATGAAAATTGATTGACTATTCAATCTGTTCCTTCCCAAAGACACGACACAATGGTGCGAAGGCCGATATGATTTTACATAGATGTTGAGGAGCATAATGAGCGTTTAGCGGTCCTCATTGTTTCTAATAATGTCACCCTTAAACACCCATTGAGTGAAATCTATTTTTTTCCTACAATGCAGTATATGTGAGAGAGAAAGAGAGAGACATACTGTACACAATAGAGCCTCCATTGTGATGGGAATTATTCAGAAAGTCCTCATGGTTGCTATTGTACAGAGAAAATAGTTTTTCTGGTGAGCCACAGACATAGTCAGAAAAGACATTCAATAATTCAAGTGCCTAAATACCTAAACAAAGACCAAAAGAGCGATCAATGAGCAGAATGACATTTTTCATTAAGTCGTTAAAAAAACATTGGGTTTTATTGTTTAGAACATGACTTTGCCAGCTTTTTGAGATATATGCCTCGCAAATCATGCAAGTTCCTACCTCATTTTTCATAATTTGAGATTTAATTCATATCTGTTGCACAAAGAAGTTAATACTTACTGTATACTTACTTAATATATACAGTTGTAATAGTGATACATAAAGTGCATCCAATAAACTTTGAAAATCCCCACATTTATAGATGTAAAATTAACCTCTTTGTATTATTCTTTCATACACACACACACAACAAACACAAGGAGGTATTTGGAGACTACGGACGCCTGTAATGGGGGTAATTACAGAAGACATGACCCCGTTTCTTCTTCCCTAGTGAGTGTGATTCATAAGTGACTGTGAAATCGGAGTAATGGGGGCCAGCACAAACAAAAGCTGCCTCTGCGATACAAGCCATCTGAGCTCAATGCTGCCGGCGGAGGTGTAAAATAGGCCACAAACAAATGGCCATAGCATTGAATGCGAGACAAAGCTGGCACACTTTAAACCGCCGACTATTAAAGCTGATGAATTGTTACATAATGGCTGAATTTGCCATTTAATGGGAGAGCGACTTAATCGGTGCCCCTAAAAAGGACAAAATGCCACCGTGCTGCAGCGTTTGGCGTATAAACCACGCTCCCGTTCCCCTTTGCGTTTAACACTGCTCTGCTTTTATTGAAACTTGCCGATTTAAGGTGAAAACCATTCAGCCTGCAAATGCAAATATGTCCAATCTACTGAACTGCTTTTTCATTCACTGCTGAATGCAGCACAGTTCGGGGGGCTAATGTTAAAATTTGGCTTTTTGTGGCTGTGATTCAAGGACCTCCATGTCTAAACGATGTTGTGTGAAAGATGTGGGAGTCCGAATAGGAGCTTCTCTGCTGTGCTTGTTAGAAACTGTCTGCACAGTTTCAAGAGGAATGGACATACACTTTCTTTAGGTCAAGTGGACATTTATTATACTTGGATATTTCATTCACAATGCTTGACACTCTCTCTCCTTTTCTCATTCTTGGTTCCTGCTTAAAAAAGTTATATTACTATATGCTGACTCTAGAAATCATCTTTTTACTGCATACATTAAATTTAAATGAAAACCATTCAGTTAATTGAATTGTAAATACCCAGTATTTAGGTAGAAAGCACTGCTATTTTTATTTTTATATGGCATCTGAAATGCACCAGATAACCATGTTAATTACCTGTTAAAACACATGCAACACTACCAAAGACCTTTATTCTTTTGTCAACTCTTTAAATCATTTTTTTTTATTACTGCATTAAACATTAAACATCCTTGTAATGTCAGTGAAAAAGATTCAGGTAAATTAACTGTAAATATACAGTATTTAAGTAGAATGCACAATTTCAACCTTTTTCAGTGATGGAACTTTAAATACAGTAAACACCAGATAACTAATGTAATCCTTTAACTTTCCAAGTATTTTGGTAAATGTAAGGTATAAAAAAACTAACCCAGATATTATTAAACATTCAAATATTTTAAAACATTGCAATGTAATAATGTAAAAGCTATAAAATTTATAAGCCCAGTTTCACAGACAGGGCTTAGATTAAGTCACGATTAGGCCATAGATCAGTTAGGACATTTAAGTAACTTTTATAAATGTGCCTTTGATAAAAAAGCTACTGATGTGCATCTTGGGACAAAACAACAAAGCTGACATTTTTTAGGATCAGTTTGTTTTGCTTAAGCCTTGTCTGTGAAACGGGAGGATAGTGTTTGCTCCCGTATTGGTGTATTTATTATAATTTATTATTTAACATATGTAGTTTTTGTATCTTCTTATATATTTGTTTGGGTAATGAATAATTTGTGTGAACCATTGGATTTTACCCCTATGTTCTGTATTCACATATTGCCAATTTATGCTCTGTATTCAATTAATGCTTAAAAAACAAACAAACAAACAGATCAGAATAATCCAGTACATACACATTTGCTAAGACGTTACTAGATGGTCACTTGCAGGCTCATGTAAGAGGAGTCCATCTATAAGTATCTATGATATTGTCCGTAGATATGGGTCACATCTCTTCTTCAATGCAAATCCTTAGGATTTTTTTACAGCATTTTTACAGGATTACTGCATTAAAGCATAGAGGTAAAACACAATAAGTGGTCAAAACTAAGTATAGTAGACTAGCGTTTGTTTTGCTTATGACATAAGGATATGACATATCAGCAGCTTATACCTTGTTTCACTTACTAAATGGTATGAGTTGCTGGCCTTAGCTTGTAGCAGTCAGCCAACACTGAATACACACCATCTCCAAATGTACACAGGGAGTAAATCACAATGCACTAGCAGTCCATCAGCTTATTTATGCCATCCTGACACACAAACATTGATACACTTTTGCAAATACACACCCACATGCACACACAATATCTCTGCCCTTACTGAATTCCTCTTCATGACTTGACCAGAATGGTAGGAGGGTTATTTATGCTGGTTCGGTGAGGAAGGCTGCTGGTATAGAGGATTTCTCTGTAAAGCCTTCACTAAGTCCCTTTATGATTTGGACACAGCGGCGCATATTAGACACAGAGTCTTATCACCGAGGCCCATGTAGGAATAACTCCTCATTCCCCGAATGTCCTCACACAGCAAAACCCTCCAGACCTGTTCTCCTTCCCCCTGCCGACAGATCCATTTCAAAGAGTATTTACACACAAATAAATAAATAAACACAATGATAAGGATGAAAACAGCACATTACCCTGAATTTGTCTTTGTGAAGTTAGGCCACAAAAATATTTTCCAGTATAGCGAATGATAGGCAGTCAATTCTCTTTCTCTGCGTGTTGTTGAATATATTATATATATATATATATATATATATATAATATATTCAACATTATATATATATAAAATTTTTATATATATATATATATAAATAACTGTAAAGACAAAATTGCTCTGTTGGCTGTGGAGTCAAGACATTTACAAATATGATTAAAAGATGAATATGAGACAAAACTACAGAATGTCACATTTTATTATTGGGTGATTCAACACAGATGTTTTACCAGCTAAGAAGTTCAGCACTTTTACAGTTTCATTCCTCTATCTGATGTGAGCATAAGTATTGGAACAGTTGCCTCACAGGTCTTTCTAAGTGATCAGCTGTGTCCTGTTGCATTCATTCTTCAGATATTAAAAGCAGGGAATGTGTCGTATCAGTTATATCTATTACTTCTGTATTCTGAATCTTGCATTCGATGATGACACACACAAACCAGGATGAAGATGAGGGAGCTGACTTTGAAAGAAAAGCAAGCAATTTGCATGCTAAAAGAAAAGAGGAAGTCAATTAGAGCTATAGCAAAAACAAAGGGCATGGAGAAATCAAGAGTTTGGAAACCACCAGCAACACCAGCAACCAACAACTACCTGATCGGCTGAGAAAACAACAGTAGTTGATGACAGACAAATCATAAAAGCTGTGAAAATGAATCCTAAAAGACGTGTCTGTAAAATCACCAACAACTTCCAGAAAGCTGGGGTGATGCTCTGACAATCTACTGTCCTCAGGAGACTTTGACACAGAATTACAGATGCTACACAGCAAGATGCAAACCTCTGACCAGCACCAAAAATAGAAAGGCGACATTAGAGTTTCCAAAAAAGCACAAAGGTGAGCCAGAAGAGTTTTGGAACTGTGTTTATAGACCGATGAGAATGAACCTATTTTCTTATGGATGGGAAAGCAAAAATGTGGAGAAAAAAAGGGAATTGCAAATGATCCTGATATGATGAAGCATACAGCCTCATCTGTAAAGCATGGTAGAAGTGGTGTCATGGCATGGGCATGCATGCCTGCCTCTTGAACAGGCCCTCTCAACTTTACTGATGACTTAATGTATGATGACAGTAGCAGAATGAATTTGGAAGGGTGCAAATCCATCTTGCCTACCAATATTCAAGAAAATGCCACCAGATTCATTGGGAAGTGCTTCATATTGCATCAGAACAATGACCCAAAACACCGTGCCGGTTTTTATTTGGTAAAACATGTATGTGTTGAAACGACTAATAATAAAATGGGACATTCTGTAGTTTTGTCTCATATTCGTCTTTTAATCATATTAGCAAATGTCTTGAATCCACAGCCAACAGAGCAATTTTGTCTTTACTGTTCCAATACTTATGGAGGGCACTGTATATATATATATATATATATATATATATATATATATATATATATATATATATATATATATATTCATTTCATTTTTAATTCTCTTAATATATTATATATAATTTTTTTATTATTTAATTACCTTTTTTAAATTATTAAATTACATTTTATTATGATACATATTTATTATAAATAAATAAATAAATGTAATAGTGGGATTTTAATGAGAGCTTACTTGTAAATTAAATTTCCTTAAGTGTCATGACAATAATGTAAAAAAAAATCTATTATCTATTACCATGTTTCATGGTCTCTATGGCGGGAGCATTTAATCCTAGGTGTTTTGATATTGCTGAACCAACCAGCACAGGGTCAAAGGCCAATTCAACCTCGTGTGGCTCAAGCTGCGCTTTCATCACCTGCAATCCCTATGGTGCCCAAGGCAACTAGTGCTAGTCTCCATGGCGACGGCAGCATCAGCAGTGGCGTGCAGTGTCCTTGATGTGAAGATGGAGGAGAGATATGAACACAAATTGTTCCTTGCTTCCCTCCCTCTCTTTCTCCCTTCCCTCCCTCAGGTCAACCTGCCACACACACACATACAGGATGAATAAGAATGGAAAAAAGGGAAAAGGACTGTCTATTTAGGCTAGAGATCAGAGTCAGAGCACTCTGAGGCTACTGTACTTCGCCACATTCCTTGAGGAGCAGTTGTGGGTGTGTACTTATTTGGCAACCCGCCACTGTGTGTTGATCTCAGCGAGTTTTGTTTTTCATCATGTGCTGCAGTTCGTAGCACTGTGATTCATCACGATGCAGCATGAGCTTGTGTAAAATGCCACGTATGTGCTACTGTACAAAGCCTTATCTGCACAGTTTTTGTGAGCCACACCATCAATTAACACATAACACTTCAAAACTGAAAAAGAAGACCTGAAAACCAGACTTAAGTGAAAGTACACATACCTTACAGCGAAAATGACTCCATTACAAGTTATAAACAGTGTTGGCGAAGGTTTCTTCCTCAGTGTTTTTGAGATTTATTTTCATTCAGAAGATGACCAATAGCACCCCGGATCATACAGTGGTGGCCAAAATTTTTAGAACACCTGACAGATCTGAAAATACTGATTTATATCTTTTTGCCTCTAAAACATGATTTCATTTCATAATGTTCATGAAAAATGCAGATGGTTGCTCTGAGCACAACAAATATCAGATGAAGCTAGTCATACTGTTTTTATTTGTAACTTTAATATTTGGAATGTTCACCTTTTGCAGCAATTACAGCACATCTCTCTGGCATATTGTGAAGTGACATACTGCCAAGTATGGTGACCCATACTCGGAATTCGTGCTCTGCATTTAACCCTTCCAACGTGCACACACACAGCAGTGAACACACACACACCGTGAACACACACCCGGAGCAGTGGGCAGCCATTTATGCTGCGGCGCCCGGGGAGCAGTTGGGGGTTCGGTGCCTTGCTCAAGGGCACCTCAGTCGTGGTATTGAGGGTGGAGAGAGCGCTGGACATTCACTCCCCCCACCTACAAACCCGCAACCTTTGGATTACGAGTCCGACTCTCTAACCATTAGGCCACGACTATATTGTCAATATATTTCCTGAGAATCTCTACACTAATGTCATCACATGCCTTCTGCAACTCAAGCCAAAGGCTTTCCTTTGAATGTACAATAGATCTGTTCAGTTAATTTTGTTTTATTTTCCAACAATGGGGTTGAGGTCCAGACTTTGAGGGGACCAGTCCATCATTGTCAATGTTCCAGCAGATTCCTTCTGTCACAGATAGTTCCAGCAATAGTTCGTTTCATGGGTATTGTAATGGCCAGTTCAACAAAAACAACTGAATATATAAATATGCCAAGTGTTCTAACAATTTTGGCCACTACTGTATAAAAGTAAAAACACAGAAAGCCATAAAATCTCATTTTTGGCAGGGAAGCGTTTTCTCATAAAAGACAAGTTAACTCGTCTTTGGCGGGGAAAGAGTTAATAAGCCTCAGGTTGAAGGAAGTGCCTCTGTATCTCACTCCCAACACAGGGACAGGAGAGGTGTCAGTAAATAAATGGAAAACTCTTGATTGTAAATATTTGAAAGTAATAATTTTAAGAAAGTAACTTTAATAATAAATTTGAAAGTAATGTGTTACTTTACTAGTTACTTGAAAAAAGTAATCTGATTACACTGGCAGGATTTTTAAGATCAAATTTAAGACTTTTTTAAGACCTGATTAATACATTATAAACATGGCACAGCCTCTGTTTGTAAAACACACTGAAAATCAAATCCACACGGAATGGGATAAAACCTTTCACAGGTTAGAATGTGTTGATTTGTGTTTTTATATGTATTAACTTAATATTACAGGTTTTTGAACTATGGTAATATTTAATGTTGTGTTAGTTAATGCCTTCATCTTATTGTATTGTATTAGTTTAGCAAAATCATCTGCTGAAGTCTACTGTATAGATAGACATACATGCAGTTGCAGATGCACAGTCGACTTGCTCTCAAGTGTTGACGTTCCAATATGGCAGACCAACCAATCCATCCACCCATCCATCCATCCACCCATCCATCCATCCATCCATCCATCCATCCATCCATCCACCCATCCATCCATCCATCCAACTGTCCATCTACCAATCCATCCATGCATCTAACCCATCCATCCATTCATCAATTCAACCGACCATCTACCAATCCATCCATCCATCCATCCATCCATCCATCCATCAATTCAATGGACCATCTACCAATCCATCCATCTAACCTATCCATCCATTCATCAATTCAATGGACCATCTACCAATCCATCCATCCATCCATCCATCCATCCATCCATGCATCCATCCATCCAACTGACCATCTACCCATCAACTCCAAACTTCTAGAGTTTTAATGTAGCCTACAAAGTTTTTTTTTTAAAATAATCTTAGTTATACAGAAGTTAAAATGAATTATTCCTTGATCTTTATAAACTGAGGAGTTCAATTTACTATGTAAATGTGCTGTAACTTCACCATTGGCATCACTGTTTAAAAAGACCTTTGAATGAAAATATGGGCAAAACTGACAAAACATTGTTCTGTTCTTGACTGTGAGCACATTTAACTCACAACATTAGTATAAAAGCCACACAAATTTATTTTTAACCAAGGTCCCTGTTCACGTCAGCATGATCTTTTAAGTATGTGTGGTACATTTCATCACAGATTATCACAATAGAATGCAGTCTGAAAAAAATAAGGTTAGTAAAGGATGAAGCATTGCAAATGATATTGCAAGAAATCTGCAACCTGTTAATATGCATTATAGCTCAAAGAGGGTGTTTACACAGGCGTCTTTAAGACAAAGCAGCCAAAACTCAAAAGTTTTAATTCCAAGGGTCTGAGAGAGGGTGGAAAGCGGCTTCATAAAACTAAATTACTGTTTTGAATGCAGCACAATGTCCCTGTGATGGTCTCCAACAAGAATAGATGGCTCTGTTTCAGAGCTCTGTTTGCCCTTCCAAGTGTATCAGCTATGACACATCTGCTCAATGTCAGTCAAACTAAAACTACAGAAACCCAGAGAGAGGAAAAGCTTTTGGCCAGAGCTTTTTTCTGTCTGTAGGACAATAAAGAATTCAGAAAATGGAGTTACAGTAAATCACTCTCTTTCCACATTAGAAGAATCCAATCTGTTGGTGTCAGGGACGAGAAGATTAGTATTCTGTCAATTAAAGTTTTGCAAACTACTAACACTTCTGGAAACCAACCAATTTTATCCAAAACCAAGGGCATAGTAGACCTTCAGAGCTGTGGAAGTCATGGGAAAGCAAGAGCTGATAAAAATGCATAAAATGTAACTTGAATGCAATGTAAGTCGCTTTGGATAAAAGCGTCTGCAAAATGCATAAATGTAAATGGGGGTCACATGTTTTTCTAGCACTTTCCATGCCTGACTCCATCCTAATCCATACCAAAATCATGGAATTTTTCTTGGTTCATGAAATTTCAAGTATTTGTCAATTATTTCCATAATGCCAAAGTAACTCACACCCAAGCTGCATCCTGACTGATGAGCCTGACTGATGAGTTCATTACAGTTCAAGGGGAAGTTGTGGCCTAATGGTTAGAGAGTTGGACTCATAACCCAAAGGTCGTGGATTATGTAAAAATAATTTCCAAAATCACCCCAAGTTTTGACATGACTTTTTAAAGAATTTTTCAAATCCTATATGACCCTGACCCTAACTTTGGCAGATTTTGTTCCATTTACCTTCTCTCTCATTTTCTTCTTGCTAGCAATTGATACTGCAGTATCAGGTCGAGTTGTATGTATCTGTCAGTTTGACATAGCAAGAAAGAGAAATCTCACTAAAGGAAGCTTCATGCTGTGACATCATATGCAGCGGTTGCTGAGAGACAGTCAGACTGCAAGAATAAATAAATAAAGAACTTAAAGAAGCAAAGAGAAAAGCCTTAAACACACCGAGTTTCCTCCCACGGGTTGAACTCTCTACATCTCCCTTCTTTCTTTATGGGGATGCAACATACCTTATGAGTTTTATTTTTCCTCTAAACCCCACCCTGGCAGGAAAGGATGTGGAATCTATCTTTTTAATTGAAAAAGAACACATTTTATAAAATATAAATATCTTTACTGTTGGCCTTTCAAACACACACACACACACACACACACACACACACACACACACACACACACACACACACACACACGTTGGTTTTTGTGGTTTATGGGGACTCTCCATAGGCGTAATGGTTTTTATACTGAACAAACTGTGTGTGCCTATTGCCCTACACCTAAACTTAGGCCTCACAGGAAACTCTGTGCATTTTTAGATAAAAAAAAACAAAACACCATTTAGTATGTTTTTTAAGCCTTTTGAATTACGTGGAACATAGGCAGTGTCCTCATAAACCACCTTCATATTGTAATACCTCTGTCATACCCATGTCATTATACAAATTTGTGTCCTCATAAACCACATAAACATACATGCACGCACGCACACACACACACACACACACACACTTATTATAAATACATATTTATAAAATATTTATACATATATAAATTGACATTGAATACATTTTATAAAATATGCATTTTCACTGGATGCCTTTGAAACACACTGTTGGCCACCCGTATATGTAAATAAATAAGTAATAAATTGTAAATAATTAATTTATTAATATGTATTATTTATTTTGGTCCCAGTTTATAGTAGGTGGTCTTAACTATGTACTTACATTTAAATTAATAATTTGATACAATGTACATATTATGTATATACATGTTTTTACATTGTACTTATATTTTTAAAAATACCTATATGTAGTAACATTTGTAATTAATTTCTGTAATTGCATTTATACTTACACTGTTTCCCCATCCCTTACACCTTAACCCATCCTTAAACCTACCCATACTACCAAACCTGCCCCTAACCTTACCCGTATCCCACCTCAATAGCAGCAATAGTGTTTTGCAATACAATATGACCACAATAAGTACATTGTACTTATTTTATTTTTATGTAAGTACATAGTAGTTAAGGCCACCTAATATAAAGTGTGACCTTTATTTTAATTAATAATGATTCTGAATAAATAAATGAATAAATTAATTTAATACCTTTTGTGGGGGTGTGTGGGTATAAATATACATGTAAATAAATATATTCTAAATGTATATAACAACAAACACATATATTCCAATGTTTTATATTATATTATATTATTAGATAAGCAAAATATAGCATGAAGCATGCTATAATAAGCAGATGGTAATGCACTGCTGTGTAGGAGATCTGAACGGCACTTTTATACTGATGCGTGTGGTTTACCCTAATCTCTGTTCCACTGAGCATCAGAGGAAACGCTGTAAAAAAAACAACAATTTGCCATATGTGAGAATCAAATGCAGGCACCCCATCAAGCAAAGAAAAAATAAATAAATAAATAAAAATAACAGATAAAACCTGAGGCACCATTTAGTGAGGTCATTTGCATAGCCATGGTACAGTCTCAAAATCCACGGATGTTGCCAACCAATTTACTTACAAAAACTCAAGATTATGGAAATAAAGTTAATTTTAAGTGTTTGTTTACCATATATTACTTTGCTGCTGCTTTTCTGTGGAGGAGTTTGAGTTGGCGTTGTCCTGGCAAGCGAAAATCCACACCTACAGGACGCAAACACAGCGAGATTTGATCTCACAACAGTTGGAATGAAAGATGGGCTCTCTAGCCAGTGAGCCAGGAGGCCAAACTTTCAGATCACGAATCAGAGTAATACTTTCAAGCAGCATTGGAACGTGCAAAAGCCAACAAACTGTCAAGTGCAAACTAAGTTCTCCTTCATCTGAGAGCACAAGTTCACGTACTTATTTCAAAGCACTGGTTAGCATTTCTCATTTGCCCGGCACATAGACGAGTCTCTTAAAGCTGCAATCCAGTGGGAATTACAATTGGCAGTGATCAAATTTGTTATTAGCTAATTACATAAGAGGACATTTATATAATAAGACTGATTTTTGATCGCAAACCTGAAAATGTGACCTATGCTTGCAAACGATTATCGGTGAATAACATGTAGCAAATTAGCTCAAAGTGAAATTAACATAATTTATTATAACGGGTTGTTATCAATTATATATTCATCTTCAGGCAATTAACTGTAGCACTACTAGTACAATAAAATGATTTGTTCGTCCGCAGTACGGACAGTTTCAATCGTGTATTGACTCTAAGGAAAATTATTTCTCTGGTCACAAAAAAATAATTCCCTTCTTAATACATCGCTCATTAGCATGTAACAAAACCGGAACGTTAAAGTGACCTCGTTTCTGTGAGCTGCAGACACAGACAACCAAGTGTGAATACATATGGATGTTTATTAAACTATACTACACGGGAACATGTAACATTGAACTAAACACAAACATACACACATTAAACATAGATGCCAACGGAAGGAAGGTATGGAGAGAGAGAGAGAGAGAGAGAGAGAGAGAGAGAGACAGAGAGAGAGACAGAGAGCACGCGCTCGCACGCAAGAGAGAGAGACAGAGGATTTGCACATCAGCTAAACACAACCTGTTTGAACCATCAAAGAATTACATCACCTTAATCAAAAGGGGTCGAAGCCTAGAAGCGAGTCTAAACAGTTAACAGGCGGTTACTTGCACTCAAGGCCGTAACCAGGGTTTGAAAATTAGTGAGGTCCGAAGTAAGGTGTTAAGAATTGTGCTATAATAACACCCACAAATGTACTACATATAGCCTAAACTTCAAAATAGACAGACATGTAGATGATTGTGAAATATTTTTTATTCAATATAATGTTTTACATGTTACAAACTATTTACAGGCTATTTGCTATAGTGTTTCTCTGTGTGTGTGTGTGTGTGTGCGCGTGTTTGTGTGAGTGTGTGTCTTTCAATTTAGGCTTTTTTTTAAGAAATACATCTAATGTATTTTGCCGGAACCTTTTTGCCATTCTACACTCTCTCTGTTCTGTCTGTTTTGGAGGATAAACATTGTTAAATTAGACCTTCTTTATTGCATCACAATGGGCTATGTAACAATACTGATTACTGTAATAGATTTCCATAATAAACATTGCTATATGGATAAGTAATAATAACTTTGGCTGTGCTCTAATGCAGTGGTTGTCAACTGGTTAGGCCATTGAACCCACATTTTACCATGGACATTAAGCTGCGACCCTTTTTTTTTTTGGAAATTGACACATATATATATATATATATATATATGCCGTCTGAAAATTTCTTCTAGAATGATAATTTTTATCAAGCTCGTATATTTAAGTTCAGTAATTTCACTTAAATGACAATTAAAATGACCTATTAATTGACATTTAAGTGAAATTACTGAACTTAAATATACGAGCTTGATAAAAATGACCATTCTAGAAGAAATTTTCAGATGGCACTTAGAGGCTTTTGCACATATATATATATATATATATACATATATATATATATATATATATATATATATATATACACACACACACACACACATACACACTGTATATAAGAAAATGCACATACTGATGAGAATGAGGTATAAGGTAACAGGTAAAGGTAAGGTAGCAATTCCAAAACAGTTTTTGTTAATAAGTTGGTATGTGATGAGACCACAGTCATTTAGAAATACATTACAAAAAAACACAGTGAAAATAAAGTGGCATTTTGAGGGTTAAGGTCTGTTACCATGGTAAATTTGCAGTGTAATTGAAGAGTGCGCGCAACCAGCACAGTATGACTGACAGGACTGGAAAGTTCTTTTTTTTTTTTAGGTGAGGGAATTTTTATTTTATAACAAGTTATAAAAATAACGTTAGAATAATGACACCGACATAAAACTTGACAACATCTCATTTGACCGTAGATACTGAATGAGGAAAAAGCGTTTTTCTCAGGTAGGCCTACTGATAGAAGAGTCAACCGCTTTCACGCACGTCTTTCAAAATAATAGTCTAGCGTCAGAAAAAACAGAATTACGTTTGTTGTTTCTTTGACTGCACACTCCGCGACCCACTCAAAACGTTTTTGCGACCCACCAGTTGAGAAACACTGCTTTAATTAATGTTTTTTGATGACTTAAGGTTAACTAAAGAGCATGAGACGTCTGCTGGCCAGTAACGTTAACGTTATTTGGCATAGTAAGTTAGCCTATTTCATTCTGTAACAAACAGATTTGTATTATGCTATTGTTTTTGATAGTGTTATACATTTCTTTTAGATATTAACGATGATCACTGCGTTTGTCTTACCGATTGTGGTATCTTCCTGTCAGCAATTAAGTTACAGATTGTCTATAAGCTTTTTTTATGAATGTACAATGTTGCCAGATATTGCTACGAAAAACAAGCAATTACAAAAAGAAAGAAAAAGATATCCGAAATAAGTTCAAAGCTTGTGTTTTGTAAATAAGAATATATCACTAACACTAACGTTCAACTTTCCACTTTATAAACGTCCCAAAGTGTCACAATAAATTGGAAAAACGAGTCAAAAACACGTATAATAGGTGGATCTGGCAACAAACGGAGACTGCACCCGCGCTCTCACTCAACGCGCTCTCAAGCCCCGTTCACTGCGCTAGCTTCTCGCAGCAACATGAATTGCAAACACTCATGTGATATGAGGTGGTTTAAACGGCTAAATAATCATTCAGAGAGCTTGAGATTTTATTTTTGAATATAAAAAAATGACCGAGGTCCGGACCTCGGTGACCTCATAGCTGGCTACGGCCGTGCTTGCACTGGTTTGTTGATGCTGAGTAAAGTGTCCTGCTGCATGTATAATGCGTTTCTTAATTCTTGATGAATTCCTTTAGGAGTGAAAGCTTCGTTATTCCAGCCATGGGTTGATGGGTCCAAAGTTAACTCGCCAAAGTTATTGAACTCAAAACTGCCAGAAGCTCGGACTCCCCCCGAAAGGGGAGTCGCGAGGTTTCCACGGTTAGGTGCCTGTTCAGGGCACCGAAGGCGAAGAGAAGACAGCGTCTTTTGGGTGTGGGAGAAGTTTTATCTGACCCAGTTACAACCAATTTTGGTCAGTTCGACCAATAACAAGGCACATAGTTTCAGCGGGAAAGTGTTTCTTTGTCTCACTTGACACCTCATTTGCATGTTTTATGACTGTTCTGCTCGATCAGTGTAATTCTTCCCACAGTACCATAAGAATAGAATGATGCATTTCACGAGGTCACAGCGCACATCATTGTTTGAGAAATAAAGAGCAGATCATTTTGATATCAAGAACGAGACATCTAGCAGATATTAAACCAGAGATACATTCATACACCCGAATATGAGTATTTAGAGCTTACTAATACAAATAACGAGTGGTCACTAGGCTAATATAATAAGGAAACATACAAACAACACATGCCTATACCAGATACCTTTGCAACTGAATAATTATGGTCTAAGTAAAGGAAATATCTCTATGCGTGTGTGTTGTGTGTGTGTTGTACTCCACTGGTCAGCCAGGCCTGGTACTGAGGGTCATTTAGTTCTCTTGGAATGTGTTTGAAGTCCGATGGAGAGAACAGATAGTCAATTCTGCTTAGCTTCTGACAGTGGGGGGACAACCACTGGCAATTAAGCACCCATATAAATGTAGAATGTGGGGCCAGGTCTGTGAATTATTTATCCAATGTCAAATGCTAAAAGGGGTCTCTTAAGACATAAAGCCGCAATGACCATCAAGGATCATAAGCAGATGCTATACAGCTTAAACTTACCGTTTGTTTGTCACAAATTCACAAAGAGAAGCAGAAAATACACAAACTATTGTATAAAATGACTCATACCATGATGTTGGTCATAGCACCCACACATATTATGCATGAATGTACTCGTCATGCAACATGCTACCATTTCATTGCATCCACATGCCCAGTCAATTCCGATCAACCCATTGGCTGTGTATGAATAAGGTAATCGCTTAAGAACCGTAATGGTCACTGAGTAATATTACACCACACGCACTTAGTTAAACAAGTCCCTCTGACCTCATCCTTCAGAATGCCATCCCGATTTATCATAGCATGCATATGAATGCACATATAAACATATATGCAACGTCAGATGCTTTGAGTGAGATGACGTGTTTTTGGTGTCACGTTTTGTTCGAACATGAAGCTTAGAAGTGTACACAACCTGTTTAGATGCATTAGTGGTTCAGTGAGAGATCTAGCCTTTATGTAATAGCATAATCTAGGCCACCATACCTAGAAGAACTGAAATCATTAGAAATGCAAAGCAGCACCGTTATACTTGGGGCTGTCTGTTCCAAATTAAGGTGTTAACCAGGCTTGGGGAGTGACGGAATATTTGGAATGGTGTTATACAACAGGATACAAAAAGACAACTATTCTGTTAAAATGACATCATAAAAGAACATAATCATGTACAATTTGAAAAATGACAATCTGAAGCAGGATTCTAATTGGATATTACAAATGCAATATATATTTAAATCAAAAGTCAATTGTGCGCTAACTATATAGTTGCAAACTTGCAATGATGACTACTGAAAACAAAGCTTTAAACTGACATTGTAATATTTTAGTTTTCAGCAATATTTATAGCAGATTACTTGAATAGCTCTACTTAAAAAAAATATCTTTCTAGAAGTGATAGAAGAAATATCTTTCTTTCTGTATGGAAAATAATAATGATAATAATATTTATTATTATAAAAAAAAAAAAAAAAAAATTATATATATATATATATATATATATATATATATATATATATATATATATATATATATATATAAAAATCCACGGATGTTGCCAACCAATTTACTTACAAAAACTCAAGATTATGGAAATAAAGTTAATTTTATATATATATATATATATATATATATATATATATATATATATATATATATATATATATATATATTTACTCTTTAATTTACAACGACGAACTCAAGCATCTTTCAATAACCAAAAAGCGAGTGAATAAATAAATAAACAAACAAAAATGTTTTACCTGAGTTATCATAGGAAACATTTCCACTGTTGGCTTCTGTGCAGGATTGTGCATTCATGAGACATTTACATTTATATATATTTTTTTTTTTAACATTTTTATGCATTTAGCAGACGCAAGCAACTTACATTGCATTCAAGTTACATTTTTTACATTTTATCAGCTCTTGCTTTCCCTGGGAATCGAACCCATGACCTTGGCGTTGCTAGCGCCATGCTCTACTATTTGAGCTACAGGAAAGCCTATTAGTGCCAAAGTTCACTCCGACTCACCTAGGGAAAACGCATAAGAAAAAGCACACAAGTTGCTTGAAATCTGGATTAATGAAAAACATGACAGCACCTTGAAATTCCAAAAAAGTATCTATGTACTTTATAGTTAAATATCTCAGGACTTGAACTCCGGTTATCAGAATGAGAGTTGACAGACATGAACGTGATAATGTCTTGTTACAACGAACACAAGAGATATATTCACCTCAGAGAAAGTACATGGATTTTATTTCGTCACGTTTTTATTAATCTTGCAACTTTTTCTTTGGCATTTTCTGGTTGAAGTGCAGTGCTGACAGATTTTCATGAATGTGCACAGAAAACAATGGTCAAGGTCAGGATTTTTGTTAAATAATACATTAAATTTCAGTTTGTTTTACACTAAAACACTTGGAATATACAACACGTGTCCATTTTGTGATACTCTTTCACTATTTTTAGCTTGATGCTAATCGCCATTCATCTCTATTATATAGAAGAGAGCTAACATGTCTCGTCTTGAAATTTCTCAATTTGTGGTCTGAAAATGATAGAAGGACATACAGCATTAGAACAATGCCAAGGTGAGTAAATAATCACTTAATTTTTATTTTCGGGTGAACTATCCCTTTAACAAAATGCCACAGTGCATTTTATGTCATTTTATTATTGTTTTATTTTATTATCTATTCGATAATCACACTAAACCATATCGTGATTTCAACAGTGTTTTGATATATTGTGCAGTATATGTTATGCATGTTGAATTATTGCCTAATGTTGAATTGTTGCCATTGTTTTCTAGATCAAAGAGAAAACAACAAAAAATATTATTTAGTCTATTATTTAGTTTATTTAGTAGTTTCTTTTCCCCCTCAAAAGTAACTCAAATGTCACCAACCTTAGATAACCCTAACTTTTACATTTACATTTTTTGACAGGTCATTAGTCATTTGCATCAGAATAAAATTGAAATATCATAATAATAAAGTAAAACTTTTTATATTACTTTTAATATTAAAGGGATAGTTCACCCAAAAAACAAAATTACCCCATGATTTATTCACCCTCAAGCCATCCTTGGTGTATATGACTTTCTTCTGTAAGACAAATACAATCAGTTATATTCATACGTTTTAAAATAACATACCACCTGCACTACACCTAACCTAATGTGATGTAAAAACTCAATCGCAAGCATGCCATTTTAGCTTGTTTTTAAATCTTTCATCTTTGAGCTTTTTCATCATGAGTCATGTTTTTTACGGGATTCATACCCAAGAATTCCACATTCTAAGATCAATTCCATGCCGGCTGAGCTACTGAGCAAGCTTATTACTTCTGGAAAGTGAAACATATGGAGCTGTAATCATAACTGTGTAAGAAAACGATTACAAGTGTTCGCTGTTTTACCACCTCTAGTGTTCATTTCTGTTGGAAACTGCAGTGATATGTACTTATTGGTACGTATTTGGCATTTTGCAAAAAAGTTCCCATAGGTAAATTTTTGTCTTGACATCAGGTTGGAGAATATGCTAGACTTTTCTTTTTTTTTTTTTTTTTGTGAACTATTCCTTTACTATAGCAGAAAACATGTTAAACATAACTAGGTTCTAATTTACAAAGAAAAGTTGAGCATATGTCTTTATTTCGTTTTTATACAGCCAGGCTTAGCAGTGCTGACTGTTATTATCAGCACCTATGGCAGCTTCTAGGTTACACTAAATGAGGGTCGAAGGTAAAGCGCTTGCCGAGACAGTTGTTTATGTTTCCAAATTAAAAGTGCCGGCTCTCCATATTCTCATATGCCCTGGGTCCTTCAGCCTCCGTCTCTGGAATAAATGAGTTGCCTGACTATCTCTCTCTCTCTCTCTCTCTCACACGTGGTTTTACAGTTGATCTGCTTCACATTTTAGCAGCTGATCCTTCTCATACTCTCGCTCTGAACGGTAGGGCTGTTCTTGTTCTTTGGTAGCGGAAGTGCGAGAGCAGGGGCGGGTCATGAGAGGAAGTCTAGCGACTTGCACGGCAGCGTGTGTCTAAGCTGGTCTCGCCCTTCGGAGCACATTGGGGTTTCATGGAACGCTCCTTATTGTGCATTCTACAACTACAGCTCCCAGCAAAGCCGTTGGCTCATTAAACATTCATAAAGCGAAATCTGCGTTGCCTTTCTTTTCCTAAACACCGGCCTGGCTTCAAAGAGAAAGTGTGAAGGAGACCTTTCTATATTTATAAGTCCTTATACAAATCCCCTTTCTGCTTGAGCAGTGGAGATATGAACCATATGGGGCCAGTAGGACTTCTGCTCTGATGAAGACCCTTTGTGCACATTAAAATTTAAAATGGAACCAGGCATCTGTGTCTTATTCCTGACCAGATTTCCAGGCAAAGGCTTCGGTCTCCACTCTCCGCCTGTCATCCTAAATTGCCCCCAAAGGCAGCGGACTGGCACACCAAACATGTGTAAGTAGGCACAACATCATGTTGGAAATGCATGAAAATGACCTTGCTTGAAACCGGGAATGTGCGTTTGCAGACACGCGAGAGCAACACGGAGTGAAAATACAGATCAAAATACATCTCAAACAAGACAAAACAAGGAAGAACTTGTTATTAAAGAGTGTCGTTAGGGCAAATTCATGAAAAATGTATGAAAATGAGAAGTGCTGCACAATATAATATGACATGCAGTGTGCATCTGCAGACATATTTTTTTATTCAAAACGTTTGTACTATTTATGAAACAATCAAACATTAAATTTTGCAGACCAGTCTGTATTACCACTAAGAGCTGTGCAATGATTACTATTATTGCATTTATAATCTTTTTTTCTTTTGTGATTTTACACAGTTATGTGTCATTAGTGGCAGCCCTTGCAAAACCAAGGTCATAAGTTTGATTCCAGACAATGGAGTCCTGAAAAATTTGTATCTTGAATTTAAGTCATTTTGGATGTCAAATGAATGTAGGCCTAAATGTTGTAGTTTTACTAAAATTAACAAATGAATAAATGAACGAACTAATAATCTTTTTTGATAACTATGCATTGATGAGGGACAACACAAACTATAAAAACATTTTACAAAATACAAAATGTTTCAGAATTCAGAACATGGACAATTCTGTTGAAAAACCTCTTGAATCAAGCTGGTCTTTGTCTAAGTTTGTCTGAGTACTGGAGACCATCTAAGACTAGCCAAACCACCTAAGACTATTTTACATTTATTTTTCAACAATGAAATACTCTGATATAAAAATACTCAACAGAATAATATAATATAATATAATATTAAATAATAATATAATATAATAAAAAATATATAAATAAAAAAAAAACCTTAAGGGTCAATCAATCAGAGAAAACTAAATTTAATCCAATAGCATCACAGCAGAAAGAAAATCAATATTTCTGGTCTTTGATTAAATTTGCGTGTTTCTTTATTTCATTTACACCTGGAAATTATATAGTTTTATGCTGATCTTGTACAAACTCCACCTAAAAAACCTAGGGCACCACAAACATTTGGAGGGCAAAAAATATATACTGAACTGTTATGTATAGGTTTTTAAAGCTACAGCCAAACCTCTTGAAGGCATTCAATTCACGTTTGTGAATTCTGTATGCAAGCAATAGTAACTAAGCAATAGTAGCATCTGTGTTCCAGTTCACAACCTTCCCTATACCCTCTTACATGACATACATACATACAGATATAGAAAGAATAATGTACGTGCACAGTAATACATCCACAGAGTTTTCTGTATGCCATAATTCAAAAGCTTATATTTTCAACAAGTGCTCTTGCTTTTTGAAAAAGACACAGCAGTGCATCTGACACATTCTGAAGCATCTATACTTCTATTATCCTTAGACCAATAACCTTCTCTTTTTTATTTCTGCCATCAATCTATATTCGGAAGCCAGTCATTCTCCTCTAGGGAGCATTCAGGGTTGTGTGGCAATTTCCTCTTAGAATAGAGTGAGATGAGAGAAAGACAAATGTAGATCTAAAGTGCTGTATTATAACACAATATATCATTGCACAGTCTGAATACTCAACCTTAATTTATGAAGTTTAGACCCACAGTCTCAAGGCTGGCTCCATGTGAACCAAAGTACAGGTAGAATACAGACACTCGCAAACTATAATCATGTTAATGCACATTACATTTACCAGTGCAGATAAACCCGCAGGTGGGTGGTTAGAGTGTGAATGCTGGAATATGGTTTGCCATGCTATACTTGATCTAAAACAGCATTAAGCTAATTCTTTTATTATGCATGCTGGTTTTATGAACACATATTAAAAATGACCATTTAACGACCCTTCATAATGAGCTAGTGAAGGCAAAAAGTTGAATAAAAATGAAGCAAAACTAAGTGATCAGTTATGGACTAAAGACGTGTCAGTGTGCATGCTGTGCACATCATATACCATCATATACAGCTATGTGACAGATTGTGTATGCATTTACTGTATGTATTATTTTTTGCATCTTAATTTTAAGCCTCAAAAAAAAAAAACCTTAATTGATCTCAAAAAAACATACTTGTTGACGAACTGTCAATGCTGTCAGTGTTTCCTTTCTTTGTAATTATTAGTGAAATTTACTGGCAATTTCTGAGTGAAAATAGTTTCATTTTTTTCCAGTTTAGTTGTATAATATAATATAATAATGAAAAATTGAAATAATATAATTTTACTGTCTATATTATTTCTTCTTGAATAGAAGACATCTTAATAAAAGTGGCACAGCTTACCCCACTTTTTCCTATGTACCTTCCTTTACAGAGTATATTCATATGAAAGTTATAAAAAAAAATAAAAGAAAAAAGTCCACAGACACATTATACATCAGCTACCCAGGTGCAATTGCTTCAAATAGTTCAGGTCATGTTTGTGTTGAACCTCCGCTAGTCTTTGTGCAAACTCCAGGGAAGAGTTGAGGCTTAATCATTTATGGACCAACACGGAGGACACCAAGCCTGACTTCTTTGCATCACGCCATCCAAGAATTGGAACAGCGGTATGCAGATAAATCCTCAAACATGAAATCCTAGTCAGCTCAGAAGAAGATACTGTAGCTGGGGAAAGGGATGAGAGGATACTGGACAAAAAAAAGAGAACTGTTTGCCTGTTTACTCTCATGAGTAGCTTTTTATGTTTTTTAAATGGCTTTTCTTAATTACACCTGTATGAATGTCATCATACTGACCCGAAAACTATGCAGCTGACATCTGGATAGACCTGCAATTGTATCCCACACCTCCCCTTCCCCTGCAGCATTTTGAAAAGATGAAACTACACAGTCATGTGGTTGTGCTGGTGGTTTGCGTCTCCCAGAACTGTGCTTCACAGTGTCAGGATAACTCCTGCATACTAAGCACTCAAAACAAAGAGCTGTCAAGCCTTCAAGACAGACTGAAATCCAAAACAGCAATACAGCACAAATGAGATGAGAGACCTGATTTTTCTTGCCCTTACTTTAGTGTGTGTGTGACTGTGAAAGAGGGAAAAAGGGAGAATCGGTGGGAAGAAACTGAGAAATAGACAGCGATACTAAGAGAAACACTCGATAGTTTCAAACGGGCAGCATTCCAGCAGCACCTTGTTTAGGTTTAGTAAACTAGGGGCAAGCTAGTAGATCAATGCCATTTAGAGGCAGCTGTTTGGAGGGACAACGGAAATAGAGTAGCTGGTGCAAAGTGCATAATTCATTACCGAATAATAATGCATATGCCAGCGCTAGACGCCGTCGCCACCTGCCCACAGAAACTGAACCGCGAGAGGCAAACGAAAATGACACTCGCAAATCTCAACTAAACCGTGACTAAGACAATGAGAGAAACAAAGAGAGAGACTCCCGCCCCAAATTCCTGCTGGATTTGTATCTGTTCTGATAGCTCTGAGTGTAGGCAGACATCATCCAGGCACAGTCAGGAATTAAGGTCTTAGCTGAGGGCTCTGTTGTCCTTCCTTTTCTGTGACACTTTCAGCCGAAAAGATTACGGCTCTGCCTCCTTGGACGGAGTCTATTAAATACACAGCACTCCGGTGCCCCAATAATTCATTTCCAAATCATATCAACCGCACTCAACCCAAAAATTACACTCTGTGTAATTAAATCTGACTAATTAAAGAGCAGGAAAAAGTCTGATCCCATGACACTTGCTTAAATAAGAATATTTATGAGAGATAAAAAGATGGAACGATAGTTAGAACCAGAGATAAAATAATACAGAGAACGTTAGATTGATAGAATAAAATGTTGATAGCTAGAACACTGGGCAGAAATCTTATCTGAATTATAAATAAAACTTCAGTATAGACAGAATGCTAGATGACCTGAACTTATAGAATGACAGGTAGAACAAAAGACAGCTAGAACCATAGAAATATACATGATACAGATGGATAGAGCTAAAGAACTGTAGATAAGAACAAGAAACAGAACCATATAGAATGATGGAACCATAGAAAAAAAACCATAGACAGAACAATAGTTAGAATAATAGATGTAATCATAGATAGAACCATAGAAAGAACAGTAGTTAGAATGATTGATAGAACCATAGATGGAACCATAGATAGAATAGCAGAACAGTAGTTAGAATGATAGATTTAACCATAGATGCAACCATAAAAAAAGAGCAGAACAATAGTTAGAATAATAGATGTAACCATAGATAGAACCATAGAAAGAACAATGGTTAGAATTACTGATAGAACCATAGATGGAACCATAGAAGGAACCATAGATAGAACAACAGAACAATAGTTAGAATGATAGGTGGAACCATAGATGGAACCATAGAAAATAACAATAGATAGAACAACAGAACAATAGTTAGTATGATAGATAGAACCATAGAAATATCAATGGTTAGAATGATAGATAGATGGACCTATGGAAGACCACAGATAGAACAGCAGAACAATAGTTAGAATGATGCATTGAACCATAGATGGAACCATAGCAAGAACAACAGAACAATAGTTAGTATGATAGATAGAACCATAGAAATATCAATGGTTAGAATGATAGATAGATGGACCTATGGAAGACCACAGATAGAACAGCAGAACAATAGTTAGAATGATGCACTGAACCATAGATGGAACCATAGAAAAGAACAATAGATACAACAGCAGAACAATAGTTAGAATAGATAGATGGACCCAAGGAAGACCACAGATAGAACAGCAGAAAAACAGTTAGAATTAGATACCTGGCTCTATTGGAACCATAGAGAGAATGGTAGCGGCACGAATAGAACAATATAGGGCTGGGCGATATATCGAGCGAGATGATCATGCACATCTCGTCAGTAAAGCCAATTCCGTGATTAGAGGTAAATCTCCATTACCTGCTTTCAAACGGAGCGGCATTTAATACACAGAGCCATAGATCACTGACAAGCTACGCAATATCGCGTTCTTTGTCGCAGATGAATCGCCTTCGATAATGAACGTGATATTGCGTAGCTTGACAGTGAACTGCGGCTCTGTATATTAAATGCCACTCCATTTGAAAGCAGGTGATGGAGATTTACTGCCAATCATGGAACCGGCTTTACTGACGAGATGCGCATGACAATCGCATGTGATATATCGCCCAGCCCTAGAACAGTAGATAGAATTAAAGATAGAACCATAGATTGAACCATAAAAAGAACCATACATACAGTAGATAGAACCATTGGTAGATAGTTTGATAGAATGACAGAACCAAAGAATAATATAACAGATAGAAACAAAGATAGAATGGCATAACCATAGATGGAAAATTTGTTAGAATGATAGGTAGAACCATAGACAAACAGAAAAATAGAACCATAGATAGTATTTTAGATAGAATGATAGAACCACATAAAACCACAGACAGAACAGCAGAAACATGGATGGATGAATGGTTTGAACTGTAGATGTATAGAACCATAGACAGTATGCTAGAGCAACAGCATTTTTACATGGATAAATCTGGTTATTAAATGAGGAGGTAGGAATTGCAGCACACACACACACACACACACACACACACACACACACACACACACAGGCATCAAAAGTGTTACAGCCGCAGCAGCATCTGCTCCTCCTCTGCCTGCGGTTATGCTCCTGACACTGCGACTTTTTATAGGATTGTTATGCTTGCAGGCACACAAGCTTGATTAGTTTGAAATGAATGCAAATTAATTAATTATCATATTAAGACAAAACAAGATTGAAAGTCAATTTTCTGGCCCCAGGAGTTCAAAAGGAATTGACAGCCTTGTCAACACAGGAAGGAAAAGCAGATGAACAGGTGAGCAGCCGTGTTTGTTCTTAACTCATCTCATCCCTCCTCAAAAGCAAATCGAGTGACATTTCGCTGAACTTTGAACAGTAATGGCCACTGTGTACTAATGAATGTCATACGGACTGCCCATGGCATTTAGCCACTGTCTGTAGTGTTAGTGCTTAGCTGTTCTTAGAACTTAATTTCTCACCTATAAAACCTGTTTAGTGATCCATCACCATAGGTGTTACTTTTCTCTATGGAAACTGTTTCTGCCACACAAAAAAGTGAGTTAAATGTTGAAACTACTTTATATAATACAAAGTATATATATATACTATATATATATATATATATATATAGGTTCTTTCAACATTTTAACACACAATTTCTGACTTTGATTCCTCTCAATCCTTACTTAAAAAAAAAATACAACTCAGAATTCTCTTTTCTTCTTGCAATTTCAAATCTTACAATTCTGTTCATATATCTTGCTATTCTGACTTGTTTTCTCTGTTTAAATCTCCCTTTTCCCCCGCCATTAAAAATTGCATTAACAAACTTTTGTCTCACAATTCGGACTTTAAATGTTCTCTCCAAAGTTGGTCTATCTACATCCTTTTTTTTAATATATAGATTTCAGTTTCATCAGATATCCTCTCTGAATAAGAGTGCAGAAAGCAGCTCAGCTAATTCAAAGGATAGTGAGTGCTTCACCATCTGAGGTAATGCTTAATATAGCAGCTTCATTTGAATGTAGATAACCGACCATTGTTGATCTTGGCTCCTTTTGCTTACTGACACCATGTTTAACAAAGCCAGTGTTGAAATGTCAATGAGGAAAGCCCAGTTTGTTGACATTTTACTATTCTATAGATTAGCACTCCAGGCATATGAAATACATCAATATTCTCATAGAAGTGAATTGACTGATTCAACTCAGATTCTAAATGACCTCCTATTAAAACGTTTGTTGCACATTAAATGTTAGTGAGCCTTATCAATGGAAATATGAATTGGTTTTATTAGAATCAACCAATCTGTAATTATTCTAGTTAACATTATCTTCCAGTTATTAGGAGTATTTTTACAGATTCAGTCAAAGCATGTGTGCTACTGACTTGCAGACTATTAAAATGCCATTCTGATCTTCAAAATATATGGTGATCAATAAAGAGAAAAATTATAATAATACTTGAAATTTATATGTGTCTCAGTCCTCTGTCGTGTGTTTCTTGTGTTCCTGCCTCTTGTTTCCATATTTCGTTTGTTTCCTGTCCTCATCTAGTGTGATTATTAGTTCATTCTTGTCCAGCTGTTTTTGTCTCATTATCTATGATTATCCTGTGTATTTATAGTCCTGTCTATTCGCTTAGATTTGGTCTGGTCTACTCGTTACTTCCTGGTGTTCCTGTCTGTGTCAGCCTTGTCTTGCCCTGCCCTGCCTTGTTTGGAGTCATTAAAGACTGTATTTTGAGTTTACTCCACGTCTGCATGTTCCTGTATCCTCCTTGCGTGTACACTGACAATGTGTATATTATTTTTTTTTTATTATTATTATTGTAATATTTTTCTAAAATAATAATAGTACTTAATACTTTCACTTGCCACCAACACTTAAAACTATTTAATAATAATATATTTAAAATTATTTAAAAAATATTGAATTTTGCACACACATCTATTAAAAATTGTGCATAAATATATACCATGCAATTTTTCACATACTATGCAATATGCAACATTATACAGTGCATGTATATGTATATATATATATATATATATATATATATATATATATATATATATATATATATATATATATATATATATATATACACACACACACACACACACACACACACGTCATACACACACACTGTATAATGTTGCATATTGCATAGTATGTGAAAAAAAATTGTCAATGCTAAGCATTTGATATTTAACAACGTGTCTTACAATCAAGATGCACGGTCATTCACAAGTACACAAGAGGGATCTGCACTTGTGTAAAGTGGATTATAATATCTATTTGAGATGTTAAGTTGTGTCTGTAATGGTTGTCTGAGAGATAATAAGACACTCTTTTTATCCACCTATGTGTGTTTAGCATCTCTGAAGAACAATGAATCACAGCACGCACACAAACACCCTTTCACAGAGGGCTATTAATTTGGCTAAAGGACCTCATTACACGGGTGACTAGGTCATCGAGTTTCTCTTCTCCTATTGGTGGAGAATGAAGATGAGGGAAGCTAATCACTTTTTCTCCCTCACTCTCATTTCAGGAATTCAGACATTGTACCCCATGACTCCAACCACAACTTTCTCTTTTATAGTTTCCTCTAAATTTAATTCAAAGCACTTCGCTGTCTAAACAAACAAAACATGCCCGAAAGCTGAAGGAGGCTAGCCTTTGGCTATTAACACACCCCTGCAAAGATGTGCCGGTCCAAAACAGCAATACATCTCCACTCCACTCTCTGCTAATACATCAACATCACTGTGAGCATCTCTGATGTTTGGAACATCTAAAACTCACCTTTACACAAACCAAATGTAACTTTTCAAATAAACATTTAAATGCATTTAGTAGAAACTTTTTACCCCAGTGAATATTTCTCAGGGTAGGTTTGTTTCCAAGTCTCTGCACTGTATATGGACATAGTTTAAAGTCTTTAAACCAATATCGCTTAAGATAAAGGTGTTGTGGCTATATGATGCAAACATGATGTACAACCTTCAAAGACACTGCAAAAAAACCCAAAAAACAAACAAACATATTATTAGATAAGATCATAACATGGACAAAAATGACTAAGGACTATTAAAAATAATGACATAAGAGGAACCAAGTTGTTGTGTTGTTCCTAACCAGCAATGCAGGCTTGCATTTGCAAAGCAGGCTACTTATCTCTGAGCCAGAGTGTCTATATTTGGCTTGTACTGCAAAATGTTTACTTGCATGAGTTAAAATCAAAAGTAAATATTTAGGGCTTTCAGAGCCTTGGAGGCTTTAGGTCCTTAGAGAGAAAATTTAAGAATAACTGTCTGCTTTTGTAAACATTCTGTTCTGTTCTTCTCGGCTGGCCGACCCATTGTGTAATCACAGTCTACAATGCCCCCAAAACAACAACAGTGGGTGTAATTTTAAGATTTTCTTAAATAAATAAATAAATAAATAAATAAATATATATATATATATATATATATATATATATATATATATATATATATATATATATATCCTTCAATATACAGCTCAGAATGTTCGGGACATTCTGTATTATCTGATGAAATTCATGGGCAAGAATACAGTATGTGTAAAAATGAGATGTCAGTGAGACAAAGCAGTTATTAACTTGTTGTGTTTACTAAGGTCAGGCTGTGAACGCCGTCAGCTGGATTGTGTGTCAAAACAAAGACAAATGCAGACTGGACTGACACAGCAGTTATATTTATGGTAATCGTGTTTGTGACCGTCAGTCTCCACCTGTATGATATTCAGACATCTCAACAGCACGGACAGCAAGATAGCCACGCACATCTGTATCTATCTCAGAGTTTTTATTACACAGATAAACACACTGACACAAAGATGTCATGGCGGCATAGAATTCTTCTGTGAACCAAATACAAATATCACAGGCTGTCCACGGTCTCCTTCATCCCTTGCAAAAGCAGATGTTTTATATTTGTTTTACATTTCATTTTCATAAGGAGTATATCAACTAAAATTGAAATGAACAGCAGTATGTTGAAGAAAATGTTTTAGACAATAACAATATTCCTTCTAGCCCTTTTAAGACATTACAAAATAGAATGTAAGGCCAAATGACAGCTGTGCTCATATTAGAAACTGGAACAGCAGCACATTTCCCCGTGTGATATTGATTTTACCCAAAAGTTCAATAAACAAGAAGTTAACGAGAAACTTACATTTCAGAGACAATATTTCCAGTTAACCTAATATGTATATATGTCTGAGCTGAGCTGTTATTAAAGCCAAACTTATACCGAGATAATATAGCAAGTCTCATGACGAATTTGCACTGCTGATCATGAGAGTTTCTACTTTTTTCCCGACACAGCAAGCTGACTTGCGTTTTTGTATAACCCAGTCTGTCCAATCAAAACGTAATCCGTTCAATCCAGAACTTGCAGTAACCGCTGTTCACCCTGGTGCTCATTTGATCTTACACAGCTCTTTTTGTTCTTGACAGAACACACTGCAATGCTCCACAGCTTCAGAACTAGAAGTGGGTCAGTACTCAGGGGGTCATTGATTCAATAACCAACTGTAGTGAACTGATATCATCAAGCGCTCTCAACATCAATGTGCCCATGAGTGAGGCACTTTACCACTATTTGCTCTAAGGTCACCATAGTACATACTTCTAAGCACTAACTAAAGGTCATCAAGCACATCATTGTTACTGTGGCCCATGACGATGGACTAAATGCATTAGTATATTTTACGTTTCTAAGTGTAAATATAGCCACATATTTTCAGAATGAAAAAAACTGAGTTGGACTAGTGAGTAGGGTGTCGGGTGGCCAGTTGTCTGGTTTTAGGTCAGACAGTCCGGTTTTGAAATACCATGTCTGCCTACTGGCACAGGCTTGAGTCAGACACTTATTCGTATTTCTTTTAAGATTGCTA
This sequence comes from Barbus barbus, assembly GCF_936440315.1. Taxonomy (NCBI): domain Eukaryota; kingdom Metazoa; phylum Chordata; class Actinopteri; order Cypriniformes; family Cyprinidae; genus Barbus; species Barbus barbus. The sequence goes on from NC_136751.1 coordinate 25,079,797, forward strand.
TTTTATACTTGATAGTACAGACAGAGAAAGCAAAAAACACTATTTTTTATACTTTTATGGCAGAAATAGTAAGAGTATTATACTAGTACATGGTTCCAAAATCAGAAAGTATTAATGTTTAGTATTATTTTTCTGTTTCACTGAATCCTCCAAAGTGTCCTTCTTTTTGGTGCTATAGAAATGGCCACCCTATGTCCTCTCTTTCCCAAACATGTCCTGGCTGGTATTTTAAAATTGCCTAAAATGTCTGGGTTTTGGCTTTGTTTTACTCTTGTTTTCATAATTGCTGAAGGTAATGACCAAAAGTAGTTTGATCAATAGCATGCAGCCAATGTACATAATCAACCAATCTTGGTATGCAAGGACACAGGATCTACAGAGAACGGACAAAGCACTGCAGAAACATAAAATATGAGGACTGTAGAGAGCATATCAATAGGAAAACAAAGCCAAAACCCAGAAATCTTAATACATTTAGAAAACCTGGCAAGTGGATGTATATGGTTACCCGACTACTGAGTGATGCATTGGTGCCAATGATAGACAGGCCTTAAGCCTGAATGTGTCTCATTTGGACTTCTGAAATTGACGGAGCAATGATTAATAACAAAGCATGACATGATCTCCTTTCTCACTAGATCTGATAGGTTTCAGAATTGCAAACGCAAGCACTGAGCATTCCCATACACCCAAAGGATAGATGCCTTGTTTTGATTGACACCACTGAATACATCAGAACTGAATTGTTTATTTGGTCTTATTCCCCTGATTTGCAGCAAATCTAAATTCTTTTTGATGAATAGTTATTAAGTCTTAACTTTTAAATTGAATAAATCCAACAAAATGAAATGTGCAATGATTCCCTTGTTTAATATGCATAGGTTGCAGACAGCGAATGAGAGCATTTTTAGAGAACTTTGCTAATGCATCCCAGCACTTAGCAAGGTGGGCCGCCCATTCTGAGCCAGAGGGCCTGAACATGGCTCATTTTCAAAAGCAACTTAAGAAGCATACAAATTGGATGCGTAATTCAGATGGGGACAGACACTTTAGCAGTAAATTATGCATTAAAACTGCACAGGTGGCAAAAGGGATTCGTGCAAGGAGCTGGGAATTTACGCATCACCGTCAGCAAAGACTCTCCTCGCAGCCCTCGACCACAACCAACAGATGTTTCTCCATCTTAACATTTGTCTCCCAGCTTCGTCTTAAAGCGCAAGCAACCTCTGTGTGCCTCCAACAGCTTAATCAAACAGCGGTGAGATTATGCTGAACAAAAGTGTTTGGGGACTGACGCCTGGATCAGACCAGGCAGCTGTTCTGACTAATGATACGTCAGCTTTACAGCTGTCATTCAGGGGAATGACCGCAGATTTTGCTGTCTCATTCAAAAAGAAAATGAAGAACATACGTTTTTGAGGGAAAGGGTAATTCTTCGTTCTCTAAGAGGGTACATGGTGGCTGGTGCCTTTCAAGGTTGGGGAAGCACAGAAGCTTCTACCACTAAACCAAGTTAACCTATGAAAATCAAAACCATCATCAATGAAAATTAAAAATGAAAATGAATTTTTATTTTTGCAACCAATTTTTATTTTTACATTGTTTCACTTTCTGTGCAGTCTGAAAATTATCAGAAAATCAGAAAACAGTCTCTTGTTACGCTCTCACACTTTGTAGAATCACACAAGGCTCTTCGTAAGACTCCCCGAGGCAAAAGCGGATGACGTTTGAGGGCTTATTTTATGCCTTATGCCTCAAGCAGAGATGATATAGAGATGTGATTGTGTTCTTAATTTTAAGCTGCATATCCCATCGGCTGGAGTTATGACTCAGAGATGCTTTAGCTAGCCTCTTGTCATGCATGCTGTGGAGACACACACACAATATGACCCACAATCTCTACATCAGTATCAGTTTGATGCATGTTTTGCACAGACGCACTATCCTGCCTGGGGCCTTCCATTAACATATTAGCGTGTGCGCATGTGCTTTGTACTCCTAAAAAGAACTGCATAGTTCATTGTGTTGTCATAAACTCCAGAAGAAAAGCACAATAGCACTGCAGAACCAGCATCGAACTCAACATGTCCTCAGGGCATGGACAGAAAGAAAGCAACAAGGGCCTGAAACAAATCCTTGTGGTACTTCACTCCAAAGCTGTCCAAATTCAGCCTTCCATTGATGGCAAAAAACACTTCTATATACTATCGTTCAAAAGTTTATCACCAAGACATTTCTATGTTTTTAAAAGAAACTGTTACTTCTTTTCACCAGTGTAGCGTTAAACTGGAAATACAATCGGAAATAACATTTTTTGACAGCATTTATTAATATGGGCTAATGTTAAAGAAATACTTCACCCAAAAATGAACATTTTCTGAAAATTTACTCACCCTCAGGCCATGCAAGACGTAGATGAGTTTGTTTTTTTGAACAGATTTGGATTAATTTTGCATTACATCACCAGTGGATCCTCTGCAGTGAATGGGCGCCATCAAAATGAGAGTTCATACATCTGACAAAAACATCACAATAATCCACAATAAGTAAGATTAAGAAGACTTGATGGATTTGTTTCTTACAAACATGCAGCCTTTTATTTCACAAGATGGTAATTGATGGACTGGAGTTGTGTCTATTACTTGTGAATTATTGTGATGTTTTTATCAGCTGTTTGAACTCTCATTCTGATGGCACCCATTCACTGCAGTGCATCCATTGGTGAGCAAGTGTTGTAACGCTAAATTTATACAAATCTCTTCTGATGAGGAAACAAACTCTTCTACATCTTAGACGGCCCGAGAGTGAGTAAAATTACAGCAATTTTAAATTTTTAGGTGAACTACAGTATTCTTTTAAGTTAAGTTATAAAGTGGCCAAACACACAAAAAACTCATTGTTCTTTTGGGAGATATTGAAGGCCTTTTAATGCAACACTGTCTTAAAACAAAAAGAGGAAATTGGAGAGGACAGAGAGATGGGGCTCAGATGCCCAATAAAAAGTGGGCAAGTAAATCACAATCTTCACTGGTACTCAGCTGGCATTACACTAAACAGAAGCTACATCTGCAACAGTGAAGAGAATACTCAGGGATGTAGGCCTTTTATGCAGAATTTCAAACAAAAAGCTGCATCTGACACAGGCAAATAAGAAGAAATGGGCAAAAGAAGAAAGACAGGACTGTAAACATTTAGGGTGAGTATTACAGATAGATAAATCATTCAGGTGTTGAGCTGTTGTGGGAACAGTTTGATCGTAAGGTAAGGTCTGTGAGAAATGTCCTACAAGTCAAATCACATTATGGGAAACAGAAAGAGAAAGCATGAGATGAAACTTCACCTGAATGGCTAAATAAACTGACTAGTAGTTTTGAGATTTGATGAACAATCAATACTTTGGAACTTAGAAGTAGTCTTCACTGTTATTTTTATTAACTTAATTCATCCTTAGTGAACAAAGGTATCTATTCCCCCCTCACAGAATGTTCGAAAGGCAGCGTAAAAACTAACCTTCCACATCCAAGACTGAAACTCAAGTATTTTTCAATCTCATTTGTGGTTTGTGGTCTCTGCTGATCTGCAGTTCAACATGCGAGAGATTCAGAAAACAACATTTCAGATTCAGATTCACAGGCGGGGGAAGAGAGCAAATCACTCTGCCAGAAAGATAGTGCGGTGTAAAAGAGCAGACGAGATTTGGAGATTTCTGGGGGCACAGCAATAGAAAGTCATCTCACATATCAAGTGTTCATTCCTGTTTCTGGGGAAAGAGTGAAGCTGAACACTTCTCACAGTTCGGATTGGTTCACTAAAGGACATAAAGACTGATAGAGACAGTTGGACAGACACATTGATACCTCTTGATGTGGTGAAGTCAAACAACTCAACTCCATTCAGTCTTGAACATTGAACAGACACTAGCTATGTTCTAAAACATAGTGATCTACCTCACTACCTACATAGGCAGCTGCTTCTAAGAGTGCTTCTAAGCTCTACACATGCATCCACACTCATACAAATAGTACTGATCACAACTGGTTTGATTCACCAACTGATTTAATACATTCCACAAACACATTTTCGGTAAAATAGTCAACTTTTAATCATTACCAATACATAATCACAAATTTGTATTAGCATTTATAATGTGCATCAATTATAACCATATTTATAAGCAACATTTCTGATTTTTTTTTTTTTTTTTTTACAGACATTGTCACAGTGCATTCTGGGATTCCCTTTCACCTTACAATAAAGCTCCATTTGTTAACATTAGATACCCAGCCAACAGAGAATTTTCTCAGAACTTTGTCTAATGTTCTGGCAAGGTTTTCTCAAAGTTCTGAACAAACATTCCTACAATTACACTATTATATATAATGTTCTGGTCTTTAATAATGTTCTAAAAAATTACATTACACATTACGCACAAAATATTTTTCATTATAGTTTGACATTTGTCTGTTGCTTGTCTATTTGTTTCAGAATGTTCAGAGAACATTGAAAAGTAAAAAAAGTTATTCCCTTAATGTCTGCAAAATGCAAAATGATAAAATTGATTGCACCCATAATATTCATCCCTAAGAAATCGTTTTAAAAAACATCTTTAAAAAACGACATTTTGAATGTTCAGAGATCATTTAACAAATAATATTTTCATGAGTCACTGGGAACATTAACAAACATTTTAGTAAGCTGGGTAACTGCTGTAATTAACATTTACTAATAAAAACACTTTTAAAAACTTTCAACATTCATGATTAAATTATTAAAATCAAAAGTTGTAAAAAGAAAGCATGGATCTGTGCTAACACGAACTAATAATAAATAGTTGTAACCTTAACAATAATTAATAAATTAATATATTGTAAAGAATGTAGTCATTTTTAATTAATAGCACCTTATGCATTAGTTAGCATTAACTAATTGGACCTGAAGTGTGACTTTTTTTGTCAAAATATTTATGTAACAATACATAATCATAAGGATTCATAGAAAAAAAAAATTGTATTTTACTGAGAGATTTTTTTAATGAAGCACAAGATCAAAAGGTACATTTCACACACCCACAAATACAAAGAATTTAAATTTATATTTCTTCCATTATTTGCTTTGATAGACTGTTATTGTTTGAACTCTATAAAGTCTTTGATATGTGACAGAGATGCATTTTGGGGCAAAGGCCCTAAATAATGATGAGTGATAAAAATTCCTTTGTTGCCAGAGCGAGAGTTTTTTAATCTTCATTTTGTCACCTCACGCTGTGCAGGGCTCAAGTCAGACATTTTTTTGTCTACACAAAGATATATTTACTTTTCCCTCTGAAATGATAATGTCTCTGTTCTCTGAATTACATTAAAAGAGAGAGAGTGCGATAGAGAGAGCTAGAGATGGACTGATCAATATGCTGACAAAAGAGAATTTCACTGTCCCTCATGCGTTCCTCTGTGGCTCCCATATCAAGGGCCAAAAATGGACTAGCTGTCAATAACAGTCAGGCTTTTGATCTGCAGGGCCCTCTCTGTCCATAAAAAAGTGGTCTTTTATTGAACAGATCCTTACAATTACCTTTATATGAAGGACGATGAGACAGTCACCTTTGGTAATTGCACCAGCTGTCTCTAGAGATGCTTGTTTAGGGAATTAACACACGAAAAACACACACAAATGAAATCGTGGGTAATATAAAAGAATGTTGTGAAGCTGTGAAAACCTATTACAGCAGAATAAGCTTCAAGAAGCAGTTCTCACTCACTGAAGAGGGAATCTTTTAGGGCAAATAGTCTAAAAATAGGAAAGATTTTAAAAAGTGTGTTATTTTGCCCCAAAAGAGATTTACTGCGTGAGTTGAACGCAGGGATAAAAATAGCAGGTTGTGATGTCATGCGTTTTACAGGGAGCTGTGAAATAAATTGATGAGACATTTTTCACAGTGGGCTTCTACCCAACTCTGATTCATGGTGCTAAACTTCCCTGCAGCTCTGCTGCGTCAGCAGAAACATCAACACAGTGGTCAACACAGAAAGCTGCATAAATGCACATCGCTGACAAACAATGACAGGCGCATATTGAGCGTGCATATAAACAAACGTTCAAACGAGCAATTATGCTTCTTGTATAAGCTCGGATGGACTATGCAATACAAATATGGAAAAAAGCAGTGATTAAATCTGATTTTGTGCCACAGTTTGGCTTTAGACAGCTCACATGACTGTGTTTGTATTGAGGATATCACAGCTCATTGGAGTCTGAGAGGACTCCCCGTTGGGACACTAATGGCGAAACATGTGGAAGAGTTTCTACGATGGTGAGATTCCATGGGGTTGGAAACTGAACCCACTGAGGATCAAGTGTGTGTGTGTCCCAGAGATTAATCTTTAGCGTACTGATACTCACTGTACCAGACCTGGATGCTGTGCTGATATGCCGAGCCTCGATCAGTATTGGCAGGCTGTGGTTTGGAGCTTATTGCATGTAATTCAGATGTCAATCTCTGCCAAGCAGGTAGCAGACACACACACACACACACATGGGCACACACAGGAGTGCAATAAAAATGACACTATTTCTAATGCTGCAAGAATAACAACACTGTCTACAATATCCAGTACAGACATTTATTGTTTATATATTTAGCTATATTCAGGAACTCAAAAACAGTGTCTTTAAAAAAATATATTTTTTAATCTGTGTTTAGTATGATTATTTATCGACAGTGCTGGGTAGATTACTTTGTAGTCTGGTCAATTTTTCTTTGTCAGTTGTACTCTGTTAGTGATTCCAAATTACATGACAAAAACACATTATTAGGAAAGGCGATTTGCAAAAAACCCTTATATTCACTTCTTCTGTAGATGAAGCTGGATCACGAATGACGTTCTTCCCTGCACCAGAGTCGACACAATAGCGGACAGCTCTCAGCTCACTAAGGTAAGACAGCCTTGTCAATCAACTATTTGTGGGAGGGGCCTGTACAGAACTACGCCATTCCGACAGGAATCTCAAAACAGCCTGATTTGAGAAAGGGGATTTTAAAATAGGGATTTAAAAACAAAAACACTGGGTGGATTTTTATCATTATAGGATGGATGTGTACGCACACTTCCTTCACACATTTATGTTCAAACAACTTGAAAAGTGAATTTTGCTTCCGAAGACCCCTTTAACAACATGAAGTGCATTAACATTACATTAACCACTCAGTGATAACTTAAATAAAAACTAAATATATTCATCAGTAGTTGATGCAATGTTAAAGTGTTGAGAAAACACTTCTTAAAACTGAAATGATATTTGCAATTCCTCTCAATTTTCTATATTATATTAATAATTATAGCCAGCTGACTAGTGACAGATCACAAAACTGGAAGACTTTCTGACTGTATCTCAGGAAAAGACTATTTTAGAAAGGAAAATTTAAAAGATAAAAAAAAGATTAACAATCAATAAATTATGAATACTTTATTGCTACTGTGTTAATATGTAATCATGTAATCAACATGTAATCATGTTGCTGTCTATCTATGGAGGGTCAGAAAGCTCTCAGATTTCATCAAACATATCTTAATTTTTGTTCTGAAGATAAACAAAGGCCTTACAGGTTTGGAACAACATGAGGGTGAGTAATAAATGACAATTTTCAAAATTGGTGAACTATTCCTTTCTGAATGGCTTACTTCTACATTAAAAGAAAAGAAGGTTAGAGCATTTGGTACGATTATTGGATCTGCTCTACTGTAATGTGCATGACTGCAGAGAAAATGGTGGAATAAGTGGCAGATCCACACCACTTGCAGTCCAATTGTGCTCATGTTGCTACTTAATCAAGGGACTGTAGCAGATAGAAAATGATGGTGAGGTGGAGATTCATGAGAGGTAAAGGGGAAAAAAGGAAGCAGGAGAGCTTGTTTGAGAGTGAACTTCAGCAGGCTGACTCTGCAGGGAGAATTGTGCTTGCAATCACAGGAAATAAGACATGTACTGCACTAGCAGAGTTCACCAGTTCACCAGGTCACCTCCGTCGGGGGGGCATTTAAGGGGGGGGGGGGGGTAAGGGGGATCGGTCGATCTGTGTCTCTGTGTCTCAATGGGTGTGGTGGCACTATCTTTTGTGCGCTGTTTTATCAGTACTTTCAGTACTTGGCACCGACCCTGTGCACCAGCCGGAACCAATGGAAAATAAGAGGGTGGATAATGACGGAGGAAAGACAAGCACATGTTATGCTAGAGAGCTGAGTACATGGGGAAAAGAAATGCGAGTGGTTGCGCAGCAGCAAATGGAACCGCAGTGGTAGTTGATGACTAAGTTAAGCCAATGGCCAATGCTTAACTGGCCGGCCATCACCAACTGCATGAACCGTCAGTGACAAAAGCCAAAAAAGAGGGAAAGGAAATGACAGCGCCGTGCCAAGTGAACAGAACTCCAACAGGTAGAAAACGAGATCTGACTGCTGTACCAAACCAGCAGTAGATAGAATAATAGACAATATTGTTGAGAACTATTGAGATATAACAGTTGAGCAGCTGTTCCCTGAGTGAAATGACTTGCGCAGATTTACTGATGCACAGGAGAAACTGCTTTGTAATGGTATAAACCAAATGTTGATTTGATTTGGTCTGTAATTGATTTGGATGGGCACACAGGCTTAGATCCCAACTGAAACATGTCTGCTTGATTAGATGAGTGACTTTACAGATTGAGTTTTTAAGGGGCTGTACAGCTCTTGTGATTTTTACAACAATTTTGTTCAGGACTGATTGTCATAGATGAATATGGCTTAATATAAACCTGTTAAATATGAAATTATAAGACTTAAGGCTCAGAAAGGTTTTAAACAGAAGCTTTGGAAAATTATGTAATTAGAAACCATGTCAGAATATGAAGAGGAGGTGATATTAATTATTCCTGAGCAACCTGTTGTATTGGGTTAAAAATATCAGAGTTTCTCTGAAATTATTTCTGGAAGTTTTTTTTAGGGTGGTTCAGGTGAGGTAATGGAAGCGAGAGTGTAAAAACAAGCACATGCAGTTGTCAAATTGTCTAGGATAGTACGGAATTGGATAGTTTTGGTGGGTCAAAAAAGGGTCAGCTTAGCTCATGCCCTTCTTTTTAAACACAATGTGAGTTGTGGTGTCAGTATCTTGAAAGAGAATTTTACAGTGACTAAACCAGAAATGGCATGCATATGAAATCTATACTGCACTATACCTGTTCCATACAGAGAGAGAGAATGTGTGTGTGTGTGTGTGTGTGCGCGTGTGCATGAATGATCAAGTAGATGAGATACTCAAAAAAAGAAAGAGGGAAGGAAAGTGAGAGAGAACATACACATTGTGGATACAGAGATGATGGACTGTGCAGCTGGAAATAGAGACAGGTTACAACCATAATGAGAATCATGCAGAGAGCCGTCTGTTCACAGGATGTGCACAGGCACTTTTCACAAACAGGATACACATGCAAGAAATATTACATATTTTAGATAAACTATTATTAAACATTAAATAATTTAGCAAGGAAACACGTCAAACATCTGCATCCATGTATCGCATCTGTATTCAAATTTTTTAACCAATATCTGAAATGTTAAATTGATTTTAAATCGCTCAACTAATTTTAATGACCAAAAACATTATATTTGTCTGTGTCACAAACATGGAAGCCTGTTGCAGTCACAAAAATACAGTATGCAACTCTATCTCACAATTCAGACTTTCTTGCAGTTTTTAAGGTCCTTGCACACTGAGTCTGAAATCTCGTATGCATTTTTATTATTCATATTCATATTTGGCATCCTTTCGTAAAAAAATGCTTGCTACGGATGCGAAAACACAGAAAATCAAACCTGATCCGATTTTTTTTTTTTATGATGGACAAAGGTTTTGGAGGCAGTGTGTAAACATGACTGACAACGCGAGGTTGTATTTATTTTTTAACATGCAAAAATTTCAGACTCTAAAGACCTTTAGTTCATATCTCACAATTCTGATTTTATTATTTATTTATTTTTTTAAATTAGAATTTAAACTCAGAATTCTGAGGTAAAAAGGAGGATAAAATGATTACTATAAATAATTGTTTTTAATTACATGGCAGAAACAAGATTTCATACAAACCTGTTAACACAATATTTTACCTTTTTTTATTATCATAATAATAATGTTTGTTCCTAAACTATCTAACCCCTACTGAAATGTACTTTTCTGGTGTAGTTAATTATTATAATTTATTTTATAATTGATGAATTTTGTAGATTTTATTTGACATTTATTTAATATTAATATTTGTTGAAAATATTGTTGCCTAATTTTGGGCAACAGGGCTGCAATATTCTAACCACAAAATGAACAGTTAATAAAAAAAAAACAAAAAAAAAACATCCAACATATTCAGTTTGACTAGAGGTTCTCAATCAACATTATCTGAAGCATATTCTGAGGCATCATCTCTCACTGTCCGATAGTAAAAAAAAAAGTCCTGGCCTGATTTTGTACCCTGTTGATGGAAAGTGCCAGCAGTATGTGAAATGCATTTTGTGCCAGGACTTGGGCGGCCAACAGTAAAGCACGGTGACGTATCTTATCTCTACCGTCATTTCTTAGTGCTCATATTGTAAAAACAGGATCAATTCGGCACAGATGTCTTGCCCTCATCCATAACTTAACCTCCCTCCCCGTCTCACAGAAGCAGGCTTACACAAAACGAATTAAACTTTCCTCAGACAGCTTGAAAAGTGCTCTTGTGTTTGTGAATTCATAAATATAAATGGAAAGGGATTCTCATGTTCAGGATGGTGGAAGAAACCTTGCTGTTGTGCACTGGTTGTCGCTCAAGTGTGTAATATCTTAAGTGAATGAGTGCCAGGGGAAATATAGACTTCTATGGAGAGTGAGAGCTGCTTGGGAGAACAAGTCAACACATTAGCCTTAATACTGATTACGGCACAAGGACAAGATGACAATTTTACACAGAGTAGGCCAACCGAGAGGTCATGATGGAATTGAACAGCTAAATAAGACTGGTAGAGACACTCCGTTCAAGAAACTGTCACAGCACTCACTCAGAGACTTCTATTTATTGCAAGATATCTTTAGATATGTATTATACTTTCATTCAAGAGAAACACATTAAATTGACCAAAAGTGACAGTGAAGACTTTTATATGTTACAACAGATTATTATTTCAAATGCTGTTCCCTCTATTTATCAAAAAACCCTGACAACATGTGTTATGGTTTCCTCAAAAATATTAAGCAGCACCAAAATATTAGAATGATTTCTGACAGAGCATGTGACACCAAAAACTGAAGTATTGGCTGCTGAAAAATCAGCTTTGCCATCCCATGAATAAATTACATTTTAAATATATATTCAAATAGAAAATATTTATTTTCATTTGTAATAATATTTCACAATAATACTTTTTTAACTGTAGTTTTGATCAAATAAATGCAGCTTTGGTGAGCATAAGAGACTTCTTTCAAATACATTTTTAATGTTTGTTTCATGGTAAATATTCATATAAGAATTAAAATTGCGCTAAACTTTGGTGTAATTGTAGCAAAAGTTCATGGTTTCTGCGAGTCTAGGAGTTCAGTGGAAATTCCACTTTTCTTTTCTTTCTTTATCAGTCATGATGGATTGGGCTGTTTTATGCTGCTTTGTGAACGCTTAGCCCATATGGAATTTTAAATGCTGAAATATATGCACGGTTCTACTAAATAATTAATCGAGACTCTAACGTGACTGATATAGGAAATATCTACTGATTTGCATAAAATATAAATTTTTAATCTTGAAAGACACAATGATTAATTGAAGATCCTTTGTTCATGGTGCATCGTTATTTTAATAGTCACCCTACAATGCATAGCTAAAATATAACCCCTACAAAGCATATGGACACAAGTATTCTTTATAAAACTACTTTTCAATTAACATAATGATGATTTAGATTGTGTGTGGGAACAAATGTTCCACTCAAGGACATTTGGTCATGCATGAAAACTACCTACACCGTGGATACCGCTGGCTGCAAAACAGTTTATTAAAAATACTAAATAATGAAAATAAAAAAAAATTGAGAAGGTGTTGGTTTTGAGGTTATGTCATTTTCTCAGTAAAAAGAAAATGTTCCTTTTTTTTGTTCCTTCCACAAAACTATTATATGCTCCAGAAGACTTACAATATATGCAGTGTTGTTATTGTTAATTAAAACTATAAAGATCTATCTATCCATCTAACTATCTATCCATCTATATAAATAGTACTAAAATACCACTGGACATATAGTGCAAGTGTCATACATGTGATACATTTCTGTCCTTTTCCAGAGTTTGACAGTCTCTGGTCACTACATGCTTTCATTATATGGAAAATGTCAAAAGTTTTTTTTTTCTTTTGGAAGAACTGTGAGCCAAACACTGATAGACTATAATGGTTTGTGCAATCTAATTCTAACCCATGTGTGACGATAAAAAGTGTCTGTGACGGTAAAACTGCCAGAAGTTCTCCACCAAGGTGTATACTTAGAGGAGCTTTAGGACATTTCTGGCCTCCCAAACAGCAAAAAAGAGTCCAGCACAACTTATGTAGCAGGGTGTTCTGCTCCAGCTTGGTGTCACAGCCTTTTTTTTTTTAAAGAGTAATTTGCAGGATGTGCCACCAAAGTAATTCTCATCTCCCATCATATATCATTCTAGGCAGCCTGCAGCAGCCCGTATGACCCTGCACTGCATCAGCTAAGAGATGAGCTGCTTCTTACATTTATCCATAAACTGTGGGTCTTAACAGAGTTCTCTTCTTGGCCTCACCTAATGCAGAGATATGAGGACAGAATGATGTAGTCAATTCCAAGAGTTCTTTCATTAGACAGAGTGTTACAAAAAGAGTCCCAGCACCAATCCACATCCATTAGCTGCTTAGAGTCTCTCTGCAGCTAAAACAATACAATGATACAAGTGATTTTGCACTAAAATTTGGCGACAACAAGGTATCTTAGGAGGCAGCATAATTATGCTGCCTTTTTGGATAAGCCTTTGTGTTTGGATGCTGCTTCCATTGGCAGTTTCCTAGGTTTTGTAACAGAGCAAAAGAAACTGGCTGGCATTTTTAAATTGAAACCGCGAGTGTAGAAAAAAATTCACTGTTTGTCTTGATTGACAGATATTTTAATTTATGGATGAATACAGTATACAGTACATTCAAAGTAATCTCCAATCCAATCTAAACCCGATATCTATCAGGTAATAATAGACAGAAATGTAGTATGTGTGTATATTTGTATCTTTAAACCGAAAAATTTAGCACTGTATCACTTGCTCATCAATGGATCCTCTGCAGTGAATGGGTGCCGTCAGAATGAGAGTTCAAACATCTGATAAAAACATCACGTCCACATGTAATCGACATGAGCAAAAAGCTGTGTTAGAATGAAACAAACCCATAATTAAAAGACATTTTTTAACTTCAAACCATTGCTTCTGGCTAAAATATGAGCCCTCTGTCCATAATATTGCTTTCTCCAGTGAAAAAGTAATCTCGTCTGAATCAGAAGTTTTAGTTTATGGATATGCAGTGGAAATGCAATAAATTATATACGTACATTCACCATCATCTCCATACAGTCTAATAAACTCAACATCTTAAAATAGACAGGAAATTATTGAATGTAGGTGTGTGTGTACATTGGCTGGGTAGCCAGTGCTGGAGGAGGATGAGGAGAACAGACAAGGAGAAAAAGAACAGCTTAAAATGAAATTGCTCTAGGCGAGTATAAACACTGTCACACATCTTACAGCATTTTAGATTCTACTCTACAGCAGTTAGCCAAGGTTTGATACTGAGAGACATTAGTTACCTGAAAACCTCCAGAGACACTTTCAACACCTAAAAATGGAAGAGGTTTCCCTTTCACTCATGTCCTCAAAGAAGAACAGCATGAAGTCAACATGAAAGAGGGGAAGAGATAAAGGACACCTGTCGACACAGAAGAGAATGAACAAAGTTGGCCTTTTAGGCTATAGGCGTGTACATAAGTCTATATAAAGTGAAACTAGTAGTTTGTACCATAAAAATAAACTAATTCATAACTATTAGAAGCATAGTGCCCATTCAACCTAATATTTTAAGCAAATATTTGTAAGTTTAACACATTAAAGATATGTTCACCCAAAAATGAAAAAAAAAAAAAAAATGCTTGGAACAGAGAAATGTATTATTACATCACATGCTCACCAACAAATCCTCTGCAGTGAATGGGTGCCGTCAGAATGAGGGTTCAAACAGCTGATAAATCCCTCAAGACGTTTTTAACTTCAAACCATAGCTTCCGGCTAAAATACAAGCCTTCTATCCATAATATGGCTTTATATGTCAGTTGATTTTGATGTGAAAGAACAACAAAGGATGGATTCTATCACTGCAGGAAACATTATTATGGATTATGGATAACAGATTTTGGATAATGGATTGGCCAGAAGTGATGGTTAAAGGCCCATTTTTGATGGCTTTGTTTCTAACAGTCATGCAGCTTTTCATTTCAGAAGATGTTAATAATTGGATAGGAGTCGTGTGGGTTACTTGTGAATTATTGTGATGTTTTTATCAGCTGTTTGGACTCTCATTCTGACGGCACCCATTCACTGCAGAGGATCCATTGGCGAGCATGTTATGTAATGCAAAATTTCTCCAAATCTGTTCTTATGAAGAAACATACTTTTCTACATCTTGGATGGCCTGACTGTGAGTAAAATGTCAGCAAATTCTCATTCTTGGCTGAACTATCCCTTCAAGTCAATGATTAATTGCCTTGATTATTGTAAATACAATAAGTTGTCATGTTTTCCATATAGCATTTGCTGAACAACTGAATGACACAACTAAATAAAAATAAATACATGTAAATAAAAATATATAAACTGTGAAAATTATGCATTATACCATCATATTTTGGATGACCATAAATCAAGACAGTGTTCCAGCTGCCAAAACTTTTTCCTTCTTTTGACTGACTAAAATATTGTAAACAGCACAGTGATTTTGTAATACTGCCAGGACAACAGATGCGTAAAATATATATATATTAAACAGAGAGGCCATAAGTCCCCTGTTCACACTCAGTACAACAACAAACTTTTGTTTTGTATTCCTGTCAAGAAAGAGACAGCTCTGTAGCCAACAGAAGCAGGCACGGCCAAAAGACAGAAATAAAGCATTACCTTACCACACAGCATTGCCAAGAAGCCATTAAACTGAATGAAATTATGAGAGAAGATTGGAAGATTATTCAAAGTGACAGTATTCTCTGAGCCCCATAAGATAAGTTTCAAGCAAGCTGAAGATAATTTCCAGAATAGTTTCCAGACAGAATTCAAGCTCACACCCTACTTTTGGAAATTATCTTTTTTTTATTCAGCACAACTCATTCAAAAGCTTTTTTCTGGTGAGATTCCAATTACTAGTTTCTTCAGTCAAAAAACGTCTATGGCTTACACGTCAGTACACCTCTGTGATTTGCTTCTACTCCGAATCTGGGAAAAATCTAGACTGCTATAAATGTATGTACGGGAAGAAAGCAGACATCCAGAAGCCAATGGTGAATTCCCTCACAGTTGTTCAAATATGACATGGGATGCTTGTCAACTATTAGTCCAGGGGCGTTGGCATGCACGACTGTAACCTATTTGTTCTATAGCTTTTAATGAGCTTTAGTTTAGTTAATTTCTATTCTGTTCTTGTGGATGAATGTTAATTTATGCCTCATTTATGCTGGTTGACAAGCACTTGCAGCTATGAAAAATGTTGTTTTCACTTGAAGTGGAAGGTGTGAAATATTCAATTTCAGGGGACCTATTTGCTCACAGCATGTTATAATAAAATGAAAACAGCTATTAAAAAATAATACAAAAAGCACAAAGGAAAAAAAGCCATCTCTCTTAATATTATCCGTCTTCACTGCAACAGGACATATAATTACGGCCAGGGTGTCACAACTATAAAATTCATGTTTTTATTGTTCTTCTAACGCATCTAAAATGAGGCACTTTGATACATGTGCTATTAAAATGCACTAACCTGCACACATGCAATTATTTTGCAATCTTTTAAGTGCATAGTTTGCTATAGTCCCAAAGAAAGAGTGACCACAGAACATCTGAAGGGGAGTCTCATTAAAAAAATAATCCTTTTTGAAAAGAAAAAGCCCTGGAGTTTTTAACAAAACATCATATTTGCAATGTACAAGTTACTTTTAGGACCACAGGATTGAAACTTAACCCGAACTCCAGGTTTCTCACACCTCTTGTACTTTTCCAGACATTTGGGATTAGTGAATCCTGAAATGTATTTTATAAACTGCCTTCACATAATCCATCTATCTTGACTTACACTGTCTCCAAGCAACAGAGCATCAGTCTTAAAGAAGGGGAACTCATTTTGGCAGGATTGGGTGATAGGAAAGTGTGTACGGGGAAGATCATGCTATTAGATCTGACCTTTCTTTTATGTGTATTACACATGTAACCTGCCAACATGACAGATTTTTCGTGCAATCCCTGGAGGCAGCACAATGGGAACAAGCCACTGTTGTTTACAGGTAAACACATCAATAGACGTCGATAAACTCTAAGCTTTTTTTTCTAGAAGCTTTTACTAAATACAAAGAATATTATTTGCACAGCATTTTAATGAATGGAATGGACAAAAGGTGTTTTGCAACATGGGACCAGCCAGTTTCTAAACAAGAGAAGACAGCACACTTATAGTAGAATAGCTAATGATTCATTATAATTCTGTTAATGAGGTGAGCCACCAGTGCAAACCTATATAATATGCCTTCATGGATTTGATAGAATCATAAAGAATGCAAGACGTTGTTTATCACATTTTAAATAATTAGACGTGTGCTGACCTGCAGGCACATTTAAAAGAAACATTATAGAGCCACTGTAAAGTCACTTCACAACAATGATGGATTAAAATCTCATCACAATAAACTAGTGGTGATTCGTGCATGAACAAATCTGTTTAAATCAAATCTTTTGTGAATGAATTGTTTGCTTGCCAATGATGCTTGTGATGCTTAAACACTCTTTTCTGGAGTCTCTCTAGATGAGGGGTAGGCACCGTCGGTCCTGGAGTGCCACTGTCCTGTAGAGTTTAGCTCCAACCCTGAAAAACTCACCTGCAGCCCTAGTAATTCTGAAGACCTTGATTAGCTTGTTCAGGTATGTTTTATTAGGGTTGGAGCTAAACTCTACAGGACAGTGGCACTCCAGGACTGACATTGCTTATGCCTACTCTAGATGATTCATAGATGCACAAATTGTAATACATACATTGACTTTAAGCGAATCAATTAATTAACTGAATGAATCACTCAAAACACACACAGTCCTGGCATAACCTGCAGAAAGGGCTTCTGAACTAATCCCAGAATGAATCTAAACAAACCATTCAAAAGATCCTCAAGAAGGATTCAAAAGAAGTCTAAAATAAAAAGCATCTGAATTAATTTAATCAAAGTTGTTGTGATGTAATAAACAAAGCTGCAGTCACAGTTGTCATTATGTTATTGCATTTTTTACAATAAAACACTGATCTGCCCTGAAGTCATCTAAAAACTTTTTTTAGTAATTAGTCAAAAAGAAATTCATCAGCCAGAAATACTGAAGTGATTTTAAATCAATTTTAAAAACTTGAGCTGTGTTGGAGTCAGTATGTGGTGCTGGGCTGTTTTGTTAGTCTCTCTATGTGGTTCTGGGCTGCTGCGGCCTGCTGGGATTAAAATGAACAAAAGAAGGGAAGCTTTCAGCATGAGACTGCAGAGGAAGCAATCAAACACACACACACACAGAGAGAGAGAGAGAGAGAGAGAGAGAGAGAGAGAGAGACCGAGAGACACAGAGAGAAAGACATAAGGAATGCTGGGGAAAAAGACGATGGGGCTTAAACATCTTCCCTTCTCCGGTCCAAAAGGAAGCTGGCACATGAGCTTAACCCCAGCAGCAGGCCGTGGACAGGACAAGGGCTTCCCTTACTCATAATGAGCTAAGCCTGTTTTAAAAAGGGATGGAAAGATTATGCCGGGCCCTAGAGGAGAAGGGGATCTGAGAGCGGACTTGTCTGCCTGTGTGAATGGATAAGAGGGATCAAAGGCCCTGGGCAGGCCCCTGTAGGACCCAGGCCACCCCTCAGACCCCTGTAATGAACACTCATCAGAAAACTAATCTCCACCGCCAACACAGGCTCCTTAATTAGATTAGCACAGCATCATAAAAGGAAAATAAACTGGTCATTTGGAGGAGTTCAGATATTTTGATTGATATCTTTGCGGTTAGCTACCGTTGTTTTTAGATTGATCACATTTTTTTTTTAAATGCTGCTATTAATTATTCTCTGTAATATTGTGGTTTAATGTTAAATATTAATTGCTACTGGTATTCATTTTCAGGACTATTTTTTCCCCTTTGCTCAGTCACAAAAACTCAAACACTTGCATATCAACTCATTTGCATATTCAACTAATAATCAACTATTTTGTTAATAAAAAAAATAAATAAATATGAACTTATGAACTTGTTTTGTTAATAAAATAAAAATAAAAATAAAATGTGTGTTTTTAATGTCCTCTGATTTTAATTGTTATTTGCTTTAATTTTCAGGACTCTTTTTGTTCCCTTTGCTCAGGTCACAAAAACTCAAACACTTGCTTATGAACTTCCTTTGATAAAATAAAATAAAATGGTTATTGGCATTAATTTATTCATTGAGAATATCAAGATCCGTGTCTTTTTAGGTTGAACAGTAAATCACTTTTCCATCCTGCACTATTAGACTGCAGCTTCACCTCACATGTTCGTTTAACTTTCTCCTTTTTAATACATGTGCTTGCTGCCTCTTCATCCGCTGGTTCTGTGTCATCTTCACAATTCTGAATAGGCAATAGAAATTATTGCAGTAACATCATCACAAATCCAGCTGCAGAGGTGAAGCGCAATAGGTGGGTTGCCATGCATCAGTTATCAAAAAGATTTGAGATTTGCACCTTGACATTAGGATTTTCAAAGCAACATGAGGCAGTTGGCAGTGAATGAGTTTGGCCTGCAATTTCTGATCCAATTTTAGCCCCCAAAATGAAGCAGCTGATAGAGTTGGAAACAGGTGATAACAGGTGGATCAGTTAGAAAACTGGATACTTAACAGGAGAGATAAAAACCTACATGATCAGTCTTTGGATTTCTTTCATTAAGTTTTGAGACACGAAACAAAACATGATCTGCAACTGCCATTACTTCAAAATATTTCCATTTATAACTAAATCAGAAATGATTACAAATGTATTTAGCTTTATAATGATATATATAAATAAAGCAGCACATTTTTTGAGATTTTATTTTATTTTATTTTATTTTGAGCCCTGAATCAGCTTATTAGAATGATTTGTGAGAGATCATGTGAAACTGAAGAATTTAGTAATGGTTCTGAAAATTCATTAAACTATATTAAAATACAAATAATAATAATAATATAAAATAATTGAAATTGAAATATTTCACAACATTACTGTTTTGCATCCTTGGTGAGCATAAGAGACTTCTCTAAAAAAATCTCTATCCATGTATAACATGCAAAATATGGCAAATTTGTTTTTCTGCTGACTGTGTTGACAGTTCGTTAGATGGACTTGAAAATTAGTTGTGAACCATTAACGTTAAATATCATTATGTAAAATAATTGCTATTTTAAGTTTTGTAGTTTGCTTCATCTCAGTACTCAACTAATACAGTGGATCTCTTTCCATCTCTCTCTCTCTGCAAGTTATTTGTCCTTGTTTTCTTCTCCCACAATCCCTCTCAGCACCCCCCTTACACACTTGCACTTACAGTCACTGAGACGCCATAGTTTGTGATGTGCCAGGACGAGCCATTGAAAAAACACTTCCTGTGGCACTCCACTGCTGCTGGAGAGCATGTGAGAGGAAAAAGGGAATAGAGGTATATTAATACACATTTTGGGGAAACACTGTCAAACTAATGGTTTTCTTGGCACTGGCACATTTTGGCACAGAGGAGAGGAATCTAAGGAAACTAAGGAAAGTACTGCTCTCTTCTGACATGCTCTGAATATCAACACAATAGACTCCAAAAAAACATCATTTTTCACCGGAGAGATGGAAAAACGGGAAGATATTGTATTGTACTGTAAGCAAAAATGCAGCGATGGCAGGCTAAACGCTTATCGATGACAACAGAAGAGGAAAGTCTAGACGTCTATCGCATGTACCGGTTCTGACTGCTGATTTTATACTAGCTCCAAACACAAATTAAAACAAAAACAAGAGAAGAACTGAGAATACAGCATGTTCTAGGATTAAATCTTTGCTTTTTTTCCCTAGCTTTATCACATAAGGGAAGCAATTGCTGTGCATAGTCTCAGGGACTTGAAAAACAGGGGAAAAACTTCCCACACATTATTTCCTCTTCAGCTGTAATGGGTTGACACCAGAATCTCAAGGTAAGTCCTGTTGAAAAGCAGCATATGCAACATCTCGCATGCTAATGATTATCTGTGAGGCGGGTGCTAAAATACTGAGATATTAGATATTATATAAATGATGTTTATTAATCATTCATGGTAACCAAGTCCATTAGAAGCTACAGACCTGTGCCAAACTACCAGATTTTGGCAGAGACTGAGCGGCAGCCATTCACATTTAATGAACCAATTACTGTCATGCAGTGATTGTAGATCCTCACTGAATACCGCTCAATATAGAAGATCTGTTGCATCCACACCATGACTACTCTCATTTATCTCATGTTTGTCTCTCTGATAATTATGTGACATGATGGTAAATTTGCTAAATGGATGTGAATGTTTCAAGTCTGTTTAGGTAATTATGATTGTGTTCATGTTGGCTGCCTCTCCAGCGACTATTGCTGCGTTTGAGTTTTAAATAAAACAACAGCGTAATCTACCCAACTGTTCACAAAGCCGAGTGGTATCTATCAAGATGACTTATCAAATGAAATATTTGGTTGTGAAATATTGATTTGGTCTTACTAGCAGATTTCTGCTAAGAAAATATTCCATGACAACACGAAAAACATTTGGGGTCATTGACATTATAATATGTATTACAGTTCATTATAATCTAAAATGGTAATTGTACATTAACAGCTTGTATACACACTAAAATATTACAAATTTTAAATGTATGAAATCAAATTAATATATTAATATAATTCCTCCAAGCAGTGTTGTTATCATTAACTACAACTAAACTATTAATTATGCTGAAATAATAGGAATTGTAATATCACATGAAAAAAAAAAAAAAACATAAACCTTGAAAATTAATTTTAAAATGACTGAAAATTAGCAATGATGTTTTGGCAATCAACTGAAATAAGTTTAAATACTAAAAATTGAAATAACCTAAAATCAAAGCTATATAGTTTTTTAGCTATCCATCAAATGTTTAATGCAACATTATTACATTAAACTTATTAATATTAATACATAAATCCTTCAAGCAGTGTTGTTATTATTAAGGAAAACTAACATTACAACTAAAACTATTAAAAATTATGTAAGGAATAAAGCTGAAATAATATGAATTATAAATATTAGATGAAAAAAATGAATTAAAAAAATACTGAAATTATGTTTTGGAAATTAACTGAAAAAAGTTTAAATACTAAAATTGAACTAAAGCACAAAAACTAAAATTGAAATAACAACAAAAAAAGAATTACTGAAACAAAAATGTACAATATACAAATAAAAACTAATTCTAAACTTTGATAATAAATGTATAAATAATACTAAAATATTACATATGTCAGGGATTCTCAGTCACCGGCAACAACAATCACCAGATCACCTGCCTTCTGATCACCTGCACCTGCAGCACTCATCAGCTCCCCTTTAAATACACGCTTCCCACAGACACTACTACCAGTCTACTGTTCACGACCTTGAACAGACACCAGAGCCAGCTATACTTACCTTCCAGATTCTCCAGCGATCCTCCTGTGTTTCCCCGTCTCAGTTCCTGGTTTGATCCTGATTCCTGCTCTTCCTGCTTGTTCCTGCAAAGAAAGGACTCTGATCAGTTTACAGCTAAGACCGTTTCTCTCTCCGGATTCCTTACCTGCCAGTCTCTCCGCACGATCAACATCCTCTGTTCAATAAATCATCCAGTTGTTTCACTCACCTGTTGTTTCTGCCTCTGTTTGTGACAACATATTACATTTTCACAATTTTTAACTAAAACTCAAGTCATAATTATTTAAAAAGTTTTGACGAGATATATGAAAGCTATATAGAAATTTAATGGTCATTATACAAATATATTTGCTGAATCAATACAACTGCTGTCCAGTCAGAATACATATTCCCAAAACCCACATAATAAATAAGTAGAACATAAATACTTTCAATATACACAGAACTTTCTATATCTGAACTTAATGGAGCGTGAATGTTTCTCTCTTTCTTTTTTTTGTTTTGTTTTTGCGTTCAGCTTCATGAGACACTTGTAGGTGCCCTCAAAAGTTCCACCTGTTTCAGTTTTTCACCCATCAGTACTTCTCCTTGGGTATCTTTTGCTATTTATACTCCCTAATAGCTCATCGTAGCTCTCTGTCTGATCTCTGATGAATCACCCCCTTTACAATACATAGTGACCTACTGACCCTGTCCCACAATGCTTTTAACATTTCAAATGTCAAGGAGGAACTCGGAGCAAGAGAACAAACAGATGCAGAGAGCGAGAGAACAGAGATGCAAAACGAAAGAGATGGTAGAGAAGGAGAAAGAGAATCCATCATTTAAGCAACAGAGTGAAGGCACGGCTGAACTCTGGGTCTCCTGACACTGAAAAAGGGCTCACGAGTGATTATGATGACAAATGACCTCTGCAGTCTATTACTCATGAGCAAAGTAAAACCAGCAGAATCACAGCCACAGAACCCCTGTGCAAATACACAGAAATGTATGCAAAATATCATTAATATGCAGTTCTACTCCTAAGTTTACATATTCTTTGCAGAACCTGCAGGACTTTTCTCTTTGAAAAATAAAATAAATAAAATTACAAAATACAGTAATTAGCAAATATAATAATAATAATGAGAGGGATCAGAAATACATAATTTTGTAAGATGTGTTAAATATTAAAATGCATAATCAAACAAGCAAACAAATAAACTGTTGAATAAATAAATACATAAACAATTGAACAAACAAACAAATAAAATACTCTATCAATACAGATATTCCAAACCAACGACTGAATATTATATGAGATCATAGGAACTTTTTGGCTTGTGGAAAATATGGAAATACCTGTTATGCCGTTTTTTCAGGGCAGGACAAAAATGTGTTTAAGATGATTTCTTTTTATTTTTTATTTTTTTATTCTAAATATCTTACAGATTCAGCAAGGGCAATGTAAATGAATGATCAAAAGTGAACACAGCTCAAAATTTCTCATGTAGAAACCCGAGTGTAATGATAAACAGAACATTTTTGATATCGAGTTTCATATCAGCACCATAATGTGTTGGAAAGTGGATTTAATTTTTGCAAATGCTGTATTACAATCAACAAACACAGCATGGGGAAAAAAAGAACACAACTTACTGTTCTTAAATAACGAACTAAATCACAAATACAGCAGCAAAACTGACTCAAATTAGGTTCATTGTAAATTAGCATCATTGTATGCATCAGTTAGACATTTACACCTTAAAATATGGATTTTCAAAGCAAACATTAGGGAACCGGTAGCGTTCCAGGCCAAAAACGTACAGCACATGGCAGCGGCTGGCACATTAGTCACAAAAACAGTGAAATTATTTGATGCACCAATAGGAACTAAGAATAATTGCACAAAATGCATCACCAACATGATGAAATGACTTGAAAGAAATGACTTCATTGGACATCTGCCACAAAAATATACAGTGTTGAGTCAGCATTTCATTGAACTGGTCTCAACAACAGCAAAAAGTACGTCCTGTGCTTGCATTTAGAAGCCGCTTATCAAAAAGCACCAAACCTGGGCCCCAAGAGAATTAAGAGTCTGGTTTACATTGGGAGAAAGTGAAAGGATACGCTTAACACAATGTCCTTTGCCAACTGTCATAACATAATGAGAAATCCTTAATGGCATGTGCCGCCATCTCATGGGAGTCATTAGGCCCGATGACTGCGCTCAGTGGATTTATTGCAATATATAAGACCATTTAACCAGGCGTGTGCGCATCTTACGGTGCAAATATCCATCAAGATATTCCAATGCAGTAAGGATACACCTAATTACCAATTCAAAAGCGGTTTCACCATCTTTTAAACTAACGTCTCATTGTTTAAACAGATTTCCGTGGAAGAACTAACACTGAACACCTAGTGAAGTTTGCAACAGTACGATCTGTTGACTATCCGAGTCTTTTGTTCCCGGTGTCAGCTCATTGCCTCCGTGAAACAAATTTACAGTGTCAATAAAAAGAGTTCTAATCATTCCCAAAGCATTTCTATTTACAGCGCTCAGGGTCCCATGGCAAGCACATTTTTCTTCTGTAATTGACTCCAGTGCAGCCTAAAAAGCCTTTTCCATTTATTTTGCTAGAAAAGACAAACACATTTTGTGTGAAATGCTCCAGTAAGTCATACGGGATAGGACAGCATTTTCCCGGGCTGATGTGCGGATGCCCAAAGCCATTTGTATTCAAGCACGTAACCTACAGTAAGGATCTTCTGCTCTCCAGCTTGATAAGTTATCTTTAGATGGCCTCTCTTAAAAGCAATGCGACTTTAATCAGTACCCAGTGCCTGGAGTGTTTTGAGGGCAGAGAATCACTAATGGGTTTAACACAGTCAAGACAGAAAATGAAAAGACGCGGAAGGTCTTTAAAAGTTTATTCTGGAGAACATGACAACTTGGAGAGGTTAACGCTCATTGAGATGTGTGTGTGTGTGTCCATGGGGAATGCAAATAAGACACAGTGACAGGTGTTTCCTGAGGTGGATAAAATGTCACCAAGTGTCCTTCAGTTCTTTCCTTCCTCTTACTTGTCGTATTATTCAAACCTGTAAATACTTTGATCCCAAAAATGCACCAACAATGTTTGAAAGGAAACATTTTTGAGTAACGACGTTTGTTTCTCACACAAAGCTATAGAATGACTTCAGAAGATTTTACACACAAGTTGAACTAATTTTAATTTTTTTGGTTTGTTTATAATAATTTTTATTTTGATCTTTAAATCGCTTGCTTCACAAATACTGTGACTGTATGCAAAAGAGCAGCATGAATCAAGGTTGTTATTGTTAAAATCATAAAAAAAATATATAATTTGAAATAAAATAAACATCGACAGAAGAAATAAAATAAAAATATCTCCGCTCCCTATGAAGGTTACATTACTATTTTTTAGTTTAAGATGAAGTTCTAAAATAAATAACTATATAAACTTTCTCTACAGAGATAAATAAGCTCTACAGAGGAATGAATGTCATACATGTTTGGAACAACATGCAATTAGTAAATGATGATTTTTTTTATTTTATACCCCTTAGAGTAGAAAGCTTAGATATTCTTAACTGGTTTTATATTGTCAGTTTTTGTCTACTGTCACAAGTCAGCTAAGCAGGTTATTGTTACACATAGATCAGCTTGACTAGTGTAGCAATGTCGGTTAAAGAGGAAAAACTAGCATGACAGTCCCTAGAACATACCACATAGTGGTAATCAGGATTTAACTGGCAATTTAAGATGGTCACCAGTCAAATCAGCTGAGACCTTATTTTTCTCTACTAAAAATTAAGAAAATGTCTGTCAGCAAATTAAATACTAGAATGATTTAAATGCTAATATTGCTAATCGTACTAAAAAAATATTGTCCTTCAAAAAGAAAACACTTCTGGGTGTTTAAGGACTTCAGTGAACTGATGACAAGCTGGGATTAGCATTGTGCCAAATCCCCTCACAATTGTCTTTGCGCTAAAGTCCTTGCTAAATGCTAATTACTAAGCAAATAATAGGGCTTTCTTTTCCCTTTGTGGCAACAACATTGACACAGAGCAATAACAGAGAAGAGAACAAAACAGATGAGCAGGATTGTACATTTTTTGTTGTACAATTAGGGACATGTTAAAGGTATGAACACATTTCCTCTTTTTTACAGACATATCCTGGCTTGGATTTCTATTTTGCCTAAAATATCTGGGTTTTGGCTTTGTTTTTCTATTGACACGCTTTCTACAGTCCTCATACACTATACGTATGCAAATTTGCATGGCTTTGACCGTTCTTCTGTAGATCCCACCTTCTCGCATGCCATGATTGGCTGATTATGTACAATGCCTACATGCTATTGGTCAAACATTCCAGTCATTACCTTCAGCAAGTATGCTTCAGCAAAACAAAGCCAGAACCCAGACATTTTAGACAGTTTAGAAAGAAGACTATGGTCACCACAGTCACCATGGTCACCACAGCCCAAACTCACACCACTGGTTGAGTCAATGTTGCAATGTCGGGCTGCTTGAACAAACAGCACATTGTTTTATTAGTGCCACAGAGCCATAGCCTTTACAATTTTTGGTAATGATATTGTCTGTGCACATCAAACTGACATAGCAGAAGTATTTTAGAATGAAAAAAGAAAAACCTAACCTCCATATGTGGTCATATTTGGAGTGATAATACTAGCCAATGGCAAACAGAAGGAGTGTTTGAGAAAACCTGTTTAAAAACGGTCATAGAATTGAATAAACTGTTATATACAATAATACAACAAATTCATTACATTTTATAGCTTGAAATGTAACAAATATTCACTTAAAATCTGGGGTCAGTAAGATTTTTGTTTTAATGTTTTTGAAAGAAGCTCACCAAGGCTGCATTTATATGATCAAAAAGTAAATTTTTTGTGAAATTACAATTTAAAACTGTTTTCTATCATAATACAATTTTAAATGGAATTGTTCAGTAATTACAACCATCAAAACAAGTCTTCAGTGTCACAGGATCATTCAGAAATCATTCTAATATGCTGATTTTCAGCAAAGTTGCAAACAGTTGTGCTGTTTAATATGTTGTTTTTGATGAATTGAAAGTTTAAAAGAACAGCATTTATTTGAAATAGAAACCTTTTGTAACAGTATTAATGCATTTACGGTTTCTTTTGATCAATTTAATGCATCCATGCTGGATAAAAGTATTAATTTATTTCAATCAATCAAAAATACTTACTGACCTATAAAATCTGAATTCTAGTGCACATCAGAAATACAATATATACAATTGTAAAGACATTCTCTTTCTCACTTGCACACATAGGCACAGAGTCACTCTCATCCTAGGATAATTTTAAATCCTCTGTTTTTTTTTCCCCTTCCTCCCAAACCATTCTGTCTAGATCTCTCCCACTGAGAAACAGCCTTCTATTATCATGCCCTGGGCTGCACTTGTTCTTCAGTTCTCCCCAGCACCCACTCTCACGCTCCATCCAAAACGCACTGCAACTTGCTTCTCCCTGTCTGTAATAGACCCGCTGCCCTGCGTGTTATTGAGCACAGGAAGTTCTGTATGTTTGACCAAGTGCCTGTCAAGTTAAGTCCCTGGTCACAGCTGACTTTACTCTGTTAATCTATTTACCAGACCTGAAGGCCATCTCTAGATGTGTGCACTGTGGAGAAAGGAATTTTGTATTTTTGTTTGTATTTATTTATTAATTCATTTATAATAGCAATAATAGCAATACAATACTTTTTAGGCTACTATCTTTAAGGGAGAAATGTGCAAAGCTTCAAAATCATACCAAAATTCAGAAAGTGAAAATTGATTTGTGAATTCAGTGATCCCTTCCTTTCTTTCTCCGTCTTTCCTAATCCATCAGGTCAGATTGGGTTTCTGCATTCAGTAAATTTACGCTGCCAGGAAGAAGTCTGCATGCACTTTATTGAAATATTTCTCATGATCTTAGAGACCCTTTGATCCAAAGGCTTATGCTTGAGGTTATGTTTTGAACACACACACACACACACGCACACACACGCACACACACAAAAATGTGCCTGCTCATGAGTTTCTTTACAAAAAGAATGTTTTTTTTTTTTTTTTTTTATGACTTCATTATCATTCTAAAATATGGAAAACAGTCACAAGAAAGTGAGTAGGTGTGTCCAGACTTTTGACTGGTAATGTATAAGGAAACAGTTTGTTCTCACATTCATCACTTCACTTTATCACTTATTTCAGTCCAGGTACTTAATATATGGATCTATATTTTTCAGGAATGCTATCTGGTGAAATCAAATTTACGATGGAATTGATGGAACCAGGGCAGAATTGGAGATTAATGGAGAAAATAAGCACAGCAGTCGTAATCTAGTCATTAGTTCTTCAAGTCATTAAGCACGAGTCACAGAGTGGCGTCGACAGGATTTCATCATAAATCATTGTAATACGCATGGGTCCAACTAAAGCAGGTTCATCTTTGTAGCACTACTGGGCAGCCATCCAGTCATGTACAGCTTCTATATATTTGTGTGAGAATATATGTAATATATATTTTATGCAAATGAGGCTTAAAAGCTGTATCTTACAGTTTAGTGCAACTTCATGCTCTTTTATTTGCAAATCGGGATTTCCTTCTTTTTTTTTTTGTCGCTATGTTGAGTTTGCATGCCACATAGAAATCCCCAATACCTGAAGATAGTCACTAGTGAAGGGTTTGGGAATGAGTGCATTTGTAGTGCCAATGTTTTCATCTGGACTATTAAAGCATCTTCTGTTCTACATATAATCAGACCTTATTTTCTTAGTGGTAGCACAGACTTCTACACCTAGAGACTCTATTGTCTCAATGGCTTGTTTGAAAGCAGTCGGAGGTAATTCCAATTACAATGGAGAAGACGAGATGTCGTATTTGCTCCGGAGTAATCAAACAAAAGGTTACTACTAATACAGAAGTTCGACTGCTTCAATGAAGTTCCCACCAGTGGAGAAATGCATTAAAACATCAAGCATAAATTGATGCACAGTGCAGCTGAAAGCACTCACCAGCATCCGATCAAACCACAATCATATCAAGCAGTTTCATCTTTCAATACTGCATTACACTGAACAGACATTTGGCATCGGTTCAAAACTGACAAAGCCTTTCTGATATGATCTGCGCTGACAACAGAAGGTAAACCTCTTATTTATAGTCTGTTTTTCGGTTTCTCTCGCTGTTCTTTCTTTTTCACATATTCTAGCTTGTTCTTCCTTCAACGAGTGCTAATACTTCCTAATCAGAGGAAGTTAAAGGGATAGTGCACTCAAAAATTAAAATTGTCATCATTTAGTCACATCATTTAGTTGTTTGCAAAGAATGTTGATAACCAAACTGTAGCCATTGACTTCCATAAAATACTACAGACGTCAATGGCTACCATCAGCTGTTTGGTTACCAACATTCTTCAAACTATCTTCGTTCGTGTTCAGCAGAAGAAAAATTGGAACAACTGTGAATAAATTTGACAGAATTTAAATTTTTGGATGAACTATCCCTTGAATTTTTTTACATTTGCAGAAATGAATTCTGTTACCAAGAATAACCCTCCACCCACTCCACCGCTGTCATTTGTCAAGCAAGTATAGATCCAGATCCGCTGCAACTGAAATCAATGGTCTCACGGAGGACCGATGTACCCTGGCTAAAGTGATAATCATTCACACTATAACAGAGTTCATTCAGGGTTAAATTATTCAGACCACTTAAAAGATATCGTTCTGTTCATTTCCCCTAATAAAGTCCCCCAGTTCCGTACCCAGCCAGGCACACTCTGGTTTGCGAGAACATCTCAATAGAGCAGATGTGGCTCCATGCTGCTCTTTCTGGATGTAACAATGAGCAAGTAAACAGAGAGGGACTTGTGTAGCACAAAGGCTTTTTGCCGTAATGGATTTTTAAATAGAGAGGGAAAAGCATCTCCAGGCCTATCACAGAACTGTTTATTCATGCTTTTGTGCTGAAATAACTTAATCCACCATCCTTAGTGAAGATTAGAGTAGATTTGCTTCAATTAAAAACAGACTTTACACCAAACACTCAATACACAGCTCACTGGTGCATTGTTTTAGCTTTACAGGGGTTTTGGAATTGCCTTAAAGCATCACAATGACTAGTTGTGCATTTCTGATCATGTAGAATCAGAAGCATTGAAAACTATATAGACAATGCAAGGTTGTCTGAAGCACACTGTGCCCTGGAGTCTAGTAGTTAAAGGAATAGTTCACTCAAAAATGACAAGTCTGTCATTATTTTCTCAACCTTATGTCATGTTTTCAGGGCTGTCAAGCTCTAACATGACAACAGAGTATAATAAATGTGATTTATATAGCTTGGATCATCATCTTTTTTTGTCTTTTGTTGTGATAGGACAGTACAGACAGACAGGGTGGAACAATGGTGGAAAAAAGGGCTCGGGAAAGGTCCTCGAGTTGTGACTTGAACTCGAGCCGCCCGAAGCACAATCGAGTTGCCCACAAGACTATAGGATCCAATTATATCTTCTGAAGCCATGCAACCGCTTCAAAATGTTCAAAATCCCTTTAAAGGACTAGTCCTACCAAAATTTGGTAAAATTTACAGTAAAAAACCGGCAGCTGTAGTTGCTGGAATTCTACTGTAAAAATACGGTAACAACGTTTTATGTTTTAACTTAAATTTACAGTTAAATACCGTAATTTCATTAACTGATATAATGTTAATGGTAATATACCAACCTATTGAAGTACTGAAATCTGTTTTGTACCTTTGAAATACTCTGATAACAAATACAGGTGGTGATGAGAAAGTCACATGATGAACCAAAGAACAACCAGCTTTTAAATAATAACATATATAGAAGGTACACAGTGTCATTCACACAAGCACTAAACATCATCATGGTGAGACTCATTAAACTGAAATATGCAATAAACATCAATTTAACAACATTAGATGTAACATACAACCCTAATAAACATAACTGATAAGAAAAAACTAAGAAGAAACATAGTTATTTCAAACAAAATTTGTAATGCAACTCAGGGAATTCTTGGAACGTCAGTTTACGGTTTAAATTTTACAGGAACTTACCGTTAACCATTTAACAGGTTTTTACTGTAGCATTTTCACAGTTTTTTACCGTTAAAATCACAGACATTTTTTACAGCGCACCCTCAGGCCATCCAAGATATTAAATGTATTTGTTTCTTTGCTTACTCACCAGTGGATCCTCTGCAGTGAACGGGTGCCGTCAGAATGAGAGTTCAAACAGCTTATAAAAACATGACAATAATACACAAGTAATCGACAAGGCTCCAATCATTCAATTAATGTCTCGTGGAGTTAAAAGCCACATGTGTGTATAAAAAAAACAAATCTATAATTAAGGTGTTTTACCTTGAAACGGCCACTTCTAGACAAAATACCAGTCCATAATCCATAACAACACTTCCTCCAGTGAAAACTGCAATCCCCTGTTTCCCTCTCACAACAAAATCCACAAACATAAGACTGTTTCACTTGTAAATGCTGTCTGATCTGTGCATATTTCTCTCCTGATTCAGATGAGGTGACTTTTTCCACTGGAGACAGCATTATTATGGATAGATGACTCATATTGTAGTCAGAAACAACGGTTTGGAGATAGAAATGTCTTGATGGATTTATTTATTACAAAAAAGGCAGCTTGTGGATTACTGGCATTACTTGTGAATTATTGTGATGTTTTTATCAGCTGTTTAAACTCACATTCTGATGGCACCCATTCACTAGAAATGATCCATTGGTGAGCAAGTGATGTACTACAAAATTTCTCCATATCTGTTCTGAGTAAAAAGCCTCATCTACATATTGCATGACCTGAAGGTGATAACATTTTCAGCAAATTTTTATTTTTGGCTGAGCTATTCCTTTAACTACAGGTTGCCCTAAAGGTATTGCCCTTGTACTGTTATTTAGACAAAAAGCACCCACTGAAAGCCATACTTCATGGTAGCTACTAATCCACTGCAGAGATCTTTACGCAGTACTGTGAGAGTTTCAACAGCAAGCAAAGGCAACTGTACTGCAGCACTTCATGTTAACTGTACATTTACAGCTGTGTGTGAATCAACACTTTCTCTATGTCAGCAGCTAATAAATTATTGTAGCCGTCGCACCAAATGTCTTCCTTCCTGACACCTCAACCAAACTTTTGAGCAGTGATTACCACAGGCTGTTAATGGATCAGGCTAGTGTAGAGATTAGAGGGCTATATATGAATAAAAATAACACTCATTTCGTACTTCATCAAGGTATGAGTAACTTCATAATCACATCAACTGTTTACTGTATTATACAGTAGATTTTAGATACACTTTTCAAATAACATTAAAGCAACAACTGTTTTCAATAAGCAATATTTCTTGACCAGCATATTATAATGATTTCTGAAGGATCATGTGACACTGAAGACAGAGTAATTCAGCTTTGCTAACACAGGAATAAATTCCATTTTAAAATATATTCAAATAGAAAACAGTTATTTTGAATTGTAATATCATTTCACAATATTACTGTTTTTGCTGTATTTTTGATCAATAAAACCAGGTGAGCACAAGAGACTTATGAATAATAACCATGTTTGTAGGGACAGACATGAATTGTCTCAGTATGCCAGCCCATCAGGTGGACACATGCCATAATACTCCAGGCTAGCGATGAACACTTATACATGCATACAGATCATTGCAGCACATTCTGTTGCTACAGGCACCTCACATATTATGCATTGGCGCATACATAGCAATATTAATGCACTCACCCGCTGCCTGCATATTTAAATGACCGGCTGCCTAAGCGCAGACACCTGTTTCCAGTTAGAAATCCAGATTTTGAAGGAAGAATTTATTAAAAATTGCAATGTCATGAGTGGATAAATGATGCCAGAATTGTCAAGCTGTATACTTGCTGTCTTCTGTGGAACCCAAATGGAGGAACAGATCATTTTTTACCACATTATGAAAGTGAAAAACTTGAATAAAATGATCTGGGATGTCTTGCTCAAAAAATAAAATAAATAAAAAGTCTTCTATAGTTATACAATAGCTTTGTAAAGTGAATATACCTTATTCATAGAAAAAGTAATTCTGTAAAATATTTCATTACATCCATCATTCTCTTCTTCAGTGACACTGATTTCCAAGTGGAATAGCCAGTGACCTTCAGATTTAAACTGAACTGAACATACGGCATTTTCAGTAAAATGCTTTGAATCATCCACTGTGTTGGAGTCTACTTACCATGATTCAGTGTTTATACGGGTGATTCAGTGTAACAAGTCGCTCAAACTAACCTCCAGGGAAACAGGAAAGTCTGAATGACGACCCATGCAAAAGAGATCAATACTAATGTCAGCCATTGGATTGGTTCAGGTCCCTCAGGGCCAGTGTGTGATTGGCTACTTAAACCGGGATGATTTGTATATATCCGTGCTGTCATTTAAAGCGACGCAGTCGCACTGGAGCTAACTGGCCATTTCCTGCCCAACAAACGCATGCTGAATGGGTTTACCAATAAAACCCCTCAGGAGCTCTGTCAGGGGCTTACTTTAACTGACAGTGCGGAGGAAAATCCATCGCTGAAAGAAACCGTAGTTAATTTCTCCACTCTATTGAGCGAGTCCATATTGAATGGATTGTAACAGTCTAGTTATTGAAATCAATACCAATAACTGCAATCCCTCATCCTCTGAACGGATCTCCACCCAATCAATCGATATCAAATTACACTTTGCCTATTGTGCATAATTTCCATTTGAGAGACAGCGATCGGGGTTTTGTAAGAATAAAGATTGTTTGTTAACGGCGGTCGTTGTGACACACTTTTTGACCTACAATGCAAACATTTGAATTGTTCATGATTTTCAACTATCATAGTACATGCTTCTTTGCTGTAACATGACTATAGTCATAATAATGAAAATAAAAAAATATATTTAGAATTTTTAATCCAATTTGTGGAAAAACAATTAAACAGTTTAGTTTACTTGGTTAACAAAGCTTTTTTTCTTTTCTTTTTCCAACTGTGAAAAAAAAAAAATACTATTCATGATTTTCAACTATTATATGCTTCCTTGCCAAATGACTCTCATATTGCAATTAGCATTCAGTCATAATACTGGAGATAAAATTTCGATTTTGTTAATGGAATTGTGGGAAAAAAACATCATTTGACAGTTAAGAAAGATTATTTTCTACTGTAAAAAACAACAACAAAAATATATTCATTTTCAACTAAAGTACATGCAAACTTGTATCATAACTGTCATGTTGCAATTCATTCACTGCATTCAGTCAAAAATATTAGATTATTTTTTGAAACATCAGCAGTGAAAAAAAAAAAGATTTTACTATTACTACATTATTATTCTTTCAGCTATAGTACATACCATTTTGCTGCAACTTGACTGTCATATTGCTATTGGCCATCAGTCACAATATTGAAAATAAGAATGATCATTTGGATTTAGTATTTTTTTAATCCAGTTTTGTTGACATCACCTGGAAGTTCAGTTCAATGTGTCAAGACATACATTTTTTCTGTAGCATCAGCTGTAAGACAAAAACAAATGATATTGACCATAGTGCATGCTACCTTGACTGTCATGTTGCAATTGGAATTAGGTCATAATATTGATATATAATATAAATGACTGTTTTTGTTAATCCAATTTTGTGGAAAACTCACTTGACAGTTCATCAAGTTTAATGGGTTCAGAATAATATATTTTCTGTGACATCAGCTGAGAAAAAAAACAAATGATATTACTTCTGGTTCATTCATCATACTGAAAATATTCAAGTTGACAGCAATGCATTATGGGATACAGTATTCTGTATAGCATACTGTATTGCATTCTGCACATTTAGGTCATTGTGTACATACCAGCATTTGCATATTGTGTACAACATTCATTCTGGATAATGCAGAAATAGATAATGCCATTCGAACGGCCTTGCACCTTATAACTCGGTTATATTAAGCAACTCTGCACCTAATATAAAAATAACTCAACATGATTGTCTGTGAAGAGAAATGGCTTTTATTTCATGGTCCCTGAACCTCCCTGTATAATTTTGAATCAGAGCTGACACAATCCCTATTACGGCTCCTGCATTTTATGGCTTCTTGCTTGGCTGACATTTCTGTAACATATTATTACATTATAAGACTATTAAACTTATCACATGTAGACTCAAAAAATCGTGGACGGCCGGACTCAAACGGAGGTTGCAAAAGAGGCGGGGCTTATGCTATTCTCTCCGGCCTGGAAAAAGCTGTTGACATGTTGATAGATTAAAAGAAGGAGCGAGCATGAAATCTTTCCAGAAGAATGCAGCCAACAAAGAAGGAGAACATCCTCAATAGCCTGCCATTCTAATTGGATCTGACAGTCAAGTCAAAGATAAAAGAGAAACAAGATATGGGGCTTATGTACACATCCAACGGAGACTTCGAGCACTGCCGTTGTAGTGCATTAGCAAGGTTGGCGATATCCAAAATCTCATCATCCCTAATCAAATGATTGAGCACACAAGAGTACAATACGCACCGCATGGGGAAAAACAGGAACATTTGTTAAGGTTAGAAGAGCAGTGGCCTGGGTTTATGGATATTGATGCCGGTGGAATTGCGTGTCAGAGCAAAGCAGGGGACTCACAGAGAGAGCATCATTCATCCCAGCGGCCTCTTATACACACACTGAATGAGCTGCCAACCTGTGTCACTCAAAGAGCCGTTTCTGTCCACCTCGCTCTATTGTCCTCTGACAGAAAGAGAGAGAAGTGTGAGCGCGGGAGGGAGGGCTGCACGTGAGAGGACGTGGGTGTGCAGGGAAAACGGGGCGAGAGGGAAAAAACGAAGCAGGGGAGACGAGCGCAGGAGGAGGGGCCGACATTCATCAGTATCCTCTTTTGTCACGTTTAAATGCTGGAGTCTGGATAAAGCATTGCTTGTTGCCTTTTCCGGCTGGGCCACTAGAAAAAAAGAGGCAGAAAGCTTCAGTAAAGAGAGAGAGAGAGAGAGACCGACCTGACAGAGGAAGAGATAAATCTATACAGGATCCAGTATAGGCTGACTGTAATGTCATACAGTAACTTTCAAACTCAAAACTTCCTGCCCAGTGGGGAAAAAAGACCACATATTTAAACTAAGAACCAAAAATGACTCTGAAATCATTGGATTTTTTGATTTTTTTAGAAACAAATAAAATAAAATAGATGACACATTTCCCATATTTAAATATCAATGATGCCTATTGGGTGATTAAAAACTGGTTTGTCTGACCACACTGAGTTCAAGTCAGAGCGAATTAATAAATAAATATATAAAATAAACATAAAAATAATAAATAAAGAACAACACAAACAAGTGGGCCTCAAGGGGAGGGGGTGATTTATTTTAAATCATAATATTCCTTTGTTTTAAATGTGAACTTTGGACCCCACTTTAGAATTGAGCAACACTGATATAAGATATAAACAAAATATATAAACACAATTAAAATGAGAAATGTTGCCTTGTCAAATAGCTGAAAGATTGTTTTTTTTTTTTTTTTTCACACAGATTTTGAATGGTTTTAATTTTAGTTAAATATAATAACCCTGGTTCGCAAACACAAGAACAACTACAATAAAATTAAAATACATGAGAATCTGTTGTTTCTAGCTGTCTGTTGTTCTGGATATTCTCCCAAAGAAGACCAACAACAGGGATGAGTAGCTGAAGCTTTTTTTTGACATGTTAAATTACCCCCCCCCCCCCCCCCCCCCCCCCTCCGTTAAAACATACTTAAGTCCTTCCAAAAAGGCTGTTATTGAAGGATGAGGCAATTAAACATTGCGTTTTTGATTATGCACAATTTCACATGCAAAGAGGATTTTTAAATACAATTGTAAAACACTGCTTCTCTGATTGCTGACCAAGAAAAAATGACTTAATCTTAAAAATTGCTTCTTTATTTTATGTCATAATGCTTCTTTGTTTTAAATGTGGATTTTGGACCCCACTTTAGATTTGAGCAAGATTGATATTTCCTTGCATCCTTTATCATTACACTCACAACGGCATCAGCAGCAATCCCAAATCTTGTTCTCCTGCTCTCTTATTCATGGAAGCATATGGTGGTGTCCATCAGCACAGTGAAGCTGCTATGATGGAGTGTACTTGTTGAATTATGCATGCGCAATAGAGTCACAGATCACTGCAGTGCCTGCTTCTGACAGATATGAATACCTGCGAGGAGGATAGGAAGTATATGAGCTACATATCTTTCCTGCTCTCTCTCTCTCTCTCTCTCTCCCAGTCACGGCTGAAGATACACATCCTAAACCACATAATAACAATGAAGAAAACATGTCTACAACCCCTGTGATCACTAAAAGCAAATGTTGGTCTTTGATTTACCAACTGGATGAACTCACAGCTCTATACCACAGTTATCGAGATGTGTTTTCTCTTGGCTTTGTGCGTGTCTCTGCTGACTGACGGTGGCTCTGACTCATCGCTTGTGTTCTTCTCAGCGTCAAGAATACGTCAGGTGAAACCTGTCCAGGTTCCTAATTCAAAGGATTTAAATGAAGCAATTAACGGATCGGCAAGCTGGTGTCAGACTGTGACCCCAAATCTGTGATTAAGCACAGCTATATAAAAACCAAACAGAGGTTAGGTGGGGCTCAGGAGAGCGATTGGAGCACTGAAATGTTTTGTAGTGAGCCCTGGTGGGAGGAGAGCCATGGTTTCTGTTGAAAATGGGGCCACTGTCAAAGCTTTGTGTATGTTTGTAGGAAGGCAGACTCAAGTTTAAACCAGGGATGTTTATAGCCTTTTAATCAGCATTGGGTCACAGCCCCTCCCTTTAAAAATATGTGCCCATATTTTGATGCTCTGTTTTGTATATAAATGGAGATCATCTCCACCTGCATCACAGAGATGTTCACAAACTGCACATGCAATAAAAAGCTAGTTCGCCAGTGACAAACTATAACTGTACAAAAGCTATCACTGGGGCAGTACTTTTGCAAAAGGTGCACCCTTGCACCATATATACCACTTAAGGGTGCAGATTGGTACCTTAAATGTATACATTGGCTTCTAAAATGTACATATTAGTACCTAAATGATACATAGCTTTTGAAAGGGTACCAGCCCAGTGACAGCTTTTGTGTCTTTGTTTTCTGGGAGTGCAGGTAAATATCCACCTCATCCCACGCTCTTTTTGTTTTCCATCTCATAAAATATCCAGTTACCATTTCGGTGTGAGAAACCACTGCTAACAATTCAGTGTGTGAGTGAACTGTCCAAATGAATCCAAATGAATTGGATGAAAATTGAACAAAAATTCAGACCATTTTGCAAATCTGTTAATTATTTCAAAGCTAATTAATTTATGAATCTGGCATCGCTAGCTCTGATTCTCTAAAATCACCTGAAATATCAAATAAATATATGATTAGTTTGTAATATATTATATAAACACACTACCATAAGTTTTTTTTTTAATTATTATTAATGCAAGGATTTGACAGTGCATACTTGTAAATTATTGAAATATATATTTCAAAGAAATACTGTTCATTTGACGCTTTTATTCAGAAAAGAATGATGAAATATATATTTAATATGAATAATACATAAAATGTTGCTGTTTTCTGATTAAATAAATGCTGCCTTGGTGAACATGAGAGTATATATATATATATATATATATATATATATATATATATATATATATATATATATATATATAAAAAGCAAAACATTATTTCATTTCATTCATATTCTTTCATGCATTCGTGCATTACATGTTTTGTTGAAATATGACCTGGGCGTGTTTTTGTAAGGTTCACCCATAAATGTTATTGCACTTGCAATTGAAAAGCTATATATTTAAAGTTAGAAAGTGATCATTTACAGTTCTACAGCGAGATTGCATTTACAGTGATGGAGATGTATTACATGCATTACAGAGTCTCCCTGATTGGATACATGATGTCTTCTCCTCTGCAGTAATGATGTAGTTTGCACTACATGCCTACAGGAACAAAGATGGTCAGACTGAAACTACTAGCTCATTTTTCTCTGACACTCGTGGGTGGAGCACTGCGCCCCTCTCATTAATAAGCAGCGATTAGTCTTAATAAAAGGAAGAGGACCTGTTATTCATTAGTAATTGTGTTAAGGAGTTACTATGGGAAGGTAAGTAGTAAAGCCCGGAGACGCTGGCTGACGGGGACGATGTCCTGTCAGGGACAATCTTCTGCTCACTAAATAGTGCTCAGACAGGCCAGGGTGTGAAACAACCCCACATTTATCATCTTCACAAATCCAGAGCCATGGGGCTGTCATATGCTCATGTGCACACGCACACACCCTTAGCCATAAATATAGCATGTTTTAAAAGATGCAGAAGGGAGTCTCATTCAGACACACACACACACACACACACACACACACTCACACATACATACATACACTCCCCCGAGGCTATGAGCTCTTCCACATGCCAACGGAGCAGAGGAGGGAGCGGGCATCATGCCAGCGTTGGACAAGGCATAGCGGCACATGGCATCACACAACGCCCAGTGCCACCTTCTGCTGAGTAACGAGAGAATGTGCACACATGAGAGAAAGAGAGAGATATCATCGTGAGCTAAAAGCCTTGTTCAACTTCAACAGTCAAATTGTCTCCATGCAACCTTACCTGCAACACCATTTATGCTTCTTAGATAGTAAAAGGCAATAACACGAACATAATAATCTTAAACATGGTATCATGGGAATTTTATTTATTTATTTAAGTAAGTTACACATTTAATTACATTCAAGACCAAAATAATATTTTCTTGTAAAACATTAAAATAATCTTGAATAATCAAAATGATTGATTGATTGATTGATTGATTGATTGATCGATTTCACTGTACCATAGATTTTAGGACATGGTGTCATAGTACAATTTGTACAATGCTATAGTTTTTACTATAGCATTATGAAAGTTATTCAGTAAAAAATTATTATTGAAATTATTGAAATTCATGTACCATGGTTTTTAGATGGTACTCCAACATGGTACTCCATGGTTACTTCCAAGAAAACCATGTTATTACCATAGTACATGACCAAAATAATGTCATACTACAAAAACATGCTACTTTGTAATTTTAATTAATAATATTTTTTTATGGATATGTACAGTACCATTGCAGTAACATGGCTCTTCGAATTGTGATGAAGTACCATGTAAATATCAATGTACACATAAAAATAAGAACCATGTACATACACCATGGCAGTATTATGGTAGTCCTTTAAGTAGGCTACTGTATATTATATATATATATATACACGCACACACACACACACACACACACACACAGTATATACAGTAGCCTACTCTACTCTCTCTCTACCATTATGGTAGTCCTTTCATTATTTTGGATGCACAACATTTATCTGCACAGTTTTGTTTTATTTAACTGGTTTGCACTCTATCTGCCATGTGCCTTATGCCACTTTATCCATCTCTTTCTTTATTTTTCTACAATGTCCTCATTTGTATATCTGTATAGTTGTATGTACATATGTTTAAACTGTATTTATCTGTATTTGAACGTCTACTGTCAGTGTTTTAATGTTAACTGTATGCACCAAGGGTCTGAGATTAACGCAATTTCAATTCTCTGTATGTATGAGCCGTACATGTGGAAGAATTGACAATAAAGCAGACTTGACTTGAAGTAGGCTACTGTACTAATATATATATATATATATATATATATATATATATATATATATATATATATATATATATATATATATATATATATATATATATATATATATATATATATAAAATGAGACTTCAGTACTATGGTATATATCAAAGTACCATAGTATTACCATCACAGTACATTTTTGTATATCTTTCAAGTACCTTATACAAATGGTAAACAAATAGGGTAATAATTCAACACCATGAAATTAGCATCTAAAATCATTACAGCAAAAGGGCATGTAGGAGAATGTCCCTTTAAAAACATAACTATGCCTTTAATAACCGCCCTGGAATATGCAGATAAATTCAAAGGTCACTGCATTGTCCATAATTAACGACATCCCTCTGTGACAGGCACGCTTTCCTGTCATATTTCATGCGTGTAAGCAGTCATAAACAGCCATCAGCTGAATGTGACGCAAATATAAACTATGTCTCTTAAAGAGGTTAGGTCACAGAGCCTGTGTCTCCTGAGAGAAAGGTTTTCTGCAGTGTATGAGAGCGTGTCATCCTGGCTTTCAATAGGTGAAGTGCATCCACCTGTAATGGGCCATGTCTGGAAATCGATTCCAATTGCAATGCTAAACCCGTACCGCCCTCCTCTCCAAAGCACCCAGCAAAGTCCTCATGCAACTGTCCAGTCATTTAGACAAGGGCCTGTGGGATTTAACCGTGCCAATGCGCTTCGTGTTGAAATGAGATGTTAACGTTATCAGGCTAATGGCCTCTGTCAGGTGACAGTTAACTTAGAATTACAATCATTAAAGGCTGGTACAGGACAGAATATGACAAGAGGCTGAGTTAGCATTCAGTTGAATTAGCAATGTCTAACTCAGTAGCTGCGTCCCAAATGACACTCTAAACTATACACTATAAATTATATAAGGTTATTTTGTCATTCAAAATGTTGTCTCACAAAAGTGGAAACACTTCAGGAGTTTCAAAGTCGTTGTTGGATTGGTTGAATTATACAGGATTTCCGGGAGACGTGCGTGTCGTGTTCTTTAACGTTCCGCCTGGAAACAAAGATGCCGTTATGCCAAACCCCCTCACGAAAGAAGAAAGCCGTCGTGTTTAAAACTGTGACAACAAATGCTTATCAGTATCAAATAAACGATGGATTTTCAAAAGTATGTGAAATATTTAAAGTTCGCGGCATAGAATGTTTAAAATGCGTCCGAGAGTTTTACACACCGGCCTGTTATTGTGGTGACATTTCCACACCCCAAAACGTGATGCTGAATGAAACAAACTGTGATTGGTTGTTTGACATGTCGGTCAAATGGCCTCATGGGTGGGCCTTGGCCAGTGAAAGCTACCATAGATTCCAGACCTTCAGCCGTCAGTCGGAAGATCTGGCTATGAGAGACTATTCAAATTTGGAGTCTGATAGCCCCTCCCCCTCCAATACATAATTAAAGCTGCGACAGTTGAGTGTATGAAGTGTCCAACGTTCCACTTTGGGGGTTTTTTCTGGTTATTTAAGTGCATCATCCGGGTACTTTAAGTGCACTTTTTTCTTTTGAGAATTTTCAGTGTGAACACACTATTTATTCTACAAAACGACATAGAATAGTGCATAAGTACACTAATTGGGACATACCTAATGACTTATGTTTAAACTGCACCACATGAACATTAGGTTTTAGCTTTAGGTTTTAACTAAAAAGTATTTGTCCTTGAAGATTTAGAGGTTTTAGCTTTATTAAAGAACAATTTATGATGATAAATGATGGCAAATGATGATAAATCTATATGTCTAATAGTATTACCCACAGCATTATCATGAATAACCCAGCTAACAATAATATGTTCCAAGAATGTTTTGCTAATGTTCCCAGTTTTATTTTGAAATGTTGTCTTTGAATGCTCTCTTTTAAATGTATTTATTTGGTTATGTACAAATATTAAAGGGATATTCCTTTTATCATTATGTTACTTTAGAATGTTCTATGAACATTCTGAAAAAAGTAATAGCATTTTAAAAATGTTTCACAAACGTCAAACTAAAACATCAGAAGAACATTCCATGAACAATGTATAACAGTATTTTATGTTTTGTTTTTAACGTTTTTAGAACATTATTATAGACTAGATAGATTTGAACTAAAATTTAATTAACATTACTGGAATAACTTTCTATTCACTTGAGGCTTGTCACAACAATTCGCTGATTCCTGAGACATAAGACCAAACATGTCTCACAACATACATGCCATTGAACTTTACATTTCCACGTTTAAATTATTGATCACTAAAATGTATCAGTTCATTTTATTTTATTTAAAATAATGGTACTATCACTTACTACCACCAAAACCACATGTGTTCAGACCAGTGCTTTAAATACAAGCTTGCAATACGATTAAATACAGTGCTCGCAATACGATTTGTCAAATTTATAATGCATATTTGACATTATTTTTGTATCTAATGGTGTTGGCAAATACTGAGGCGTCATAAAACAAGCATTTTGTGAGATTAAGAGACTAACATTGAACAGATTAATGCAGAATAATTAGTTTTTTGTTCCAGTACTCAAGAATCAGTTCACGCTTCTAAAACAGGATGACATGTTCTGAAGCGGTTGATGAAAATGATGAACTCAGTACCTATAACACGTTTCACAGGGTCAATAGGTAAAAGTATTGATGCCTGTCACTTTTGTTGAGATTGAATGAGGTTGGTTGTAACCCAATAACAAGATTTCCTTCCACACTTGCTCTGCTCCCCTGTATGAATCTTAAAAGCTTGACACATTAAGCTTGTGTGTGGAATGAGTCAGTATAGAGCCAATACAATCTTCTGTTATCCTGTAATCCAAGTAAAAGAGGCAAATATATTAAAAGGGATCATGAAAAGGTTTGTATCGAATATATTCACAAAACAGCCAAGCTGAAACATTTGATTACCGATCCAAAGCTGATATTTGTATTTTGTTGCCTTTTTCATCTGTTGGGCGATAGATCAATTCCTATTTGTCTGCTATATTTTCAAAACTCAATCGCGGCCCTTCCAGAAGCTGCCCAGAGTATCTGAGAACACTTAATAAACGGCGAGCCGTTATTGACTTCAATTTAGAGAAAGCTGCTGAATGCTTTTCTTCCATAGAGGCCCAGAGCACCTCGGGGGAAATGCAGAATTGCATTGCCATAGGAAACATATTACCACAGGTCAGAACCTCCAGTTTACAGGATTTATCGCTGAGCGCTCAATCATATTTTCACCTGTCTGAACTCTCACTGCCCCTCAGTAGCTTCTCTGTAGCTGTAGTGGAGTCAGGCTGGCCTCCATCCATACAAACACACTGAGCTCTTTCAAAGGCTGGATTCCTTTTACTCGTTTGTTTTGAGAGAGAGAGAGAGAGAGAGAGAGAGAGAGAGAGAGAGAGAGAGAGAGAGAGAGAGAGAGAGAGAGAGAGAGAGAAACACCAAAGTATCACAGTTTGGAGAGGACTGTGACATTTTGTCACCTAAATGGGAGTTCAACTTTTTTGCACCATTTATTTAAAAGTTATCAACAGAAAACATTGTAATTGGAAAGGATACAATAATTTTTCATAATTTTGTTTTTCACAATTTCACAATACTTTTTCACAACTAAAAAGTGCCATGTCATGTCACAAACATCAATTTTTCAATAAAATAAAATAAATTAACCATTCAGAAAAATTGGAAATATTCGTTAAAAAAATGTATACTTTTATTCAGCAAGTTGCATTAAATTGATCGAAATGTACAGTAAAGGTTTTTACATTGATTCTAGTCTTCTTCACATTTTTAATATTGTGAAGTATTTAACAAGTATATTAATGTGGCACTGTTGTTTTCAACATTATTATTATTAATAATAATAATAATAATAATAATAATAAACACCAAATAAGCATATTCAAATTAAAACTTTATTTTAAAATGTAATAATATTAGATATTGTATGGTTTTTACTTATGGATTAAATAAATGAATGCGGCCTTTGTAAGAATTTTTTTTTTCCCTCTACCAACCACAAAATATATATGATATTTCTA
This sequence comes from Barbus barbus, assembly GCF_936440315.1. NCBI lineage: Eukaryota > Metazoa > Chordata > Actinopteri > Cypriniformes > Cyprinidae > Barbus > Barbus barbus. Next base: position 25,124,694 of record NC_136751.1, read on the forward strand.
TAGGAACATGTCCAAAAAGCACAGTAAAGGTGCTACTTTTTTGAGTGCATGGACATTTATGTTAGAAAGGATTTATTGTCAAAACTACATTGTAAAAATAAATAAATAAATCAACAAACATTCACACCTTGGGCCGAAGCTTTCAACCAAAGTGACTTACAGTGCATTCAAGCTATACAATTTATCACTCTGTGAGTTCTCTGGGAATTGAACTATTGACCTTGACATTGCTAACGTTATCCAAATGCCCTGTAGCTGGGCTACAGAAGCACAGAAAGATGTGTGACAGAGACTATAAAATTCTCTTCCTTTCCCAGAGGTCCTCAGCTTCCCCAGTGAGCGCTGAATTTCAATGGTTACTCGTTTCAAAAACAAGGACCAATCAGTTTCTTTGCCAAAAGTCTAAAAGTATCACATTAACTGCATTACCCCCCCCCCCCCCCCAGATGAGTCAGGCAACATTTTATGGATGACGTGAACTCGCAGCTTTTCTTTCTTTCTCGCTGTCATACTGAAGCTTTATCTGGTTAGCAACATATTAGAATACATGGTATTTCCTATTCCAGTTTATATAATGTCAGAGAGGTGTTCTTTGCAAACGTGTTGTTTATGACAGAAACTATGGATGCAGCCATATGCAGCAGAGCCAGGCGCATATATCAACAGAAACTCTGGCCCCCTTCTGTCAATGTTTAATTAATTTACTTGACTATTCATTTATGGCCTCCCACCGAAGTAAAGCTGAAAATGCTGATTGTGTCTTACTACTTTAAAGGATGGCCAAATAACAAGCAAAAGTCTGTTGTCTGAAATCATTCACAGTAGCCTTTTGTGCTCCCGTTGAAAGTCGGAGAGAATCTGGGTCTCGTGCAGCTATAATTAACATCTCTTTACCAAACATCAAACATTGACAAAGTCCCTTTTTACTGCAAACTGCTGGCAGAGCAACACCAGGATAATGAATTCAGACATTACCAGAATGTTAATTGCGAACAGCCAATCTCAGTTCTGCATGCAAATGTAACATTTGCATATGACTGGAGAGGAAATATAAAAAGGATCCTTGAAACTATGAGGCTGATTGTTTCATGGGAGATTCCCTCATTTCATCCCATCACACAGGAATACCAGACTCAAGACGTTGGAGACTATTGAACATGTATGCAGGGTAGACTATTGGAATGATAATGAGCTGCAGATTCATAGCTTTTTCTGCTTCCCAGTTCACACAGTCCTGTTCGGGAAGAATTCCACAGCTCATGTTTGACTGACAGCAATGGCTCAGATCATTGCTATTAAACTTACTATCTATCTACTACACAGCCTAACCCTTTAACATTAACATTACCCTTAAATAATGTCTATTTCATGAATAAAAAAAAAAAAAAAAAAAGTTTACAATGTTTAACAAGTCTGCAAATGTATAGATATCAGCAATAATATTGGAACCAATTCTTGGATCCCACCCAGTCCCATGAGAACATGCATATATTTTATATATACAATTTTATATAGTATGCTGTGATTCATATGAAAAGGTATGATTTTTAGAAAACAAAAGCATGAAGGTCCATCATGACCCCATCCTAAAACTAACAAGCTTAAGCAGATTGTACAAAAACAGACAGTAAGAATAAGATCGTACGATTCATACAAATTATCCACTAATTTAGAAAAGACATCATATAATTATGAATTGCCAAGTGTTGCTTGGATCTATATTCCATCACTTTTGAGACCTATCTGAAAATTGAAATATCATTAATGAACTCTAATCTAGTATCATACATTAACACATTTTGTTAATGTACTATTGAAACATACTTTTATGAAAAAAATTAATTAATCGAAACTATATTATGTACATTATCAATACATGTAGATAAATTATACATTTATATATGTATATTTTGTGTTTATATTTACGGTTTCATGATACAATTATTCATATATTTTAAATTGATAATAAAATACATACATAACCTATAATTAATAATATAGCTTCAGAAGTAATAACAACAAATACACAACTATAAACGTTGAGATTCAAAACTCAATATTATAAATATAAGAAAGATAGAATGACAGCTAGATAAAACGATAGATAGATCAAACATACGAATGATAGATATAACGTATAAATGATAGATAGAATGAACGATAGAAAAAATGATAGAATCATAGAACGATAGATAGAATCATAGAACGATAGATAGAACGATAGATAGAACGATAGAACGATAGATAGAACGATAGAACGATAGATAGAAAGAACGATAGATAGATAGAACGATAGATAGATAGAACGATAGATAGATAGATAGAACGATAGAACGATAGATAGAAAGAACGATAGATAGATAGATAGATAGATAGAAAGAACGATAGATAGATAGATAGATAGATAGATAGATAGATAGATAGATAGATAGATAGATAGATAGATAGATAGATAGATAGATAGATAGATAGATAGATAGATAGATAGATAGATAGATAGATAGATAGATAGATAATGTAACCAACATCCTGGCAGTGCAAAACTAACCAAGAAGTCCAACACACCTCTAAAGATCTACAAAACATCACTGTGATGTTCAATAGACCATTCCAGTCCTACTGTACCTGAAACCAGCCTACACAGGACTGCAGACTTCAGGACTGGTATTCTCCCACTGAGCTTCAGGAAAGCTGAACTTGCCTTCTGAGCTTTAGTCAGGAGGAGAGTTTCATAATTAGCCACCCAGGGACTAGGTTTCCTATATGAGGAAAAACAAATACTATATAGATAAAGCAGGAGGGCAGTCAATGGACAGTTCTGAGCAGGCCAGCTCAATGGCCTCAAAACAGTGAGAATGAGATGCCAGGCAAGTTCCTCATTAAGCTCCCAGAGACTGTGGCTGGCAAAGTTATTTGTATTCGTGACTTAGTGAAGGCCCATCTACAGGGCTCCACTGATGGTGCCAAGAGCCATTCAGTGAGTGTAGAAACACCCACTCCACAGGCCTTGAGAGAAAGTGCAGTGGATGTTGCACTAGCCAGAACTAAAGGAATCAGTTACTAAGGACTATCAGGTTCACTTCAAAGATATGGAATCTTATGGAAAACAACATACTGACATCATGCATGTGACTTACTTTGAGACAGACTTTAGTGTTAAAATCTTACATAGATTCTCTTTACAAAATACGTTTATTTTATGTAGATGTAACAGACTGACTGTAAAGAGTGCATTCCTTGTTTGGAGAAGGACAAAAATGATCCGTTATTCTAAGAAAATACAATGTTAACAAAGAAATATAATTTAATATTTCTTTATATTTGACACATTTTGACTAAAACGTACAGTATGGTTTTAAAACAATATCTTGGTTTGGATGTAGTACCATGAAAACTACACCAAAGTTGAAACTGCATTTCAAAAACTGATTCTGCAAACTTGATGTCACTTTTAATGCAAATGATATTAGCATGATTGCTAAAATATTTTATTAAAGCCATTTTAGCCACTGAATCTTGAGTCAGTGCTGTAGGGGTGTACAGTTTACCCAGAATAACACGCAGAAGCAGCAGAAACACACAGTAAATGGAAACAAATGCACAAGTGTGTTGCAAATTAGCAACGTATCATTGATTGTTTAATATCAACATGCTTTCCTTACAAGAAATGGATGGTTAGCAGTAGAGGAACTATAAATGGTCGATAAACCACCACCACCATTATCCTGCTATTGGTATTGCCACCAGCTCTTGGGACTAATTACAGCGAATATGCAGCAACAACTACAACCAAGAGTTCTGCTCTTTTCTTATGAACTCAGCCTTAGGGTGTCTACATATTAGAGTCAACACTGCATCAGAGAACAAAGCAAATACATTGATTAGAATGGGACAAGGACAAAAGGGTTTGAGAAAATATTTTTTAAATCTGCAACACATTTAAAAGTAGGCTTCCAATGAGATTAACGAATGAGAACCCTATAGAGCCGTGTCCGGTTGTGCTTCTGGAAATCCAATTTTCTGTATCCCGACTCGATTTAAAAGTGACCTGGTTTTTTCCAGTATCTCAAAATGCATTTTTGCCATTCCTATCCATCAAACACCCCCGTCAAGAGTTTACTCTGATGTGCAGGAGCCTTAATCATCTGTACGAAGCCACGCCACACCAAATGAGGTACACAAATAATTAAAAACATTAGTTTACGAACAACGAGACCAACTAAATCTGTTCTGCAAATGCAGCATTAATCAACAGGAAGCAGGAAGTGAGTTTTAATTCAGACATGCAAAATCAATCACGGAAGAAATCAGAATCGCAAATACGATTAGCCAGGCTTGAGTACTTGGGGACGAAAACAAAAGCAAGATAAAGTGACGCCACTAAGAACAAGCTCATAGACTTATAGATTTTGCTGAAATCTTAAGCTGCACTCCCACTGTGTCTGAATGAATAATTCTGTTTGAAACAAAGGGTTTTTATGTTAAATGAGTCGTGCAGGCAACTGCTGCAAGCAGATTTTGAGAGTGCAGATTAAGGATATTTGAGAAAACCAGACATTTGTTAAAGAGCCAATTCAGAATTCACTCAACTGTAATTCCATGCAATACATCAAGTTGCATTGTGCACTTTTAAGTGGGCTTAATGTGATATGGAAATGTTGAAATCTTATAGCTGGAAGTGAAACAACAGCTTTAACTCATTTTACTGATATTTAGTAAGTTAGTGTTAGCAAATCAGTGATTTAAATGTGTCATACAATACATGTGTAATATGTATTATAATTTATTTTATTGCTACTAGGTCAGCTAATATTGTTAGTAAAACTTTATGCAATTCAAAATCTATTGAGACTTTGTTTGAAAAACGTATGAAAAACGTGAAAAACTCAATGGTTTTCAACACTGATGATAATAAGAAATGTTTCTTGAGCGCTAAATCAGCATGATGGAATGATTTCTGAAGGATTATGTGACACTGAGAATTGGAGAAATGACTGCTGAAAATTCAGCTTTCCCATCACAGGAATAAATTACTTTTTAAAATATATTCAAATAGAAAACAGTTCTTTTAAATTGTAATAATATTTCACATTTTTCTTCCTTTTACTGTATTTTTGGTGACCATAAGAGTGTAACTTTCTGAGAGTTTGCCAAAATCAATTTAACTCCCAACTCATGAATTAAGAGTCCATTCCTAAATTTTAAGTTGTACTAGCAGGCCAATTTCAATAAATACTCAAGTTTTGTGTGCTGAAAGTTAGTGTGTTTTCATAGTACATCAGTTTCTTTTATCTCAAAAGATCAAGGGAGACTTGATTCCTCATGATACAACCCTTTAAAACAAACACTGAAACAAGCTCACCTTTAGCAAACTAATTACAAGAAAATATTAGTAATCTCATATCCCATTACTCTTAGATGATCAAATCAGAAAATCTAATTTTCTGATAAAGCTGAGCTGAATTATAAAAGATCTGGACAACGGCCAGTCGGGTGCATTGAGTTTCAAAGTTGGATGTAAAAACAGACACTGGCATCACTGCTCACTATAAGTCAAGCAGCACTGATCATAGGGCAAATAGAGAGATAAAGTAGCGTCGACCCTCACCTTTCAGCAACACCCACATCTCTACATGACATCGTGAGCAGGGTCGATGAGGGTGAGCAAATTTAGACAGTTAATAAATCAAACCAACCACCCCCTTCCAAAAAAATGGAGGGTGAGGAGAGCAAAAAGGGATTTCATCATTAAAGCCCAGATCGATCCTACTGAACCCAAAGTCCTGAGAGCAGCACTTTGCTAACATGCTATGCTAAGCATAGAGGAACCACAGCCTTGTAGCCAAGAGCCAATTCATTCATTCACTCTCGACGCTTTCATCAGAATCTCTTCCCCTCCCAATCGGAAAGCACAGCATGTCTTATGATCAGCACTCTGCAGTAATTACCGTAATGAAGTGTGTATACAACGAATATCATTAAATGTTACGGAGGCAGAGTTTGACCGATATTCAGGCTGACTGCACTGTGCCGTCACCGCAAACCACTCCCCTCGGCCGCTGTGGCTCACTAACACCCTTCACAGTGACCGCCAAATATGACTGCCACAGAAACTAGGACGCAGCATGCCACATATTCAATCTGCACGGGATAGGGGGATCTAGGGATGTGGAACAGAGGGAACGATATCGACATGGGCCCATTTCGACTGCTACCCTCCATCTATCTACCCCTCCACCCCCTCCAGATTCTGCTTGTTACTCACAACCAGGTCACCAAACAAAACCACACTCATATTCTCACACACACACACACAGTCTCCAGAGCACATATATTATATACTATTGTTTCCAGGTTATAGGAGTTATTTTTACCCTACATATTTATTTATTCCAACTATATATTTATATAAATAACAGTTTTCCTTTAAGCAACAATACACTTATACATATATTCTGTAAAGAGTGTCAAACCCAATTGCATTGCAACAAATTTTATATCCTTAAAAAATAAAACTGAAACATATTACAAAATAAAATGGGTTTCTATTGGCAACACAAACTCAAAACTATTTCAAGTACCACCAGAATACTACTTATCATCCCTGAGGCACGTCGCAGATCTAAATCACCCTGTTTATTTGAAATTAATGTTAAAAACACAGAATCAAAACAATATTCAAATGCATGCATGATATTTTTTGTTACTGCAGTCATTGAAGGCAGGCTATTGTATTCATTTTGTGGTGCATACAGTGATATTTGGATTGTCAATTGATCAAAAATTTTAAATCAAATGAATTACCAGATATGCTGATTGTTTAATCGCTTGAATCGCAATTAGCTGCATATTGAACATCTAAGAAAAGCTGCCAAATTAACATCTCTTATTATAGAATGTATGTACAAGTCAAGGGGCATAATTAAATGCATTCATTTTTAATTTGTTATTTTTTAAAGATGTATTAATGATTGTGAAGCACATTAAATTAACAACTCAAATTAATACCACTACTTATTAGGGGGAAAAAAAACAAACTTGAAGGCTTTCAACTGTGATGGTATCTCTGTGAAGGAGGAAATATTTGATCACAAATCCCCTGGGATTGCTGTTTTACAATTTCAAATGACACTGAAAAGAACATTTTTAGCTAGTTTATTTTCCCAATTAGCATTGTGTTGGGTTAAAAAAATAATAAAATCTTAATTTTAGGTATTAAAATATCTCTATTTTTTTCATGGACAGCTAGCTCTCTCAGTACTTCAAATTGAGGGCAATTACAAGAAAGTTTATTCAATCACAAATAAGCCAGAGTGAAGAAATGATGAAATAATTGAACGACTGAACATAAAAAATGCTATTTTTAAAATGTGTTATAAACATGCCCTAACAGAACTATAGCACAATATGAAAGCTATTCATTAATGTTTTTACACCAGTGTTGTGTTATTGCAGATAGAATGAATTGATAACATAGCAAATATTGCTTACTCTAAAAGATAAATGGCAGATTTGTAGTAGTCAGGCAGGAAGGAAAATGCAATCGCCCCACACATTCATTAGCAATAGCTCTCTGTTTAAGTCTCTTCAGCAAGTGTAGCTTTCCTGACTTGCTGCTTTGCTTTTGCGTTTGACACCTCCAATAAACTCAGCAGCTCGCTGTGAAGTGAATCGTAGAAGAATCACATGCTCCATCCTGACCTTTCCATGCATACGACCTCTATAATGATATTAGCACTGGGATCTGCACCATGGACATCAATTACCTCCACTGGTGAGTTGTTAAATAGGGGGGTCAAAGCATTGGCCGTACACCCAGACTACGGTAATTCATACAGCTCCCTGGTGTGCAAAAACTCCATGGTGCTTCAGCCAACAGTGCTATGACTCTTCATCTAACTCTGTAACAGAGGATAAGACACCGTCCAAAAGTACCTTTCTGTGCTTTTGGCAGGTCTACTCGGCAACCATAACAAATGAATGCGAAAGCACTTCCCATCGCCGGTTCTGGACTAAAAGGTGCAGTTTAAAGTGTTTTGGTCTGGTGCAGAGGATTTAAAAATGTCACTTCCTCTGGAGGCTATGATGGAGATGGGAAGTGCTGGACAGTGTTATGAAAAGTGATTTGGTTGGACGGATAAATAAAGTCAGCACTTGACTGTACAGCTGTATACATTTGTACTCCATGTCCAAACAGTTCACATTTGCGGTGGATGAGCATGGAGTGGGAATGTAAGGTCTGGCTAACATGGGTGTTCTGATGTGAGCAGCAGTGGTCCTCCTGACTGATCTCAGCTGGGCTCCTGAGGTGTTAAGACCCCTGAGAGAGCTGTCTCTTGTGTGATGTCACCTAGCGCCGCTGCTCATTCTCCAGATGACAGAAGCACAGAAGGCCAGTTTAGGGGTCTAAAGCCTCTTCATATAAAACCACTGGAGAAAAATGTGAGTGTGAGTTCGCTTGAGGACATTTGTGCAGTTTTATTTCAAGTGAGATTTATTTGTTTAGTGAATTATAAATGTTTCTGCATGAAAGTGAAAACATAACAGATTAGCACTTTAATTACTACTAAGACTCAAATGTGCAAATGTTTGTAGACAGAAACGACAGTATAACATTTTTTTCCTCATTAAAAAGTTTTGCACAAAGAAAATGGGCTGTTGAAAATGTGTTTAAAATCATGTACACTCGTATAACATGAAAAATCCCCAATTAAAGCTGATTCGATTTATATGGAACTGGTTGCCTCATGGGGGCTGAGATCACATGATCAGCCCAATACTACTTAAAACATTTATGCAATACTATATCATTACTAGACACTTTTGTGGGTCGAATAAATAGAAAATAATGGCATAAGTAACTGAAAACATTAGCTTGTGTAATAATACATCCACACTGATAGGTATCAGTACCAGCCCCTGATCAATGTTCCCTCTAATTTTTTTTTTCTTGCTGAGCAAAACTTTTCTCTATTGGGCGGACAACACTGAGCAAAAACATTCTTTATACCAAACCTATACAGTACACACACAAAGTGTGGAACTTTTAACTTTAACATGCTATTTATATTTGATTTGACCCTTGATTTAACTAAATGATGCACATTTTATGTTACCTGAGAAAATGTTTTTTTTTTTTTTTGCAGTGCTGTGTTACTAAGACATTCTAAATTATGGAAATTACATTTACCACATACACTGAGGTAGGGAAATGTGAAATTCTCTGGTTCAAGGTTTGTAATTTTAGCACACATCTCTACCTTATTTCTTTCCTTACCTTACCCACTTAAGCTGCTTCATTGTCTCACCAAACCACACTCTTCTCATTAAGCTTTTTCTGCTTCTTTCTCACTAGTCTGTGCTTTTCTGGTGTCCCTTAAGACTGGCCAGCCAATGCAAGCAGAGTCAGCATTTACACAATGATGGTGTCACACCAGTGATCCTTAAGAGCCTGCAATAGCTTCATGCCTGTCTTCATTTGCTTCTCTGTTTTCATCTGGAGTACTCAAATAAAAGTACGAAGATGCATTCTTAATGCAAATGTACTTTACACAACTGTAATTTCAAGAATAATCTCTTCCATTCCATAGCTCTCAAATAAAAAGTTTAAACGATGCCAGTGAAACACCAGTACATACTACAGAAAGGTCATGAGAGGAAGAAGAATGTCAGAAGGATAGGAAAAATGAGAGCAAAAGAGATTAGCAATGAAAATGCGAGGAAAGAATCGGAAAGAGTATGTCCGCAAGACAGCATGAAAGGAAAGTTTAGAAAGAGGTGAAGGAGAAACAAAATAATGAGGATAGAAAGAAAGGAGGTAAGTGGAGACAAAGAATGAGAAGGAAAAAAACTGTGAAAAGTGAATCAGGAAGACTTGGAGAGTGTGTGCGTCTGAGAGAGAGAGGCAGTACACTCGGCGAGGAGGGGGAGAATGTGTTAATACACAAGAACACTGCATCAAACCAATGCACTGCTCTGAGCGGGATGCGTCAGCAGTACATTCACATTTCCACTGAAGGACAAAAGGAGGAGAAAGACTCTGCCGCCTGCAACCCAGTCACACAGAGAGAAATACAGACAGGAGGGTGAGCGCTGGAGGTGAGGACTGCTGCTCTTGCCACTGTCGCCGTTGACGGTCTTCTCTGCTGCGCGTGTGCGCGTCTCTCTCTCTCTCCCCCTCGCGTGCTTTTCTGCTGCCCACCTCCCACTGCAGAGTCGCTGCCAACCCGCAGCCTCACAGCCAGAGCAGGCGAACTGCCACAACTTACTACCTCAAGACAAGGGAAAATAAAGGAATACCGCAGGATCCACAAGGGGGGGAGGTAGGGCAAACTACGGAATCCTCTGCAAGGTATCTCTCTAAAATTAGCCACACATCACACGGTGGCTTCAATCCTTTTTTTTTCCTGACACTGAGAAGAAGGAGAGAGAGGAAGCCAGACAGAGAAAGAGTGAGAGAGAGAGAGAGAGAGAGAGAGAGAGAGCACGAGGAGCAACGATCGGCGGATAGGGAGAGAGCTTCACCACTGCTGCGCTGCTGTTGCTGCTGCTCCCCCCGTCCTCCTTCCCCCCGCCCCCCTTCTGCTCCCGCAACACCACCCCCGAGCCCCCCTCTGGAGAAATTGATGGATTATTGCTAACTGTGCACGCGGCAGTCCGCAGCTGCTACAGCGACAGACAGGAGAGCGGAGTGAGTTAAAAAAGCAAGACGGAATGACCGCAGTGTACGTCTGTTAGCCTTTTTGGATTCATCAACGCACGGCTAATCAGCTGAACAAGTGTCGTGGGGGGTGGACGATGACAAACTAAAAAAAAATCTAAAATACGGCTTAGTCTACTGCGAAGGGGATAGGCGAATCTGAGTAGACTTTGGGATATTTTCCCTCTTCTGTTTTCTCCTTTTTCTCTTTTTATATTTTTCATGGCTTAATGTGCATGTACTTCGGCAATGGAGTCTTGTGAAAATTGTTCAGTGGTATTCAGCGTCGCCTTCCAAGGACAATCAATGGGGGAGCTGAGAGGAGATTTTTTCCAAGCTGACTGGATCTGTGCACCTGCTTAGCTGACTGGGCCTTACCTCTTGAACCAGTTTCACTGAATGTTGCTTCTCTCTGGAATTAATACGGGCCATTTTGTCAAATCAGTTCACGATCCACTTTACTTTTGTAAGAGAAATAGCTGAAAATGCTGTGCAGTGATCTTAGTGGGGAACATGCATGAACAGTGCTGGGGTTTTTCTTCAAAATAAAGGATTATTCTAAGGACAACTCTGAGCTAATGAGGTAGGTGCCTTCTATTTCAACATATTTATTCTGTAGGTCAGCTTTTTCCCTTCTCCACTCATCTTTTTCTCTGCCCCCCCATCTCTCCCTCTCTTTCCCTCTCTGTGTTTAACGCAGCACCATCCTGCACTGTCGATGGCAAACAGATGCAGAGTCTTGCTCAAACCAGGGTAGGGCCACTGTTCTCCGTACCCCAGCCGAATCCCCACGCGATGTTGAATTATGAACGCGCCACATCATGAGTCTCTTGTGGCAGGTAACTGTGCACCGTGCCTGGAACGCAGCCCTGCTCTGTGCAGTCTACCTCATGGTGCGATCGTGGAGTGTGCGCGCCGCCCCCTCCGGACCACTGACCTGCCCTGGTGTTTGCTCGTGTGGTAACCAGTTCGTTAAGGTGGTGTGCACCAGGCGCAGCCTGGTTCGAGTGCCCCCAGGCATTCCTGCCACCACACGGCATTTAAACCTGATGGAGAACAGCATAGAGACAATTGAAGCTGGCACCTTTCAACACCTTCGTCACCTGGAGGTGCTACAACTGGGTAGGAACTCTATTCGGCAGATCGAGGTGGGGGCCTTCAGCGGCCTCAACAGCCTGAACACACTGGAGCTGTTCGACAACCGACTGACAGTGATCCCAAGTGGCGCTTTTGAGTACTTGTCTAAACTGCGGGAATTATGGCTCAGGAACAACCCTATCGAAAGCATACCTTCCTACGCATTCAACCGCGTTCCCTCTCTAATGCGTCTGGATCTGGGAGAGTCAAAGAAGCTGGAGTATATTTCTGAGGGAGCTTTTGAGGGATTATACAACTTGAAATACTTAAACCTTGGAATGTGTAACCTGCGGGAGATGCCAGTCCTGACCCCTTTGGTAGGGCTAGAGGAGCTAGAGATGTCTGAGAACTACTTCCCAGAGATAAAACCTGGGTCCTTCAGGGGTTTAAAATCCCTGAAAAAGCTGTGGATTATGAACTCTCGGATCACCACCATAGAGAGAAATGCGTTTGATGATGTCGCAGCCTTGGTTGAGCTCAACCTGGCTCATAATAACCTTAGCTCTTTGCCCCATGACCTTTTCGCGCCCTTGAGTTACCTGGTGGAACTCCATTTGCACCACAACCCCTGGCGGTGTGACTGTGATGTCGTTTGGCTGGCCTGGTGGCTGAGAGAGTACATTCCCACTAATTCCACCTGCTGTGGACGCTGCCACACCCCTGCTTACCTGCGCGGACGCTACCTGGTGGAGGTGGACCAGAGCACTTTCCAGTGCTCTGCACCTTTCATCCTGGATGCCCCAAGGGATCTTAACATCTCAGCTGAACGTGTAGCTGAGCTAAAATGTCGCACAGCCCCCATGTCATCAGTTAGGTGGCTCCTGCCTAATGGAACAGTTTTGACCCATGGCTCTAATCACCCACGGATATCTGTGCTCAATGACGGGACGCTAAACTTCTCCAATGTGCTGCCAGCGGATACAGGTGTGTACACCTGCATGGTCACCAACATGGCTGGCAACTCCAATGCTTCAGCCTACCTGAATGTGACTGCAGCTGAACTCAACACTTCTAACCTGAGTTACTTCACCACAGTGACAGTGGAGGAAGTGGAGCCCACCTCACAGGAAGTGATCAAGCCAAAGACGGTAACCGCCTCCCCCTCCGTCTTTCAGCCTGTTTTTATCTCTACGCCGACCGTTTTACTTCAAACGCCTCGACAGGTCTCGGTGCCGACTGTACGCGGAACGACACGCCCACCTGCCAGTCTTGACGAGGTCATGAAGACAACCAAGATCATCATTGGCTGCTTTGTGGCAGTCACCCTGCTTGCTGCCGTTATGCTCATAGCTTTCTACAAGCTGCGTAAACGGCACCAGCATAGGAGCACGGTGGCAGCTGCTAGCACTATAGAGGGCGTTCCGGTGGATGAGAATGTTCCTACCACTCGTGCAGGGACAAGTATACCATGTGAAAGTGGAATGATGTTACCAAGCCTGAGAGATCACAACAGCACCTACAAACCCAGCTGCAGCTCCTACAGACCAGCACACTCTGCTCCCTGGGCAGAGAACAACATCGTTGGTAACTCCCTGCACCGTCCCCGCCCCACAACCATCAGCACCATCTCTGAACCCTACCTGATCAAAACTCACACAAAGGAGAAGGTACAGGAAACACAGATATAACATTCCTACTGCCTTCTCCTGCTCTGTCTTTTATTCTGTTCATCATGAAAACATGCAATAGAATGCACAACAGAAAAGACAGCAATTACTTTTGTACCCAGTGCAAAAATGAGACTGGTTTTCTTGTACATGCTTATACATAAATATATTAATATAAATATATAAATTAATCCACAATGGGATGATACAAGAAACAGATTATATAAAAGTGAAAATTAATTTAAACTATTTTCTAACTTGTAACTCCTATTTAAGATGGGAAAATGTGATGATGCTGATACGACATTGCAAACGAAGACAGATTTGTTTGAAAAGGGGCAACCTGTGATTTTTAGACCATGCTGTATATGATGCAGTAAAGTCCCATTTATACAGATAACTTTCTAAGTAACTGTCCACTGATTGATCTTTAAAGGCTTATCTTCTAAAAGCACCAAGAATTTGTATTGTGCCAAATGTTATACTTGCAATAAATGAGACTGGCTTAAGAGATAGGAGACAAAACATTGCAAAACACAGAATGGACACCAAGAGAGAATGGAGCAGCTGGATTTACAGAGTCTGCTGTTCTGCAGCTCTCAGCCAAATGGTTTTTTGGGCTGCGCCATAGTTTTGCAGCAAGCGTTTAACAGTATGTTTCCAAAACAGACATCCTGCTTGCTTTTTGAGTTTAAACTTCTGACTATTACTCTGATGTTCCTCTTGGTTTTTTATCCTGTGGTTTTTCCATCCAGTTTCATGAGTTGGATTTCGATTGCTTTTTTCATGTTTCTTTCAGATCCTGTACTGCGTTAATTATGATTTGAGTGGCTTTTAGGGCTAATTTAGTAAACGCATTACAACAGTTGCCTCAGATTAGTAGCGCAAGGGCTCAACTGGATGTTAGTTTGCGAGACTTACAAGACGGTTGCAGTGACTGGAAGGTTTGCTGCAGGTTCACATTAACATGGTTTCACATTTTCTTTATTGAGAAAGGGATTCAAATGAATGTGTGAATTATGGACTTTCCTTTATTGAGATCGTTCCAACAGCAATTTTCTTTGTCCTTATTTTGAGCAGCACTATTTTTATGAGGAGTCTACAGAGGTTACAACAATAAAAAAGAAAACATTTGGTTTGTATTTCTCTAAACTAAACTTCTTCCTTTTGTCTTTTTTTCAACTGCAGGGCATTTACTTATGCAATTCTGATAACCATATAAGAGGTTATAGAAAGCAGCCAACTTTTCTGTCTCTGAAAATTGATTTCACTGATACAGTGAATTACACTGCAATGAACTGTCACATGGTCAAATATCTGGCTACAGGAATGTGGTGACATCCTAATTCTGAATAGATATGTGCGCACACACACACACACACAGATGCACACACAAACTCATCAGCCTTGTTTCCTGATGCAGTGCTTAATGATGGAATGTTATTTGAAACATGATCTCTGCTCATTTATAGTAAAGTTATGACGTGCCTCGTTCAAAGCTCAGGAATTAAGTGTGCTTCAGTTGAAACATATGTTAAGAGGGTTGAGTGCAGCATTTAAAACAATCCTTTACTGATCTGCTTAACCTGCGACATCCACCAAATTAGAGGCTGAGAGAGAGAGTTGGAAGAGAGGCATTTAAGGGTTAGGATTTAGGATGTTTTCTGATGGAACATTCAAAAGGTTGTTTAATTCCTAAAAAAAAAAAGAAAATCTAATTTTCAGTATCATTTTCCTTAATGTCAGCAGCTTTATTCTGGCAAGAGGTTGTATTGAAATGTTAAAGAGATAATTTTTTACCACAACATTCATCATAAACTCAGCATGTGTCGAATATATTGCAACAGATAATTAAGCTATTTTCTCTCGGTGTCATGCAAAGTAGGAGAATTTTTAGGCTTCAATGGACACTAATGTGCCATTATTCTGTACATTTTTAAAAAGGAGGAAAGAGTAGGGGCAGGCTGTAATCAGGGGCAAGGGCATCTGCAGATCTGTGGTTGCAGCAACCCTTCCTTTACCTCCCTCACACAGCAATTTACTGCCCTCGGAGAACAGAGCCAGGCCTGAGCAAACACCCACCACCAAAGCTCTGCAATGATACACACACAAAAACACCCTTAGACCATTACATGTCCTTATGTTTTTACATTATTCAGAGGAAAGAGGCTTTATAGCACACTGCGGTGTTGTATCTGTGGATGATGAGGCTTGTAAATTTAATCTTTAATGCCTGTAGGACTCGTTCTGAGTTGGTTGATGTGGCATGGCTTTTTATGGCTTGGTTATATGGCCAAAATGGCAGATCTTTTTTTTTTTTTTTTTCATGATAATGCCAGGATCAAGATCAACTGAATTTTATCTCAAGAGGCAAACGAGCCTTATAAAGCTGTTGATGGTGAAGCTATATAGGAGTTTCCTGTCTTTTCCAAATCATTCCAACTAACGTAAAAAACCACAATTTCTCAATTCAGGTCTTGACTTCAAAACAATGCAGTACCTGATCTTTTATGGGAATAGCATGTGCCATCTGAGCAACAATAGCCTTTCGCCATTAGGCTTATCACTTTCTTCCTTGTTTTTCCTCGTCTTTTTTATTACGCTAATTGACATTATTGACTTCCTGCGTCAACACTAGCACAGTGAGACACACTATGGAGGAAGGCTCATTTTTGATGGATTCTCCATGGGAGACTTATCAGTCGCACAATTATCCTGACAGATTTGAGGATCGCATTTTCCCCTCACCCTCCTCCTACTGCTGACTGATACATTAGCTTTCTGTAGACTGATAGATAGAGATGAGGAGGGAGACGAACCTTAGAGAAGAGAGCTCACCAGATTCTTATCAGTTAATGAAGTGTCTGTGCAGGGCTGGGCTTTTCTTTCGGTGGTTCTAGGCTCTGACGGTCATCTTGGCCACGGGTGAGTGGCGTGCTGGTTTGGCGTTATTACAGTGGTGAGGTCTCTACTAGGTTATAAAGATTAGCTCTCATGATTTGGCAGTAGAAGAAAAAGGGGTGAAGAATATGCCAGAGTGCTTTGCTCAAACTATAGTTCGAATCAATTGCAAGTTTGACTGGATTAAAGCATTGAGTTTCTAGAAGGAAAAATCCTGGGGTGGAGGAAAACATTTTTGAGAACTGTCAAATAGTTTTTTTGTTTTGTTTTTTTAACTATAAAATAAAGTGCTATTGCAATAGACGAGGCCAAACTCATAATTTGTATTACTCTGAGTGAGTCTCAGCACTATTAAATCTATGAAACTAGACAATACATTTTAAAAGTGATTCTGTTTGATGCAACAGCAAGACACACTTCTGAAATGTGCAGGAATCAAACACTTTGAATAAATTCAAATTGCTATTGCGTTATGCATTAGGGAATCATTAATAAACACTGTAAAAGATGATTATTCATCTACATTAATATTCATCTAAAATATTTTAACGTAAAAAATAATGATAACACTTTAGTGTAACATTTAATTTCTTATTAGATAATGCATTTAGGGATTATTAATAAACACTGTACAAGTTGATTGTTCATATACATTAATATTAATAAAAAAACATTTTAACAAAAATAATGGTAACTATAATAAGGTTCAATTTGTTATTGGGTAATGCATTAGGCGTTTATACACACACACATATACACACACACACACACACATATACATACCTAATGCCTATATTTCTTTATAAAGTATGCTTTATCCTATCCAAATACCTCAAGCAATCAGATTTTTCATTTACACAGTCTATGCGATCAGTCAAGCATGCTCTAATTGGGCTTGTACTACAAGTTATTGTGTCATTCTCAAACAAAAACCTGCTGCCCTCTTAGTATTCTTAGAAACAGAGGTTTCATTAAGCACGACATCCGATCAAAATAAACACAGAAAGGATGTAGGATGTACAGTAAGCTGGTAGCACTCCGGTTATCTGGGGTCAAGCAACTCATTAACTAGATTCCAGATAACAATGTGGTCTTGTAAATTGCTTTGAGCTAAATGGCAAGTAATCATTTAGAATTTGTTATTTTCACATATTTTGCTCGATCCCGTGCAAGAAAATAAAAGGCTAAGGCATAGAGAATGTTGCACGGGAAATATCACCATCGACCCATCAGATAAAGAAAATGCAGGGCCGTATCTCTGTGCCCCAGGACCATCCAGACAGCAGACAGATGCCCACCGAGAGTTTAATCATATATCTGTAACACGGTTTTTTTTCTGTTGAGGGATGTAACAACATTGTTCTGCTTTCATTCTGAAGTGATAACTGGAATGAGCTGTCATCCTACATTTTTAAAGACAATCTGACAGCTAGAATTTCCTCCTATCGATTTCTGTTTGAGGACAGGCAGAGCCGTAATGGATGGATGTGGCTATGCTCCCTGACAGACCGACAAATTAAAAGCCTGTCTGATTCCATTTTGGAGAAAATGAAACGTGTTTAATTTAGTGTGATTTGGTCGTATCCGCTAGATGCTTTTAACAGCGTCGTCACTTCGCAAAATGGTAAGTTTTACAGATCCAGCCACCTAAGATCAAGGTACGAGATTTGACGGCCGCCAGAAAGAACGCGAGTGTGTGCATGTGGGTGTTGCATTGGCGGCATGACTCAAACCGGTAAGGGATGAGAAGTGTTTATTCAGGGGTACCAGCCTCTGCAGCCTCCTACGTGATTATCTTGCCTGGAAATACAGAACTTGTTTGCTTGTTTACTTAAAGTCCAATCCTCTCGTTGCTTATGAAGCTTTCAGGACAAAAACAAACACGGTGGCTAAGTGCCATAAGACCCTGACGAAATGCAAACCAGAGGAGGATAAACATCCACAAGGCAGAGGAAAACCACACCAATAAATTCCCGGAATTTTTCACTAGAACATACCAACATACCATAATTCCATCTGACAAGGCTTTATGAAATATAGATAAAAAGAGAGGGATTTTTCAAGGTCCTCTCAAGGTTTCCAGTTGTGATACATTTGAGGAGTTATGAATGAAGCGTTCATGGATGAAGGAGCGTCACCTTCAAGGTTGGCATCTCCTCTACTCAAACTCCACATATCAACTTGCACAATTCACAGCAGTCTGCTGGATGACAAATGTGCATGTGGGTTTTATGTTTGATCCAAAGTGACTGCATGTGTTTAATAAGAATCATGTGAAGGTAATAAATTGGTTACTCGACTGTTTGCTGCTGAGGAATCATATTGCTCCTATATACACATTAAGCACATGTGACACTTCAGAAACAGACTAGTTGTAGCCTATAATGTGTTAGGAGCTTCATTTGACCTGCTCTAACCAGCTGTCATTCAAGATATAAGCAATGGAAAAACATTCCTGAAGGGAGAGTCCTCCAAATACAGTATAAAGCAAATGTGAGGAATCTTAAAGTATATAGCAGAAACATATAGTATCTATCTGGATTTGAAAATATTGAAATTAGTTATAAGAATTTCTCTAAACTTCATGCCATTTTAATTTTGCTTGCACTCAAATATTGCAGCTCTTCTTTTACTTCAAATTAAAAATATATATATTCTTTTTTGGGTGAAGAGATGCATAACAAAAGTTCTTGTCTCAACATCTTGATCTACAAAGTTGTTTTGTTTAGTCATTTTCTGGAAGCCACAAAAGCCATTTCTAAGCTTTATTTTTTTTAAGACAAGACAAGACTACCTAAACATAATAATGCTTTCCAATAAAGCATATAATCATCCTGCTTGCTCTAAAAGCTTTACAAATTGTGATTTCATTAAGATCAACTAACAAGTCTAATATAAAATACCAGACATCATTTAGCTAGTTTGCTATGCAAGATTTATTTTAAGAAATGAAACACTTGCCTAAGGACTTTATTGGCTTAAAAGGCTCTCATATTGTCACTTTCGGTACATGTGGGTTGCTATCGACACCAACAGCTTGGTGTCTAATCACAAAATACAAAAATGAATTTGTGCAATAGTGCTTGGTTCTTAAAGGCTGTGCTTTCACATATAGTGGTAGAGATTAAATTATTTGTGGTCTATGAACAGATTTATTTAATCAAATTTAGTACAGGCTAGCTACTCCAACAAAATGTGTCACGCTTTCAATAAACACCATATAAGGTGATACTGTGATTCCACACTCAAATGCTGTGGGCGTTAATGACATACACAACAGAAGAATTAATTAACGTGAGAACTATTAGAATTGTATCAGGGGGGAATTCAACGTATCAGCGGGAAACATTCATTAAATAATGGAACATCTGTGGTCTGCAGTTAACTGTATATTCACTGTACAGTATATTTCTGTATCAGTGGCTGTCATTCTAATATTCTAATGCAATGGCTGAAATTTTATTTTATTTGTTTTTACAAGACCTCATTCCAATCAGCTCTCATGCATCAACTAGCAGCCTTCCATTTTTCCTTATTCCTTCACTCTCTCCTTAGAACATCAAAGGAATACAAAAGCAACAAAAAGCAGTTCATATGTCTTAAGTACTTATTTCAAGTTTTCAGAAGTCATACAACATAGGTTTACATAAAAAGAGACTGTATTATAAGTCATAATTACAATGACAATCTTCACTTCTGCAATTGAGTTTGATTTGCATCAATTCATACCATTGTTGTGACTCAAAAGACCAATTTAACATTCACAACTGAATTTTCAGTTTTCCGACACGACTTTATAGATAACCTTCCCACAACTCCCAGACCTCAGAACATAAAATGTTATAAATCCTACATCTGTGTCAATATGGCAGACAGACAAAGAGATATGGAAGGGATAGAGAGACAATCTGAAGCTAAACATGAAATATGAGGGAGAACCCAACGCCTGCACCAAGGCCAGGGATTCAGTGTTTGCTCAACATGTCACAGTTCTTACCGCTTTCAACATAGCAGAGATCCTGATTCAGATCTCCTGAGGACCCGTCTAACTAATTCATGTACACTACACACATCTCGTCTCAGGGCTTATCACAAAGCAGGTTAGATAAATTATACATATCAAAGCAGACAAAAAGCACCAGCATCATCTTTAAATCCCAGAAAAGTGGAAAAACTTAAGTAGGTTTTATCAAAGCATTGCATCATTTTACTGTGGCAAAACATTTAAATATTATTCTGTCAGACGCACTGCTTAGCAGCTGCTCACATGCTCCAATGCATAGCCTACAGAATGGAGTACTAGCAAACTGATTACTGTGTCGTATACACTATATGTAACCTACTGTTTTATGTAAGTCTATATGAAATGATGTCAAGTGGCATTCGGTTATAATATCCTGGAAGTAAAAACATTTTTTTGGTCCAGTTTTTGTAAGAATGCCCCACCTCTTGGCATTCAGAATCAAACTAATTAAATCAAATAATTGTAAATAAAAAATAAGATATCAAAGCTAATAAATCAAAGAGCTAAATATTTCACTCAAAAATGAAAATGTACTTATCCTCAGGCCATCCAATATGTAGATGAGTTTGTTTCTTCACTGGAACAGATTTGGAGAAATTACATCACTTGCTTACTAATGGATCATCTGCAGTGAATGCTTTGGACTGATTTAGCTCATAAACAGTAGTTAATCTGCACATATTTCTCTCCTGATTCAGACAAGACAACTTTTTCACTGGAGAAAGCAATATTATGGATAGAGGACAATTTGATGGAATTGTGTATTACAAAAAATGCAGCTTTTCACTTCACAAAACATTAATTTATCATCCAAAATTGCATTGTGGATGATGGTGATGCTTTTATCAGCTGCTTGAACTCTCATTCTGATGGCACCCATTCACTGCAGAGGATCCATTGGTGAGCAAGTGATATACAGTTAAATTTCTCTAAATCTGCTCCAAAGCTTATCTACTTCTTGAAATTATAAATTAATTGAAAATGAATTAAGATGAAATTGGTGACTGAGTAGAAGATGGATGAATTGGAATGAGAGATTCAGAAAGAATCAGAGCAGCTGGGTGGTCATAAAAAAGGAAAGATGGAACGAATATAGCAGCTCTCAGGGCAAAAACAGTGTGGCTGACACTCACAACAGAGCGCAAATCAAAAGGCCAATACACATCACTGTTATATGGATGACACATGCACTCTATTGATTTGCTCTGTGTGTGTGTGTGTTAAAATGTGAGGGTTTTTTTCTCTTTAAAGTGTTACACTCACCATGTCGCTCAAATTATGCTTTACTCTCTACATAAGGTGAGCCGCTTTTGTGAATGTCATCAGATCAATGAAAAATCATCTGGGCAGAAAGAGAGAGCAAAGGAAATGGGTGGAAATACATAAAGGTAGAAAAGATTGATTAAAACAGAAAGATAGAAATCAAAAAGGGGGAATCCAGTTTACCCTACAGCTTATAAAATTCAAACACTGCTTCTTCGCCTCGTACTAATCTCACCACTGCAAAGAGGGGGAAAATAAGCCTCATAAACTGCTGGCTGCAAGAAAGCAGGATTGCAGAGCAAAGGATATTAAAATCCCAAAAGTGCCTTTTCTTTTGTTGAGTAGAGGGGATTGAAACAGTGAACCTGACAAACTCATTTAGCTTAATCCTCACATTTGGGTCCCTGGGAGAGTAACACCACCGCACCCACACAGGGCACGGCAGTGCACACGACACGTTCGAAAACTGACTGAATCAACATGACCTCCTTAGACGGGTGTTTGTTTTCCTCGACGTGGCCAATTTTTATGTTTGTGTGGGAGTGAATGTATTTTATGTGTGTGAGACAGTACGGGAGACTAAGCTGTCTAAACTGATCCAGCAAAACATGTCCATTTTTATTATTTACTTTTATTATTTTTGTCTATCATTTCATAAAGTCAGATTACGCTCGTTTGCACACATGCACTCTCACACTCCAGTAACTTCGTTAACCGCCTCTCTAAAACACATCTAATTATCATCTAGGTGAATACCGCATATATCAGCAAAATGATTGAAGCCGCTGAATTGCAGCCATCCAATCTCGAAGCGAACGGCAGTTTCCGAGCGACGCCATTCTCTGTAGCTTCATTAACAGGCGTATAGCGCTACTTCCATGTCTCCTCAAGGCAATGTCCCATGCTAAGGTTGTATTTGCAATTAGCCCTGATCCCTTTGGGAACTTCAGCAGCGGAGGCCTCAATGACATTCACTACAGCAACGAGCTGTCCTTTATGGCTGGGTTAATTAAGCCCCGGACAGCCTATTGTATATCAAGACAGGTTCATTTAACCAAGACCTGTGGAATATTAAGTAACCCAACAAATTTCAACTGTTCATGTTTTTTGTTTTTTTTGTGTGTGTGTGTGTGTATGTGTGTGTCATTGCGTTTTAATCTTGTTGAAACAGTGTAAAAATAACTCAACATTCTAAATCCAACAGCCAATTTTAGAATGTTGGTATTTGTGTTGGGTCAGTGTGAACCAGCCTGAATAGTACATCCCATCTGAAATTACAGGAACATTTCCTTTGTGGTTAAGCTTGTTTAACAGCAGAAGAGATTTCAATCCCCACATTAACCACACAAATCTATAGAAATATAAATGATTAATGTAAGTATACACATTATGGTGCTTAACAGAACGAAGTTTGCATGAACAAGTCAAAAGCAGACAAAAAAAAAAAAAAAAACACCAGGAAAAACTTAAGTATAGGTTTTCTGAAAGCATTGCATCATTGCAAAATGGCAAAACTTGTATTTCGCATTCAGACCCATCACTTAGCTGTTAGCACACATGCTCCAATGCATAGCCTATAGCATGTAATACCAATGCAAATGTGTATACCGCACAGCATGGAGCCATTTATATATAAAATAAATAAATAAATACAAAAACTTGTATGTGAAACAACACATTATGCAACAGAAACAAAGCACTATAAAAAAATAGTCTGTATATTCAGTTTTCAGATAACCTTAATCACAGCAAGTGTTATTTACTTTTGGTCCAATTTTGGGTAAAATTTCAAAAAATAAAAATGTTAAGTAGTGTCCAAGTACATAAACTCAGTTTGAGTAGGATATGTTTATTAATGTCTTATCTTAATTTTATGTTGTTACATTTTTTAACTTTCATCTTACATGATGTGGATTCAACTGTACTTTGAAGAAAATTCCAAAATTCCAAAATGTCCAAAGTTCAAAATGTCTGAATCTGTGTTAAGTACAAGTACAAGTGCACCTAACTATGTGTGAGTCCGAGTTCATTCTTTCAGTCCAAGTACACACAAAAAAAAAACCCACAAAAATATTATATTTATATATTTATTAATATATATAAAAATAATATCAATATAACTGGTATTACTTAAGGTTAATTTATCATACAGAAATGCCAGCTAGCTAGTCAGGACTATAGAATAAAATTGTCCAACAACCCTTTTTGCTTACAGTCAAACATGAAAATCAAAAACTGAGCTATTTGATCATTTTGTATCCAGCATTTGTTATGCACAAATTAGTGCTTCATAGTTATAATTTTCACAGGCATGTAAAAACCACAGTGGCATCCCTGTGTGCTGCACATAATGAGTGATAAAAGCCATTAAGGTGGCTCTGAATCAATAACCTGAATCCAATGGGGGCTTCAAATCTGAACCGAAGTTGGGGTTCAAAAATAATAAACGACTTATGAACCAACCCAATCAGTGTTTAATTGTGTTACCTTGTGGTTAACAGCCCAGGGGCCTCATTTATAAAATGCATGTACAATTGCATTTGATCCTAAATAATATGCAGTTTTGGGAAGGTTACTTTGGAAATGTAATAGGTTTCAGATTACAAGTTACCCTATTTAAAATGCAATAAGTAGTGTTACTATTTAAATTACTTTATCAACTTAAATGTAACTGATTACATTTGATTACTTTTTGAATCCTTTTCTAAATTTCTAATGAATATTTTCAACTGTTAATCATTTTGGAACATTTAAAGCAGGCAGGGTTAACCTTGCAGTAGTACTCAACACTGATTACTGTGAGACTTTCAAAATTCTTCGTCACTTGAATTAAGATTATAAAAATTTTATTTTAAAGCATAGCCACCATAAAATTTAACTTTAAACCCTCTTTTTACGTTGAGATCGTTGGGAGATTAAATAAAGATTTAAAATCATAAGATGAAGTTTAATAACCCCCCCCCCCAGTTTGACCGGCCAAAAACTTTCCTAGACAAGGTGTCACACATCTGTGCATCATCTCAGCAAAGATCACGAATTTGTAAAAGCGTTGTTCTGCGTGCTGCTAATTCCCCAGACCACTGAGATGTGCCCTGCTTATTCAAGTCAATTCTCCAGCAGCTATTAACCCCCAGCTGTTCATATGCCATTAGATAACCATCATCTTAATAGATGTAAACAAAATCTGCCAGGCTGCGTGTTTCAGGAAGGTGCAGCAATTTGCAGGGCTCAGATTTAGTGGCATCCACGATGACATTTGGAGTGACTCATTTCATCTAGCAAACAATTTACTGCCTCGCTCCTGGCAAAAACCTTGAACATATTCAGTCACACACAACATTCAATCATGTTTGTTATCTTTCTTGGTGTACAAAGTTAAGGATTAAAAGATCACGTCTTTAAAAGTTTGCATGCAGCTTTTTAGAAATATTGAGAGCAGCCATTAAAGGGCACCTATTATGCCCCTTTTTACAAAATGTAATCCAAGTCTCAGGTGTCCCCAGAATGTGTCTGTGAAGTTTCAGCTCAAAATAGCCTACAGATCATTTATTATATACAATTCATTTTATTAATTTATTATCATTTATTATATAATTCTGAAAATGTATATTTTGAGTGCAAGGAGAAACAGGCTGTTTTCGTGCACGTCTCTTTAAATGCAAATGAGATGCAGCTCCCTGTCCCCTTTTTTGCAGAATAGGGCTGTGCCTTTACAGCTCATATCGCAGACCCTCTGTTTGGTTTTGATTATCATGTCTATCACACTGAAATCATGTGTTGTAAAGCCATATCAGTTTAAACTTCTGATATAGGGTTTTCTGAGCGCACACATCCGAAGCACGCGCAAAGAAAGCTGCTGTCACATGGCATGTGAGTACTAAACTGAGTTCTCTTTCATATCTTATTGCGCTTAAACTGTCAAGTACAATTTTAAGTACAAGTTTATCTTAAAAACACACGTTACAAAAACGTCGTTTATAGTCGGTTATATCTGTGAAGGTAAACAGCTGGGAAAGAAATAAAGTTTATATACAGTACCTATACTGCTGTCTACACTATTAATATGACTCAAACAATCAAATAAAAGTAGAAAATCACTCACTGCTCTGGACTGAATAACTTCTATAGCTTTAATAAGAAGTAATTTCTTACTTGAATGCTGCTTTTCAGGGCGAGGTCTCTGCTAATACGGCAGTGTCCGTCATCAGTCGTGGGTGGGGCTTGTAAAATGTGACGATGCTGCTTATGATTTATGGAGATTTGTTTTTTGTTTTTTTTAAAGAGAAGGAGCAGGTGGATTTTTATCATTATAGGGTGGTTGTGTACACACACTGCCAACACACATTTATGTTCAAACAATATGTAAAAGTGAATTTTGCATAATAGGTGCCCTTTTAAGGTATTTCTCCTTTTCAAATAAATTAGCATGAGCACCGTATCTTGTATCTGAGGGAATTAGACTCATGCAATCAAACTCAATCAGATTCTATCAAACGCTCACGTAAACCGGCATAATGACAAGCAACCGAATACGCTCATCCGTGTGATCCGGTGCGGCTTCGGAGAAAGTGAGTTAAATCTTGTCCATGGTGGCGGTTTGTGGAGTCCACAGGGGATGGGAATGATGAGCAGAAAAGCGCTAATCTCGGCCATGTTTCATTTCACATGATGCTATGAATAATTCAGCAGTGGATTACTCCATCACACTTGTGGCCTCTCTGCCTGCATCTCTACTCTCATTAAAAAGCCCATAACGTCAGAGTCCCTGACTCTAAACCCCTGCAACACACGGCTGTGTCGAGCCACACGCCTTGGCGCCTGGATCAGTTGCCTGTGGCTACGAATGGAGCATAAGGTGTCTAGTTATAGTAAGTGCGAACGTGCACCTTCTGGGAGAACACTGGAACTAATCTTGACTGTATTAGTCCCTATGTAATGTGATTTAGAGGACTTTGTTTAGAACAATGTGTACAGACTGATAAGCTTGTATTAAATTGTGTAAAGGGTCCTGTAGAGAATAATTGTGCTAGACTGTTTCCATCTGTCCACCCGTTTTCTTTGCATCTATGATAGAATTACCCAAGAAAGTGCTATGTATTTACAATGGACCCCTCCGTCAAGTGCATCAAGTATTCATAACGCGAGTATGGAGTGCAAGAGACGTGCAAGGTTGTTTCCGCCACGGGGAGTTTCTGTGAATGGAAAAGGACGACTACTAATGGCCAGAGAGGCTCCTGTGTGGGGATAGAAGGTCATAAATCAGTCTTAAACTGTCAGATAAACACCTTATTATGGATGGATCGTATCTAACAATCACGCAGTAAATCTCAGATGGTTTTTAACTCACTGAAAATATCGATTTTTAAAGATTCAAATGGGACACTGGCAAGAAACTTTTAAGAATAATTTGACATGCATAGCACACTTTCATAGAAACCGGAGATAATTTACACAATACTAAAAAAAACTGTTTGATTTTGTGCAACCTGAATAAATGAGGCTTTACGTACAAGCTAAAGTGTGTTTGTGTTGTACATATCTGTACAAAGTTTATTTGCCATCTAGTATGAATCTCATGGGACAGAGTTGGAAATGTCAGATTTAAATCTGTCCAAGCATTATTGATATTAGAGTAAACAAGCAAGAGTATCATCAAAATGTAATGACTTAAATTTCAAACTTTAACAAATCTATATCAGATGGCTGGGATCGATGGTCATAAATCAGTCTTAAACTGTCAGATAAACAACTTATGAAAAGACAGTATCTAGCAACCAACCTAACAATCTCAGATGCTTTTTAACCCACCCAATATTTAACAAATATTGATTTTCACCTTCAACTCACAATACTTGCAAAAACATCTCAGAAAAATTGTGAATATTGTGACACTCATAACCCTCTCTCATAGAAACTAAAAAAAATATAATTATACTACACTGCGAAAACTTTTGGATTTTGTGCAACTTAGATCACACAAAAAAGTTTTGTAATCATGGACAAGTTTAAGGGTTGAAGCTTTACTTAAAACTCAAAGTCTGTGTTGTTTTTATTCGTACACATTTGTATAATTTTGCCAACTTATATGAATTACAAACTTCTCATTGGACCGGCTTAGACACATCAGAATGAAATCTGTGCAAACATGAATAAGATTAAAGACACAAAAACAGCATACAAAACTTACATATTGACCAATTTTTAAATTTAGATTTATTGGATGACTTCAGGTGACTCGGAATAGTTAATAAGCATATGGCCTATTTTTATGGTGCTTTGTAGCTTGGACAATTTCAATTATAATACATTTTTGGATTAACTATCCCTATAGTGATGTGCACTTGACAGCAGCAAGGTGTTCAGGGTGAGAGGTTTTCCAGCAGATTACACTCCACGTATGTGACCGGTGGGACAGGAGCGTCGACTCAGCACCTTCCACAGATGTTCCACAGATGCCTTCCATCAGTAAAGCCCCTCCGCTCATAAAACCATCCGCCACCCGCTTTACGACAGGACCGTGTGCAGGCCACGGCCATGATTATGATCTTGTTAAAACCAAATGAGGTGAAAATGCAAAGAGGATGAGGGGTGCAGCAGTAAAAATAATCCCGCAAATCCATGTTGTGATATGATGTACAGCGAGTGACTATGCGGCCACTTCATGTTAAGTGAACCTCTCGCAAGGTCATGTTTGAAAAGGTTTAGCACTGTCACCAAATCTGTGCAAAGAAAAGTAAATATAGTTCGTTGACCTTTGCACAGCTTGTGTCAAGAGTGCCAGTATGGCAGATGGTCACGTTTATAATTAATCTAAATATAACAGAATTATACATGCGTATGTGTGCATTAAATTTACATTTAAGTTATAAAATGCAAAGCTTAACTACTGTATATGCATAGTGATTTACACAAGTAGGGCATAAAACATTCCAAAGAGCCAATCACTGCCCTTTGATTTCAGGATTAGGGTTCTGACTGGTTGACAAGAATGTTTTAAAAAGCAACAAAGAACATTTGTGCGAAACACTACATCAATCTTAACTCATTTTGCTCATGCAAATAGATGAGCACATCTTTTCTAGAGTAACAATAATTGTCAGGATGATTTCCTCATCTGACGACACATAACATTTAAAACATGCATCACATCTGCATAAACTGTGGGATTTCAAGTAATTTCAAAAGATTTCAAGTAGCACAAACTGCTCCAGAATTAGAGTATAGTTGCATGTGCAGATTATGAGGAGGTACGCTGGCATTTATAACATGGCTTATAAAATGGTTAGGTCCGACCCTGGATGCTTACTGGTCAATATACTGTAGCTGTGCTAATATAAATGATACAGTAACAGCTATAACATGAAAAACCTGATTGCTTAGCTACTGGGTACAGTATATAACCGTATACCACTTAAAGGGATAGTTCACTCGGATAGTAGACTTGGGGGAAGTCGTGGCCTAATGGTAGACTTGGGGGAAGTCGTGGCCTAATGGTCAGAGAGTTGGATTTGTAATCCAAAGGTTGCGGGTTCGAGTCTCGGGCCGGCAGGGATTGTAGGTGGGGGGAGTGAATGTACAGCGCTCTCTCCACCCTCAATACCACGACTGAGGTGGCCTTGAGCAAGGCACCGAACCCCCAACTGCTCCCCGGGCGGCGCAGCATAAATGGCTGCCCACTGCTCCGGGTGTGTGTTCACGGTGTGTGTGTGTTCACTGCTGTGTGTGTGCACGTTGGATGGGTTAAATGCAGAGCACGAATTCCGAGTATGGGTCACCATACTTGGCTGAATGTCACTTCACTCTTTCACTCAATAATTGAACATTCTGTTCAATTTCTCATGTTGTTCCTAACATAACTGACTTTATTTTGGAGAACACCAAAAAAGAAGTTTAGCACAATGTCTGACCTGCTCTCTGCCATACAACAACCATCAAATCACACACACACAAAACAGCATAAAAACACTATAGCAAAAAAGGATAATATCAAAAAATGTTTCAAAAATAGGAAGCACTATTGACGAATGATATGCATATGAAAATCATTGAAAGTTATAATTCACTGGAAATTGTGTTATAGTCACGTTCAACAAATCCAAATCGTCACCCAAAACAGAATACTGTTCAAAAGTTCTGGGGTCGGTAAGATAGTAAAATATGTTTTTGTGAAACTTTTCTTATGCTCACCTTCTGCTATGAATGTCCTCTTGTGAAGAAAGTCATATATTGGTTTCTAAAGATATGAAGGTGAGCCAATAATGGATTTAGATTTTTATTTTTTTATTTGCTCAATGATTTTTAAAACATTTTAATGACAAATGTCCTTAATATTTTTATTTTTCAGTGATCACATTAAAGCAATAAGGCTCTCAAGGTTGTTTTAAATAGAGTCACGTCTAAAGGAGCTTCAAGTATTCATCTAGCAATGTCCTTTATCCATTCACAATATAGCACTTCTTGTATATTATTGCTTAAATATACAGTACAACGTGACTCGGATAGTGTTTTTGTAGCCCCACAGACCCTTCCAATTCACGTTGTCAGTGTTGCTGAACCTGAAAAAAGTGTTCCGATTCTCTGCTCATTCACAGACACTTGAGGCTCGAGTGAATGGACTCGTCTGGACTTGCTTAGAGCCTCCTGTTGCATGGACTGACCGGTTGGCTTAAGGGCAGATGGTTCTGAAAGACTTGAACAGACAGAATCGAGCAGTCTGATGGCCAAAGTGGGTTAGAGAACCTGAGGACAGAGCCTGTGATGTTTTAGAGCACACACACCACCAGAGTCAACCAATTTCACATTGACTGAATTACAGGGGAATGGACACGGCTGCAGTCAGACTATAAGCACAAGGTGATTAACTCTGGAAGATAACATGGCTTTCTGCACCACGTCACACACGTACACACTCACACACACACGTGCTGTCTGCGTGCTTCACACACACTCAGACATTTCTAATGACATTTTCTCTTGTACCTAACCCTAGTCTTCCTTCTTTCTTGGCATATTCACAATCAGCTGTGTTTCTGCTCGCTTGCCTTCATACAGGCAGCTTAGTGTGAAATTGGGGAAATGTCATCTATGTCCAAGTAACTCGTTCTATAGCCGATGCGTCATTGTGTGTGTGTGTGTGTGTGTGTGTACACGCGTTCGCCTTGAACGGAGGGCAAATAGAACGAGTCGTTAACATGCTCTCATCAGCACCTTAAAGTGTTATAGCATTTTGTCGGCCCGCTGGTGAAGTGTTGAAAACATTGAATTGCTACATGGAAAGAAAATAAAGTAGACTGAGGCTTGAATAGAATAGGAACAAGTAAAAACATCAGTCATTAAAAGTGATAGTTCACACAGAAATTAGCAATCTGTCTTCATTTAATCACTCTCATGCCGTTCCAAACGCATACAACTTAATTTATTTTAGGTTTGCATTGATAATAATAAACTGCCCGATATTGACAAGTTATTAATTATTATTTTTATTAATAACCAATAACTGATTTAAAAAAAGTACATTTAGGTATCATGGCATTATAATGCACTGTATGGAAAATGTATATTTATTTTGAACGACAGGACCGTGTGCATGCCACGGCTGTGATTATGATCTTGTTAAAACCAAATATAATAGTACCAAATGTACTTTCTTCTGTGGAACACAAAATCATAACATTTTGAAGAATCTAAAGGGCAGAAAATTGATCAAATTCTGGGCTGTTATTTTAAAATTTTATTTATTCCTGTAATGGCAAGAAAGAATTTTCAGCAGGAATTTACTCCAGTCTTCAGTATCACATGATTCTTCAGAAATCCTTCTAATATGCTAATGATAAGCTGAAAAAAATCAAATAAAATCTTAGCGACAGCAAATTTTGGAATAGTAGTGTACATGAAATTCTACAAATCATCTCTTTTGGTGCTCTACAGGAGAAAGCAAATCATACGTTTGGAACAACATAAGGTTGATTAAATGAAGAAAATGAACATTCTTTGAATTTGGCTGAAGTAGTCTCTACCTAAACAAATCTCCCCTATCCAGAATGATGCTGCCTTCAAGCACCGCTCCATGTTGAGTCAGATTTTCCTGCGATATTTTTATCGAGACAGCTCATCGTCTCAGTCCTCATCTCTAGGCAACACCTTGCAGTAAGGGTTCCATCTGCCCATAGATTTCCTTTCAGCCTACAAGTACTGTACAAAAGGGAGAGGGGATATTTTAGCAGACTTAGAATTCTGCATTTGGGTCACACCCTTTCAAGCAACAGCTATTTCTCACTCGTAACTTACTTGAAACCAGTTTCAGGTGTCCCAAGGCATTCACCCACCGTAATAAGATTCAGACTTATTTTGAACATCAAGAGAATGGCATCAGCACGGATGCACATCACAATTTAGTGATGGAGGGGGTGGATATGTTGGCGATCAGTAGCTCTCTCTTTCTCCCTAAAGCAGGCTCTGCTCTAAGTGGACCTCGAGTCTAGGTAATAATGGCTGTCTTCTTCACAGCGTCTCCCTTCACCTGTGGTTTTCACCCCATTCTTTTTAGCCCAAATTAGCGTGACAGGTGTGCGTTCCCGATGAGGTACAGAGATCTACACGGCCCGAGGCACCCACAGCTGGTAATAGTGGCAGATAATGAAGGTTTGATCCACTGTATGGGTTCTTTTATTACACTATTTTTCCTTCACCATAAGCTTGTCAGGAGGCCGCACAAATCTGAGGCCGCTATTAACTACCGCAGATGGCCAGTATTAATTAAGCTGATTTGACACACTGTCAAATAAGCAACAGTCTAATAATAATTAAACATTCTGAGGAGTGGAAACTTTTGAGCGATGCGGCTCGGCCAAGTGGCAGGGTGAGCGCCACGACCTTGAGCTAATACTCATGAGACTCTTGAATTTACATACGGCCCTGTTTGTGTGCAACACACCAGACCAGCCAGGTGTGAGAAAAGACAACAAAAAGTATGTGTGCAAATATGTGATTTGGACTGGTGATATCATATATGGATACTTAAAGGAATAGTTCATGCAAAAATGAAAATTTGCAGAAAATTTACTCACCCTCATGCAGGCAGTATATTTACTCACCCTCATAATAAGCAGATGAGTTTTTTTTGGCGAAAGATTTGGCGAAATTTAGCATTACATCACCTGCTCATCAATGGATCCTCTGCAGTGAATGGGTGCCGTCAGAATGAGAGTCCAAAAGGATGATAAAAGCATCAGAATAATCCACACCACTCCAGTCTATCAGTTAACATCTTGTTTCTTACAAACAAACAGCTTTTTAATTTAACAAATTCATCAAGAAGTTCTTCATTTCAAATGGTTTAAAGTTATTAGTTGAACTGGTTTCTTAGAAAAACAGTTTGTTCTGGATTACTTGTGAATTATTGACATGCTTTTATCAGCCCTTTGAACTGTGATTCTGATGGCACCCACTCACTGCACATGTAGCATTAACGTTTGACAATCAGAGAGTGTCCAGATTATATTTATCCTATCCTAAAGTCTTGATGGAATGGAAGTAGACGTAAATATTTGGGGGGGGGTTATTCATCGGTTGTTGACTGGTTTTTGAAATGTGGCACTCAAAAATAGACTGTATAATTGTATAAGTCCAGCATTTTTCACCAGAGAGAGTTCTGGAAGATCAAGCTATTACATTTTTTTTAAAATGTACACTCTTTTTTATTTTTTTGTTAAATGTGACTAACTTTTTTATCAAAATATCAAGGCTTCATCAATTTGAAACATGCAAACTGTGTTTTTACGCTGTATGCAGTAACATTTATGCATTTTAAGTGTGGCTTATTGCCACATTTAATGTTTTGCCAAACTCAAAGTCTGAAGTCTGGGAAATTTCACATCCTACCCTTATAATGGAACTCCCTTATAATTATACCACCTCCATCTGAAAATAATGAACAATGATGTCATTCCAGAGGCTATGTTCAAGTAGGAAGGTTTGGAGAATCCATGTCTTGAGTTTTCCATAATGCATCAACATTTCCAATTACTCGAGGTCACTGTATGAATGCTCACAATTCATTTTACTCAAGGAAGAGACAGGAGCTGTGAGTTGTATGCAAAATGAGGCATCCCTTATTGTTTCAGGCATTTCTGAGAGGAATCAGAAAGTATTCTTGGAGCGAAATCAAACCAGCACGCTCCTAACACATAAATAAACACTATGAGGCATAATGCTGACTCAAAATTAAGCATGGTTCATATCCAGTAGGTGTAATGTGAATGCATTAACCCGTAAACTAACCCAGCCAACATATGCTCACGTGTGTGTGTATGTGTATTTGAGAGTGTGTGTCTGTGGACGCATGTGAACGTCTGCCAGTTTTCTCAATGTCAACATCTCCTTCAGCTACTGAGGTTTCTCTAACTGGGATCTGAATTATTTAGCCTCAAACATCCATCATCATATGACCCAAAACTGCTCTCCACATCACTACAGTCTGTTCCCCATTTAAAGTAAGAAGAAGTGAGAGACAAAGGAGATAAGAAATGGGAAAAAAGATAGATGCACAGTAAAGAAACCGTTGTGCTGCATTATATACATACACGTGTGTGTGTGTGTGTGTGTGTGTGTGTGTGTGTGTGTGTATGTATACATACATACATACATACATACATACACACACTCATACATATATACACACACACATATATACATATATACATATACATACATACACATATATGAGGCATTTACACAATATTTTTATATATATATATATATATATATATATATATATATATATATATATATATATATATATATATATATATATATATATATATATATATATACACACACACATAAAAAAATTGGGGGGGGGGGGGGGTACTTTTTCAGGATTCTTTGATGAATAGAGATTTAAAAAGAGCAGCACTTATTCAAAGTAAAAATCATTTGTAACAATATACACTAAAAAGTTCAAAAGTTTGGGGTCAGTAAAGTTTTTTTTAAAGAAATTAATACTTTTATTCCGAAAGAATATGTTAAACTGATAAATGCTTTTGCAATACTGATATAGACTTGTATTATTGTATGCCTAGTAGAGCAGGACACACACACACACACACACAATAATTTCAAGACAGCACATTCCTTAGCAGGAGTCAAGACTTCCACTCCCAGCATCTGCATTTGACTGGCTGGCCGATTTTCCTCAGGAGACCTCTAAAAACCAGGATAAATTTGTGGGAGCATCTGGATGTATTCCAGAACAGGACTTTACTGTGGCTTTCTTATCACTTAAACATAATTCAACCAGAAACAGGACAAAGACCTCTGGATCTGGACACGACCTCCTGACTGCTTAACATGTAATTCAATGATTGTATCAACCAGGAGAGATATTTTTTGATGAGACTGGGCCTTGAAGTCTCACAGATACATGCCCAACGGGACACGCATGACCCCCGGACAGCTCCCCCTTTCGTCCTCCCTGCATTCCAAAGGAATGCGTTTTTTTTTTATTGTGCAAAGAACACCCAAACTTTTATTGACTCTCTGCCAACAGATATTCCTTTATTCCTATTTCTATTAAAACAATATACTCAATAGACAATACATACTAACGTTGTATATCTTTCATATACTTGGCGTGATTATTTAGAGGGTAGCATGTTAATTTCGCATTAACCCATGTAGGATATATAATTAAGGTATGTACTTTGTGTATGCTAAATACCTGTTGTTTGATTATGAATGAAAGCTAGTTGCGTCAGCAATAATTCGGTGTGGATGAAAGTTGACTTTTCTCATCATAATATATGATTAAAACACTTATAGGGATCTGCTAGGACATATTCTTAATTTACGCATGGAAAACTGAGCCGTGCGGGGCGGGGCTCCGCCCTACAGAAACACTGAGTGAAATCAGCCCAATAAAGACAGACACCCAGCTTTGCTTGTTGCTTGCTCCCGCGCTGTTTGAAACTTCGGCTCCTCATCTGATCGCGCTGTTAAGCGCTCTCAGCCATACACCATCTGGCGAGGATCCACACATGCCTTCAAAGCTCTGACCAAAGAAACTTTAACACCTGAGGCCGAAAGAACTCTAAACAGACTTCCTAAGAGCGTCATCATGTCACAGAGAAACCAACCAATTGCAAGAGGGCATCCCCAGTGACATCACGCAACGACGACTTCAGCAGCCAATCCGCACCCGGGGTTCCCTCAACCAGGAAAGAAACGAAACAACTCAGAGCAATTGATCAAATAATTCCTCATAATTCTGTTGGAAACTGGTTGCATTCATCTTTAAGAGTAAAGATAGTAAAGTTCCTTGCTTGTGACTCCCTCAGGTTGAAGTTAAAGCATTCTTGGAAACGAGCATTAGAACCTTAAACTCTTCAAATCAAAACAATTCATTGCCTGCAGCGTATATGTGTGTTTGTGTGTGTACATATTCTGTTTTGTGTTATTTTAACTTAGTAGTGTTGTAGAGTAGCAAATAAACTTTAATTAAATTAAGAAATCTTATGTCTGGTGCTATGTGATTTTCAAGTCTTAAACTATTTGCCAAAGATCGTGTTACCTATGCTCATTAATTTTTATAAAGTACTATTTGGTTTGTTTTATCGTTGACCACAAATAAGATAAACTAAATTGTTAAAGATATACTCAATTTAATGATTCGCTGGACGAGTCATTAAAACCTAATCCTTACATTGTTATATCATATATATTTACCAGTGACACATGTATTTACTTATGTATTTATTCTTTAACACAGTAAGGATAATTTAAGACTAACAATTTATTTCAAATGTGTAGCAGATCAGGGTTGGGTTGGGATACAAAACCTGAATGAACCTGATGCTGTCGGATTTTACAGCTCTGTGTTCACAATGCCCGCTTAATGCGATAGCGGCAGCTAATGAGAAGCACAAAAAGATGCAAATTGCAGGTGCGAGCGTGAGCAAAGAGCCCCGGTGGAGGCCCTTGCCGAATGGAGTGAAAGAATCTCACCGGGTGGAATGTTTGAGCGAGATACCATGGGGATCACACCCACGTTACACGCTCCATTGGCCCACGCTGATGGACGATCATAAAACCGGCCATTGAGGCATTATGGCACCAATGTGCACAGCCAACACAGCCTTCTAGCAAAACACACAGCGATTCCTTTATTGCAAAGCTTACATTGAAGAGCCATGAGAGGCTGTTCAGAGAAGGACAGGCTTGTTTAATGTATGGCTTGTACAAGACTATAAGCTCTAACAGGAGGAGTAGCGCCCTGGAGATCAACCCAACATCTCGGCATGTTTTCCCACCACAGATGGTCTGCGAATATTGACAAACCACTAAGATTAAACGCATTTTAAACAAGGAATCTCAAGGGATGACGCTGCCTTTTATGTCACTATGCAAGGAAAATATTTATGCCCGGAAATCTTCTTTTAGATGCTTTTGTAACTCGCAGGTTTTCCTATGCCATATTGTCCAGGAGTCATTTAAAAGCTGTTTGAAGGAGACACTTTCTATACAATTGGTCCCCGGTGTGCCTGAGTATTCTGGTGATATGTCACATTTACATTGCAAGATAAATAATTCATACCTTCACAGATGGGGTGAAATTCTTAAAGCTTTAATATCTATGAATCAACAGCTACAGCTCTGCGTGAGTTTCTCTCTAAACCCAAGCCTCTGGATCATGAGCAATATAAAACCACTCTATTAAAATAGGACAGGAAATGATGCCATTTTCACAATCTTCCATTTTATTGGCTGTAATTTCTGCAATAAGACAAGGCAGACTCATGCTGCACCTATGACACACCCATAAAAATGTCTATGGACATAAAGCTAAATACAGTTCCCCTTCAGGAAATCGAGCTGTGTCGAACGCTATGGGAACGCCTTCAGCGTAACCATGCTCTGAATGGGGTGACATAACGACCAGGAAGCTTAAAAGCACATGCGGTGGAACCGGCGTCAACTTTCTGTCATTCAGCAAGCGCTCTGTGTGTCTGTCAGTTCATGCATGTCTTGTCAGTCTTA
Organism: Barbus barbus; assembly: GCF_936440315.1. NCBI lineage: Eukaryota > Metazoa > Chordata > Actinopteri > Cypriniformes > Cyprinidae > Barbus > Barbus barbus. The sequence continues at coordinate 25,162,357 of NC_136751.1, forward strand.
TTTAGTGTTGTCTGTCTGGACAATGTCTATGGCTAAATATAAGACTAAACATAAGGGCGATAGCAGATCACGTTTCAAGCTGTGTCCCCCTCGCTGCCCTCGCTACATCACGAGCAGGGATACAAACAGTTTGTGCATGGTCTGAAGCATGCAGAGTCGGCTCTTGAGGGAGCCGACTGCCCACACTGTGAGCAGCTGCTGCTACGCATGCTTAGTTCCCGGAAGGCTCTCTTTGAGGAGGGAGACTTCAAGAGCATTCCTGACGGTGCTGGCCCCGCTTCTGCTGAGGCAGAGCGGCAACTGCACTCGTGGGGTTCGCAGGCTGATCTGACAGAGAGAATGGAGACGGGCGAGTCCCTATCTTCTTCCTCTCCTGCCAGATCTGGCTCCCTCTCCCTGGGATCGGAAGCCCGCTCCGCGGTTTCTTCTCCCCGGGGTGAGGGCTTGACCCTTCGCCTCTCTTCCTCCGAGGAGATTGATATGGGGAGCGTCGATGAGGATTCGCCCCCTCAATCACCCCGGTATGAGGAGCTTTTTGAGGTGGTTACTTGTGCGGTCGCCAAGCTGAACATCGATTGGCCCGCTGAGATTCAAACCGAGCCGCAGAAAAGCAAATTAGATAAACGTTTTCTGCGAGCAAAGCTACCACCTCCACGGTCCGGTCCCGTTTTTCCCCAATCTCCACACAGAGGTATCGAGATCGTGGGCGAAACCATTCTCGACCCGCCTCTTCATCCCCGCATCTGCCTGCAACGGTAATGTGGTGGGGATGAACGAGTGCGGTTACAGAGAGATGCCTCAGGTTGAACAGGCGCTCACGAGCTATCTGTCGCCCAGAGTAGCATCAAGTCTGAAGGCTCCGGCATTGCCCACCAAACCGCTGCGTACTACATCTGCGTTGGTGGGCAAAGGGTATGCGGCAGCAAGTCAGGCTGATGCGTGTCTGCACACAATGGCTATATTACAGGCGTACCAAGCCGACCTGCTGAAGGAGTTGGATGAGGGCGAGGAGATTAAGTCAGATGACATCTCTGAACTTAGGAGGACTGCTGATTTGTCTCTCTGCGCCACTAATGAGACCTCCCGTGCCATTGGGCGCTTCATGGCAGCTATAGTGGCAGCGGAGAGGCATTTATGGCTGACCATCTCAGACATGAGACAAAGATTGGGTCTGTCTCATGGACGCCCCACTTGCACGTTCTGGCCTGTTTGGCGACGCCATCAATGCAGTCGTCGACAGGTACCAGGAGGCCCGTAGACAAGCAGCGGCGCTCCAGCGGTTCCTCCCTTGCTGCTCTCGAACTCTGGAGGCTGCCGGGCGGGGCAGATCCTCATACAGGGCCACACAGAAAAAGAGCGTTGCCTCTCGTGCTCCCCCACAGAGAGGGAGAAAGCAGCGGCTTAAATACTTAAATACTTTCACGTCTCTATCCTTCCCACTCACAGGAAGTTCCTAAGGTTTGCTTTCGGTGGCGAAGCATACCAATATCGGGTTCTTCCCTGACAGCTATGGTGGCACTCTCACCCCGTACATTCACAAAGTGTGTGGATGCTGCACTGGCCCCGGTTCAGCTTCAGGGCATCCGACAAAATGAACTACATCGACGATTGGTTGATTCTAGCTCAGTCAGAGCAGACGGCGGCTCGACATCGAGATGTCGTTCTTGCCCACATGAAAGAATTGGAGTTAAGACTAAACGCCAAGAAAAGTGTTCTTTCTCCATTACAGAGAACCACTTATCTAGGTGTGGTATGAGATTAGACCGCAATGCAGGCACGCCTGTCCCCTGCTCGTATCGATTCGATCCTCACAGCAGTCAAGAGAGTGAGCTTTGCGCCCGGCATGGCCAAAGAGTTTCCAAAGGGTCTGTGCTGAAAGTTTCCTCTGTCACACCACAGCCCATCTTATTGCAGGCCGTCTGTCCTCCTCCCTTCAGGGAGCCAGACCAGCAGAAGCTTAATTGTACATGTCCAGTTCGAGCACTGGGCACGTATGTCCACAGAGCTGCCCTGTGGCGAAAGGCGGACCAACTGCTTGTGTGCTATGGTCCCCCTAAGAGGGGTCTACCTGCTACGAAGCAGACCCTCAGTAGGTGGATTGTGGATGCCTATGAGTCCTCTCAGCTCCCATCGCCAATGGGAGTCAGAGCTCACTCAACTCGAGGTGTGGCGGCCTCCGAGGCCTTCCTGGCAGATGTGTCTATGCAGGACATCTGCAATGCTGCAGGATGGTCCACACCCCTTCGTGAGGTTCTACGGCCTCAATATGCAAGCTACTCCTGTTCTCTCTTCTGTTCTCTCGTCCTAGTACACACTAGGCAGGGACTTGTCACTATGGCGGCGTTGGCATATCGTTCCCATAGCGTTCGACACAGCTCGAGTTCCTGAAGGGGAATGTCTCAGGTTACACATGTAACCATGGTTCCCTGCAGGGAACGAGACGCTGATGCCGTAAGTGTGTCTCATAGCCACACTTACGGCATCCCTGCCAGCGCTTGCTTCATTCCTAGAAGCTGACGCCGGTTCCACCGCACTTTAAGCTTCCAGGCATTCCCATAGCGTTCGACACAGCGTCTCGTTCCCTTCGGGGAACCATGGTTACATGCGTAACCCGAGATGTTTTCTCATGGCACTTTGTTATAAATGTTTCTATATATTGTGTGTCTGTTTGAGAGAGAAAAAGTAAGCCGTTCCTCACCTTTCCTTAAAACCTATTCCTCATTCACATGAAATTAGCCAACTTTCCTTGACTTGGGAAATTCTGATTATGCAGAACATTTTATATCCTCCTTATATGCGTTTTAATATGCTGAAAAAAAGATTAAACAAGATATTAAATCGTATTTGTTAGTTTAATCACAATAACATGATTGAGTGTACATGCTCCAACGTCTTAAAACAAAAACAAAACAAGTTAATGACATCATCTTCCAGGAAGTGACACATTTTTGGTAAAACAACAGCACTAAAAATCAGTGAGCAATAGCAAATGTGTGAAATGTATTTTATGATTTCTGTGATACTTTTTTTTTTGGTGATTAGCTGGTTTGTCATATCCATTCATAATAAATATAATTATCTTTTATATTATATATTTTAGAAATTTTTCTATAGTTTTAATATCATGATTTCTGTAATTTTATCAATCAGGATTTTTTTTTCAATGAAAGACACCAGCAAATTCTAATGAATGAATGATGAATAAATGACTTCAGCTTGTCATTATATATATATAAATAATTAATAAAATTAATTAATATTAAGTGTCTGATATAGTATAGGGCATGTTTCTGAAAGTTGGGTTAAAGTTTTCCTTTAAACAAATATGTATGTATATGTAACAAATAAAACGTAATATTAATATGTAATTTAAAGAAATAGTTTAATTTAGCTCAAAGGGAATAATTTATGATTTTATAGAGATTTGAACAGAATCACTGTTATGGCGATTCACTGAACGAGCCGTATAACAAACTTTGCAATGGATATTAAAATCCAAAATATAGTGAAAACACTATTTAATAGCACAGTAAGAAAATCGGCAGATTAAGACATTAACTTGTGAGCACAAAACATAAGATACTTCTCTTTTCAATATAAATAAGATTTTTTTTATATAAACCTAAGACATGTAAACTAATCTAACACATGAACACAAGCATTCACACGTTGCAGAAAGAGATAAAGTGAGGAAAGGATGAGTTTAACCCTCTGGGGTCTGAGGTCATTTTGGGACCCTTGAGATGTTTTGACATGACCTGATATTTGTGCTTATTTCAGCTTATTATAACATACTATTGACCAACATGTAATTTTTTTTGTATTCAGCACAAACTGTGCTACAATATTGTGTGACCAATATGGATGTACATGTCTGCATTTCTTAGAAAAAAAATATTATGCGTGGTTTGTAAGTTTTGGGAAAAAGAAATGTAGCTAAGTAAGGCCATAAAACCCACACTAAATAGTCCTGAATAAGACTTTTGAGTAATCAGTCTTGTAGGCTAGAATATTTACTTCACAATTATGTGAAAATCATTCTGCTTAATCATTCACAGAAAACAATATATTGATTTAATTTTTTTAAGACATGTTTTGTGATTGAAAGCCAATATGCGAGGGAGTGATAATGATAATTCAGTAATCCTGAATATTAAGTGATTTTCACCTGAGAAACAAAGGGCCCTCCCCTAAAGGCTGCTAATGGCCCATCAGTGTGACTGTCACTTTGAGGCAAGGTGAAATGCTGTGAGGCAACCTGAAGAAACAATTTCAGAGGGCTCCAAGATTTTAATATATTTTATTGTAATTGCTCTATGTTTAGAAACTAAATGTCTCGCACAGTATAAGTCAACTGACATACTTTACAAAATTAGTTTACATAAAAGTTTTAAGAAGGGGTACAGAAGACGGTGCTAAAGAGACATTCAAGGCAAAACAGTGCAAACCAGGACAATGCAAGAAAAAATAATTGTGTCCAGTATACATAAGGACACATATAAGGAAAGATGAGAGCATTACAAAAGGCAGATGATTTGTTAGAATGGAAATGTGAAATCCCAAGTTTACAGCAATATGTTCAATTGCATAGACCTGAACAACCATCAATCACTTATTTAACCCTCGCTTTGAGTTTCTCAATGAGGCTAAGATTTATATTAAATACATCAATTCAATTAGAACCTGGAGGTGTTACTTGCTTGCTATGCCTGTGTTAAGGAGTTTCCTTTGTGTCGTCATCGTTGCAGAAAGGGGGTTCCCCGAAGTCTCTGATTGGTTGAGAGTTCAGTAGTTGTGAAGTGAGGTCTTGGGAAGCCAATGGAGTTGGTAAAAGTTTTGAGGCGGTCACAGACTCCAGTTGAACTCACAACGGAAAAGAAAATAAATTAAAGTAAAATAATAAAAGGATGTAACGAGACTAGGTTGGTTTTCTTCTCATTATGGTAGCAGCTGGCACGTGGGCCAGAGCACGCTCAAAGAGCAGCGTCAAAACGCGGTGGCAAAAGAGAAGAGGAGATGGGAGAGGACCAAGAGAGCTAAGAGAGCATTTTTAAGAAGAAGAGAGAGAGTTTGATGGTGTCCTGAGTTTTTAAACTCGGCTTTCAGACCGTCCCATCTGGACGTCTTGACCAATTAGATACTGTCCTTTTCGGGGTATTGCTTTGTTTCTCCACCTCATCAATAAATCAACATGTCATCTGTTCAGTCAGAGGTCCGAACTTTTCAGGCCCTTGCAAAGTATACTTTTGAACATGGTTTCTATAACAAGACTATGATACATTTGACAAAGAATTGATTGGAAGAAACATTTAAAGCATGATTTTTCAAACTCATACATACCAAACACGCATAGGAATCCTTCAGCTATTCAATAATGATTAAAGAGACATACATGATATTTGATTAAAACATGATAGTCTAATATGTGGGTTACAAACATAATATGGGGTTCTGCATGGAACTGTGTTTTTAGGATGATTTTATGTGCATTTGAAAAAAAGTATTTGTATACTTCTATGGAGAACGAAGGCATGTTCTTTAGACAAAGGCATTTTGGTTTGGTCTGTCTTCTATGTGGGGGAGAAGTCAGTCTAAGGAAGTTCGTGAATTCAATCGTGGAACACGTGATGGCCATCTCTTTGACCATCAGTCTTGATTATTTGCCCCAAATTTGACAGTCTCCTTCCTGAATTGGAATTATCAACAAGTGTTCTTTTGTCTCAAGGTTGTAAGCTGTTCTGTGAAAAAGTTGGTTAGTTTGCTTGCTTCAGACTAGTGGTGCCAGAATCTAATTTATGACATTGTCCTGTTTCCTTGGGGACTCTCTGAATTCCAGCTCCTCGGGTTTCAAATAGGCAAGAGTATTTACCGCTACATTCCAGCACAACAGGCTAAGACTAAAATTGTAAGACTAAAATTAAACACAGACTTCTTAGTACTTAGTTTATCTTTAGAGCTAAGGATAAAAACATGGACAGAAGAATGACAATTGAACTGAGTGAGCGAGAGAAAGAGGTTTTCTTGTATAAGCTTGTATAAATTACTCTGTCTCTCGTGTGTGCGTGTAAAAACCAAGCTGATCAGCCCCAGCCTTGCCTCTGACAGGCCCGGGGAGGCAGTCAGTCAGCTTTTATGCAGCACCACGGCGTGACTGGAATCTTCAAGGAGTTTCCAATTCAATATTTCATAGATGCCCAGATTTAATTGAGAGGTTATAATTCACTTCCTGCTGGCTTGGCCAGCTTTAGTCCCCAGCACACCAACACATCATTGAATTACAAGTGCCCACTTTCCACCCAGCACGAGCATGGCTCTGTTCTCAAACCCTCACTGCAAAGAACACTTCAAATCTAATTTAACAATATGCGATTCAATTAGGTCCACCAAATGGTTAAAATATTTATTCTTGATTAATACTTTCATACTTAACCATTTAACACCCATTTTAATTAAATAAAATTAATGTCTACACACAATTATTTTATTTTACAAACACTTATGCAACAGTTGTTTTTTTTCTTTCACTTGCACAAAAATATTCTGATATGCAGGCGATATGCAAATACTAAATCTCAATGCAAATCAGAAAATGCTGTCAAGAGCCAAAAACTCACCATGTGTTAGGAATACAATATTGCATAAAACCAAGTGAACAACATATGAACAAATCCCTCTGCAAAAACCTATATATATTTTTTTTTTTAAAGTTTGGTGCATGCAAGCGCAATTGTGGAGATTTCTGGCTCAGTGTATGTGAATAACATGTATTAATATGTATTGCAACTGAAAACTACAGGCACAAATACATAAAGTGCAATAAAACAGAAGACACTTAATTAAGCGTATAGTGTTAGCTCTGGCATGTCACGTGAGTCAAGCTTGCATCAGCTGACTCTCAGCTGATCACTTCTACCTATAGGAATACGACACCTATCACAGTATTCTTATAGCATTCCTCTATTTAGCATTATTCAGCAGCTTTTTGCTTGCTCAGGAGCAAATTATCCTTCTCCATCCCCAGCTCCTCCTTTCGCCACATTCAGGATGTGGCTTTATGATATTCCTTGTTGAATCAGACTCCGTTATCTTTAGTAATATGTTACACCTAAATATCATTAAGTACATTAATGATATCTGCTTTGTTCTGTTCTGTTAACCCTAGGGGGGTTATTATTGCTATTCTCCCTGCTCATTCATGACAGGCTGCATGGATGGGCAGGGAGTTTTTGCCCAGAACAGAACTAGAACCCCAAACCAAACTGTATGCTAAGTGTCTATCATTTTGACGATAGTGGTCCTGACAGAAGTGTATTTTTCAGGTTTTCTTTTCAGTAGTCTTAATAAACATGTTATAAAAAAATAAACCATTAAATGGCTATGTAAATAATTTATTATTAACAGAAGTTGTGCTAAGGACTGAGAATTCATGACGCTTTCTGACCAGTTTCAATTAACCCAAGCGATTCAGAACAGAATGAAACACATTCAATTGGATAAAAAGTTTTTAAAATAAATAATGTATTAGATGCATTTAAACTGCATCTGTTAAATACATAGCGATGGGAAAGAGTCAAGTTTGATTGAGAGGAACCTCTGGCCTGCTAAAAATTACTATTCATGGTGCCATCTCTGCTGGGTATAGCTCACACAGACTTGCATCCCTACATCAAAAGTAAAAAGGATACATTTATTTTATCAATAGACGCCCTCAGGTTTGTAAAAAAACACTCATGGCAGCAACATTAAAGTCTAAGTCTCATTTTGGAAAGGCTGTATGTAAACACCTTGGAGGACAAACATACATTTTATTAACCACATACAAGAGTACAGAGATGATGAAACATTCATAAACTAGCATGCACGTCTGTACTCCATACACATTCTATGGGCTGGTGTGGTCCATCCCCACTGACTGTGCCGTTTCAGCACAGAGTCATTGATATTCCACGGAGATACTCACTCCATCCAGGAAATCAAGAGGCGCCTATAAAAAGTGCATTATGGGGTGCTGGCACCAGGCAGAATGCAGAGACACAGCCTGGGCACACACACACCCCGTTAGACCAGGCCTGGTTCAGATCCAGTCCGCTCCAGCTCATTCAGGCTTAGCTCCAGAGTGCCTCTGGACGAGTCTGGCTCTCACGGGCGAGAGTCAATCAAAAGTGTAAATGGAAATGAACATATGAAGTATTGATTAATACTCTGCAGCACAACAGTGAAGCGTGAGCCAGCAGAGTTTGACAACTCAGGGGAAAAAAAAAAGAAGTTTGATTTGTATTTTGTGTGTGTACAAGATGTGAGTAATATGACTAAGTGTAGCTACCCAAGTGGTGTTTTGTACTCACTGAAGTTAGCATAGTAGCACATGCTTTGGCACATTAAACGGAGTCATAAAGATACAGAGAAAAATAAATAAAATGCAGTATAAGAGATTATAAAAATAATTGAATTATAAAAATACAAAAAATAATTAAATTATGAAATTACTGAATTAAATGAAAATAAATATTAAACTAGAATAATAAATTGAATAAAATATATTTAAAATACAATAAATAAATAGGTAAATAAATAAAATATAAAAATATATTTTTATAAAATTAAAAATTATTAAAAATAAAATACAATATAAAAGAGAATATAATAAAAATTGAATTATAAAAATACTAAATAATTAAATTACATTAAATTATTAAAATATTAACAGAATAATAAATTGAATATAAAATATTTTTTAAAAGTAAAAAAAATAATAAAATAAAGTCAAATAAAAGCCTTCACAAAATCATGAGAAGCAAGTTTACAAAAAAAAGTTTCCCTAGAGTGTTCTATTAGAATGGCTGTCTTCTGACTGTCTTCATAAATATTAAACATGAAAGAGGTGAGGTTTCAGAAACTTAGGACATTAAACATCAGCAAGAATGAACATATTTAATATTTTATCTCCATCTAGAGCATATGACTTTTAACTACAAACTACAGAAAAAGAGTGATGAAATTAGATTTGACCTTAAACTATTTTCTGAAATATGTTAATGTGAACCCAAGCCTCGTCCTCAGAGAACCAATGGAATTGTGTTTAATTTCAAGTCTTTCAAGTGCTGGAGCAAGACCTGCTACTGGAATACATTATCCCTAATGAATAGAGCATTATTCAGTTTTGTTTAACAAAGACCATGTGGCCACAGTGTCTACAAAAGCCCAAAGAACTGCTCTTTATGTCTCTTTTATCTCTCTTCTTTTGGTCATCCATTCAACCTGTTCCTTCCTTCTAGTTACATGCATACAAAACTCTCTCTCTCTCAGCATCCTCCATTATAATTTCTTCTGGGTTATTCCTTTCTTTATCTCTGTACTGTCATCCCTATCTTTCAATCATATTCTAATCAAAACAATGAGTCGCGGTAGATAAGCTTGACTTTCTGAAATGGACTTCCTTCAATAAAACGGCGCCAGAAGCACAACTGAGGGGAGGAACCTCGTCTGGGTTCGATGGCAGGACCTGCGTTAGTCTCCCACCGGAATGAAAGCATAAACGGCATTACAGCGTGTGTAAGCGATCCCCTCGTACCCTTTCCTTTAGGACCGGACCGCTGACGGTTTCGGTCACAGTCAGAGGTCTCCTCCTCTCCAGTGTGACACCAAATTACGTATACGCAAAGCTGCATCAAAGACCACATAAAAGCTCCGTAATGTGCTGTGACTCTCTGCCTTTCTCTCGCCTGGATGAGATTTAAATCGATTCTGAACACCCTCTCAGAAATGTCGGTTTAAGGACATTTTAGATAATTACACAGCTGTGGCTTAGCATTTTCTTCCTTTTTCCCCCTGTATAAAAAGGTTTTTACCACCCATCATGAAACCGATCCTGAACCTTATAAAACAGTCAGCCAATATCCACAGATGCTTGCAGTAATATGCCTTGAGCATTCAGTTTATTTAAATGCCAAAATGTTAACATGTCAGGAAGGACCGTTTATGTATGTGTTAAAAGCCTTGAGGGCTTCATACCACACACCGGGTATTTTAGCAAAAATGCACATTCAGCAAAACAGTCTATGGTTTAAGAGTCTAAGGGTGTGTTTACACTTGTCTTTTGGTCCAGACCAAAAAAAAACAAAAAACATTAACTTTGTCATTTTTAGCACAAACGTAATGATACAAAACAAAAGAAATGTGGACACAGTCACTACCTGATTAGACCAAAAAAAGAAAAAAGAAAATGTGGCTCACAGTCCACTTGTTAGGTTTGGATGGCAGCGTTTACGCTCATTCAAATGAATCACACCAGAGCTCAATTTAATCAAACCAAGCCTGCTAAATGTGAACTTGCCCTAAAACGGCATAAGCAAACCCCTCAAACATAAACTTAGAATGAAACAGAAAAGTTTACCCTAGCAATTTGAACATGTGCCTCCTAATTCCCCTTATGCTTTTTATGGGATAGATTTCCTGGAAGGAGTGAGCATCTCTGTGGAATACTTAAGTTTAAATGATAAACTAAATTTCTTTTGATTTCAAAATAAGCTGAGAGACTATTTCAGGCCAAAGGGTGCATTATATAGTTCCGCTGACTTGCAGTAAAGAAAGGGAAATAAGAAAATATAGCAGATCAGAAAATGATGACTCTCTTGGCTTTTCAGCACAGACAATCACCAATTAATATGATTTTGTTCAAAGTACATTATTAAAAGGGATAGTTCACCCAAAAATAATCATTAATTTTGACAGAATCACATCGTTCCAAACCCGTAAAAGCTTTGTTCATCTTCGGAAATTAAATCAAATTAAAATATATTTTTGATGGAATCCAAGAGCTTTCTGACCCTCCATAGACAGCAATGCAACTGAAATGTTCAAGGCCCAGAAAGGTAGTAAGGACATTATTAAAATAGTCCATGTGACATCAGTGGTTTACACTACCTTTCTGGACCTTGCACATGGGTCAGAAAGCTCTCGTATTGAAATAAAAAAAACATTAATTTGTGTTCCGAAGATGAACAAAGGTTATACGGGTTTGGAACGACATGAAATGTTTAGATCACTCAAAAATGAAAATTCTCTCATGTCATGAAATACAATAGTTTTACTTTTGAAACAGAAAGTGCTCAATGCCTAACATTAAAATATATTTTGCATCCAGATAAGAGAGTTTCTGAACATAATACACTTTTCACACCAGTCACATTTTCTATGCAAATTGGAAAACACCACTTTCATAAAAAAGCCACATTTCAAAATGCTTTCCATCATTTTGACAAATAAAACTAAGGTAATTTAGTCTATTGCATCAATCTACTTTAGTATTATTAAAGGACGCTAAAAGGAAATAGAAGTAAAGAAAAAGTGGGGAAAGAAATATATGTAAAAGTTTTAATCATATCTACAAAAATAGATATTCACAATATTACAGTTTTTACAGTATTTTTATCAAATAAATGTAGTTTTGATGAGCATAAGAGACATCTTTCAAAAAACTGTAAACTTAAAAAAAGTATTTTAAAGCATTTCTACAAAATAGTTTTAAAACTTTCAATACAGTCCATTTAATAACATAATTCATTGTAGTGCAACATGCATTGTATATTTCTCAGACACAGATACATGTGTATAGGTAAAAAAAAAAAAAAAAAGCATTGGTATTTACACCTAACACTGCATGTGGACGAGATCGACCCCAATCTGCTCCAATGTGGCTTCAGTAATCACAATTAGATCATAACACAAATGATGCCCATTATGTAGTTTTTAATGCAGTCAAAGTGCTGTCCAATCACTAAAACTGTAAGTTAATGCCAGGTGTAAAGGTGCCAGTCTGTAAGGTTCAAAGGGAAAACGGATCACTTGACAATTCTGACTCTTCCATGTAGAATCCTATGCAAGACTAATCAGGGCTTGCAGATTAGATGCACCAGACTACAATCTTTAAATAGCTCACAGATTGAAATATTTGACGGTTAACTGACTGACATTAATTTCAGGTGCTTCATTACAGTCCATAAATGCAACCATGCAAAAACGTAAGACTCATCAGCCTTAGTGAGCAATTACTGGTTCATAATTTGAATATTTGAAACTTTAAAGCAATCAAGGTAACAAGATTGAGGAATCGAGAAGAATCGCCTTTACCTTTCAGACATTAAATATATTTGTTCTTAGTTCTGCAATAATAGTACATATTTGAATACTTCCAAACAATGCAAAATAAAAGCATGCAAAACAAAACAAATACAGTGTAATGTGATGTTCAACTGGTAAATTAATTGCTCAATTGGTTTGGTTCTTAATGAATCAGTCAAACGAATCAAAATGAATACAACACAGGAGTCATTATTCTGAATCATGACAAGATTCAGTTGGACAACTCATTTCGTAATTAAATCAACTCAGATGACTCATTCGTTCATAGAAGTGCAAGTTATGTCTGACTCAGAATGAACCATTTATTTGTTCTTTATACTTTGTGAAAATGTAAATTTGTCAGCTAAGTAAGCCAAGTCTAATTTACTGCTTGTTCAATGACAATATGATTCGGTGACGATGCTTTGAACTACTTGAAAAATGCATATGACCCTCACCCTACCAAACAAATGCCTATGAAATGTTCAGGCCAAGGATGATTCAACCTGTAAAGTTCTGCCTTAAGTTATTTTAAGCATTAGTGGATGGAATATCACACAATATCAACCCTGCCAAGTCATTGGTGTGACAAAGCAGATTTCCTTTTTCTTTTATTTTCTACATTCAAAGCACACTTGCAAGCGTCCCCGGTGTCATCGTCTTGATCTACGCTTCCCTAAACTGCAGTGTCATAACTCACTTCTGCTTTTCATGTGTGGTGAGCGTGGATGTGCAGCCTGACAGGTGTAATAGATGAATACATCAGCCCTGATTGATTTATAACAGTTGTCCGGTCTGTGCGACAGCATCAAGGTCACTAGCGATGGACGGTTGTCAAGATTCTGACACGGTGATGGACTCATTACCTAGGCGATGTACACTGATCTCAGGAAGTATAAAATAACAGATTAATCAGCTGAGTGTGCTTTGTTTTTACTCTATTTTTTGTTGTTGTTTTCAAATGGGAGAAGTTTTAAAAGTTTTCTTAGAGTATTAAAATATTTACAATTATTCTAAAACTAAAAACAAATGCTTGGCAAAGTTAGGACTATGTAATTTCATATTTAAATTCACAAAATATCTTCATTCCCAATTCCATTATTACAGCACAATATATCAAATAAATAAATAAATTAAAAAATTAACAGATTTTATATGCTAAATATTTTTAAACAAATAGTTGGCATACTTAAGTCTGTCTTATTGTTTGAACGCATATACGCTCACAGACCAGAATACCAGAGACAACATTACTTAGCCTAGGTTGCATCAGCAGTTCCCAATTCCAGTCCTCTTTCAACAAACTTTCTAACTAAGAAAATTTCAGTTGTCCATAAAGTGATCACATGGCTTTACAGGACTTGTACTTATATAGACTTCTCATAAAATGGCCAGAAATTATGATAGAATATTCATTTTTGGGCAAATATCCTGGACTGCCTGTAAAGACAAGTGCAAGAGTTTTACACTGTGCAGGAAGAAATCCTGCTATAGACAGCTACAGTAGCACATACCACATGCATGCAGAGTCCCTACCTCTGAGACATCAGAGAGGCTCCTACAGCCAATGTGTTCACACCATCCTCCACATAAATGATGCATTCGCTGAATGACCATTCCCAGGGTCCTCAGAAAGACCCTTCAATTCGGCCATGGGCCTTTTCTCCAGGCTCTATCTACAGCTTTTAATTTCCCTGCTAATTAAGAGCCATCTGTGGCCGTCACAGGCTGAATGTATGGTGCTGAAGCTAATGGCTGAGATGTGTTGAACCCGAAGAGAGATTTTGACAGGGATGCCTTCAGGCTGGCACCCAGCATTTACACACTCGCTAAACTGACACAAAGTGAGAACTTTCGGTGATCATAATGCTCCAGAATGAACTCTGTATGCCCTGTGTAATTGGATCATTTTTCAATCTAAATTTTCAAGTACTTTGTGCAAGCACTGATACTTTTCCAGTGCCAACCTCACCGTCCTAATTACACAAAATTGGCCATTCACAAAAGACGAGTATGTGCTTTTCACTTCCATTGTCGTGACAGTCATAACAATGACACTTTCATGATAAACTGCAATGATAAACTGTGATCTTGCACTCATTCAATCACAAGATCATAATTTACTAATAAGATTTACCGCTTGTCCTCAATACAGATTCACAAGACAATTGTTCGATTTTATGGTGTAACAAAGACGTGATGACACGCACAAGTCGTTCTGACTAGGTCAGGCCAAGAATGATGATGAGAAGTAATAATGACTTTCTCCTCCATTGTATTTATTTCAGATACATTCGTAACCACCACAATTTTTAGTTACGTTCATAAAAATTTGAGTGTGGCTACAACAGATGCTAGTATGTAGTGTACAAACACACACACGCACACAGAGAGAGAGAGTGAGAGAGAGAGAGAGAGAGAGAGAGAGAGAGAACAGAGCATAATACAGAGCATAATTAATATACATATAATGTAGAGTAAGTATATACTAAGTATGCTAAAATAAATTATATCAAACTGGTCAATCCACCATCATTCTATGATTGTGGTATTTTAATAATTTCAGAGAATTTTTTGTTTTAATTAAATAAAATAAAAATAAAATAAACAGTTCCCATCTAAAAACATTATTAGTGCACTATTATTATTTTGTAGGTTTCATTTTAATGCTAGTTGTGTGTGTTTTGTTTTTTAATAATGTCTAAACAGCTTTTATATCTTATTTTAGTTCAGTGTTAGTTATTTTGGTAACACTTTACAATAAGGTTCCATTTGTAAATTTTAATTAATGCATTATCTAACAATAAGCAATACATTTGTTACAGTATTTATTCATCTTTGTTAACGTTAGTTTATTAAAAATAGAGCTGCTCATTGTTAGTCCATGTTAGTTCAGGTCCATTTACTAACATTAATACAAATAATGTATTAATAAATGTTGAAATAAACTTTTAACTAAGATTTATAGGTGCTTTAGAAGTATTTTCATAGTTAGTTTATGGAACCTTATTGTAAAGTGTTACCATTATTTTAGCAGCCTAAAATCATCTAGGGCAACTATACCAATACCCAATACAACATGACAGAGAGAATATAAAGCCAAATCACATTCAGTCAGTAAAATCTGAAATAATTGTTCTCTCTCTATGAATGGTCCTAAATCAATGTCACATGATCAGAGTTATCCAGTTCATGCAAATGGCTCCTTTAATCTGTCACCTTGGCTGCTCGTTGAATAAATTCTTTCACTATCTTACACGCTCAGGCATTTACAGACACGAAAAGGTGAAGGGCGATCCGTCCCAGAGACTGAAACCGACGCATTAATGCACAATTGGCTGCTTACAGGGTGGAACATGCAGTGATTTTCTCCAGCACTTTTCTCAAGTGCTGCAGGGGCGTAACGGTGAAGAAAGTAGAGCTGCTTTGCACAAATTAATCACAGGAATAACATGTATGCTGATTTAACCGAACAAAACAGACATAAAACTGGAGGTTCCTTATAACACAGCCGATTGGTATTCACATCTTCGGATAGCATTTCCGAAGACGGACTGAAAAAGAGGAAAAGCAGTCTTTCAGCCTGTCCTGATATATCCTGCATTCTGGTGGATGCCTTTCCTTATCGTTACGCTCAGATAAGAGACAGACAAATCAAACATTCTGCGATAACCAGTCTCCTGGCACAGCTAGTCTTCCTCAAGAGGAAACATACAGTGAGAATACAGGATGTAAAAGGGAAGTTTGGAGTAAAAACATTCGTAACTACAACGTGGAGGAAGATGATGACGGATGTGACATACATTTTACGGGTGCCAGACAGTGTTAATAGATGTAAACAGTCAATAATATTTATATTTCATAAATCAAGCATGCAGGAAGTTCAAACATTTCTATCCACAATTTCAATGAAAATGCTAATTGTACAACATTATTTTCTCTCTTCGTGCTTTGATTAAAAAAGGGATGAATACAATCTCAATGTTTTCCTTTACAAAAGGAATTTTTTGATTACAAAATGTATCCAACTCATTACACGATATGGTTATTTATTCACTGAAATTACAAGAAATAACCGCATATCAATATAAAGCCACCAAAAAAAGACATTCCCAGCACAGATATCTTTAAATGCACAGTACAAATAAAAGTGTTATTTATGAACACACATTGTTTACAAGTGTGGGGTTGGTTAGATTTTTGTATTTTTTTTTTATCAAAAACACAGCAAAAACTATTTAAAATAACTGCTTTCTATTTGAATATTTTTAAAATTGTATAATTACTTCAGTTTTCAGTGTCACGTCATCCTTCAGTAATCATTCTAATATGCTCTCTTGGTGCTAAAGAAACATTTATTATTATTTTCATTGTTAAAAAAAAAAAAACTGTTGTGATGCTTATCTTCATGAAAAGCCATACACTCAAACATGCATAATATAGCATACACACACATGCATACACATGTAGCCCCGCCCCTTTTCAACACTGCATGAAGGTCGTATAAATTTATGTATGAACCCCACGTTTTAAAATCTTTCATCAAAAATGAAAGATCAAAGGCAAATTCTAAAAATGGCTGTGGCACTAGTTTCTCTTACATATAAAGGTCTATACACAGAAAACTGGAAAGTCATGCGGAGTTTATGGTGCTCCATTTTTCAGCATTGTGAGGCTTGACAGACTCTGTTCATCAGCATTTAATGACCATTCAAAAAAATGAATGAAAAAGTCATACCAGTTTGGAACAACACAATAGTGAGTAAATGATGACAGAATTTACATTTTTGGCTGAACCCTTCCTTCAATTCCAGCATTGAGAAAGATAGAGAGGACAGAACACATAATGAAAGCCAGAAGAAAATGGAATTCAGGGCTAGTTTGATTCAGTCTATGTGGCATGTGGCATCCTTTATCATCAGCTTTTGATACATAAAGGAGTTAGACCATAGCCGAAGCAGAAACACTTTTTACAGTGAGTATACGAAGACGCTGCATGCGATGTGAAGTTTCAGCATGTGTGAAGAACTGAATTATGTAAGTGTGCATAAATCATTCATTATCTGGGATTCCCTGAACAGAGCCATCAATAAAACACATCCAATAACCAGCTCCAATAAAAGCTGCCATAAACAATCGGCTCCAACATTATTCCCTAATCAGCCATGGGGGTCTATGGCTGCATCCCTATTCTTCATTCAGAAAGGGGACAAAAAGTATATTTTATTGGAGTTTCTTTCAGTTTGGCAAGACACTTCAGACCATCCAAAACAGAGGCTCTTGAACAGGCTGCCTCTGTTCAATTATAAAACATCTGAAGATTAAGAAAACAACACAAAAACAAATTGCTCACCCAGACATGAAAATGTACTCACTCTTAGGTCATCCAAGATGTAGATGAGTTTGTTTCTTCTTAGGAACAGATTTGGAGAAATATAGCATTACATCACTTGCTCACCAATGGATCCTCTGCAGTGAATGGCTTCCATCTATCATTCAGGCATTTTAAACTCGTTTCTTGTCAAAATACCAGTCCATAACCCATAATCTATAATGCTTCCACCGGTGGGAGAAAAAAAAAAGTCTATCAACATATTTGTTTTGCTTTTTCAAAAGGAAAATGGATAATGGATATTTTAACAACAAATTTAAAAACATCATCATGATGGATTTTTTTTATTACAAACATGCAGCTTTTCACTTCACAAGACGTTAATTGATAGACTGGAGTCATGTGGACTACTTGTGGATTGTGATATCAGCTGTTTGGACTCTCATTCTGACGGCACCCATTCACTGTAGAAGATCCATTGGTGAGCAAGTGTTGTAATGTTACATTTCTCCAAATCTGCTCCGGGTGTGTGTTCACGGTGCGTGTGTGTTCACTGCTGTGTGTGTGCATGTTGGATGGGTTAAATGCAGAGCACGAATTCAGAGTATGGGCCACCATACTTGGCCGTATGTCACTTCACTTTGTTTTCTTCTTCTTCTTAAAATCTGTTCTGAGGAAGAAACAAACCCATCAACATCTCAAATGGCCTGAGGGTGAGTACATTTTCAACTAATTTTCATTTTTGAATGCACTATTCCTTCAAGTATTTTCAAAATGTTTCAGATTCAGTCATATTCATTTAAGCAAGCAAATAATTTATCGATCACAAAAAATAATTATTAATGCTTTCTAGCGTGAGTTTTGGATGGGACTAACCAATAGAAGATGGGAGGAGTGTGCGGGGTCAAACCTGTTTGAAAACACTCATTTTGACACACTTCACCTGACAATATAATTGAGGGAAAAACTAAATTATCCTTCCTGTGTAATTTCAACCTGACAGCAGATCAGCCATAAACCCAAAAAAACTCACTCAGAGTCAGACTTCTCCACAGACTGTCAGCATTTTGTAGACCCACAAATTAGCATTTAAATGGTAAACATCTGCAAACTAGTTTTCTTGGTGGGAAATCTGATTTCCATCACAAATGCAGGACTCTTAACAGACTTTTGAGATGGTGTCTCCGGATCTCAAGGGAGGAAGAAGAGAGACACAAAACGAGTGTGCTAAATTGAACCCGGCATTTCTGAATTCCCTCTGAAATGGGGTAAAATCTTAAGAGAAGGACGGTGAATGAGGAGAAAGTCGGTCATGGTGGATATTTATGATTTAAGAGCTTTTCAGAGGTTATGTAAAATAACGTCTGGCCCAGCCAAACAGCTTTCCCATCGCTTAAACTTGGTGAATGACTTGGACTTGTTTGCCTCTGACTAACAATAACAAAAAGGTTTGATTTCCTGTCAGGATGAGAGTTTCGACATTAATCATTTAACTGTAATTTTTGTCAGGGCTTCATGTAGCTTCCCAAAAAATTATCATAATGCAATGAACTGACTGGCACTCATAAATTGTACACAGTAAACTGTGTTAGTTTCATGTCTCTTGTACCGCTCCATGGACTCCTTACATGTGTTATACTGTTTGGCATACGATTTAAAAGAAGTAGGCAGCGTAAAGCATGTACTTCACAGACTACAGTAAGCAATTAGCAAGCATTCTGTACACGCCTGATAAAAACACCAACATAATGCCCCTTTTCAAAATGTATAGCCTAAAGCTAAAAAGTGTAGCTTACGATGCAACAAACGACAATTACAAAAAGGCTGTAAAAGAAAATGCTCTGTCAATCACTGACCTTGAGGTTTAAATGAAAGATGAAAATCATGTCATTTGTAAATAATCTCATTAGCATTAACTTACGGTACTTGGTGGGTCTTCTGTTAAGATGGTGTGAAATACTAAATTCTCTGTCTTGGGGTTTGGGTATGTATATATTGAGCTAATCCACTTATAAGAGCGCTTACTGAAATTAAATGTGTGGGAATGGAACCAGTGTGGTTTTACATTTAGCTCCAGGCATCCATGTTGATTCAGGGACAAAAGGCATGTGAAATGAGACCAGGCTCTCAGAGATGAGTAAATTTGTACTGATGAAAGCAGCTCAGTAAACAGTTGCATCCTGTTGCAATTTCATAAGAAGCGAGTAGGTCGAAACACATGCATAATGACGCACGCTAACTCGCTCATCTGCTCTCATTCTGATGCTCATTATTTCCTCAGAGGTAATGAATTTAGGCATATGCATATTCATTTGCACACGTGCACAGCGCCTTCTCTCTTAAACAGCATAAACCGGCGAATGAGTAAGTTTAGTATGCCATAGGCTTGTATAATAGCACCCAGCTAAAAGGCTAATGCCTTCATTGTCATGGTTTGAAATACAAATCTCATTGTAAATTAATCTGCATTTCTTGGGGCAATGCATTTCACAGTGTGCAGGTAGGTAAGAAGTTGAACGAGCTGACAATTGAGCGTACAAAGAGGAAACTTAATGGGAAAATGGAACAGCTTTAGCCCTGAAAGAAATGAAATCTGCAGTGGGTGAAAAAGAGAGAGATTCTGAAAAGGAGCCAAATACACTAGAGTCATACAAAGAAGCAAGCAGGGAGCAGTTAAATATTCCCTCCCTGCCTTCGGATTAAAACGAGTCACGATTTTGCAATCTCTTTTAAACAAGTGACACAGTTCTCACACAAACCAAAGGGAGAGCCCTTTCTGTGCCGTATCCCCTCGTGAGAGTCAGTCGATTTTGTTCGAGTGAGACCGTCTAAGGGCCAGGGTTATATAAAGGCAGAGCACATCACACTGGAGGGTGTAATGTTTCAGCAGGAGGCAAATCAGAGTCGAGTCTCCCCACTGACTGGAGTTCATTTCTTCATTGGGGTTTTCATCTGCTTCAGACCAGAGGTGGCATCATCAGCGCCTTTGTGGAAACAGTGACCTCGGGTGCCACCTGGCACTACGGAAACATTCACTCCGAACCGCGATGCCGGCGTGAAGTCCGCACCAGGTGCTGTCAGAAGCCTTCCCCTTATCACCCAGGTGCACTGTGTCTTCAAGTCGACCTTAGTCTGGGAACATAGATTTCCCTAGTCTTGCATCACCGCGTATCCTTGAGCAATACGCCACTGAACAACTCCGGAATTGAGAGACAGAAGGGGGAAAGACAAAAGAAAGTGGAAAAAGCAGATTGCGCAATTAAAATGATATAATTAACCACCTGAAAACCAGGCCAAATCTGGTAATGTGCATGAGGAACTCCTGCAGAGCTTACAGTTCTCTTTTTGGCTGAGGATTGAAACACAAGATGTTAATTTAGGATCACATTATGAGGATTGATGCAAAGCGAGTTGTGCTCTCCAGGTGAGAGGAAGTTGAAGCCATATTACCAAGCCAGGCTGCTTGGAAAAATGTGGCTCTACCTAAATTTTTTTTGCAAAACTCTGGGAAAACTTCAACAGCTTTTATTCCATTTCTGGGGCAGATTACAGATTAATAAAGACTTCTTTTCAAGCAATTCCCTGCACAATACTATTACATGGATCTCAAAATGCTTTTACCTTAGTGCATGATTTGTAAAATAATCATTTTTTATGCTTATGTCTAGGGCTGCACGATTAATCGAAAAAAAAAAAAAATCACGATCTCGAGTCATACATAAATGCGATTTCATTTCTAAATGACTGCGATTCACTTCCGTTTGCATTCAGATCATGCTGCATTCACGCGTTATTGGTCACTCACACAATAACAAAACACTATTAATTCACCAATCAATCATAAATCTCGAGCACTTTTCTCCTCTCCCCCATTGGCCACGTTCCGCTGTCACTCACGTGACGTGAAACAAGGCGGCAGACCTAAACGGAGATCCTATGCATTCAAATCGCTCTTGTGGAACTCTGATGTCATACGGTGATCATTCATTCTGCGCAGCGCTGCTTCAACGGGGCGTCAGCATCAACGCTTGACGGAGGGCGTGTCTGAAGCTTGGCGCTGACCATGGTGCTGACGCGCCGTCATAGTGATAACAGCTATACACATACTTTTCTGGTGATGAATGAACGGGATTGGCTAGCGTCTGCGCTAGGGCATTTGCATAAAGCGATCTGATTGGCTGACGCCTGCGTTGGCTTTTGAAAAGTTGAAGTTTTCAACTTCTGCCGGGTGCAACACCAGTGAAGCGACGCGAGGGACCCTTTTTTATTATTATTCGAAGAACTATAACATACAACATGTTATCAAGAAACAAAATAAAAAAAGGAAAAGAAAAAGATAGAAAAGACATTACAACAAACAAAACAGTTGCCAGGGAGAGGAAAGTATTAAACTTAAAAAAATAAAAACACACAACAAAATACATATATACACACACACACACACGTGTATATATAAAATCAAATATAGTAAAATTCACAAACTTTCAAAGTTCTTACAGCTTTCTTATTCCGAGTCTCTGATATTGTCAATATAAATACATATTTCAGTTAACAAAACCATAAAATAGTTTTTTTTATTGGTAAATTTACACTTATGAATGTGAAATTTGGTCAACAGAACAAGTAAATTAATTAAGTAAAAGTACGTGACGCGAGGGACCCACAATTCAGTTCGGCAACGCTTGACGTCACTCCATTCAAAGTAAACGAGAGGCGTTGGCGCCGACGCCCCGTGTGAATGGGAATATTTTTATTTATTATTGTTAATGTTCTCTTATGTTCAACAACTTAAAGCTTTAAAATTATTCACTTTAAGGGGTCTAAAATAAAGAAAAGAGACTATTTTTGTGTTACTCCAGCACTTTATTATACTGAATGTCCTGTGTTTTTTTTTGTACTTGAGTGCAATACATTTTGGTTGAAAAAATGAGAATCGTGTAAGAGAATCGTGATCTCAATTCCCATGGAGAAAAATCGTGATTCACATTTTAGCAAGAATCATGCAGCCCTACTTACGTCACAAACAGCTCAATACAAATGTCTTTTCTGACAAAGTAAACTTGCTCGGCAGCTCACCCGGTACAGCACTGCACTTGCAATAGGTACATGTCTTGATAAAATAGCTCAAAGAAACAAAGTAAAATGACACCGTTGCTCAAGTATTTTATTTTTTTATCTCATATTTGCTTCTGTCATCACTATCTATTAGGTTTAAGGTAGGGTTTAATGTAAGTGGTACATTATTGTTTTTGAATAATAGAGCATTAACTTTTTAGCACCATTCATTTAATTTTCAAAATGCTGCGAAACTAACAACCAATACAAAAACATCATAAAATGTTGCCAGATTCACGTTCATCTGTGACCAATCTACTTTGTGAGTTTCTGAACTTCATTAATATTGTATTTGTACAAACCCACCCAGATAGCATAAGCCTGGAAACAACACTTGCCCCGCGGCTAACTGTGGATGATGTTGATAATGTTCACTAAAGCTGGTGAGGAGTGAGAGGCGACGTTTGATTGCGTAAGACCACATCATCCGCCTCCCCCCTTGGAGACCCGCTCTCTGGCCTTCCCCCACACAGAACCGAAAACCTCCCACTGAACAAGCAAACAGTGAGTCAGCGCTTACTGCACAAAGCAACACTACAGTAGCAGGGCAAAGCTTGCACCCTCTCAGGCCGCACCAATGCAATGAGGGGGTAAAAAGCAAGAGTGTTTGTGTGCCGTTATTTTAAGAAACAAAAGGAATTATTTGGAGTAAATCAGCTGAAAATTAATTCAGTCATTACTGGCTCTCTTTTTTTTAATCATTAACACAAAAGGAGAATTTTGAAGAATCTTCATGGTTCTGTCTTCCATATCAGCCTACAATGTTTGTCAAATTCCAAAGTGGCAAAATAAAAACACTATAAAAATGCATAACTTGCATGCTATACTTTAAATTTACACAATATTTATAATATTGTATTATATATTTTGACATTTAGAAGACACTTATCCAAACTGAGTCAAAAAATGAGAAGTACAAACAACTTATCAAGAGCAATAATCACAGTTCATAATATAATAAATGTAAGTTTATTATAACTAATGTGAATAAGTTTAAGTCGTTAATATTTGCTAATAATCTTCAAGCAAAGACCATTAAAGTCAGGATGAACTGGAAATCGTGACTGTCTCTTATTCCCCACTTTGACACATATCCAAGTGAAAAAGCTGCTCAAATGAGGAAAAAAAAATAAGTAGGACTTGATTTTGTCAATCAGGAGAGAGTGATTAATACATGAATGCATCTGTCATTACAAAACAAATAAAAATTATGTGCAGATAATTCATGCATAATTAACACTGCAGTATTGTATAAAAAAAAAAAAAAAAAAAAAAAATAAAAAAAGTAGTCCATTTTAATTTCACGGTGACCTAGTTAGTTCACAAACGCAATTACTGTATAATCAAGCTACAGCAGTTTTCTGAAAAGTCCAGCTACAATCTCTTTCTGCCTGTCCAAGCTGTTAGTCTGATATTGGACTCGATAGATTCAGTCAGACTAAAGCATTAATATGACATAATATAAATACGAGTTCCTGAAATAAAATGCATTGAAGCAGCGAGTCAGACTGGTCAAACTGATCTCCTGGTTAACTGAAATAAACACTGAGAAGAATCATTAATTTGTGAATGAGACCGATTCAGTTGCTGATTTTAACTCAATGACTGAATGAGGTAATGAAAGGAAGCTTAACAGTGAATAAAAATGTAAATGTTTTGTTCACCACAAAAATATATTTTATGACTTCAGAAAATGGCTCATACTTCATATGGACTACACTTATGGTGCTTTTGTGTTCTTTTTTAAGAGCTAAAATGAGTTGAATGAAGATGCTTCGATTTCTTTTGTGTTTATGACAAAACAGCATAAGGAACAACAAAAGGGTGGGTAAATAATGACAGCATTTAATTTGAGTCAATTACTCTTTTGAGGCTTTTAGAAACGTCCCACAAAAGATCCAGCGCTGTAACTCTGTGAAAAGTCGCCATTTCAGTCGGGGTTTGAATGTACTGTATAACACGGTTTCAGTCGTAACACTCTCTGATGACTCATCTGTCGCCAATACATCTATTGAGTTTGAGACCTCACCTATGAATCGCATCCCATTTTAATGTTTGTTTTTTTTCCCTTCTTGGCCCCTTCTCTCTACAATCGTGACTCCACTAACAAAGGGACTTGTCGAGGGAAGTTGCCGTCGATTTGCAGGCATGTTGGTTGCCTGGGAAACGGGTTTAAAGTTGTGAGTAACTGACGGCAGGTCCTCTGCACTGCAGTAACCGAGAGTGGAGAGATGACTACACCACCCTAGGACTTGCACCCAGGGAAATACCACGCACCCTCAGGTGCTACTCAAGGAAACACAGGTTCAAGTCTAAAGGAGCAAGAGACGTGACTTACCAAAATAACATTTTTATTTTGCACAAAAATCATTGATTCTACAACATTCGAAATAATGGTCTCGTCAACAGTTTACCAATTAAATGCCCACAGTTTTACAAAGAGGCCATAATAAATCTAGCTTTACAGAAGGGACAAACCACACAGCAAATCAGTGCATAAATTACTAAAGCAAGTGACACACCAAAAAAAAAAAAAAAAAAAAAAAACATAAAAAGTGTAAAACTGCGACTGCAAGGAGCAACAAATCAGGCGATTCACCAGGTGAAAGGGACCGGACATATAAACCTCTGGACCTTTACGGCCCACAAAACAGGAACACAGAGCGGAATGACCATGCCACGCTTAAGACTTGCTTCTTATAAAGCCACTGGGCCTCCACTAGAACGCACCTCAATTACAAGACGCCACTCAATGCCAGTGGGCGTGTCTTCCCGTTTGAAATACGCAAAGATTAAAACAGAAACTGATTCTAATGAATCCACAAACCATAATAAAACTCATTCTGTCACACACATACACACATACATATATATGTGTATGTGTGTGACCGAATGAGTTTTATTATGGTTTGTGGATTCATAACATGATATTTTTAACAGAAACCATGATGAAGTCTTTGAATACATTTCCGCAAAAAAAAAAAAAAAAGTAATGGAAACAGTTTTTAAAATTGGATGCTTTTAATAGAAACCAAGACGTCTTATGGCAGAATCAGACTCATGGTGTGGGTTTATAATTTTGCCAGCCATAAGTGTGAGGGAGGAATTCTAATTTAAAGTACAGCGGGACATTACGCTGTGTCATCATCTCAGGTATGATAACAGTCAGTGATTCAGGTCTGACCTTTGCCCAGGAGTGTCTGCGAGAAAATTTTTCCATGGCAACACCTCAGATCAGAAAGGAAGAAAGCAAGCGATCAACCAACCCTGCGTGGCTTCCCTCTTTACCTGACCTTTGAAACAATCAGCCCCTGAGACACTAATGAAGTGCCTGGATTGTTCACCTTCAGCTGCACGACACCAAACACAGGACACCTGCCAACATGCAATCTCACAAAAAAGAAAAAGGGAAAGAGCTCTTCCAACATGAAAGTCAGTTCAGAATGTAACATCTAAGATACTTTTTTCTCGAGTGTAAAAGCAGCTCACACGCCAACCCAGTATTCCAAGAGAAACAAAATGCTGCTCCGGTAACACTTTGACCTCATTTTGGAGGATTCTGTAGAGGAGCCTCAATTGTCTTCAGATGTTTTCATGTGTGTCAGTGACACAGAATATGGAAGCAGTAAATCACGATATCTATATACAGCATTGTTCTGTAAACAGCACTCTCAAATATAGTACACAAAATAAATATTTTGCTTATATGTGTACTGCCATTCAAAATTTTGGGGTTGGTAAATTTTCTTTTTTTATGTTTTTGAAAGTCTCTTACACTTGCCTGTTTATTTAAAAAATACAGTAATATTGTAAAATATTATTTCAACTATTACAACAATTAAATTATAGAAATAATTTTTTTTATTTAGCAAGGATGCTTTAAATTGATCAAAACGGCATTTATAATGTTACAAAAAAATTATTTCAGATAAATGCTGTTCTTCTGAGCTTTCTATTCATCAAAAAACCTGACAAAATTCTACTCAGCTGTTTTCAATATAATAATAATTAATGTTTTTTGAGCAGCAAATCAGAATATTAGAATGATTACTGAAAGGATCATGTGACTGGAGTAATGATGCTAAAAAAATCACCTTTGAAATCACAGGAATAATAATAATAATAATAATAATAATATAATGACATGTTAAAATATATTCAAATAGAAAGCAGTTATTTTAAATAGTAAAATAATTTCACAATATTACTGCATTTGCTGTATTTTGGATCAAATAAATGCAGGCTTGGTGAGCAGAAGATAATTCTTTAAAAAAACAAAAAATCTTACTGTTGAAATTGTTTTGACTGGTAGTGTATAACAATCATTCTAATATGCTAATTTGGTACTTGAAACACTTGTCCATTTTATGATTTTCTTATGTTGCAAACAGAAAATATTGCTTAACCAAGGCACTTTTTTCAGGATTCTATGATGATTAGAAAGTTTTTTAAAAAACAGAACCTGTTTAAAATAGATTTTTTTTGTGTGACAATTTAAATTTTTTACATGAAAATTATCATTTTCAACTCAAACAGACTCAAAGAGGCTGCAGAGACACAAAACTAGCACAGATATGTGGTAAACCAGTTGGTCAGGTATATGGTTTAGAGGTCATACAGAATTATTTGACGACAGAATGCTGTGACTGACAAATCAGAAGTCATTTAAACAATCTATATCATCTACAGCAGCGTGTGAACTCTACTACAACTTTGAAGACTGCCGCACAGAATGTTATCTCAGAAATCGCTCATGTAAGCAATCTGTACTCAAAATATGAGCGGTAAAAAGACTGAGGAGGAGTTGTATTTTGAACCTGTTCTCCAGGATGACATGCGCCTCCAAGCCGAAGCCCCATTATATACAATGTTTTCAGATGAGAGGTGCGATACAGTCTGTAAAAAAACACCTAGCACTCAAGCACACAGTTCTGCACAGCCCCTGCACTGCTGAAACTCCCAGTGTTCCGGCGGTACCGCTTAAAAGCAGACGCTCTCAAGTGTATGTTCTATTTTCCACTTGACAGTGCTGATACTTCACCGGAGAGGCGGCACGACTGGGCCAAGGCTGTCAGTCAGCTCAACCTCCATCTCCATCAATGTTTCATTCAGCCCTAACGCATCCGTTCAAGGGCCTCGCTCAGGGTCCGGCCCCCACTCGTGCCTCAACCATTCCGCTCTGGTTACGAGAAGCCGCAGTTCAGGTGAACCGTCCGTTACAAGCCATCTGGCAGCCCACATCAGCTACAAAAGGAAATAAATCAATTTGTCAGCCAGACAGAGAGACGTGCAGCAAACAAGGTATGACCTAATTTACGGGGTGTCCAAATCGACAATGACCAAACGTTATCAGGCGAATCTGACGGTAATGCGAGAGGAAAGATTAAACCCGTTTCAAATGAAGCAATTTGGCCCGCGATTGCATCAGCGCGAACGGGGAGTCGAAAAGATGAGCCGCGTACGATCGGATTCTCATTGAAGTCCCTCAAAAGGCCCGGTGGCAAATGAGAGCTTTACTTATCAAAGAGAACACCTCCTGTTGGATTTAACAAGATAAATATATCTGCTTTTATTTAACAAAATGAGTAATAAAACTAGCAGTTATGACATTGTGGTTTACAATGAGCCCCCAAAGTGCTCACAAGTCCTCTAAAACAGTCGGAATGGAAAAACAGCTTAGGAAATGCACAAATCTCATTAAATACGGTAGCTGTAATGTTTCTCCCGAGCCATAATAAACCCAAAATGCCGATATTTCTTTTGTGTGCTGTCTTATTCTGTCACTTTAACCACATTAGCACTAATAGTAATTTATATTGTTATACAATAGCCATGTGTAATGAGTTTTCAGGCTGTATGTATTCAGGCTTTTTTAATTATGGGCTGTGAGCAGGTCATGATGTCAGCACGGGATTTGGGGCCAAAGAGTCGATGGGCAAAATATGCATCCGTCCAATGTTTGAGAGCCCTGCTGTGTGCCCTCGTAACCTTAAGTCCTATCCCTCGTCACACACACATACGCCCATCCATTCCACACAGATTAATTGAATTAAAGCGCTGACCACTGCACAATTTAATCTACCATTCCTCCAGGCGCTGTGACCTTGGCTTTGCCTATGCCGAGGCCCCCGTTGGCATGGAAACCACCCTCGGCCTTAAGGGTTAGTCAGCCAGCCAGCCATGTACCCTGCAGCCTAGCGCTGGAAAGCTGAACTTATTTATGCACAATGAGGTCTAGAATTAATTTAACAGAAAAGAGACATCCAAAGCATCGAGGGCTTGCAAAGCAGCAGTGTACTGATACTCCTCATATGTTCTTGTGAGGGCTTGTTTGAAACGGTTTGCTGTTATTTCAGCCTGAAATGCTTCATGTACTGACTAAACTTTGTTTAGTAGATCATCTCTCTCTATATATGTGTGAGTGAGTGAGTGAGTGAGTGAGTGAATGAATGTAGCGCTTTGTGTATTTCTGTACACCCAATGCCCTTTACAATCATGTGGGGGTCTCTCTCCTCAACCACCACCAGTGTGCAGCATCCACTTGGATGATGAGACGGCAGCCACACTACAACAGCGTCAGTGCGCTCACCACACACCAGCTACAGGTGGAGAGGAGAGAAAGTCATAGAGCCAATCAAGTGTATGGGGATTATTAGGAGGCCATGATAGACAAGGGCCAGTAGAGGGAATTTGCACAGGGGTTACACCCCTACTCTTTACGAGAAGTGCCATGGGATTTTTAAATGGCCACAGAGAGTCAGGACCTCGGTTTAACGTCTCATCCGAAAGACGGGTATACACATATACACATATATACATACACATATATATACACATATACACACCATGTCTTGACTCCACAGCCAACAGAGCAATTTTGTCTTTACTGTTCCAATACATATACATATATATATATATATATATATATATATATATATATATATATGATTCTCATTTTTTCAACCAAAATGTATTGCACTCAAGTACAAAAAAACCCTCCCCCCCAAAAAAACACAGGACATTCAGTATAATAAAGTGCTGGCGTAACAAAAAAAATTCTCTTTTCTTTATTTTAGACCCCTTAAAGTGAATAATTTTAAAGCTTTAAGTTGTTGAACATAAGAAAACATTAACAATAATAAATAAAAATATTCCCATTCACACGGGGCATCGGCGTCAACGTCTCTCGTTTACTTTGAATGGAGTGACGTCAAGCGTTGCCGAACTGAATTGTGGGTCCCTCGCGTCACATACTTTTACTTAATTAATTTACTTGTTCTGTTGACCACATTTCACATTCATAAGTGTAAATTTACCAATAATTTTTTTTTTTTTTTTTATGGTTTTGTTAACTGAAATATGTATTTATATTGACAGTATCAGAGACTCTGTGAATAAGATGTAAGAACTTTGAAAGTTTGTGAATTTTACAATTTATTTATTTGATTTTATATTATATATGCATTTTTTTTTTTTTTTCGTTTTTTTTTTTTTTAAGTAATACTTAAAACGCTAGCCAATCCCGTTCATGCAGCACCAGAAAAGTATGTGATTGGCTGTTATCACTATGACGGTGCGTCAGCACCATGGTCAGCACCAAGCTTCAGACACGCCCTCCATCAAGCGTTGAGGCTGACGCCCCGTTGAAGCAGCGCTGCGCAGAATGAATGATCACTGTATGACAAAGTACCGCAAGAGCGATTTGAATGCATAGGATCTCCGTTTAGGTCTGCCGCCTTGCTACACGTCACGTGAGTGACAGCGGAACGTGGCCAATGAGGGAGAGGAGAAAAATGCTCAAGATTTATGATTGATTGGTGAATTAATAGTGTTTTGTTATTGTATGAGTGTGACCAATAACTACCTGATCGGCTGAGAAAACAACAGTAGTTGATGACAGACAAATAAAAAAAAAGCTGTGAAAATGAACCCTAAAAGACGTGTCTGTAAAATCACCAGCAACTTCCAGAAAGCTGGGGTGATGCTCTGACAATCTACTGTCCTCAGGAGACTTTGACACAGAATTACAGATGCTACACAGCAAGATGCAAACCTCTGACCAGCACCAAAAATAGAAAGGCAAGATTAGAGTTTGCAAAAAAGCACAAAGGTGAGCCAGAAGAGTTTTGGAACGGTGTTTATGGACCGATGAGACAAAGATGAACCTTTATCTAAGTGATGGGAAAGCAAAAATGTGGAGAAAAAAAGGGAATTGCAAATGATCCCAAGCATACAGCCTCATCTGTAAAGCATGGTGGAGGTGGTGTCATGGCATGGGCATGCATGGCTGCCTCTGGAACAGGCCCTCTCAACTTTACTGATGACTTAATGTATGATGACAGTAGCAGAATGAATTTGGAAGGGTACAAAACCATCTTGCCTACAATATTCAAGAAAATGTCACCAGACTCATTGGGAAGTGCTTCATATTGCATCAGGACAATGACCCAAAACACCCTGCCAGTTCAGTCAAGGAATTTATAAGGGCAAAGAAATGGAAAGTCTTAGATTGCCCAAGTCAATCTCCAGATTTAAATCCGATTGAACATGAATTTCACCAGCTGAAGAGGAGGGTAAAGGTGTGCAATTGCCAACTTGGTTGCAAATTCGTATGAATTTATACAATCTCATTCATAAGTTTTCGTACAACCTGCTCATTTTTCACTGTTACAGTTACAGAGGTTGGGTTATAGGCAGGCAGCTTCATACTATTTTTATTCCAAATTGTACTTTTTCCTACAAATCACGTCTTAGAAATTAATTACAATTTGCAGCTTACATAAAATACCCCAAACTCAGATACCTTTTGGGGGAATTATCCAATGAATGGCTTACAGTATTTATAGTTCGGTCATGAGAAATCTCAAGAGTGTTTAGCATGGTAATGTACATGACAATATTAATGTGCTTGGTCTTGGCAGAATAGATCTGCTACGCTGTTGCTGCTGCAGCAAAGCAAGTACCAAGACTTGCTACTGCCAATACATCCACAGACATGCTGCTGTGAGCACATGAAATAGCCCCATATACAGTATACCTACATG
This sequence comes from Barbus barbus, assembly GCF_936440315.1. Lineage (NCBI taxonomy): Eukaryota > Metazoa > Chordata > Actinopteri > Cypriniformes > Cyprinidae > Barbus > Barbus barbus. The sequence goes on from NC_136751.1 coordinate 25,193,968, forward strand.
AAATCACCTTATAGCAGATCTAAACAGGTGGAGCTGGGGAACTGCTACACCAAGCACTAGTCAAGTATTTGAAAGCTAAGAAGCAAGCTCATTGGCTTCTAAGGCTGCATGATAAATCGAAATTAAATCGCGATAAGGCAAAACCTGCAATTGTTATGCGCATGTTGTCAGTGAAGCACAGTTCAGCAATCAGTAGTAACCCTGGCAGAAGAAATCCAGGAAATCCTTGTAGCTGAATAAACAGAAGATTTAACTGCTTTCATTGATTCAACGTGACTAACAAACACAGGACTATGACAATATATGATTTATCTGAGTTATTATAATTATTATAGTAATTTTAATTTTAATAAAGTATTTAATTCACTGCTTAGAATACTATGAAATATGTTGCTCACCTTATTCTGTGTAAGAAGCCACATAGTTCACTGCCGTAGTTCACTGAGAAGCTATGCAACAGCATTCATTATCGCAGAACGATTTCATTATCGTACAATTAAATTGTCCACGTTTATAAAAGCGGTTTTGCGTAGCTTGTCAGTGAACTACGGCTCTGTATGGTAAATGCTGCTCCATCTGAAAACACGTGATGGATATTTACTACTGATCACAGAACCGGATGCGCATGACATTCGATTAATCGTGCAGCCCTATTGGCTGCTGATACAAAAAGAACCAATCAGCTGTGATAATGTCGTCATTATGTCAGATAGAGTTAGATCTAGCCATCTAGAGTTTCATGACAGAACTTTAGATTTCCTGCAACTAATTTAGCTTTACACTTTATCTAAACTTTTTGTAGATTTGTAATCTTAGGTGTGACAAATTGTACATTTTCCATTGAAACATCTTAAATTCATACGTATTTGCACTTAAAATTTGCATATTTTCTTGTGAGAACACTAATCTTGTGCCCGTTTATTTCAGGAAACCCAAATCTTGTTCATTATTTAGTATTCTTAATGAGAATGCAATTATCACACTCTACAACAACATCCATAGGGTTATTCAAATAACGTTATTCATTGGCTTTGTTTATTTCAGAAATGTACGTGGTCTCTGACTGTAATCTGGATGTCAATAAAGATGATGATTTTTCAAATCTTGCAAATGAGCTGGACTCTGAGAGAATATCAAAGACACACCAACAGCAAAGAGAGGAATCTCAGTTTCTTTCGTCGCACAAAGGATTAACGTGTCCTTACTGTCACAAGGACGTAGCTGCCAATCCTGCATCTGAAGGACGTTTACTCAGTCAACAAAGCACTGGAACACAAACGCAATTACAGAGAGCAACGCACACCTGTACACACCCTGAGCACGAAGACACAAATCACATTTGTTTGTGTTTTGAGTGATGTGTCAAGTCTAGGGCTGTCAGTAGAGGAGAAATTTTAATCAAATTAATGATACCATATGCAAATTAATCAACTGCTATTAAATTAATTGAATATCAGCATTTGCTGAAAAATTCCCCAAAATAAGTTCATTCAAATACTGTAGCAGATGTAAAAAAATTAAAAAAACCTTTTGCAGTGTATTCAAAGTCTTTAATATGATGGCGTTAAAAATACTTAAAGGGACAGTTCACCCAAAAATGAAAATTTGGATGTTTTTAAGTGAAAAAGTCATCATCTGTGAATCATGAGAGAAATATGCAAATTATGATGTAATTTGCAAATCAGTTGTTTAGACTATCAGAGTTAGAGTTAAATTTCTCCAAATCTTTTCTGATGAAGAAACAAACCCATGGCCCAAGTAAAATTTGTGTTAACTATTTCTTTAGATTTGCTGTCATTGCATCTTAAAAATATAACTGCACTAGTAGTTTTTTTTTTTTATGTATATATATTTTTTTTGGTTTAAACTTAAAACAAGTGGAAAAATCAGACAAATAAAATAAAAAATAAAATGTAATAATTAAAAAGGGCTTTATAATTAGTTTTACTGGCTTTAAATATTTAAACACTGTTCAGAATATGTAGTATGCAATATTTTTTATATTGTTGGTTGTACTTCAAGCTTCAGTTGCTTGCATGGGTCAACTGGCATGATTAATTACATTCATTTTTTTTACCACATTTAAAAAAATAAAATAAAAATTAAAATCACACTCAATTAAATGACAGCCCTAGTAAACTCAGTTATGCAAAGCCCTCAAATGCTCTTTCTGTTTCTTCCACAGATACAAGCAATTTGAGATCAAGAGCTTGTGGTTTTACTGACAGCGCACATTAGGTTAGGTTTTGGATACTCAAGGATCTTTTCTTGTTCTACTGCTAATATATATTCTGCAGTCCCCAAGCGTCTTTATGGATACAGTCCATACACACACACACACACACACACACTGTATGTGCTTCACAACAAAATCATTACACTTTCAGCACTACTAAAGGGCAGGAACAGGGCTTGTGTGTGTGTTTGTTGGCAAGCCCTTACTAACAGACGTTCCTGAAGGAGCTGAAACTTATCTGAGTGCTGATTTGGCACAACACCTCCAGGCTGAATCAGCCCATTACTCAAAGGGTGCTAATTACAACGAGCACGACGGTGTTACTCAGTGTGCATGAGATTACGAGAGAGATACTTTTGCACTCACAGTTTATTAGAAGATTAAATACATTCCTTCACTTTTTCTAAATACTTCTGCACTTGAACACATCATGAAACAGGTAACAGGTGAATGAAGGAGAAAGTATGAAAATAAGATTTGTGACTTGAATGAAAAAATGTGCTTTAAAGTTAATTGATTCAATATTACAAAGAAAACCTTATTTATTTGGAATAATGTACAAATGGTTGGTCATTCACATTAAAACCAGAAAGAAGTATTTGGAAAGTAAACAGACTATGATTTCATGTTGACTTTCAACATTTAATTTTCCAAGTGACAAAACATTAAGTGGGAAAAAATAAAAGATGGAGCGTGCCCCCCCCCTCCCTTCCCATATTGGTTTGTCAAAAGTAGGCTAAGATATTATTGGCTTTGGTTACATCAGCCAAAAAGTAATTTCTAAGGCAACACAGTTGTTACATTTTTATGAAGGATTATGTGGAAACTTTTGTTTTCCTCTTTAGAATCACATCTACTCATTTTACTTTAACTTTTGTTCAAGTAAAATTTATTTTTATTTCATGTTGTCTTCAAGTGCATTCTTTGACGAACCTCATAAATCTATGTAGCTTACAAGAAGATACATTTAAATTTCCATCTTTGATATTAAAGGAATAGATCACTGAAAAATGAAAATAATCCACAAGTAATCCAAACGAATCCAGTCCATCAATTAATGTCCTTTGAAAAGCTGCATGTTTGTAATAAACAAATATATCATTGAAATGTTGCTTCCAGCTAAAATTAGACTCTTCTATTCATCTACTACTGTTTTCTTCAAATATAAAACTTTTTTCTGAATCAGGAGAGAAATAGACACAGATCAAGCACAGTTTTACATGAAAATTGTGCAAAACAGCATGATTATCCATATCTCGACTTTGCAAGCACTACTAATTGTTCACAAATATCAATGTGTGTCCATTATTATGTGATTTCATGATTATTCATTTGTCTACTCCCTCTCTGGTCAGCTCCAACTGTTAGAAACATCTGTGTGTGGGAGTCCTGTGCTAAAAATGTTTTTATATCACTGAAGAAACAAAACATGTTTGATATTCTATTGTGTTAAAGTACCAATACAAAGAAGTGGCAACAGTAAAGCAGCTCAGAAATTATTCTGACAGATCAATCAGGAATAGAGAAACACTACCAATCCTACCACGATACACACACATAAAGAGAAGCAGCGTAACTGTAATTCAGGGGTCTAACAGTTTGATGTTCCTTCCTTTATTTATGAGACAGACTGTCCCTCAGTCCTCAAAAGGGAAGTTTGTGAAATACTTTAATCAAGTTTAATTTGGCAACTGTATTCATAGTTGTGGAGAAGTTTCTTTATGACTGCTAAATCAAATCTATAAATTAGAATTAACTATAATTCAGACGCCAAAATAACATGACAAACAACCATTCCCAAGGAGGAGATGAAGCTCTGAATGTAAATAACTATTCCTCATAAAAGATATACATATAAAAGATACACTTTAGTCACCAAAAACATGAGTATGACATACAGCCTTCAATCAGACAATGACAGAAGAAGAGATTCTGCCAGGAACATTTTTTAAAAAGTTGTATCATGGCCCAAAAAGAGACAGATGGAAAGCAGAAAAGCCAACACAAAGCCTGTGTTAAACAAATTACTAATATATTGTTATTATCCAATTTTTTTTTATTTTATATTATTCAAAACTATACTTACAAATGAGGAACAGCATATACAATTTATCATAAGTTGTTTTTCGAGTTCCAGTCGTGTCATGGGGTTAGTGACTTCTGTTGTTTGCTATTTGGTTGATCACATCTATGAGCGAAGTAAAAGGTAAATGTTGCAAAGCTTTGATGGTTGAGTTACACAAGCAAGCAAAGATAAAGGAACATAGACTACAGGAATCTGAAAGCAAAACAGGTGGGAAATGGAGAATAAAACCACAGCAAAGCACTAACATAATGGATTTAAGTTGGTATAGTATGTCGGATTCATTTATCATTCAGAGAGAGAGAGAGACATGACAAACTTAGGAAAGAGTTAGTGTTGGCTCAAACCCTGGAGCAGAACGATACTTCAATGCCACGACCCAGAACATAGCTCACAACCTGACTGTGCCCTGATTCTAACTGATCTGAACACTTTAGGTGTCCCATTACCCTTTTATAAAGCATTAAAAAGCTTTTTTTACACGGTTGCAAAATCAATATTTAATAAAATAAAAATACATATTGTGAAAAAATAACAACATAAATTAGCAATAAAAATACAGATAATTAAACATTTCAAATAACAGAGTGCCGACAGCAATTCTCAAGCGTAATAATTCAATGTTACTTTTTTTTTTTTTAATTCCTGTTAAAGGGGTCATATGACGCAAATTAAATATTTTCCTCTCTCTTTGGAGTGTTATAAGTTGTTTGTGCATAGATAAGATCCGTAAAGTCGCAAAGATTAAAGTCTCAAACCCAAACTGATATTCTTTCTAAGTTAAAACTCAACTATGCCTCCCTAAAATGCCTCAAACACGCCCCCACAAATCTACGTCACTGTGTTAGAAGATTTATCACAATATCGCAGATAATTGCCTTTGATAATGAACGCGATATTTCGTAGCGTGTCAGTGAACTACAGCTCTGTGTATTAAATGCAGCTCCATTTGAAAGCAGGTGATGGAAATTTACTGCTAATCACTGTAAATTTACTGACGAGATGCGCATGACAATCGCATGCTATATATCGCCCAGTCCTAAGGCAAACAAAGGCAGCGTAACTTTTATTCTCGCTGTAGTATTGTTGTCGCCACCGCCATCTCATGGAGATACTGTGTGTTTCCAAATATGGTAAGGGGCGTAACATTTCCGTCACACGCTTGAGGTATTCGGCGAATCACAAGGCACTGGATAGCTGGCCAATCAGAGCACACTGTGCATTTCAGAACTATGAGCTTTGAAAAAACTGGCACGTTTCAGAAAGTCGGGGCAGAGAGGAACAACACGCACTTTGGAGAGTGATTTGCAGGGAGGGTGGGATCTTATGTTTTCAGAGCAATCTTGCTATTGCTAGCCTCTCCTAAATCACCTACTCTACCTTTAAGTCCCAATTAAGACATGATTATAAACCTCACATTTTTCCTGTGTTACATAATAAAATTAAGCTAACATCACAAAGTCATTAGTTTGTAAGCAAAACAGTCTAAAATTGTTATTAACTTATTAACTCCAACAAGTTTATCTCAGTCTGCAAAACACTGTTCATTTGACTGTTTTGTTTGCTTTAAATATTTCACATTTCCAAATTTCATTCTTTAAATTTTAAATATTTTCTTCCCTCTCAGCTAAATGACATGCCCAGTTTCACCTTGTAAGTACATGGAGGACGTTTTAGCAGGACAGCCTGCGGTTTTCATGGGGGCCTGACTACATTAGCATAAATGAGAGTCAGAGAGTCTGTCAGAGAAGAGATTCAGACTGCTGGCAACCTGGCCAGTGGGACAACAGAGAGTTTATAGAACAGCCTTTGGTTCTGAGCGATCAATACAGTGAATCTCAAGTCTCTGCCCTGAAATAGAGCGCGCCAGTGACAAGAAATAAAAGTCTGCGCTGGAGGATGAGGGACAGCAGACATGTCCCTGGGTTGCCTTGGTGACTCTGTAACACCAAAACCGTTGGGAAGATACAAACCCAGCGACCTCTAAGACAAACATGTGACAGATTTCATGCAGAAAGCAGGACATACGGGAGGGAAGTGGGCAGAGACAGATAGAGGAAGATGGGGGAGGTCATCTCAGGTCATGTGCCCACAAAGACATTGTCTATGAGACTACCTTTGGCTGCTGGGAAGGATATGGTACATTTAAAAGTCCATGTTTGCCCTCGAGGAGAGATGAGAGAGCAATTGGGTCAGCAGGACAGCGCTGAGGGGTCGAGAGGATGGGAATCGTCTGTTAAAGCAGGTCTGACACATGCAAATCCACAATAGAGATGTGTCACACACTGCATAATATATAATCTATCTGTACACATCATGCTGAAAGCATGGCATCTGATATCATTGTCATTGCAGCATCTGTGGGTGTGCGAAAGTCCTGCTTGCATGGAAATGTTGTTACAGCTCATAGCTGTGATAAAGCTATAAACATGTTCTGAAGCAGTATACTATACTTGGCGTATTTGTCGTAATTATAATAGTGGTTTGGGAGTGGATAGTAAAACAAATAAATGCTAATAAATGCATGTCAGCTAACTGCACAGTAGTATCAAACCCCATATGATACCATCCACATGGTGAGAGCCGATAATTGTTAGTAATTGTTACCCAGCACACAGTGAGTCTACTCACAATTTACACAATTCCTTTTAAACATCAAAGCAAGAAAAAACTTTTCTCTCATCCTGTCCATCATCAGTGCAAACAGCCCCAAGACTCTTTCAAAACTACAAAAAAAAAAAACCTCTCCAGAGGCTTGATTGTGTGTGTGCTGATTGTTGTGTAGCTCGACCCCCCTCTCTCTGTTCCCTTTGCCTCTGTCTGGCCCCAGGTTGTTTCCAGAAAACACTCGTTCTGTTGAACTCTCAATATGTAACCACTTCAATTAGCGGTTATATTCTCTCACTGCTTCTCGGCTTTGGCTGCTCGATTACAGTACACAGATATATAGGGAAATCGGATAAACAGGCAGACACAGTGCTGTTTCCCACAATTATACAGCATGTAAATATAAATTATAAAGAATATAGCGCTTAGTGCAGTCGCAAGATGAGTTAGCATCAGTTAAATGGAAGTCTGCCTGTTTTCTAAGAGATTTTTGACTACAGGCCAGTTTACAAGGTCATAACCCGTCAGTGTGAATCAAATCATTCCACGTAGCTCCATGCACACACACACACACACACTCACAAATACAGACAAAGTCTTTTTTAGCAAGTCACACACATCTTAGTAATGCCCCTGGGTGGCTATTTCCAGTAATGTGTACAGATTCAGATATCTGAATAGGGAAAGACAGAAATCAAATAAATTTGCTTTTGTAAAGCTTAAACAACACTGAATAGATAAAATATGACAAAAACAGTATCATCAGCATGATTATCTGACAATGTTTAAAAGGGAGTAGATTAAAAAAAAAAAAAAAAAAGATGGCTGGAAAATTAGGCATTGACAAACACTGTTAGAGAACTCATGAGTTGTGCTTCAAGTAATGTTCAACTTTTAATAATCACTCATTAAAGCATTACTAATATTACTAAATATTAATCAAATTTACTGATTTCCTCAAACATCTTCTGAATGAACCCCAGACAGAATAGAATAGATCTATCTACAGTGTTGGGGAAAGTTACTTTTAAAAGTAATGCATTACGATATTGCGTTACCTCCTAAAAAAGTAACTAATTACATTACTTAGCTACTTTTTATGGCAAGTAATGCGTTACGTTACTTTTGCGTTACCTTTGTGTTACTTTTTAAATATGAGCAGGGCTTGATTGTTTTTAATACAATAAGTTCTAATTATAGCAAATGTAAAAGCGTAATGAATAAACCTCAGGCTGAAGGAAAAGTAAATTCACGTCTGTAAAGTAGAACGCAGGAGAAGGTTCAACGCTCTTCAGCAATGAAAAAAACAAAGCACAATTGTTAGTTTATCTAAAATCAAACTGGATCAAAGGTCAGCAGCAAAGACATTGGTTAATAACATGGGATTAGATGCATTTGTGTTGTTTAACATTTAATTATTGCAGGTTTGTGTCATATTCCGAGTTTGCATTTCACGGTTTTAATTCATTTTGATGAATACTAAATCTGTTTTTTGCGAGTGGGATGAATTAATGCACATTCACATTTAGTCTAGAACTACAGTAACAGCATGTTCACAGTCAATAAATGGGAAAAAAGTAACTCAGATATTTTCTTGTAAATTAAAAAGTAATGTGTTACTTTACTAGTTACTTGAAAAAAGTAATATTATTACGTAACTCGCGTTACTTGTAATGCGTTACCCCCAACACTGTCTATCTATCTATCTATCTATCTATAAAACAGTGTCTTTTTTTTTTTTTTGCATTTCTAAAGTAAAACCTACTTCTCAGGTACGTCAAATGTGAGATTTTGGATGTCAATAGCATCAGACTAGTAGAAAGAAAACATCCAAAATACACAGTTAAGTGTTATTTTTTAACACACACAAAAAAATAATAAATAAATAATTTCACACACTGGGTTTCTTTCTCATGCACTGAGCCAGAAATTCTCTCTCACACACACACAAAGTTAATTTTAATTTATTCAAAAGCTGTTGACAGTATTTTCGGATTTATGGAGTGATAACATTTACATTTACATTTATTCATTTAGCTGACGCTTTTATCCAAAGCGACTTACAATTGCTATTTATGTCAGAGGTCGCACGCCTCTGGAGCAACTAGGGGTTAAGTGTCTTGCTCAGGGACACATTGGTGTCTCACAGTGGATTCGAACCCGGGTCTCTCACACCAAAGGCATGTGTCTTATCCACTGCGCCATCACCACCCATATCCCCATATCACCACCCATGATAAAAAGACATATCCAAAATCCCAGCTGTAAATACCTTTAAGATGTAAAAAAAATAAAATGAGTTTTGAACCTGGCTTTATCCGATGTTCAGATTTCCATTCTAGAACTTCATGCAAATTAGTACATATTTAATTAGATAATGTGTAATTTGAATATTCAAACATTATATTTCAGAAAACTTGTGATACAAAACAATTGCCTTAATGTACTGTGATTAATCAACTTGAAAAAGTATGTTGATATCTATTTATTTATAAGTTGTGTTCTCTACACCTGTAGCATCTTTCCATAAATTGCATTACACATATATCAGCATTAAATCAGCCACGCTTTAGATATCGCAATCGGCTATGGAAAACCCAACCACTAGTTAAGAGCACAAGGTTTTTGCCAATAAGGTGATTGCCCCAATGAGCATTAAAAAAGTAGCATGTTCTGTCTTTACTCTGTCTATAATATAGACCATAAAGACAGAGCCAAATCCACACTAAATAGCCATATCAATCGAGCAGATGCAGTGCTTTTCCGGGTTCCAAAGGCATCGGGATCATTCCTGTGATTTAGATGAAATTCCGATGTGCCATGAACACACTTCAACCCCGCATCAGCCCGCAATTACAGGTTCTCCTGGTCTCCCAATTGAGAAATCCACTGCGCAACACACCAAGTCAGTAATCCAGCAACAAAACCAGCTAAGCCGAGAACAATAATGACCTTAATTCAGTGTGCAAAGATTATTCTGCATTGCATCAGAGGTGGTCTGCAGAGGAAACACCAGAGAGAGTTCCATGAGTAATCACTTACAAGAACTGCAAACCCATGAGTCTCAGCAATAAAATTAACCTCCTCCATTCAAACCTTACATATAAACACACAGTTGTCTCAGAGCAGGAAGAGCTTGCTTAGTAACACAAATCTACCAAGAGACAGAAAAATATACATGCATTTTAAACTGTGTGTACGTAATCTTCTGAACTCTTACTCCATGGAACATATCAGCCGTGGAGCAGATCGCTCTTAAAGAGACACCTCTACTTTTTGCACGTACCAGCTCCATCATGAAGCATTGCAGGAAGGACTTGGGGCAACAGCTAACGCCGTCGTAGTAAGAACAGCGGCCCATTTTAGCAGGCAGGATTATCGGAATGTGCTCTTTCCTGATAAGTGGATTATTACGATATTTCTCCATTTCACTATGTGGGGTTGAAGCACATTACCAAAACCACAACTTATGAAATCAGGCGTGTGGCGTCAGGATTACAGAAGAGTGAGAGCGCTTCTGTATTTCAGAGTACGGGAGGCCCCTCACTCAGCACAGCCATAATTACCCATCAGCCCTCAGCACATCACATATCTCTCTCTCTCTCTCGCTAGCTCTCCTTGCAATATTAACGTTTATGTAAGAAATTGCTATTCATAAGGATGAATTTGGTAAATGCTAAGACCTCGGTAATGCTGTTAAAGAAATAGTTCCCCTAAAAATGCCAATACTGTCATTTGCTTAACGTTTATATTGTTTATAAAGAATACATTTCCTTCTAATAAACTATAAATCTTTATTCTGTGACACACTAAATGTGAAGTTTAGCAGAAAGCTGACTGTTTAAGCAATAAAAGTGGATGGTGAATAGAAGCTGTCAAACAGAAAAATGATCATAAATCACCATGAACATAAACTATGCTACTCATGACTAAAGACCAAGCAGTCTAAAGTCAAAATTTAATTTGAATACAATTTAAGATTTTTTTTTCAAATATTTAAGGAGTACTTCTACTCCATAACTTTCTTTTTTCCTTACACACAAAGCTTGGAAGATAATCTAATTGCAAATAAATTAAATAAACTATTACATATTTTCATAAAAAGTTATTTATTGTTATTATTATTATTAATATTATTTTCATTATTAGGACCTTTTTTTATATATAAGGGAAAAAAACAAGGCTATACAGAATCACGATTTTTGAGTGTTTTACTCTTATTGAAATATTATCTTCGATGCATGAAATTTGTACCACACTGTAAAACATTATCGTGATTTAACGGTAAAAAACTGTGAAAATGCTACGGTAAAAACCTGTTACATGGTTAACGGAAACTTCCTGTAAAATTTACAGGGAAAAACCGTAAACTGATATTCCCAGAATTCCCTGCGTTCCATTTCAAATTCTGTTTGCATTTGACGTTTTTTCTTTGAAATAACTATGTTTCTTCTTAGTTTTTTCTTATCAGTTATGTTTATTAGGGTTGTATGTTACATCTAATGTTGTTAAATTAATGTTTATAGCATATTTCATTTTAAGGAGTCTCACCATGATGGTGTTTAGTGCTTGTATGAATGACACTGCATCTGCACCTTCTGTAAATGCTATTGTTTAAAAGTTGCTTGTGATGGGCTTTGGCTCATCATGTGACTTTCTCATCATCACCTGCATTTGGTGGTTATTAGTGTATTTCAAAAGAACAAAACAGATTTCAGTACTCTAATAGGTTGGTATATTAAGATTATATCAGTTAAAGAAATTACGGTATTTAACTGTAAATTTAAGTTAAAACCGTAAAACCTAAAACGTTGCTACTGTATTTTATACGGTAGAATTCTGGCAACCACAGCTGCCAGTATTTTACCGTGAATTTGACAGATTTTTTTTTACAGTGCAGGGTCTTATTTTACATTTCTAAAACTCTCCTTACATTGCAAATTACCTTTAATGTTCAGATCTTTGAAGCAGTGGAGTGAAAGCAGTCATAATATTTATTTTCAGCTTTAGACTGTAAATTGCCTCTCTCACTTACTGGGTATCTGAAAGCTCAGTTTCTCAGCCGAAGGGAAGCTTTGAATGTTGATTCAATGAATGAGAATATTACAATAATGGTTTCTATGCTGGGTTATGTAATTGAAAAATAAGGAGGTTCAGGTAAAAGAAAATCTCAAGGACGCACAGACTGCTGAAGCATGGAATAGTAATTCATATTCATGAACAGAGGAACAGTGGGTGGCTGTATATTTGAATTAAGGGGTGTGACTAAGAGCTGTTCTCAGTCCAATCACTGCCGCCCCACGGCTACATGCTGCAACACGGGACAACATGCAGAAACCTCCACCTGATTACCACCTAACCATTCACCATTACATTCACCTCTACTGTAGATTCAACGACACTTGAACTATGTTTAGAATGGAATACTATCTTACTACTTACTGTATTTCACACTGTGTAGTATACACTGTACGACGCAATAAATAAAAAATAAATACATTTTGTGATATCGTATGCCTAGGGTCCATCTGTAAAGGGTGCAAAGAACTGAAAAATAAAGAAATAAATATTGTTATTTCAATTTGAAAAATATACATATTTATACACTAGAAAAAAATAAGCCTATATGATTAACTTTAACCAGCAATTACAAAAAAAGTCATGTAACCCATTGAATTAAATGACATTTTGAAGTAGAAATACTCAAATAGTATTTTCTTGTAAAATATAGTCCAATATATAATCTTTTATTTACAACTTTGAAATTTTTTACAGTGTGTATAAATTACACACACACACTAATATATATTAATATATATATATATATATAAGGGCTAGCAACGTTAACGCATGTGATTAATCTAAAAATTAACGCGTTAATATTTTTTTTAAAGCAAATTAATCGTTTGATAAGGTTTGACCCCAACTTCTTGCCGTCATCGCCTGCGTCCCAATATGCACACTATCCATCCTAAATTCTATGTGATATTAGTAATTTTTCAATACTATTTAGGGCAGATAGGGTGTATAGTATACACATTGGGACGCAGGGATTGTGTGATTATAAGGCGCCGGGTTAGACAAAAGTGAAGCGAACGCAGAGAGAGCGAGTATCCGAGAGAGAGATGTATACTCATGTGATATAAGGGTACAGCGAACCAGTGTTGCCAGGGTCGCGGTTTTCCCGCACAATTGGGGAAAATACAATCGCGGGAAAAATTACAGAGTCGTGGGTTGCGGTTTTTTGGGCTACTTTTATAATGTACCGCAGCTCCCCAAAGTGTATGTGTATGTGTACACATGTGATCGCAAAAGGAAGTTATTACAAACACTCGATGGTGGTTTAAAGTGAGTTCTGAGTAAAAGTGTACTATTAATCTCATAAATTGTCTTATGTAGCATGATGCTAATGTTAGCTCTAATGCACCTGCAGAACATATTATCATAATACTTCATGTAAGGTCGCAAGAAAATGTTTTGTTGTATTTATTTAGAAATACTTTTGATAATAGTTGGGTAAATGTGTACTGGGATTGAAGCGATGTGGCTTGGTAAATATTTTATTGTCAGTATAAAGGCTGAATAAAAACAAAAGAATAATAAGGATTATGTCTCATACCCGGCGGAGATGTGAAAGGTGCTGTTCCCTTAAACTAGTTTGTCATGCATTCCTTTATTTCAACATTTACAGGTAAATCCTAGTATTTAAAATTTGCGATTAATAGTCCAGGACTTGATATAAAATATTTGATATAAAATATTTGCTGTCAAGCGATTAAAAGTTTTTTATATATATATATATATATATATATATATATATATATATATATATATATATATGTGTGTGTGTGTGTGTGTGTGTATCACAGTATCTCACAGAAGTGAGTACACCCCTCACATTTGTAAATATTTTATTATATCTTTTCACGTGACAACACTGAAGAAATGACACTTTGCTACAATGTAAAGTAGTGAGTGTACAGCTTGTATAACAGTGTAAATTTGCTGTCCCCTCAAAATAACAACACACAGCCATTAATGTCTAAACCGCTGGCCACAAAAGTGAGTACATCTCTAAGTGAAAATATCCAAATTGGGCCCAATTAGCCATTTTCTCTCCCCGGTGTCATGTGACACGTTAGTGTTACAAGGTCTCAGGTGTGAATGGGGAGCAGGTGTGTTAAATTTGGTGTTATCGCTCTCAGTCTCTCATACTGGTCACTGGAAGTTCAGCATGGCACCTCATGGCAAAGAACTCTGAGGATCTGCAAAAAAGAATTGTTGCTCTACATAAAGATGGTGTAGGCTATAAGAAGATTGCTAAGATCCTGAAACTGAGCTGCAGCACGGTGGCCAAGACCATACAGCGGTTTAACAGGACAGGTTCCACTCAGATCAGGCCTCACCATGGTCGACCAAAGAAGTTAAGTGCACGTGCTCAGCGTCATATCCAGAGGTTGTGTTTGGGAAATAGACGAATGAGTGCTGCCAGCATTGCTGTGGAGCTTGAAGGGATGGGGGTCAGCCTGTCCGTGCTCAGACCATATGTCACACACTGCATCAATTTGGTCTGCATGGCTGTCGTCCCAGAAGGAAGCCTCTTCTAAAGATGATGCACAAGAAAGCCCGCAAACAGTTTGCTGAAGATTACTGGAACCATATCCTGTGGTCTGATGAGACCAAGATAAACTTATTTGGTTCAGATGGTGTCAAGCGTGTGTGGGGGAAACCAGGTGAGGAGTACAAAGACAAGTGTGTCTTGCCTACAGTCAAGCATGGTGGTGGGAGTGACATGGTCTGGGGCTGCATGAGCGCTGCCGGCACTGGGGAGCTACAGTTCATTGAGGGAACCATGAATGCCAACATGTACTGCTACATACTGAAGCAGAGCATGATACTCTCCCTTCGGAGACTGGGGCGCAGGGCAGTATTCCAACATGATAACGACCCCAAACACACCTCGAAGACGACCACTACCCTACTGAGCATCTGTGAGGCATCCTCAAACGGAAGGTGGGGGACTGCAAGGTCTCTAACATCCACCGGCTCCGTGATGTTGTCTAATGGCAATCTGTGAAGCTCTGGTGAACTCCATGCCCAAGAGGGTTAAGGCAATGCTGGTAAATAATGGTGGCTACACAAAATATTGACACTTTGGGCCCAATTTGGACATTTTCACTTAGGGGTGTACTCACATTTGTGGCCAGCGGTTTAGACATTAATGGCTGTGTGTTGAGTTATTTTGAGCAAATTTACACTGTTATACATACTGTACACTCACTACTTTACATTGTAGCAAAGTTTAATTTCTTCAGTGTTGTCACATGAAAAGATAATAAAATATTTACAAAAATGTGAGGGGTGTACTCACTTCTGTGAGATACTGTATATATCACATACTGTATACATGTATACACATATACACACACACACACACACACACACACACACGTTACATTTGAATGAAATGTCACATATTAAATGAGTGGATCAGTTATCTTAGAAAAAACCGTTATTAAGCATTTTTAATACGTTAATTTAAAGTACTCCTGATTCTTGGCAGTAGATCAAATAATGAGCCAAGAAGGAGAAGTTAAAATGGCTAATATTACTTCTGGTTCATTTGTTAAATGGAAATGGAAGGTCAAATTGAATGCATGTTGTTGTATACTGCATGTTTTGGCAAATATAGTAGGTCATTTGAGTAAACGTAGCATACTGTGCACATTACACGTAAGCATAGTATAAGCGTAGTAAAAAATAAGCATAGTATGCTTGTATGGCATTCCAAACATAGCCTTGTTTTATTAGCATTCCTTAAGAGTTCATACTTTCTGTACTTATTCATTTATTTACTCACTTATTGCAATGGAATTTGAATTAAACCAAATTCCAGTGCATTTTAACGACAGCTACCACTGCAGTAGTTACTCATAGTGACACACACACACACACACACACACATTCCTCCATAACGGAGGTCAGTGGCCAAAGAGGTTATCATGGCATTTTTGAGCAGGAAAGGCATTTCCAGACCTCCAGAGACAGAGCACATTGTACAACTGTCAAAATATCAGGCCAAACAAAAGGTGCTTACAGTGGGACAAAGTACAGAGAGCTGTGGAGGAGGTTTTTCGGAGACAGATGGGTGTTTTTCAGCCCTAAGAATTCATAAACAACACACACTCCTTTTTTCATGCTGTTCTATTTCCTGAACATGCTCAGCGCGTACAGCACCATATAAACACACACACTGTATATGCATACATCTGCATATATTTTTAGGTACTCAGTAAAATGCATAAATATTTTTTCTACTCAGTACTGCCATGTAATCATGTCATTTCCATCTGCTGCTTTCCTGTGCATGTATGCGATTTCGCAATTACTGCCATCTTACACACCAGAGACAGAAGTTGCATGTGTTTCTGCAACCTGCTCAAACTCTCCACCCGTCACAACCGTCTGATGCATGCACACAAAACCGAAAAACACCTTCACTATCTGCCACACGTCTGGTCTAATTTTGATTGGTTGACTTCTTTATGTAAGATGTGGTTAAGCAAGATTACCTCTACCTTAAGTCACATTTACACCTGGGCCCCATTTTTTTGTATGCTACTTAACTAATGAAAATGAACACTATCTTCTTACCATGCCATTTCAGTTCTTCAAATATCATAGTAAGTGTTGTCAAAGGAGCAAGTGCAATATTTCACACTAGCTAAACAATAATTAATTTTATAAAGCTATGAACAACATCAGGATGTATAATAGCAAATGTATAGACTGCTAAAGCTACCAAAACAAGAAAAGGGAGACACCTGGGAGGAAATTGTGGATAAATTAAACACATTGTTTTTGTTTTCACTGCACCTTTTCATCTGCATTTTCATTAATTACACATACAATCTCATATAATAAAATTTTACTTGCAATATGGATGAGTGATGATCTAATCCTCTTTAAATAAATCTAGGATAATATATTAATAATGCCAAAAAAACAGATATCGCATTAGACAGCTTGATATAACAACCATGTAGGATCGAAATGTTACAAATTAGAAATGTCATTAAAATAAAAGCAATTACTAGAAACAAAACCTGCTTAGGGAGATGACATGACATTTTGACCCTCAAAAAAGAAAATAAGCAATAATAATGATAGAGAGAACCTATGGAACAGAAACAAGCATTTAAATGTACATGTCAAATAGTTGTATTTCTGACCAAATAATAAAAATGAGCCATCATCATGATATAGAGCAACCTGTGAAATAAAAACAAGCATTGCATATGAGCATAAAATGCCAAGAACACATTTACAGAGTTTGCATCTTACTCCTATTATCACAATGTAAGCCAAAACGGCAGCATCCTATCCCAACTTTAACCTGAAATGCAAAACATATAAAAAAACATGATAAAATGTAAACCACACTGACTTACCAAGAAAAGCCATCACCTGAACTGCAGGCCTGTACTCTTTCTTCATGTAGTAGGATTCCTTTTCATGAAATCTGCATTAGAAAATCAATTAATCCACAAGCTGTTTCCAGATAGCAGAGATTGCACTCATGAATCTAACTACAAAACACAAAAACAACAAATTATGTGAGCATTTTCACAGGTGAAAAGGAAGTTGGTACAAGTACAAAGTCACATGTCATCTTTGGAAGACTCTTATTGGCTGTCCGATGGACATGTGGTCTTGCAGGTCTGTGTTAAGGCCTTCACTGTAAATAAAAAATAGTTGTTTCAATTTCAAATAATTTGCTAACCCGCTGAATATTTTAGTTGAGTTTAGCCAACTAAAATAATCCAGTTGTCCCTTAAATTAACATTGAGTAATTTAAAATTTCAAGCTGACTAAACAAAAAAAAAATCAGTCAGCGAGGTAACAAATTATTTTAAATTGAAGCAACTTTAAAAAAAATAATAATAATTCTGCACATAGATGTTGTAAACACACCATCTGGTTCTAAAAAGCATTGTTCTTATTTGATGGGCAATGAAAATTAAGCATATATTCAAAAAAAAAAAAAAAAAAAAGCATTGCCTTAGTAAGAATTTTTAAAGTTTTTGAAACATTGTCTTATGCTCACCAAGGATGCCTCTGTCAAAAATAAAATTATAAAAACAGCAATATTGTGAAAAATATTATGAATTTCAAAATAACTAAGACCATGTTCATATATTTTAAAATGTAATTTATTTATGTGATGCAAAGCTGAATTTTCAGCATCAATACTCCAGTCTTCATCGTCACATGATCCTTCAGAAATCATTCTAATATACTGATTTGCTGCTCAAGAAACATTTCTCTTTCTTGAAAACAGTTGTGCTGCTTAGTATTTTGTGGAAACCATTTTTTTAGGATTATTTAAATCAAAATAATGGTATTGGCCAATTAGCAGCATTGTGTCATTTTTCTGAAGATTCAAATTAAGTGAGGGGAATTAAGGGAAGTCGTGGCCTAATGGTTAGAGAGTCGGACTCGTAATCCAAAGGTTGCGGGTTCGAGTCTCGGGCCGGCAGGGATTGTAGGTGGGGGGAGTGAATGTCCAGCGCTCTCTCCACCCTCAATACCACGACTGAGGTGCCCTTGAGCAAGGCCCCGAACCCCCAACTGCTCCCCGGGCGCCGCAGCATAAATGGCTGCCCACTGCTCCGGCTGTGTGTTCACGGTGTGTGTGTGTTCACTGCTGTGTGTGTGTGTGCACGATGGATGGGTTAAATGCAGAGCACGAATTCCGAGTATGGGTCACCATACTTGGCAGTATGTCACTTCACTTAATCGCACAGAATTTATGCTCAGGTGTTTAGCTAAAAAAAATACATTGAAAACTACATTGAATGGGAAAATTGCTAAGCAATTGCTTTCTCCAGATATTATAGATCTCCTCAGTCCTGAGAAGTTTAAAGAGGACATGGAGGGAGAGAATGATTTAAGACTTGTTAAAATATTGCTGATTGGATGCTGCCGGATCACTGCACACAGCTACAATGTTATTTTCGGCATAACAATAAAACCAGTAAAACATCCCACAGTAAAATGAACAGTGCTAAAATATGGTCCAGTTCAGTTATCTAGTTTACTGTGCACCGGCTCTTTGGATTTTTATTGGCTCACATTGTCTCTCTGCCAGAAATCTTGCCTTTGAGAACCATTGATACACGGCTGTTTAAATGTTTTTTTTTTGTTTTTTTTTAAAGAAATTCATATTTTTATTCAGCAAGGTCTCATTAAATGTATCAAAAGTAACAATAAATACAATATATTTCAAATAATTATTCTTTTAAGCTTTGTATATTCATCAAATAATCCTGAAAAAAATGCATAACAGTTTCCACAAAAACATTAAGCAGCACAACTGTATTCAGCAGTGATAAGAAATGTTTATTAGAATTAGAAAGATAAAATAGATAATCACGAGACAATGAAGCCTTGAATCACAGGAATAAATTACATTTTAAAATATATTAAAATAGAAACAGTTATTTTAAATTGTAATAATATTTTACAATATTACTGTTTAACTGCATCATTGATCAAATAAAGAACACAAGAGACTTCTTTCAAAAACATTAACTTTACCAGAGCATATCTCTGATGCAAAGGAAATTTAGGATGCTGTGTGCATCAGATGACCTTTCTGAGGTTTCTAATCATAACACAGCAGCTATGCTTCATTAATAACATTGTGGGTGATAATCTCTCTTTGTGCTGATGTATCGTGATGTACCACTCACATCTGCTGTAGGCGTTATTGCCATGTCAAATTGGCTATTTTACAACGGCCTCAAATAACTCATCCTTAAAATCTATTACTGTTTTGAGTCTTGTTTTTAACCAAAGTGTTATATAATATGAAGCATCTGTTCATGCACTGATGCCAGACGTATCATTCATCTGTTATAAATAATCAAACATTTTTGAATACAAAATCTTTAAAGCATTTAAGCAACATTTTGGGGTTGAATTGTGGTATGCAGTGGTATGTACAATTTTTCATACAGCATTTTTAATGCATGAACCAAAATTATTTCTCTATTATTTTTTTAATTGCACTCAAGCATGAATTAGATTTGAGAGCTACTGGTAAGCATGTATTATATGGATGCCTGTTTCTGCCATGGAATTAAAAAAAAAAAAATCTCACAATTCAGACTTTTTCTCACAATTCTGAAAAAGTCAGCATTGCGAGATATAAACTCAGAATTCTAACTTTTTTCTCTCAATTCTGAGTTTACATCTTGCAATTTTGTTTAGTTTTTTTAGGGCTGTCAACGTTAACGCATTTACACGTGCGATTAATCTAAAAATTTTAACGCAAATTAATCGTTTGATAAGGTTTGACCCCGACTTCTTGCCATCATCACAGCGCAGAAGGAAATCATCGCCTGCGTCCCAAGGTGCACACTATCCATCCTAAATTCTATGTGATATTAGTAATTTTTCAATACTATTTAGGGCACATAGGGTGAAAAGTACGCACATTGGGGCGCAGGGATTGTGTGATTATGAGGCGCCGGGCTAGACGAAAGTGAAGCGAACGCGGAGAGAGAGAGCGAGTGCCACAGTGCGTGAGAGATATGTATACTCATATGTGATATAAGGGTACAGCGAACCAGTGTTGCCAGGGTCGTGGTTTTCCCGCACAATTGGGCTATTTTGAAATACAGTCGCAGGAAAAATTACAGAGTCGTGGGTTGCGGTTTTTTGGCCTACTTTTATAATGTACCGCGGCTCCTCAAAGTGTATGTGTATGTGTACACATGTGATCGCAAAAGGAAGTTATTACAAACATTCGATGGTGGTTTAAAGTGAGTTCTGAGTAAAAGTGTACTATTAATCTCATAAATTGTCTTATGTAGCATGATGCTAATGTTAGCTCTAATGCACCTGCAGAACAGGTCCAATTCTTCTCCATAATGCATTTTATCATAATACTTCATGTAAGGTCGCAAGAAAATGTTTTGTTGTATTTATTTAGAAATACTTTTGATAATAGTTGGGTAAATGTGTACTGGGATTGAAGCGATGTGGCTTGGTAAATGTTTTATTGTCAGTATAAAGGCTGAATAAAAACAAAAGAATAATAAGGATTATGTCTCATACCCGGCGGAGATGTGAAAGGTGCTGTTCCCTTAAACGAGTTTGTCATGCATTCCTTTATTTCAACATTTACAGGTAAATCCTAGTATTTAAAATTTGCGATTAATCGTGATTAATCACAGTCCAGGACTTGATTAACGCGATTACATTTTTTAATCGATTGACAGCATTAGTTTTTTTCTTCTTCAGAATCTTTAGTTTTCACCTCAATTCTGTTTTGTTTATTTTTTTTCACTATGGAATAAAATATTTAAAAAGGTTGTGACTTATCTCACATTCAGACTTTGTTTTTCATAATTCTGAAAAAAAGTGGTTATTTTTCTCATAATTCCAAGTTGATATCTCACAATATATATACATATGTGTGTGTGTGTGTGTATAAAGTTACAAAGCTCTTATTTTATTTTATTCTGTGGCAGAAACAGGCTTCCACAGTATTGTGAACCATTCGAAGAACAACTTTCCTCTGTCGCCACTATCCAATTTAACCCTCATCCTTGTCAAATGTTATAATTTGGGACATTCTAGGTTTTTTGCTGTGGTTGACTGGGTTTTCTGTTTTGATGTGCGCTAGTTAGCAGGGCAGATGTGATGGGGAAGGGATGCGGGCGATAGCATATACTCCAAACGCTCTCAGAAGAGTGCTTGACTATGTCACAGGCTTTAAGAGGACAACTGCACTTCACGCTCATTCTCAGAGATGCCAGGGCCATTTGAGCAGCTTACATAATAACTGCAGCACACACACAGTCACAGCGCCTTCATCAGAGTTTTGTGTATGCTCATGGGACATCCAAATTTCAGCATTTCTCTCGTTTTCCGTGTGTGCAAGAAGCTCATTTCGCATGTATGATTCCATGCAAACACCATTCGCACTCCGAAAACAAAGTAAGGGTTTTTATCTGTGGCCGTCCTTGCAGAAAAGCAGGCCAGCAACTAATTAATCATTAAATCTGAAATTAGCATACATCATCCTGTGCCTGTGTTTGCAGAGGCCCATAGGAGAACAGAGAGAGAGAGAGATAGAGGGAAAAAGAGGAGAAGAGAAAGAGGGAGAATAAGAGAGACAAAAAATAGATCTTGGGTCTTGAGGACTGATTCACTGGGAATTAAACTTAAAACTTCAGGTGTGGTCACACTATATTTTAAGCATGTCTAAAATTATTTTAGGCACAGTAATGAATTCAGGTAACATGATATGATTCATTAAAATTGGATTTTTATATTTTCACAATATTTACATTTGTATTGCTATGTGTTGCTAAGGTGTTAAGAATGGTTGTTAATGCAATATGCATAATTAAGTGTGTTGTGATTGTGGTTGAACTTTACTAGCATTACTAATAAAATCTGAATTCTCAAATGAAATAGTATATACTCCAGTAAAAGGCAATTTATGTGGAACTTTATCCCTGTGGAATCTGACATATGAAATAATAGTCTGCACAAATGGATAAAATAACATAAAAATGAAATGGGGGGGAAAGTGCATATGTGATTTATCTTCATATTTGATACAGGTCATATACTTTGATATGAGAATATAGAGCTCATACTTGAGAGTGAAAAAAACACCTATATGTTATTCAGAGGCCCAAACTGAGCAAAACGTTACCATTTGAATCATTTGCTGATATTTATATGGCCAAATGTAAATCAATAACATCTTTATAACAGTACCAGACTACATAAAATGCATAGTTGTCACTCTCAATACATTTTGCACAATAATATCACACAAAGCATATAATGAAATGTAATACAGTGATGAAAAGCCTAATGTATCATATTTGATAGTCACATATTACAATGATATTTCTAAAAAAATAATATATGGATAATCAAGTAATCCTAAGCTGCTTCAGTCCAGTAACTGTACACCTTGAATTATTGTAAGTAATTGTTACTTTAAAAATCAATAAATATTTCACAGCAATTATACTTGCTAAAAAAACCTGTATATTATTGCTAAAAGTATACTAAGTAACTATTAATTAGACAAAAGAATGTGTGTAGAAGACTGTACAGAACAGGGTTTTCAGAAAATTTTAGATCATGTTGAAAATTTAGAGTCATTAGAAAATTTGTGCATCAAATCAATAAATAGTTCATTTTCAATCTGTGCCGCATATGCTTGCGTTTCTAGTCTCCTGCTTTCATATGCATATGAATAAAGGTAAATGGAACACTAAATCTAGTGTGACCTCCCCTTTAACCTTGCTCACACACAAACATGTAGCTGTAAACAGGGTTTGAGGATAGAAAATGTATTTCACAGAGGTATGAATGAACTAAAGGTGTACAGACACTAATTAAAAAGCTCTCTCTCCCCCTCTCCTTTCTGACTTTGCTCAATGGAATCCATTTACATTTACTACTGAAAGGTCAGCATCTTTGTAGCATCTGCCTTAATCACATGCACAAATGAAAAGGAGGACAGCAAAGATAGCTAACTCCAAATCTAACATAATAAGACAATAAAAAGGGACAAGCATTTCTGTAATGCATATAGAAACATGTAGTACGCAGCAGTCTCATCTGAAGACATTTTCCAGGTTGAATTTGAATTAAGCTCTATCAACAGCATTTGAATTTGTAAGAGCAAAGGTGCGTGTAAACATATTTTGTGGTTGTTTGTCCTCCAGCAGTTTTTTAGATTAAAAAATAATAAAATAAAACAAGCAAAGCAAAAATCAAAATTGAATTTAAATTTGACCGGGAGAGGAACTTTTAAAGACTTTTTCCAATGTCCAATGCCTTTCCAAAAAAAAAATAATGATAATAATAAATAAACAAACAAACAAACCAGAGTTTTTGATATTAATGTTTGTTTAATTAAGATTAATTAAGATTTTTTTTTGTACATTTTAAAATAATAATTATTAACAACAATATTTTTTTCTTTAATGATTAATTACTCAATTGATGATAATGTTTAATAATAATCATCTATTGTAATTTAACAATAAATATTAATAATAAAGTATACTTAATGGATACATTTATAATCCACTTCTGATTTTTCTCTGTTAAAACTCATTTTCCTGTATCCCTGCACATATCATTGCGAAAATAACGGCCTTCTGGCTATACTGTCAAATTTAACATTTATTGCATTGCCTCATTTACTTCTGTCAACTAAGATCTGTGCATCTGAGAAGGAGGAAGCATGTAACAAATTTATACATTTCACGTAATGTTGTTTCACATTCAACATCGCTCTTTCTCTCTGCCCCATTCGTGTGCTGCTCTTTCCTGTTTTATCTCTCTATCTCTTTCTCTCAGGAAAAGAGCAACTCTCCTGCCCTACAAATACTCCTCAAATTACCGCACTAGTCAATCAACAACTCTCGCCAGCCCCAACAGATACCCCACCATAAATAGCATCTACACTCGTACCAAACAATGTGGGAAGGGCCTCAAAGAGGATGCGCACAGCACTACCAAAGCGATTACGCACCCCAGGACACGCGGCCCCCTACAGCAAATGACAAGTCCCTGCAGTTGCTGAGGTTTTTCCAAGAATAGTACAGCACTGAGACAGAGAGAGAGGATGCGTCCCCAATGGGACACTTCGAGATGAAAATACGGAAGTAGGAAGGTAGTGAAGGGTGGCCCGACATCCCAAAGGCCCCACTGATGTGCATGGAATTCGACAGGGCCTGGAGTTTGCCCATTTTCTGTAGGGACAGGAATAAAAAAAGGAAGAGGAGGAAGAAAGAACAGGGTGGGTACATCCCTCTGAGTGGTGCGCATAAAATGGAGACAGATACAGCAGTGCTGGAGGAGGAAGAATTCATATGCACAGCTTCAGAAACGGGGGCTCCACTGCAGGAGGGAGAAAAGAGAGGGAGGGAGGGAGGGGCACCAAAAGCTCTAGATCCCATAGATAAATATTTACACAGTAAGAGACAAACCCCCCAGCCATGAAAGAAGAGAGAGAGAGAGAGAGAGAGAGAGAAATGCTCTAAAAAAAGAGAAAGGTGAAGAACATTTCCGTTAAGATTACACAAATGAAACAAAACACAAAGAGTAACATTTGAGAATTTACAAAAGAACCTGGAAAATGGAATCTGTCAAGCTGCCTGGGAAAACATTCTGCTCTTTTGCAGGGGTCAGGATGCTTAGAATGAAACTCCTGTATTTTAAAGATATTATCAGTGCAGAAATAAAGGTAAGAGCAAAGGTGCGTGTAAGCAACTTTTTGTGCTTTGCAGTCCCTTCAAATTTCCATCAGGCTCCGGATAAATAAATAAAGCGGCAGTATTTCATTTGAATTCCTGCCTGCTTATATTCTATCTAATAAAAACCTCTCCGCTATCCTTTGCAATAAAATACAAAAAAACAAAAACATAATAATAATAACAATAACAATCATCATTATTAATCATTATTATTATTAATAATCTTATATAATTAAATATAATTACTGAATAATCAATCATATGATCTACAGTATATATATATATATATATATATATATATATGTATGTATGCATGCATATGTATATATACACTGTATATGTACATACTGATACATAAGTAAATTATTCAATTATTCCAAAAAAATAAATAAATAACCATAGTTAACTGGTTAATATACCCACAACACTACAGAAGATAAGCAGTAGGCATAATAAAATAAAATAATGTGAATGTATATTTGGATTTAGAAACTGTTTGGAAATAGAGACTGTAGAGATTGAACCACTTAAAACTTTACTTGAATGCATCTGGTCAATACTCTCTTGTCCCATTAAGGCAAAAGAACAAAACTATAACTAAAAAACAACAACAAAAAAATGTTTAATGGCTACAAGTTTCCAAGATAGGTAAGTTTGACAAGAAAAGGTCAGTAGATTGCTTCTCAAAGTACAGTATGAATGTTTGATGGCCTGAGGCATCAGAGCAGAAAGAGGACGGTGAGTTTTGACAGCGGATTAGAGACTAAAGAAGATGAGCGAGGTGATGATAGAGGGAGCGGTGCTCCAGTCTGACAGCGGGGAGAGCAGGACGGCCATATGCGCCATCTCTCTGGGCCCTCAGGGAGACAGGAGACAAGGTGACGTACTGAACACGCACGTCCCTACAGGAGCACTGGAACCTGATCAACAACACAGTCACTCCAACAACCAGTCTCACGCAGTGAAACAGCAGGAAACGGGACAAGACGAACGCAGTCAAAAGTTACAGTGATGAAGTCAATGATCATGTAAGATCATTAGTCTCAGCTCATCGGTTTTTCCTTACAAGACCTTGTGCACAAATCAATGTGCTGTATTTCACAAAAGATTAAAGTCTACAGTGATGCTTTAATGAAGCCCCCTACAGACGAATAAATTCTCTCTCCGTCTCCACAAGAACATTCTTTACTTATTATGTTGGTATCATCTATTTTAGATAAATCTGTCCTTAAACAACACATAAAAACAAAATAAATGTTGTTTGATAACTTTACATGCCAGTCAGAGTGCACCAGTGTAGCATGTCATGTACAGTACATACGCTAATATTTCAGGGGTTGCAATGACTTGATGACTAGTCAACTTGTTGAATCTGTATTAAATAGTCATGGATCGTGATGTTTGTCTCTTTTATTATTAACATGATTTCTGTAGAGAGATGTATGAACTGGATAGTATATAAAGCTGTGGATCTTCCAAAACTGCAAAGACCATTGATTATTACATAAAAACACTGAATCGCTGGCTAATCGAGTCATTTTCTGGGCAACTAGAAAGTATTAGTCATACATGCAGAATATGATACAGAAAAATGCTGTTCTCAAAGCATGAGGTGTTCTTTGTGAAACATCTCAAGAATTCATTAACTGCTGAACTTCATTACACCATCTCTCCATGGTGCAGCACATCAAGAACATGCCGTGCTTTGAGAACGCTGATGAAATCTTCATTGGCAACACAAGCACTGCAGCCCCCTTTTAAGTCCCTCTAAAATCTGCAATTAGTTTGTCAGCCCCCTTAAAAATCGGTGCTTGTGTGATCTCTCTTGATGTTTGTTGAAAAAAGAGGATGCAAGCAGCTGAGGTTCTTATGTGCTTTTCACACAGAACGTAGTCTCACATTCCAATACACTGCTTTGTCATTGTTTTTCTGTGAAAATATGTGGTAGACGATGTGTCTGGTCATTGCGCTTGCTCCTCACATCTTTTGCAGCATCTCGCAAATGACACAGTGTTCTAAAAACACAGCGCCTATCAACTTGCTAATGTAAAAAAAAAGCTTGCAAGTCTTGCCCTGCCTCTGGGGTCTTCTGATTGGTTCACTGTTTTGGAATGTAGATTCGTTTTTGGAACTTAAAGGGGTCATATGATGCGATATCATGCTTTCCTTTCTCTTTGGCATGATACAAGCTGTTTTTTGCATAGATAAGATCCCTAAAGTTGTAAAGACTTAAGTCTCAAAAACAAAGAGATGTTCTTTATAAAAGGTCTATGCCCACCTAAAACGCCTCATTTAAACACGCCCCCACGTCTACATTACTGTGTGTGAAGATTTGCATAACACTGGCCAAATGTACACGCAAAGAAAGAGGGTGTGATTTTTATTCTCACTGTAGTATTGTTGCTGCTGCCGGCGCCATATTGTGGAGATTGTGAAAGCGAAACTACTTTGTTTGGGCTTCCAAAAGAGGACACAACTAGAAATCAGTGGTTAAGTTGTATTTACAACACTGTTCCAAAACAGTTCAATCCAAATATTAGAGTGTGTGCAGCGCATTTTACGGAGGACTATTTCCTGAACCTGGGAGTAGCCTGCCAGCTTTGCACAAAGGCTGTTTCTATAAAGTGGGGCAATTCCAACTTTGCAAGGACAGTCTGGCACTTCTGACTCACAGCCTGTAAATATGTTTTCATATTTAAAGAATTTGCCACTGACTATTCAAATGTGAGTTTTGAGCAGTGTAGAGAGTAGTGCTTGTTGTTTGGCGTTTCTCCAATCACAAATGCAGACATGGTAATGTTTACGCGACGCGATGCAACGTGACGCGTAAAAAGACAGTATAAGTCATTATAATCAGTAATTATTCCCCACTGGATGCAACAAATGCCTCGTTTATAATGGGTTTTATTGTTATCGTCGCGCCAGGACACAGCATCACAATACGGTAAGGGGCGTAACATTTCTGTCACATGCTTGAAGTATTCGGCCAATCACAACGCACAGGACAGCTGGCCAATCAAAGCAGACTTTGCTTCTCCGAACGATGAGCTTTGTAAAACTACGCGTTTCAGAAAGGATAGAGAATCTTGGCTCTGGAATACTTGATTCTAATCGTTGTGCCTATCAACTGTATGAAAATTACCTCAGAGAACTTCCCTATATTAGTCTATTGTAATACTGTTGCAGTGTGCATCTGGTTGGCGATTGTTTTATACATTAATAGACTGTTTTCTCAGAAGAAGCTTTAAGATAACACAAATACCAGTTAAAATGAACTCAAATCGATATTTAATGTCTATGCGTTTATTTATTCGTTGAGTAGCCGTGTAATAAGTTCCACGTTGGTCCTGGTCAGCTTATCGTGCTGCATGACCATTAAACAGACTAACCGTTCCCTATCGCTGATTAACGCTGAGGACACACTCATTACTAAAATCATGTCTGGTTTGAGCACTATTAATGGTGATAAAGTCCATTAGCTGCGTGTTTACTGTAACTGGAAGCGATATCAGGCCCTGTGCGGTGTTTCATCCCACACACTCTCCCCGTCTGTCCTCTGCATGAGGCTTAGATTAAATAATAAATGATCAATATCCACCCGGCAATCGCCACAGTGACTTAGTGCAGCCATCGATCTGGAGCCTGGAGGGACGTGATGAAAAAAGAAGTACCGTGACAGGTCGCATCGTCAGGCTTCAGCTCCCCAGACTCGGGAAGATCTGCAGCTCTGGTAATCTAGAGCGGCATCTAAAGTCTGGGCACACCGCCGAATGCAGGAGCCACTGCGTTTGTCCTCACTGTGTGTTTTTTGGTGAGGGAATGTGATTTGAGAAAGAGATGTGATTGAAAGAGTGATGGTTTGTAAGGGCTGACAAGGTATTGGTGCATTACAGAGTGCATTTGGAGCTTGGCAAAGGTCACGCGCTCACAGGCAAGGGAAGATCATCTACACTTATTTTCCCTGTCTACCTGAGCTGTCTGATGTTGAATTCAGATTTATTCCTATCAGAGTCAGTTCAAATAAACCTACCATTAAAATTATAGACTGAGCATTTCTTTGTGTGGGCTAACGTACAAAATCAAATATTGTTTTTCCCTACTGTATACATATTAAATACATACTTATAAACATTTATATTTTAAAGAAATTAAACCTATTTATATAGTCAATGAGAATCAAATTAAATGCCCAGATGTATAACAGTAGTGGAAATTTATGGGTATACTGTCATGAAAATGTAACAATTAAGAAAACATTTAATAATAATAATAATAACAAACTGTTTTAAATTTAAAATAATACAATAATATTAATATAATAATAAAAAGCGAATGACTCCAAATCTGTATTATTTTAGTATCATTAAGATATTATTATAGTTTTTGTATTTTCAATCAGATTGTATTTTTATATTTTCTGATTTAATTTGGTTTAGTTAAAGTTTTAGTAATTTTGTTTTGTGTTTGTCATTTTTATTTTCTTTTTGTTGTTTTGCAGTATAAAATGTATTGCAGTTAACATTTATTTTATTTCAAGTAATGTTTTTTTAAATAACAACTAACAACTAATTACCCTGTTCCCAAAAGGAAAGTGCCTCTTTAGAACAATATAATATAAGCAATTAAAAATATACATTTTATGAGTTCAAAACTCCTATAGTCCCACCTGTTTTACTTTAACTGTACCCTAGGAAGATGATATCCCAATTCAAATAGTGTTCTGTTGAAGAATACACGATATCATTAGGATTTGAATCAAATAAGAATCAATTTGGACAATTATTTAGGATTATGTGATAACAAAAACTTTACAAAGCCATGGCTACAATACTACAGCCAGAGATTGGAAGGTTACTTTTAAAATGTCTTTCACTACAGAATACAAAATACATGCGTTTACTATATTGCATGTTATATATATACATACATATACAAAATGTTCTCTTGTGATGTATGCTGTTACTCCCCGCCCCTGACTACAGCACAAGCACACAGTATATCATGAGAAATGCAGCAGTACAACAGTGAAACAGATAAGGTCCGATGAATCCAAACAACAGAATAATTATGGCATAAAACCACTCGTTTGATGCTTTGATATTCTGGAAAAGGGTGATTCAAGACAGCCACTCACTGGAGGATTATCTCATCTGGTTTTTGAGGCCTTGATTAGTGTCTGATTTTAGTGATGTTGTTTTCGTGTGATTCAAGCTGAGAAGGATGCTGAGATACTTGACAGACTTGATTACACACATACACGCTTTGCATTCATTGGCTGAAAATGTGCTGCTCACGCTTCGCTGAGCAGAGGAACGGAAAACATCTTTAAGAGGCTGAACATCAAAGAAAAATGCCTCATGTAAACATTCCTCTGTCAATCAAAGAGACTGGCACATAAACGTCATTCATTTCAATTGGCTTCCATTTCCTCTATTAATATTCAAATTAAATTATTAGCAACAACTATTTATTTACATCGAATTTTCATCAACATCCATTATTTATGAGAAAATATAATGGAATGTATTACAAGGCACACTAGGCACAGTGTTAAGGGAGTTACATTGATATTTTCTCAAACTACCTACACTTAGTTACAGGTAGTTACAATACTGATTGTCTTATAAATGACCATTAACTACTGTGCTTTTTTGTTTGTTTGTTTTTTAATGGGGCTGTTTTTAAAGAAATAGTTCACCCAGAAATCAAAACTGAAGTCATCCGAGATGTAGATGAGTTTGTTCATTCATCAGAACCGATTTGGAAAAATGTAGCTTTAGTTGCAGTAAATGGGTGCCGCCAGAAAGAGAGTCCAAACAGCTGATAAAAACATTACAATAATCTACAAGAAATCCACACAACTCCAGTCCGTCAATTAACATCTTATAAAGAGAAAAGCTGCATGTTTGCAATAAACAAATCCATCAAGACATTTTTACCTTCAAATATTTCAGTGGATTTTGATGTGAAAGGACAACAGGGAATGGACTTGTTCACTGGAAGAAGTGTTATTATGGATTATGGATTTCTTTAAAGTTAAAGTTAAAAGTTAAAACACCTTAATTGTGGATTAGTTTTTTTTACAAACACATGGATTTTCACTTCACAAGACATTAATTGATAGACTGGAGTCATGCCATGGAATATTGTGATGTTTTTACTCTCAATCTGATGGCACCCATTCACTGCAGAGGATCCATTGGTGAACAAGTAATTTAATGCTAAATCTCTCCAAATCTGTTCAGATGAAGGCAAACTCATCTACATCTTAGATGGCCTGAGGATGCATATGTTTTCAGAACATTTTCATTTTCAGGATGAATTGTTCCTTTAAGTTAGCAGGGTTCTTATGCACTACTTTATAATGCATTATATATACAGCCTTCCCATAACGATATATCAGATAATATTGTGAATGTCCTCATGCAGTATATAGTGACTGAAATGGGCATCAGAAAAAAGCATTCAAGAGTAAGAACACTGATGCTTTAATATGATTTCAGTGCATACTTATCGCTGCTCTGCTCTGTTAAAAGCATTTTATCAATTGCTCAGATATCTCTAAGAGCATTTCCAAGCAGCAGAGGTGTATAGTTTTACTGCAGTAATACACTTGAGCGTTTGTTAGCACCCATTAGACTTATTCAATATCTTCTTCTCAAACTCACAGAAGGTACAATGACCACAAAATGTCAAACCTAGCTGCAATGTCTCTCTCACACATCCGGTGATGAGCGAAGCTAGTGGCTCAGTCACAGAACAAAGTGCTGGGGAAATGTGATTAGCGTGAAACACAATATTATAAGTGCAGGTGTGTTTGAAACCTGACACAGGATTGGAAATGGCTGCGGTTGATTTGGAGCTATTGTGTCTCAAATCACTAGGGGTGTATGACAGACGGGCAGAGGAATTAACATAGGAGTAATTTAGGTTTGTTGGCTTCTCTCCTTCCTGGAGCTCTATTGAGACTTCATAAAACTCTCGTTCCTGGCAGCTGTACTTAAACCATCATTGCTCTGAGATACAAGAAACCTCCATGCAGAGTAAAGCTTATTTGGGGCCTATCATTGAGATCCAGTGTGACTGTGAGGGAAAGCATCACTATTATTACTGTTTAGATTTATTTAACTATACAGACATGAAAGTTAGGCAGCAAGAAGTTGTATCCCTCAGAGCCTCGTCAAGAATTAAATACGGCGCTACCTAAGGTCTATAAGCCTATCCAGTCATCCAAGAGCAGCTTCTGTCTGACTGAAATCTCCATATCTGTTCATTAACATTATATTTAGATAAACATATTTCAAATCAGGAATAAACTCTGACAACATTGGGATCACAAGTTGTAGCCTACCTAATATTTTCCAGGTTGTTCAAGTTAATGTGCATGCGTGTTCAAGAGTAAACAAACAGGTTACTGGCTTCTTACAGCCACAGTGCACTCACTATTCAACAAAGCACTGTTTAGACCAAATGTGTGTAAGGCAGTTATTATTTATCTTATTCATAGCAAAAATGCTGTTGTTCCACACTGCAGATAATTAAGTAATTAATTAAGAAAATGTGACTGTGACTGTAGTTCTATTAAAAAATAGTGAGTAACATACATTGTCATATACAATATGGCCAGTTGTGTTTCTCCGCCAACGAAAATATCCAAACACAACCGCAAAAGTACTGACCGATGTGCATCTTCATGCGCTCTATTACGTACCGGAACAATTCAGTGTTCTGAACGAATCTTTGAGTGAATGATTCGAATGATTCTCTCATTAGGCTTCGTTCCTATGAATCAGCGTTTTTGAACAAATCGGTTGAATAAATCAAGGGAATTACTCACTCATTAAAAAAGTTGTTACGTTTCTAGAAAAAAATCTGCAGATTTGAAAGAATCAGTTCAAGGAATCAATCAAATGACTCACTCATAAACACAGTCATCACCCCCTACTGGCGTAACAATGTGACCTGCAGAAAGAGTCAATGAAAATTGTCACCATTAATGCACAGGCCAGTAATGACAAACAACACATTTGCAATCACTTATAAAATATACATAAAAACAGCATCACATTGTGTTGGAAAACTCTGAAAGCATCACTTGTTTTTATGAAAAAATGTAAATGAAAAAAACCCAGTTGAAGTAAATCCGCTCCAAATTCAAATCAACTAATCATTTCTTCTCTTGAAGAATCAGTGCCATGTTTTGCATCCGTGAAGTATTGTTACACCCGGGAATTACTTGCTAATACATAATGCAACAACCGCCACATAAAGAGCATCTGCATGCATGCAATTTCAGCTTAGACATGTGATTATACATGTTAAACGCACCATCACGCATGTTGCCATGCTGAAATCAAAGATGTTGTGGAAGAGGTGGGCTAATCTCGCCTTTCCTCCCTATAAGCGCATTACACATCTCTGAGCCAACTTCATCTGGAAAGCGAGCGCCTCGTCCAATCATTACAGGCGCTGCTGATGTCAGCTCCAGCAGTGATACAGCTATACAGCAGATGTATGCTGGGTGATGCAACCGTCATTCAGACGAAACAGGTTGTGAGAGAGATAGTCACAATGGGTCAGTGGTATACAGCTCATGACTCAGCTCTTCATCTGAAAATGATAAATGCATGTGTTTGTAAACCTTGCTTGGAAAAATCTACTTCATAAGAGTGGATGTAATGAGATGATATTACATAAAGTGCTCTTGAACGCAATGACTTTTCTTGAATGGGAAGCTCAGTGCATCTGTTTCTGGGTAGTAAACATTTCTTTCCATTAAGAAATGCTGAAGGTCAGTGTGATTGTATCTGAAATAAACCAATTCACAATGCATAACCTAACACAACACGCTTTTTGTATCTACTGTAGCTCTTCAGGTCCCAGGCTCAATTAAAGAGGCACAAAGCTTGTAGAAAGGCAGATTAATTGTAGTTGGTTTCCTTGACTTTCCTGACAGCAAGGCCTTGTAGACAAAAACATTGAAAAGTTAGATTGATCTTGCTTAGTTTCTGTGGTCTGAAAATCCTTTAATGAATTTGGGTGTATAGACTAAGAAAAACGACTGGCAACATCTACTAATTTTTTCGAATGACTCACAAAGACACTGGTTAAGTGAAAGTCGCATGTTTTGCTACCGAATGAATCATCATTTTTTAACAAATCAGGTGAATGAATGAATCAAATATCCATCAGTCCGATACGTGTATTGTGAGTCTTATTTAGTGTTGTTTGTCATTCCTCTCAAAACAATCACTATGTCTAAAGCATCTCACAAGTCAAAACATAAGGGCGATCATAGATCACGTTTCAAGCTGTGTTCCTCCCTGCCCTCGCTACATTACGAGCGGGGATACACACAGTTTGCGCGTGGTGTGCCTGGGTGCGAAGCATGCGGAGTCGGCTCTTGAGGGAGCCGACTGCCCACACTGTGAGCGGCTTCCGCTACGCACGCTTCGCTCCCGGAGGGCTCTCTTTGAGGAGGGAGCCTTTGCGAGTGCTCCTCACGGTGCTGGCCTCTATCCTCTTCCTCACCTGTCAGATCTGGTGCCCTCTTCCCGGCGTGGGTATCTCGTTCCCAAAGCGTTTTCGGACACAGCTCGAGTTCCTGAAGGGGAACGTCTCAGGTTAAGCATGTAACCATCGTTCCCTGAAGGGAACGAGACGCTGCGTCACAAGGCCACACTTCCGGCATCCCTGCCAGCACTTGCTTCATTCCTAGAAGCTGATGCCGGCTCCGCCGCACGTGCTTTTAAGCTTCCTGGTCATAACGTCACCCCACCCGTGACGCCTCGCCCTTCCATTGAACTGATTGCACATGTGAATCAGAGCGCGGTCACGCTGAAGGCGTTCCCAAAGCGTTTTCGGATGCAGCGTCTCATTCCCTTCGGGGAACCATGGTTACATGCGTAACCTGAGACGTTTCTTGAGCACTAAATCAGCATATTAGAATTATTTCTATAGGATCATGTGACACTGAAAATGCAGCTTTGCCATCATAGGAATAAATGACATTTAATTTATATTCAAAAAGAAAACAGTTCCATTAAATTGTAATAATATTTCACAATTTTACAGTTTTTACTGTATTTTGATCAAATAAATGCAGCATTGGTGATCATAGGAGATCAAAAGCATTAATAGAACTGCATTAATAGAACACAATATTTTAATACGAAATATTATCACATTAGATTAATCACGTTAACTACAAAAAAGATCGATCATGATTAATTTTTAATCTACTAACAGCCTCAGCCTACATTCATTTATGGAATACAAAAGTGTTATATTTTTGTTGTAATTTCACGCATCATTGCAAACCTTCATTTGCGCAGAACACTGAAGTCAATGAGCAGTTTACGATCCTCCTCCTGCCATCTCCATAGAAATAAAATTAAGCACTTCACCTCTGCATGTCATCGTTAGCTTTGCATGACAACACCCACAAATATTCAGCATGAAACACATGTGAAAATAAAGCGAATATTGTCTGCTTCCATACAGTATATGAACTGCATTGCAGGCTTTAAAACAAATCTCTAAAGATGTTTTCAGTTTGTTTCCTGGGGTTAGAGTTTACATCAATACATTAATGCGTATGGCTCTCAGGTGCCTGAACCAGGGTGAATATACCCTCAATGTCTAGTTATGAAAACAGAGCCAGTATCTTTCATGTCCTTCATGTCCCACAATGCCACGGGCCATCTATATAGCTGCATTAGCTCCTTGTCTGATGAATTGGTTACAGCCTGCTCATATAGGGGATGGCCAAATTCACACACATGTACACACACTCGTTTTATAATACTACGTTCATGCGTAAACTCTCTCGCACTTGTCCATGCGTGCTGATGACAGAGAGAGGGTGAATTTCTGCAGTCTACTCTCCCATTCCCATAGTGTTCAGGTTGCATTAGGTGTGGCACCAGCTGACGGCCAGGCCTCAGAGATGACCCCACCACTGTCAGGGCTAGTTAGCCTCTCGCCAGCGATCCAGGCGGGAATTCTGCATCTCCTCGCTGTTTCCGAACAATCTGACTTCACGGTGTCCCGAGGCCTCTGCTGGAGAGCATGGAAGAGAGCAATGCTGTAGGACTCTTACCATAATTATAGCTGAGTAAGTGCTCCCTTCAGAGCCAGGAGAGCATGGTTGGCATTCGGACAGCCAGGCGCTGGTGTTGGAGCTCAGGGTTTAGAGACTGTGAGTGTGATTAGAGCTCACAGTGGGGCAGCAAGGGGACAAATCAGTGCTGAGAGAATTGGTGCGGGCTAATAACGTCATATAAAAATGCTTAATTAGATGGGGCCCTTTCCGTAATACCAAAATATTCACTTTGAGCTTAGAATCCTAATGAGCCAAGACATATTTTTCTGTCAGCTCCTCATGATTAGGCAACAATTCCAGCTGACATAAATTAGGTTTTGTTTTGTAACTGCATACCAGTTTGATACTGTAGAATGCAAAGCTACAAGCTAATTTAAAGTAGTCAGAATTACTCTTTGAAAAATTAGGTAACTATAAACATTAACCAAATAGCTACTTTGAAGCTTTTTAAGAGGACAGTATATAAATTAAATATAATTTATATATGATGTAATTTATTAATTAATAGAAAAAATATATATCACAGCTTGCTTTCAATAAGAAGTAGGCCAATATATTTATAAATAAACAACAGATTTTATAATTTAATCAGAGCTTGTGAACAGTTGCATTCAGGCAGAATAAAAAAAATGCCATAAAGGGGCTTGAATTAGCGGACTGTTGTTTGAATCTGTTCACTCATACAAAGCATTTGAAGAACCCGGTTCACTGGAATCAAATAAGGAGTTTCCAATGCTAAATATGAGCAAGGGGCCATTTAAAACAACTCCATTCACTATAATGATTTAAAGGGTTAGTTGACCCCAAAATAAAAATTCTGTCATTGATTGCTCAACCTCATGTCGTTCAAAACCCATAAAACCTTCCTTCATCTTCAGAACCCAAATTAAGATATTTTTCATCTTCAGAACACAAATTAAGATATTAAGCTCTCTGACCCTCCATAGCAATGCAACTGTAATGTTCCCAGGTCCAGAAACGTAGTAAGGACATCGGTAAAAAAGTCCATGTGACATCAGAGGTTCAACTGTAATTTTGCGAAGCTACGAGAATACTTTTATTATTTATTTAACAATTCTTCTCCCCCGAGTTACGTCTTCCGCCATTTTGGAGAGTACCCAAGAACGTAATCAACATATTTAGCGTTGTTTAAGTTCGAGGGGAAAGCGTGGGCATGAACGTAATCGGCGTAATCAGCAATGTTTATGCTTAGGGTAAAGTGTGCGTACACGTTGTGATACTCTAGAAAATGGCGGAAGACTCGGTGGAGAAGAGTTGTTGAATAAAGTCATTATTTTTGTTTTCTTTGTGCACAAATAGGATTCGCGTAGCTTCGCAGTTTTAACGGTGTCCTTACGTGTCTAGACCTGGGAACATTACAGTTGCGTTGCTGTCTATGGAGGGTCAGAGAGCTCTCAGATTCCATCAAAAATATCTTAATTTGTGTTCTGATGATGAACGAGGGACTTACAGGTTTGGACCGACATGAGGGTGAGTAATCAATGACAGAATTTTCATTTTGGGGTCAACTAACCCTTTAAACTTTGCAGAGCTAGCCTACTTAGAAGAGAGAGGACTGCTTAAGAAGAATCGATTCACAAGAATGAACTGAACTTTCGAGCAGTGGCGTGCCATTTGGGAATAACTGTTTTGATTTACTAAAATGAATTAGACTTTTCAGCACTATGTATGCCAAATGACCATTTAAGAAGAACTTATTTACTAGAATGAGAAAAACTTTCAGGCACTTAGCCAACACATCATATGATATAGGCTAGAGCAGTGGTTCCCAACCACGATTCTGGAGGCCCCCCAACACTGCATATTTTCCATGTCTCCTTAATCAAACACACCTGATTCAGATCATCAGCTCATTAGTAGAGACTCCAAGACCTGAAATCGGTGTGTCAGACAAAGGAGAGATGCAAAATGTGCAGTGTTAGGGGGCCTCCAGGAACGTAGTTGGGAACCACTGGACTAGAGGACCATTGGAGAGGAATTGAATCACTAGGATGAATCGGACAACATTTCTTTCAGGACAGAGCGTGTTCGTCATTTAGTCCGCTCAGTTGTGACAGCAAAATAACGATGTAGCTTTTTTATGTTACACCACTATTCTTCTTAACGTATCAAAAAGAAAACGATGGCGGGGGGCGTTATTTGGATTAAATATTACAAAGTTAATTTTTTTAGTAAACATTTAGGCCTGCACAAAAAGATCTACAACATACATTTTGGAAAATAGATAGAGTGAAGTTTAATTTCATGAATCCTTCAACTGTTGTGTGCCATCGTACCTTTTTCCTAATGCATCTAATGAGGTGTATGGAAACCATATGCAACGGTTAATTAACTCAACTAGTTTAGCTGCTCATACTTCAATAGACTGCTGCCAGACATACATACAGTACAGCTCTGAAAAAGTCTTGAACAGCCACTAGTCTGAGAGATCAGTGAAAAGGTTGAAGGACAGTGAAGTTTAAACGGATTTGAGTGTTTCTTTTCTACTTTATACCTAAAAAGAAATGTCACTACACATATATACTCTACATGGTTTCATTTCCAAAGAACATTAAAAGGACTGGACAGTATTATTTAAAGACTGCTATGTAATCTTTCAGTGTTTTGCATTCATAATTGTTCATCTGTCATTTTCACCTTCACCTGTATTGTCAGAAGCTACTTTCTATTGCTGACAGCTGAGGCACAAAGACAGTTAATTTTATTTACAGTGTCATTTACTGTTTCTTGCCGAGAAGACCTTCATTTGTCTCCATCTGATAGCTGTACAGGTGTTTAAAGACAACATAAAAAGATTAGATCACAAGCTGCCTGCCATTGTCCTATACGTTTAACATTATATTCATTTACCTGTCCTTGCTGGTATCACCATTATTGTCCTCTTCATTCTGAATCTCATTTAAAAGCTACTAAACAAGAGCACAAGAAGGCATTATTATATTTCATGCTCCCCTTCAGAACACTGGAAAAATGTTACATAATTTAGGGCTATTGAGTTCTTTGATTCGACTAAAGATAGTCTGCAATGATGTTTACAGTGAATAAGAAAGTTTCAAAGTACACGGTGCCAAAAAGAAAGGTCAAGAATTTGAAGATATTAAAACTTTGACAGAACAAAAACCTACCATCATAAGATTTAAGAGTCAAATACATTTGCTCACCATAATAAAAAAATGCATTAATCTAAGCTAGCTAAATATGAATATTTAGTGGTCTGACCCTTGGGGGTGTAAGGTCACATGATTAACCAGAGGAATTATGGGAGGTGTTTGACCCGTTTCTTTGTTCTTTGATTCTTTTCCTTTTTACAGAACTGTTAATAAATCAGCAGTTCTTAGAAATAACAGAATTAATTAGCACTAAATAGAGCTACATTACATTAATCTTCTTGGAATCAAATGTAACTACAACTAAGGTACATATAGACACAGATACATATAGACACAGTGTTTCTTAGCAGAAATCCATGCATATAGGCTGTTGGTATACACTGTCTACACAAATATTTTTTGAAGCTGTAAATAAAACATAGATTATTGGAGTACATTATACTACTTCAGTTTTTCTACTTCAAAATTTCACCTTTAATTCAATGTGTTACTTGCTGGAAAACTATTTCTACACCATTTTTTTTTCAGTGTACTATGACCTATAGTATGCCAGATTAGGGTATACATATGTCTTTTATCATGATATATTTTATCATGATCAATTCAAGGTTGTGGTAATATGCCACTTACTGTAGTACTTCTAAGACTTCGTTCACACTGCAGGTCTTAATGCTCAGATCGGATTTTTTGCTGAAATCCAATTTTTTTGTGCTGTTGTTCACATTGTTATTTAAATGTGACTGCCATCAGTCTCATGTGTGAACCGTATATGGCCCTGAAGTGACCCGCATGCGCAGAAGAAGACATGACGTCAGACGCAGTGCATTGTGTTTGCGGAAGAAAAAAAATGGATGCTGCTCATGTTAGCGTGTGTTTAGCAATTTTTAAGTTAATGTGCAATCGGAGCC
Organism: Barbus barbus; assembly: GCF_936440315.1. Lineage (NCBI taxonomy): Eukaryota > Metazoa > Chordata > Actinopteri > Cypriniformes > Cyprinidae > Barbus > Barbus barbus. The sequence continues at coordinate 25,234,342 of NC_136751.1, forward strand.
TAAATAACGAAGTGATATTATCGTCTATATATTGTCTGCCGTTGTGATTTTAATCTTCCCGCCTCCTCCAGCACAGAATTTTGACATCTGTCGTATTTCAATGACGTAAAAAATCACATTAAATGCACCATGGCCGTTCAGACTGAAGATGTATCTGATTTAGGACCACATATGAAAGTGGCCTGGGCCTGATTTGAAAAAATCGGATTTGTGCTGTTCAGACTGTCGTAAGAAAATCAGATGTAGGTCACAATTGGGGAAAAAAGTCGGATTTGGACCACTTTAGCCTACAGTGTGAACTAAGCTCAACACTTAATAGAAGCATTTCAGATTTTATTCACCCATGATTCCAAATTGTGATAAACGTTAAAGGTGAACTTTCATTCATACAATCTTGCGCTCATTTTAAAGCCATTTCTACCTAGGCTGCCATTTTGCGTTGTACGTCTTCACAGCAATACATTCTACTCAGCTGCACAGACTGACAGGTCATAAATTATGATTCAGGCCACAGGACATTCATAACACCTGGCATTTCAACATGTCTGACAGATGAATTCCCTGCTATAGTTGTGCCACGGTGTATTCATGAAGCTGGACTACAGATGTCTACATTTGGTTAAAACATTCATTTCCACAGTTCACTGCTATTTTCCACATGTTGATGCAGCGGATCCAAACCTTTCTCTGTGCTAACAGAGCGATGACTCGGTTAGTCTCATTCACACATCATTAAGCCCTGATTGGCTGCGTGATGACCTTAGGACACCTGCCACCTGGCCCTTGAGTCTCCATGACGACCGATTGCTGACTGACATTCATCCTCCGCCTGGCACCCACAACACCTTCAAAAGCCAGCCCGGGGTCTCAGGGTTGAGATAGTCGTGCTCGTCACATATTGATTTTCCTCTGCTCGATATCAACGTGGATGTTTTCAACCTTAGACGGCACATATCTGTTATTATTTTACACCTCAGAGCATCAGACAGGCAGAAGCGAACAGAGAGCGAGGAGTGAATTCTCACCGACTTCAGCTGGAAGGCAGAGCCTGCATGTCGACTCCCAGTGCGGGATGATGGGAAATTGGAAGAAAGGGCACTAATGTCTTAAAGGAGTATGTGGGAAAGCATCGCACGAGGAACTGAGGAACAAAGCGTGTTATATTTATGTCAAGCCAGACTGTAGACAGAGCAGATGGCATATTCAATTTGACGTGAACGAACATGAGACTTCGAGGGATGAAAGTACAATAGTTCAATATGTTGAGCGATTGTGTAGTCAACTTGCGAGTCGATCATTTAGCCCCAGGGTGCAAGAACAGTCTGAAAAGTGTGCACATAATAATATACACTAAAGAGGCAAATTATATACTTTCAGCTTGGCTTCAAAGCATGCATAACATAACTAACCAAACAGAAGGTATGGGTTGTAGCCATAGTAAGATTACAATGCAAAGGGACACTAGGGGATCTGAACTTATGTAGAAAGTGTAGAAAATTATGATTAATGCAGTTATTAACAATTAAACAATTCCATTAACAAATAAACAATTCTGTAAATAAATAACAGTAAAAATACATTTTAAAACATGCATTTGAAATGATTAGTAACTAAAATTAATAATGGATAGAAAAAAAGATGCATACTACTCTCTAAAAAATGGGCTTGTAAAACCCGGTTTGTATTTAGCCCAGCATTTGTTAGAGTGTGAATAAAGAAATAAAGATTATTTTCAGATAATATTTTAACAATTTGTTTTACATTTAGTCGAATTAAAACATAAAACCAATTGTTTAATTTTGGAAATACTGTACGTATATGGAAATTTGTTTCCACCACAGGTTAAAAAATAATAAAAAGGGTAATTGCAAATTTGATTTTTTTTTTTTTGTTGTTGTTGTTAGAATTCTGAGTATACATTTTGCAATTTTGAGTTTATATATGAGGGAAAAGTCAGCATTGCAAAGAAAAAGTCTTAATTATAATTTTTTTATTCTATGGTGGAACTGGGCTTCCAAAATAATATAATACAATATCGACCTTGCTATTTTTCAGACACAGAATAAATTAGTCTTAATTTTTTTAGGAAAAGGGTCCTTCGAAATGAGATCATATGTGACCCTGGACCACAAAATCAGCCTTAAGTCGCTGGGGTATATTTGTAGCAATAGCCAAAAATACATTGTATGGGTCAAAATTACCCATTTTTCCTTTTTACCAAAAATCATTAGGTTTTAGACATTAAGTAAAGATCAGGTTCCATGAAGATATTTTGTAAATTTCCTACTGTAAATACATCAAAACTTCATTTTTGATTAGTAATATGCATTGCTAAGAACTTCATTTGGACAATTTTCTCAGTATTTAAATTTTTTGTGCACCCTCAGATTCCAGATTTTCAAATAGTTGTATCTCGTCCAAATATTGTCCTATCATAACATATTTAAGCTTATTTATTCATCTTTCAGATGATGTATACATCTCAATTTTGAAAAAGTGACCCTTATGACTGGTTTTGTGGTCCAGGGTCACATATTTGGGGGTCCTTGGTAATCAAAAGGTTTGAAAAGCTCTGTGATTGTGCACTCCTAAATGCTGAAAAAAAATCACTTTTAGCAAATCTCAGGGTAAACTGGCCAAAAGTATTGATGACTCATCCTGCACTGCACTGCACTGTTGTTTGTCCAATCAAATTCTCTCTAGTCTGAGAAAGCTCCTCCCTCCAATACCACCTGCAACTGAGCTGGCATATACACTGACTAAAGTCTAATACTTCAAAACATCAATGTGTTATGTTGTAAAAAGACCGCCTTTGTACAGAGAAGAAAGGAAAGAACATAAACTTCTACATTTATTGTATAATCCGACACTCTTAAAAAATAAAGGTTCCAAAAGGGGGTTTTGCAGCCATAGAAGAGCCATTTTGGGCTCCCCAAAATAATCTTTCAGTGAACAGCTCTTAAAAGAACCATTATTTTCTTAGAAGAGTATTTTAATAACGTAATGAAACTTTTTTTTTTTTTTCCCATTATAAAGCACCTTTTGTGCAGTGGAAAGTTTCCATGGATGTTAAAGGTTCTTCATCGAATCAAAAATGCCAGTAGAGTCCAGAGTTTGCTTGGAGTTTTCCATGCTGGACTAATGACTTTAACTGATTTGCCGTACGATCACAGGGCCACATGCTGCAACACATGCAGTGGGCCGCAATTTACGATTTTCTTGAGACAACAGTGACACATTGTCTCGGACTAATCAGCTAATATATGACACTGTCTACAGCGAGTGTCAGGAGATTATTAAAGCACAAAAGAAAATATGGACAACAAGATTGATTCATTATCCGAACTGCATCTCACTACCAGCTGCCAGCCAATCAGGAACTAGAATCTCCGTCCTCTACTTTCCATTAGGACTGCAAGGACATTATATACGGCGGAAGAGCACAATATGGTGTCAGTGACAATGGTGATAATGATGATTATTACTTTAATTACAATGACAATTATGATACATAATGGTATTATATGAGCAATGTTAATGGACACGATGACTATGATGTCATTGGTTTTATGAATGCATTCACAGTCAATGTTACATCAAAATGGAGCATATTTACTTTATTAAATGGATTGTTCACCCAAACAATGAATAAAATAATAGTTGAATAATGAATAATTTAACTTACTCGCTCTCATGTTGTTTCAAACCTGTATGACTTTCTTGTTTCTGTGGAACGCAAAAGATGATATTTTGAAAAAGAATATTCTATTCTTGTTCTATTATTTGTCAGACCTTTTTGTTAAACCACCTGTCAATCATAATCCAGTCAACCAATGGATTAAACCATGGTCCCACCCTACATTCATTTTCTCAGTGATTATCCCTTTTTACTCAAAATATGACACATAATGGAGGTAAATCTGTTTTCTGTTTCATTATATCATTAAATTGCCAAATTAGAATGATTCTGAAGGATCATGTGACACTGTAGACAGGAGTAATGGCTGCTGACAATTCAGCTTTGCCATGCAAATAGAAAACACTTCCTTTAAATTATAATAATATTTCAGAAAAATAATGTAAAAAATATTTGATTTATAGTCTGCTGTAGGCTATATCCTGAGAGCAAAGCTCTGGTGCCAGATGCCACTACATGGATCGGATCTGCTATGTGAGCTGAGCTCGTCCTTGGGTGAAGAGCTCTTGTCCTGGGTGATCCAGCTGAGCTGTGTAGCTTGTATTTAACTCATCTGTCTACCTTCAATTTTAGCAATGCCACCCCTGTAGGGTACTGGCTGCTGTCCCTGAGCTCAGACCGCTGATTAAAACCCAGCCAAGGCCAACACGACTCACACTACAGAGCCTCAGCATAACAAACACAGCATCAACCTTCGCACTGAACGGAGGACAGCGAGATCAAAGTAGGCTACATCACTCCTTTCCACTGCTGGCTGGCTGGATACATAAATTGCTTGGGTTTAACAAAGAGAGAGAGAGAGAGAGGAGAACCAAGCTGTTCAAAACGAATCATTCAGATACCTTTATTACATTAGTGGATAAGCTGGAACCGTCTCATCATTGGTGTGGCATCACCGCCACCCAGCGGTCGCAGACTAACACTACATCCTCTGACGGACACCACACCGGTTTGTCCCGCCGTGCCGCTGTTCTGCTAATTAGCTTTGTCGCTTTGGCTGCAGTGTCCGGCCCCGAAGGCCTGTAAAGCCCTAGGTTAACTCGGGAAAACGGGTCTGGATGTGCTGAACACAAGGTGACTGCACACCTCTCTAATATATTGCCGCTTCCCTGTGGAGAGTGTCTTCCCGAAAGCCACTTTCCACCTAAACCGGCTCGTCTCTCTCCATAAAAACGATGCTTAACACCTTCGCTTTATGAGCAAACAGGCTGAGGAAACAGGTCAGCGCTTTTAAAAGTGTTTTTATTCGACCCCCGAGTGCTGTTGGCATTAACTCTCAGGAAATGGTACATTCAGCACCTCAAAACAACCCCCTAAAATAACCCCTTCCCTGTAATTGTGGTTCTGTATTCGCCTAAACGCCTGAAGTTATAAAATGAACCGATAAACAACATTTATCACAATGCATCATATCACTAATTTGTTTGTTTGCGCACACTTTATGTGTGTAGTAAAAGGAATATGAATGGATTCAGTTAATGTGTTTTACTGAAACAATCACGTTTTGGCTTCAGACCAGGATGCTCAAGTGAAAGGAGGCATTTATCTTTATAGAAACACATTACTCTGCTTTAGTATAAAATAGGCTAAAATAAAATAAAATAAAAACGTGTCTTTGGATTCTTAAACTCCAAATGATAAAAATAAGTCAAAATCAATAACGTTTTCCCCTCAAGCAGAACCACATGGTGTCAAACAACACTGCCCTCTACTGGTTGGAAAATTGAGTTTTTTTTTATTTATTTTTTTATTTAATTTAATTTTTTTAAAAGTACGTTTTTGGGTCTATGACCCTGCTGGGAATAATAATAATAATATATTAATATGTAGGCCTATATATATATATATATATATATATATATATATATATAAAAAACACTAAACCCAGCCTAAACTGGAAGTAGCTGGTTTTAGCTGGTCTCCCACCCAGCTAAACAAGTGGTCAAAACCCCTCTAAAACCAGCCTGCTGACCAGCTATGACAAGGCTGGATGACCACCTAAAACCAGCCAACCAGCTAGGCTGGTTTAGCTGTTATTTTTCAGCAGGGAAGACTTTGAAAGTCTAACTAACCCTAACCCTCGATTTTTACATTTTCTTAAAGTGAATAATGCATGCCACTGAAAATGTAAACAGATCATGCAGAGTTAAAGAAAATCATTTCATTCGTCCTACTTATCCTGTTGAAGATAACCCTCCAGAAGAGGGTAGCAGAATTTCACATTGAAGTGAAAGTAAATGGACAAAGAGAGAGGGTCAGCACAGACTCTTAAAATACTTTTATATAAACGGGGATCCTCAAGGGTAAAACGGAAAATTTATTGCTATTTGAGAGATACTTGCCGGATGTGCTGAAGTAAAGGCATATATATATATATATATATATATATATATATATATATTAATAAACACAAACACAGGCAAAGTTGATAAATACTGTTGTCGGTATAAGAGGCGAATAATACATTGAGTATGAATATTACTGTACATGAATAGGTGAGACATTAAACACACTGTACAAAGACAACATTTTACAACTTTACATTGTCCGTAGCAGCTCACTATACATTCACCTGCCGTCTTTCTCACATGCAAACACCAGAGAGAGGAGCAATCGATCGAACAGACATGAACTCTGGTGGGCCACAGGCCTTTTCAGACACTAAGGGGAGAATTTAGAGTTGAAGTATGCATGCTTTTTTAAATTTATTTTATTTTTTATTTTTTTGCATGCACTGCCCAATGTAAAGCCCCTTTCTGCCACATAAAGTATTAGAATGCTTTGGTGAATCATACTTATGATACATACTTAGGACTTATGATAACAAATATTTATGAGATGAAAAGTCAAGATTATGAGATAAAATTTGACATTATAACATAAAAAGTTAATACGAGATAAAATTCATCAGTCACAAAACTAAAATTGACCAAAAAAAGAAAATCACACTTTTGACTTTATATCATAATTATGACTTTTTATGTCATAATTTTGACTGTCATAATTACATTTATGTTAAATTTAACTTGATCTGAAATATGACTGTCAGTTTCAACTTTTGGGCATAATTAACTTTTTTATCTCATAATTTATCTAAAATACATCTTTCTCTTTATCTCATAATTATGATTTTCTATGTCATTATGATTTATCTCATATAAATTAGACCATTATAAATTCACTTTTTTCATAATTGACACTTCTTGTCATAATTTAGAGTATCTCATAATTATGACTTTTATGTTATAATTACATCTTTTTAGTCAATAATATCAGTTATGTCTTTTGTCATAATTGTCAATGAATTTTATCTCAAAATTATGATTTTATCTCATGAATGACTTAATGTATAATTATAAGATAAAATAAGTGATTATGTCATCTGAACTACAATTATGTAATTTGAATTAAAATTATGTTTTTGATCTCATAATCATGTTTTTTTGGTCAATTTAGTTTTTTGTTTTTCATCTCATAAATATGACATTTTTATGTCATAATTATGATTTAACAAAGCTTTAGCTCCTGATTCAAAAAGGAATTATGTAAATGAAGTAACAGTGGAAACTAAATCTGTACAGCCATGTTCAACAGAGAATGTACACAAACATCTCTAGAAAATAAAATTCTGTTTAACTGCAGTACCCGAACGTTAATTGCAGCAGGCAAATATTGGTGGGTTGTGTGAATAATGCACACTCCATAAGTAGCCTAATTTGCATATACATAAAGGAGGTATGCTTGCACTGAAAATAATGACAATTAATTTATTGCCTGGTTAAATCTGATTATGCGACGCAGGTTTCACACCAAAATACTGCCCCTCAATGTGTCTTACCAAAGAGTTCAGAACAAGCCACTTCAACATCCAGCAGCTTCTAGGTTTCCTCAAACAGGTTTCGTATTGTTCCAAAGTAAAAAAAATCTCTTCTACACGAAAACATTTGTTTTGATAAATGTTAAAGCCAAATGAGGTAACACTGAAGGGCTCTTTTGCCTTGTCTTGTGCTTTAGTAACACTAATCTCAATGTGTTCCACAACGTCATTACATAAGGACTTGTGCCTCAGGACTCTTACAAATTAAACTCATCCTTCATTTTAACCAACATAATTAGCATCGGGAGTGGTTGGAATACAAACACTTACGAGCCATCACTCACAGAGCTATTTGTTTAAGACGACATTATTTTTGGAGGTAATTTCCCAAGTTGATTGTTTTTGGAGGCAGGCCAGCGCGAGGGAACGAGGCGCTCGAGGAATGAGCAATCCAAGACCACACAAGAGAGAAAATCACTCGGATTTATCTTACACCGGCTCTGATCTGAAAAACAGCTAAATTAATCTGTAAATTTCCCCTTTATTCTGATGTCTACAAGAACACAAGATGTGCGCTTGCTTTGCTCTCTGTCCTGCAGAGATGCACGTTTCGGCCTCAATGCATCTTTGCAGCATTACACACACTCGCATACACACGTGCACAAACATAAAATATCACACTTGTTCTTGAGTTTCACAACTGACAAAATGTGCATTTGGAATTAATACAGATATATTTACAAATATATAAAACCACCCAATGAGGACACTGGAATGGAGGAGGCCAACCTCTTATAAAGGTCTATGAGACCTACGAAAGAACTGGGAGTGATTACCCCACTCCCATGACCACAGTATTTACAACACACATTTCCAAATCCTCTTCTGAATTCTGCTCTAAACCAAACAGAGTGTATGGGAACCTCAGATGCTATGTTATGACAATTACGATTTTTTGCTGCATGTCACTACAAGCAGGTCATGTCATCTCCGTTCAGGCTAGCGGACAAAATATCAACACTGGAAATGGATGGAACACCTCTGACTATATAAACACCTACGCTGACCAATCGACAATCTGTAATGGCGACACGAGGAGGTGTTATTGAGGGACACAGTGACCTCCCTCATGTGTGTTTTCAAGTATTATCAGGAGCACAAATGCAAAAGCCTTCTATGTATACTTTTACCCATAAGATGTTCTACATTTAGCTAACAGCTAACAGCTAATACTTTATCGAGGGGCTTTTTGAATGACACTGTTAATGAGCGTTTTATATCAACAAGCACTTGTAATCATAACAGCTCTCTTTCTCGATGAGGAGCGGCCGAAATGTGTATGTCGGTCAGCTTTGAACGCTTCTAAAGGAGGGAACGGCAGATTCCTGTTGGGATCTGAGAGTTTGTATCCCTATATCAAGTCCTGGTCTGAATCCAGACTCAAACTTGTGTTAGGTCTCTGAATCCAATATCCCAACTGAAGTCCAGATTGTTAGTTTGATGGGTAATGTGTGGGTTGAATGTACATACGAATGCTTTGTAGCACACTGCAGCAAGATTTCTCTTCGAGGACTTGATGTTTTTGGTTGGTGGCCTGAAATTGCTATTGATTCTTGAAACAGATTCTGGCTGCTCGTCCGCACTTCGGTCCAGTAGTCTTTATCTTTCCGTATGGCTAGTTACGAATTTAGCCTTTAGAGACTCTGTCTCGCCTTGCTCTGTGGTTCTGGCATTATTATGTGTACAAATTGCTTGAATTCAGAGCAACAGTTTCAGCCGCAGTTCTAGCTCTTTGAGTAGTTTCTGAATATATGTTTCTTGGCCAAGCTGGGAAAGTTCCCAAATAACTTTTTCAACAAGATCTGTTCAGGTGATCCTTAAATCAAGAAATGAACTGTCGGATTTATGGAGATTCTGAATTTTTGTTCTCAGATCGTAGGTCCTGCTTATTCTCCATCAGTTGTTCAGTTCTGAGTTTGGATAATTTCTGAATACTTTATGAATCCATCCAGTATAGAAGGCCACGTTCACGAAAATGGCCGGTCGGTTGTGTCGGGCACATCCTCTGCCGTTTATGCTCACGCCGACAATGACTTTACTGTTACTCTCTTGGCATACTAGAGGGCCGCCATAGTCTTTCTGTAAGCATGAAAAACAGAAAAAACAAAAGGGCAAAAATTAATATTTATAAATACATATAAATATGACAAAGGTAAAAGTGCCATCAAAACCCTTATAATTTGTTTCAGTTAAACGAAAAATAAGATTGCATTTGTCTCAATATGTCAGCAATTTAAATAAGTAGCCATTCAACCATTCAAAAGTTTGAGGTCGGAAGATTTTATTTGAATATATTTTAAAATGTAATATAGAAAAAAAAAAAAATTCTGTAATGACAAAGCTGAATTTTCTGCATCACTACTCCAGATTTCAATGTCACATGAAAATAAAAATATAAAAAGTCACATTTCTTCTTATTATTGATGTTTATAACAGTTTTGTTGCCTAACCAATACTTTTTGTGTAGGATTCTTTGATTAATAGAACATGCAAAAGAACCACTTTTATTTTAAATAGATAAAAAAAAAAAAAAATGTCTCTACTGGCAATTTCATGCATAATTGTTCATTTCTGACCAAAAGCATAAAAATAAAACCATTACTGACCCCAACGTTGTGAATGGTAGCTCATCCTGCAGAGAGTAAATCTAGTGAATAAACTCACCTCGCACACTCCTTCATCTCTCCTGCCACCAGCACACAGTTTTGAACTGGTGATTGGAATTGTCCCTTTGTGAAGCTGCTGGCATCGTTCATTGCTCACTATGGGCAGATGAACTCTTTTCAACGTTCCCTCATGTCCAGTGCCTGAGAAAGCCAGAAAACACTCTATTAGAGACTATATTTGGCACATTTACTTGAGAATGAACTCAGATTTGTGTGCCTACGCTCCTGCTTACACACTGTTACGCTATGTAGTTCCAAACCACATAAACCTTCCAAAATGCTTTCATCATCAACATTAATTATTTCGGAAGCTGTTTGTTAATGTTGCCCTCACAAGAAAACTAGAACTTTTTTTGCTCTCACATTTGAAATATTTGGAGCATTTTTGTGACTTTTTTCCCCCAAGCCTTGGGTAATTTCCTACCCTGGTCTCATTTTTATAATGTATTCAAGTGTTGTTCCTTGGTGTACACACAAGTTTGGGTAATGGATTCATGCTAAACAAAATAACCTAATTTTATAGTCAGTTGAAGCCACTGGGTGGTTGTCGTGTGAGGCTGGAAGCAAGACAGCAATGTTGTGTGCCTGTAAAGCTGTCAGGTGGTGGGGAGTCTCTGATGACTGGCTCTTAAGTTGAACCCACCTTTGGTCTCACCCCAGCCGTACACAGAGCATATGGTGTCCTCCTGAATGCTGCAGTCCGCCACGGGCAGCTGAATAATTCTTACACGCTCTCTTGGGAGTGCAGGTCTATGTGAAAAAGGAACAGAGAGGTCATTTCATCAACAACAAAAGAATAAGATCGGAGATGGAATATATTAATAATATACATGTTGATTAATCGGCAGTTCTTACTGAGTCAGTCGGAGCAGGGCGAGACTAGAGCCTTCCGGGCCACAGATGACGTGCGAGATTTTCCTCTCCTGTCTGTGGAAGTCATTCTCACCCGACTCGTTCAAATGGGATATACCAAGCCAAACTCTGTACTCTGATAGGTCAGGCACACTGGGGAGCATATCATAAAAGTATGATTTCGAGTTTTGGGCATAATTATTCATGAATTCATTTGTGTGTGTGTGTGTGTACCAGTAATTTAGTTTTTATTACCATTTTCTACTCTCTCTGATCCTTAACATTAAATGGGACATTTTTTTGCTACTATGTTTTTCATGCCAACAGCTTTTTATAATGAGGTGCATCAGATATACTAGAAAACTGCATGTTTGCAAGTCCAAAATACGTTTTCAGCTTCTTTGCAATTAAAAAGTTCAGAATAGATTATTTTCCCAGCTTTGAATTTACAAATGGTCTTAAAATTGAATTTTTTTTTAGACTAGGAAGGATGTTACAATATGTTTTTGTAGTAAAATGATTTTTCTTATCTCAAAAGTTCAAGCTAAATTTGATTCCTCGTGATACGACCTCTATATCGTTTTTGTGGATATGTAGATTTATGGATGTTTCATGCTATAAGATGCATGTTCTAAAACATCCGCAGCTTTGATTTGTTGGGTTACATGCTCAAGACAAATCATGGAAGCCTGCTGATCATTGACCCTGTGACCCTGAGAATCCAGAGGTCAAGGCCGGGGCACGATGGTGACTGTGCAGCAAGGCTGGAGATAATTACCATGACGAGAAGCACTGTCTGTCTGTCAGCACCCACTCCTCCCTGACCAGAGAACCTCCGCACCAGTGAGTGCTCCTGAAGAGACCGAGAGACATGAGACAGTGACGCATCTCCAACATGACTCTCACATTATAAAACATGACAGTGCAGGGCTTTACTTCTGAGGAGCTGTCTGAACACTGACTTTATGGACAACTGCACTTTATTTGGAGGGAATTTTACAGCCAATCTGCCTGCGATGGGCTTTTTAGGATAACAGACAATGTGTATACTTCTTGCTTGATATAAAGAAAGTGGGGAAACACTCTGTAAAAATATTTTATCTTAACTGTAAATATATTGACAACACCTAATAGTATCACATGTCAATAAGTCAGTAAATATATAACAAGTCATTTTAAAAACAGTCCAAATAAAAGAAATTCCAAATAAATATGCTTTATAGTCAATGAAGTCTTACTAGAATTACATACTGGTAATTCTTCACCTTTCAATAAATACACATGGGTAAGTCTTGAGTTACCAATTCTTAGTGCGCTACAAATAATGTTTGTTAATGATATTATTTAACAATGTTATATCTACATATTTTGCAAATTGCTTACCCTCTCTGTATGCTGACCATCCAGCTGCCTTCTTTAATCCGGACAGGCCCACCACCGACGATTCTCACCTGCTTGTGAACAAAACATGAGGTCTTTGTACCCTCATCTGTAAAGAGAAACGAAAAGACAAAATGAGGGGTGACGCAGAAGTTTATCAGAACACAGAAAAACACACAAATGTGTTTTTGAAATAATCTTTCTAATGTAATCTGAAGCAAAAGAATATCAGATGGAAATCTGCACAGTTTAACAACACTTGAAAAACATGATTACCTTTTTGTGGCAGATTGTTATGTGAGGGCTCACCTAAAAAGGAAGGAAGAGGAAAGAAAGCTTATTTTTGTTCTAAGCAATGAATAGGCATGAGAAATTAAAAAAAGATGTGGTCACCAGTGATGGCTGTTTAGAGTATAATTTGAGTGAAAGTGTGTGTGAGGTCTTTAGCATAGGACTTGGTCCAGCATGTGGGACCAGTTAGACCTAAGCAGCACTGAAGCTTAACTTATACATGCGAGTGTGTGTGTGTGACAGAGACAGAGGGAGTGCTGACAGTCTGAGCCACCTGGACTTTACACTCTTTAATTAAACTGAAACCTCTGAGGAAAGTGTGCTCATGTGTGTGTGAGTGATTGATGTGCCGTATGTAGATTCGTAACACATGGCCTACATTCTCAACACAAGTCTGCAGTGTCATTGATGAGAGTGTAAGTCAATAGGAAAGCAGCATATGTGGGTACATAATTGTCAAAAATCTGGTTATTGTCTGTAATGTATAAAGAAATAAACAGTCATACTGTAATATAAGTAAGGATAGCTGGGCTCAAATGAAAGTTAGTGACATTACTTGTACTTACTTGTACTAAAACATCCGACACAAGTGTGTGAGAGCTGTTAAATGCTACGAACAATTGAGTACACATTATGTTGTCTTATGTTAGTCCAGAAGCACTTCAAATGATTCAGTGAACGAGTGAACCATTACAATACTGTTTAAAAGGTTGGTGTCAAAGGTTTTTTTTTTTAAGAACCTAATACATTTATAAGCAAGAACACATTAAAATGATCAAAAGTGGCAGTAAAGACATTTATAATGTTAAAAATATTTGCATTTTAAATAAAGAATTGTTTAAAAAATTTCTATTCATCAAAGAATTCTGAAAATATTAAGCAGCACATCTGTATTTATAGAGTTGTAACTTTTAGTGATTTTAATGTTATTTAGTTATTTTAATTTTCCGCTTTGCAAAGTGTTTAATTAAAAAAATATATTAATTTGATTTACAAAATTTACACTTTACCTTTAATTTTAATTTAAAATTTACCTTTTACACTTTTTATAGTTTCTTTTTTATACTTTTATGTTCTGCTCTAACTACGCACCTCTGGTTATTGTATGGTGACATAGTTCATTCTACATTAATAAAACACAGAATTTTAGTTTATTTTAGGCAATATCTTTTTAGCATTTCACTTTTTGGGTTCAGTGGTTTAGCCCCATATTCCTCAGCTTGTGTTAGACTCTTCATGTTTCAAGTAGCATTTTAGTGAACCCAAAGGTCTCAATCAGGTTGTAATGTTAGCACAGACAACATGCTGCTAACTCACAGGGTTTGAGAGAGCAGTAATCCCAGGGGATAGATGAGCTGTTGGTATAACACCACGGGCCATGTTTGTCCTTGTCCGGGTTTCTGCAGAAGTTCCCCGCCTGCTCAGCCATCAGCAAGTCCACATCTCTTTCATTACTGAGAACAAAAACAAATCTCATCATAACAACAGAAGATGTGCAGCATTAAACGCAGAGTGAAAATTAACATATTAATATAAACATTCAAAACAGGTGCATCATTCAGGCAAATGCAGCGTCGTTTAACATAAATCAAACAGTCTATCCACTGTTTGTAACAAAACAATACATCTAAATCCATTTAAGAGAAGAGTCCAAAGAAACATCTTTTCATAAGTTCATCTTAAGCCCCAGCTGTGTGGAGCTCCTCTCAGGAGGCAAGGTGAAGTATTTAGCTTGTGCATTACTCATGACACGTTTCCCCAAGCTTTTCCACATTATCACTCAGATTCAGGAAGATCCACAGATGCTACAATTCTCCAAACATTCACCAGAGACCAAAAGTGCTACAATGAAGAGCACATGCATGACACCAATGATTTTCTAGCCCTGCTACTCTAGGGTTCATACAATGTAAACAATCTACGCCTAATGCCTGTCCGACAGTGACCTTTGCAACCCGGCCATGCCGGCTCACAGGCTGCAGGCCAAATAAAGGAGCTGATTGGCTTTGATGTGTTCATGGAGAAGGGTTAGGGTGAGGAAAGGGGTCAGAGGGTGGCGCTAAAGAATCCCGTTCCAGCTGGGTTGGCCTGCCTGCAATTTTTAGGGAATTGAGTCATTCCAACTGCTCCACGTTTACCATCAATTAGAGCTCTTCAGAATGGGGGTCCTACACTAAAATGTGTTTTTCTTCCTCAGAAAACCGTGAGGGTCTTATTTTCTCAACGAACACAAACGCAACCTGACAATCCCTGAGCTTTGCATCAATGAGCTGGCGGGATTCTGGAAAGGTCGACCTTTGACCTGGAACTTGTTCATAAAACAGGGAAGTTATTTAACGCCACACATCTCAGGGTGAGTGTGGATGGCAGAAACAACACAGACCTTTTACGGAAACGATTGCTTGACTCCTCTGAGACTTACACATGCACGCTCACTGATAATTACACATTAAACACAGACAAAACCATAACTGCATTAGAGGAAACAGACCACACCTGGCAGGAACAAATATAAACTCTTGCTATTTAACACTCCAGTATGGCTGTAAGTAACTGTGAATGCATATTTGATAGCCTCATATGCTTACATATATTTAAAAAAAACATGAGATATTTCACAAAGCATCTGTCCCATTTATTCACTCTCACCAATTTAACGACAACTTGCTGTGATTGACCCTTGAACCTAATGACAAAATGGAATTTGTTCACCTTGCAAAGAAGAGCAAAGGCATCATGGGATTGTCCTTGAGATCCTGCATAGCAAGATGTGGACCTAGTTTGGTTTCCATGGAAACTGAGTGAATGTCCATGACTGAATCTATGCGCTATACCGATAGAAATGATGGTTCTGCTTAATACTAGACTATGGAAAAATCATAGAGAAAACTATATGTGTGTCCATACTGAAGGACTGTAAACAATCAGTTTCTTGTCTCTGAATCTGTGCATGTTATTTATTCAGTTTAAAGCTCAATTGATAAAAAAAAATCAAATGCTTACTCTGAAATGAATACACACAGACATTTATTTTGCAGTCTAGACATGGATGGAGAGCTCTTACCTTTCACTGTGGTCTTTCCATGGAGCACAAGGGATGCCAGAGCGTGTTTTTGCCCGTTTTCCATTGTATGTTTCACCAGTGCCCGTATAACACTCTGAAACAACATAGCCAAAAAACATATTTTCAAACTAAAGCACATATTATAAAGGAGTTGTGCAATAATAGTAAACAACAGCATTTTCTATGGATACTTCTCTAAGGAAAATGTGTGCTTGCCGATGCAAAACTCACTATGATATTTTGTTAGTTACTTACTTACATAGATATGCGTCTGGTCCCTCATTAAAATTTCATTTTATAATTTTTCAGGGAAAAACTGTACATAAAATTGCTTTGAAAGTAATAGCACACATTTCCTCAATCAGCTGCCTGTGTTTAGTATTTTTTATATTCTATTACAGTATTTATTAATATTTTGAAGTAGCTTTAATTTTTTAATATTCAGTTTCCTTTTGAATTTTAGTTTAAGTTGCATTATTTTTTTTTATTTTTTTTTTCTTCTGTCATTTTAATTTTTTTTTATTTCTATTTAGCTTTAAATGATTTCATGCCACGGCAGCAGGCTATTTTCATGGCAAAAGACAAAAAAGGTAAATACACATGATATCTCACAAACAAATTGGATAAATCAATTACACACAGTAAAATAAAGCATACAGATTATAAGGTTTTTCAGTTGCACTTTTGATAAAATAATTCTTGTGCCAAAGTTTAAGTTCAAGTTTTCCAAACTCACTAAGCCTAAGTACAAGCAATAATATGTTTGGCAACCTCTAAATATATGCATAAAGTGAAAGATGAATGTAATGCAACATGATTAAATATAGATGTTTTAATGACCCCAGTGAGAACTTTGCTTTTAATCAATGCTGTTAACCTAAATGCCTCAAAATGATTATCAAACTCTGCAAGTCGAAGTGCTTAAAGAAACACAGCAGGCTTGTGGAAACACACTGCTTATGGAAACACAGCAGGGCTCCCAGCGCACCACAATAGTCGAACGATCATCCCAACGGCCTCAATTGGAACACCGGCTAAATCGATCTTAACATCAGCGCTTGTGCGAGTCCTTCTATGAAGCGTCTCCTGGGCCCTGCCAGTCACACGAAGCTGTCAGCAGTGATTAATGCTTGACTCATGCTGTCTCATTCCCACACTGTGGCTCCCGCTCCCTGCACATGTTTCAAACAGCCCCCATTAGTGGCCGTGGAGATCGGACCACAGGGACCACCGTACACCAATGCCAAGACAGCCAAGAAAGAGTAAATGAAAGAGAGTGAAAAGAAGGAAGAAAGAGCTACGACATTCTTGAGCATCATGAAAAGAAATTATATAGATATTATGTCTTGCTGGGGAGGATTAATAAGAACAAAGTCAAGGAAGTTTGTTGAGGGTCGTTTTGATATGCAAAGAAGGAACTACTTCAAAAGTTATAGTCTTCTTTTTTTACCCAGCCAGAGAAACACAGTTGGAAGAACGCCAAGCATAACATCACGGAAAACAAAATATTCTGAAAAGCAAATAAAGTGTAATAGGTTTTATGGTCGCTGTCTGTAAACTCGCCTGGTGTACTGGAATTTTCGCTCACAGTACAGAAATACACATCTAGACAGAGAGGAGGCAAAGCCAGGGTCAGACATGTCACAGAACTTCATGAGGGTTAAATGTCTCCGGTCAAGGGCATGCCTTGAAATATTCTACCAATAAGCTACAGCTGCCACAGTGCTTTTACCAAATGGTTAATATTTGAAACAATTAATTTTGGTGTGCACTGAAATGTTTAAATGCATTCAAGTATCAAAATGCCATGGATTTCAATAAAACAGTAAATTTCTCCCTGGATTTTCTAAAAATCAAGGATGCTGATATTTTACATAGAATTAACTGTATATTAATGTCCCTGAGCTCAGATCAGTCTCTAAAAATTCATGGACTGAATAAAAGTACAACAATGTGATCTCGTGCATGACAAATATGGTTGAGAAGAACACGTGACACTCTTGAACATTAGCTACCCAATAAGGCAATGCCTTTCCATGGTAGCTTCACTGAATTCAAAACACAGTAGCCCTGTGTAAGACAGTGTATTTCCCAGTGTTCGACTGTGTGCAACAAACAGATACTGATGACATGAAAAAAGTGGTATGTATATTGTTTTACCGTTATTTAAGAACATATGCTGTAATAAATTTGAGTTGTCATGAAGAGCAATGAGGTCTAAATGGTTAAAACATTTCTCAAGGTCTGTGTTCGAGAATCAAAAATGTAATTCTAGTACCATGGAACGCCAAACTTTCGAATGAATACCAGAAAGAAAATAACACAAACGACTCTTACCTTCAGGTTCAGAGAGTGAAACGCCACAGCGAGGGATGTTGGTGCAGAATGCCACAGGTACATTGGGGTCAGTCGTGAAGCACCATGGGAGATGATGACCATCAGGATTCCTACAGTAGTTCTCCCGGAGATCCCTGCAATGCAGATTTAATACTCAGTGATCATATATACACATCACACATGTTAGTGTTACAGAACCTATGCTGAACAGACTGAGACTGATCTTAAAAACTACAGGTTTTGAAGAATTATTTGCAGTTTATTTGAAATATAAACTTGCACGATGACAGATAACAGTCTGGGAGAAGAAACATTTAGGTTAGATTTTCCTAGTGATGACAGAATGGAACAGCATACCTGGTGAACATATGTATTTTTTGTATTTAATTTGACACTGTATATTTATCAGTCGATATTGGATATTTTATTTTGCATGTTCATCTTAAAATTTAATTTTATTTTATTTTATTTGTTGGCTGTGTTTGTCCATGCAAAACTTTTTATTTTGTTCCTTAGATTTGAGTCGGGTTCCTCATTTAAAGGTATTTTCATGGAATTTTTTATCCCACCCATTTTTATAATTTTTCATCTGTTGTGATGCCTAAATGTACTACATGTTTTAGTCTTTCAATAAAAAGACCATCAAAGTTCGGCTGTGCATGTGCATAAAGCAAGGAAGTCCAGTCGACATCAATAAACATCAATACTTAATGCATATGTTTTAGGAGCATTTTCTTACTTGCAACGGTACTTCTGTGGAGTATAAGAGTGACGATGGGGAAACTGGGCATCCCATCTCTGACAGGTCACTCCCTCGGGAGTGATGCCAACCGTTCCACGATAACCCTCTCCACGTCCACGGAAACAAGTTGTTGTGTTGTCAATGTCACCACCGTTGTCTGATTCTGAGTAAAC
This sequence comes from Barbus barbus, assembly GCF_936440315.1. NCBI lineage: Eukaryota > Metazoa > Chordata > Actinopteri > Cypriniformes > Cyprinidae > Barbus > Barbus barbus. The sequence continues at coordinate 25,253,421 of NC_136751.1, forward strand.
AGTGAAAAACATTAACAGAAAGACAAGGAGAGTGAGAGAATGAAGCATAATATCACTCCTTAGGCATGATGAGCGCTGAATCATAGATTCACTATTAACTGTAAGACCGCACTGCCTGAGGGAGGAATAACAACAGCTTTATTCTGCTTAACAGAGAGAGATGCTTCCTGAATGAGTCAAAGCAGTCACTAAGTCTGTGACAAATGCTAAAACAGTAGCCTTACAGAGCTTTTTTAGGGTAAAAAGTAAGCGTTTTATGAGTGCACAACAGATATATATTGTTTTTGCCCATGAATCTCATTGCAATAAATTACGCTCATTGGAGACAGTTATTATGTTTACCTCCAATAAACTGCTAGTGCTTCAGTCTGCTAATGAGGCTAGCAGTATGGGGATTTAGGCCAAGTCCTGCTAATAAAACCCAAAATCCAACTCTCAAATGCATCCAAAACTCTGAGAATTTGAAGAGATCTACAGTGGATCCCATCGTATAAAATGTTACCATGTTATCCCAGCTAACAAAAATGTTAAAGTTTAAATTAATGTTGTTTCTGAATGTTCTCAGAATGTCTAATTTTTTTAAATGTTTTAAAACTGTTTTTTCATGTTTATGCGAAGGTCTGCAAAAACAATAAGGAAACCATTTTATGATTTTACAAACATTATGGGAACATGACTTTTTGAGTGCTGAACATTTTTGAACATTTTGAAAACATTTTGAAACTAGTAAAGTAGTAACAAAAGAGTAACATTTAAAAAATATTAGTCGAACATCCAACTAAAACATTTCAGGAGCAAAAAAGTTCAATGAATGATGTATAAATAATGTATAATAATTTGTGCTAACGTTTTAACATTATTAAAGACCAGATAAGATCAAACATTAACATTACTGGAACAATGCTTATTCACACCTTTGAGAGAACCTTGCCACAATGTTCTGAGAACATTCTCTGTTAGCTGGGATTATGTTCGTACAATGTTAGGTTAGCATTTGTTTTGCAGCATTAAAGAATGCTAACTAAGGCAGTGGTGCGTAACATCGTGAAGACAAACGCAAAGGTCAAGCAAGTGGAAACAATGAGGCACTTTTTCTTACTGTGTTTATTGTATCTTTTAAGAGCATGTTTAGCTTTATAGAGTATCAAATAGTCTTGTTAAGAATGATGTTCCTTCTGCAAGTGGGCGAAAGCCACTTCTTGCAAAAGCAGATGCACCTATGATGGTTTCCACAGGTGTAAAACGAGTGACATACATAGCTAAACTCTGTTTAGCTGCTTATTGAGATGCTGAGGTGTTTGAAAAGAAGCTGCATTCTGCCAAACAGGAAAGAGCATGGTGAAAAGTTCCTCCCAGGACGGTGATCTTTGTGAATCCGTCACAGGATTTTGCTCAAGGTTACGACATGGACTTGCCAAATAGCTCTGAAATACAAATGCGAACCCCATGACTCAGTCTAGAATGGTGAAGAGCGTGAGCGTCGGATGCCTGAGTTTATGCTTCGCTTCCCATTTGAAGCAACATGCCGTCGCCTCGCTAATGAAAATAAACAGAGGCAGCGAGAGGAGGAGGAGGGGGTGAGGGTGTCATTATAATAATAGGTTTTTGGGCACTTGTGTGTTCGAGCGAACTGGGGGTTTGAAACCCACACGCGTGTTTTGTCTTTAGCATGGAAGGTTTACATAGCACTTGAAACTCAAGCACATTTCTCTCATGCAGATAAGGCAACGCTGCACTGCGCTGATGAGGGAAAATAAACACAGAGGCACAGTACTGAAAAGACAGGGCAAGAGCTGAGGAAAAAGTAAGAGAGGAGAGAGAGTTTTATAGGGGGACCCTCCGCTCTATATTCTCCCGGTTACAAACAACATTCCTGTGAGGGTCCCAAACGAGAGGGGAGCCAGGGCTACAGGAAGAGGAAGTTGTAAATTTGGCAAACTCTGCCTCTTTTCATTCTCTTTCTCTCTGGCTTCTTTTTGTTCTTCTCTCTGTCTCTTCATCTTACACATAAGATACAGACACGCACACTCACCACACTGTTTGATGTTACAGTACTCCCATGGAGTGCTCGGATCGGTGGTGAAACACCAAGGTCTCTGGCGCCCGTCTGGGTTCCTGCAGTAGTTGTCCTTTAGACCTTTATCGGGGGATCTGTCATAGGAAGGGCAAAACGAACACACTTAACATGCCACATATCAACTATCCCTGTTCTATGGAAACTTTGATTTATAGGCGGGATACAATTCAAATAACCTCCAGAAAATACATAACATGCTCTCTGCTACTGGTACAACAGGACCTCTTAGCTAAAGCGCACAAGACAGAAGCCCGTTGCTCTGCATATATGTAAAGACTCATAGTTATACAGGTCACAAGTTTTCCACCATTAGTGAATTTTGAATAGTAGTATATATCATCAGTACACTGATGATGTGTCCAGAAGCATCACTTGATCATGTATGTTAAAAGCAAACAGAAAACAATTATTTTTAATTGTAAAAATATTTCAAAATATGAATAAAACTTTTAAACAGTAGTGTATATTGGCTGATACCCAGTATTTAATTCTGCATGCTCACTTCCTATATTTTTTCCTATTAAATACATTTTTAGATAACTTAAAGTCAATCTAAAATAAATATTCGATTGATTGAATTGATTTTAATGTTGTATTTACACTAACTTTTTCTGTAATCTGAGACTTTTTGTGGCAGACTTGTTATGTAAAAGGTGAAGAGCTGTAATGTTCAATGGCTTTTTATGGTTGCTTGAAGACATCATGGTAGGTTCACACAAAGCAGTCATTTGATTTTGTGATTTATATCAAACGGGGGGGCATCACACAGTTCCCATGAGGTCAAGTGGGTTTTTCGAATATTTTTCAAAGTTGCTCACAAATGCCATTCCGGATTAGGCTAAATTCAAAAGCATTTGTATGCAATCTGACATATTTAAAAAAATATGAACTTTGTGTGTTTAGAGACTCTTAAGGGAGAGTATTCAAAACAAACGGACATTTATTTTCGATTAACGATATTGTTGTTTCCCAGAACTAAAGATGAAACTGGGCCACTGGAAAGGTCATGCAAAACGAAAATGCCATTGAATGGAAAGTGCAAGTACATCAGGTAGCAATGTGGTCTCAACTCTTTCAGTTGCTATTCTCCACAGAATAGGTATGTAATTGAGTAAAGATGTGCAAGGAACTTTTTTTGTCCAACATGAACAAAACAGATGATGTTTTCCAAAACAAAGTGTAATTTTTCATGACTGCAGTTGGCCATCACTTTAAGATGGCTGCACACATTGTGATTTCAGACAGATTAAAGCATATCTGAGTTGTTTTCCACAATTAATGTTAAATGACATGAGGCCAATGATCCACTCACAACCCCAGCTTTCTTCAGCAAAACATTATCAAATCACTGACTAGTTTTTCAAATGATATCTGATACTTTCTTTGAAACTTAATCATCTTAACATCTGATGAAAATGTTTGCCGTGCAAAACTCACTCAAGTGTTTTGAGTGGATTTCAGGGTTTCCAGCATTGCTATGGGGTTGCTAACATGTTCTGATTGGTTGTTAGTTTGTCGCTATGTAGTTGCTAGGGAGTTCTAGAAGATTTCTGGGTCTCAGCTTAAATCAGGCCACCCCCCAAGTCCCTATAATATTTTAGATATGTATCAGGTCCCTCTTTAAAGGGATAGTTCACCAAAAATGAAAGTTCTTTTGTTTACTCACCCGGATTTTCCAAACCTTTATGAATTTCTTTCTTCTGCTGAACACACAAAACAGAATGTGGGCAAACAAACAGTTGTTGGTCTCCATTGACTTCCATAGTATGGGAAAAAAAAAATGCTATAAAAGTTAATGGGGACCAGAAAGTGTTTGGTGACCAACATTCTTCAAAATATCTTATTTTGTGTTCAGCAGAAGAAATAAACTCATTCCGGTTTGGAACAACTTGAGGGCGAGTAAATGATGACATCATTTTCATTTTTAGGTAAACTATCCCTTTAATGTAAGTCTATGGATTTTGTGTCTTCCAGGTGCAAAATCATAACTTCCATCACTTAGAAAAGTAACTGCACACCTTTTTGCAACAAGACGCATGCTTTTAGATATCATCAGTAATGCCCAACAGGTGAACGAAAGGGATTTGCATTCTTCTAAGTTTGCCAAATAGGCCAAACCTCTCAAATTGATTGAAAATCCTAACTTGAAGTCTGACTGAAGTTGTCCCTAACTGTTTGCACTTTCTGGTAGGTCTCATACCTTTTAGGGTGGAAAAGATGTTTATGTGGTTCATCAAGGTCCCAGCGCTGGCATTCCCGGCCACTCTCCGTGTGGTCCAATGGTCCACGGTAACTTTCTCCATTACACGTCATACATTCCACTATGGATAAGGAACAAGGTTGGTAAGAATTTTAACCAGGACAAGGCCCAAAAGAGTCCATCTGAGCAACGTTAGCATGCTTGTAGAAGATGACTCAACAGGGTTCAACCTTGTTTGTCATGTTAAATGGTTAGAAGACTGCAACTGTGGCCGAATGCTGGTAGTAAATTAGTGCACATGTTTGTTACACATAGACTAATCACTAACTATTAATGACTGCAGGGATTGTAATCGCATTTATCAAGAAGACAAGCAATTACAGAGCCACATGTGACCCTCAGATTGTCTAAAAATGAATAATCTGACGTTTCAATTTACTAGGCAGACGTACCACCCATTAGGCCTTGTTTTTAACCCCAAATGTACGTTGCAGCTTCTAACAGATTTCGTACGATCAAAGGTTAAAGCAACATGTAATTATTACAGTACTTAGTAAAGAGCTTAGTCACTGTAGGACCAAATCAAATATCACAGCAGATGGGGGTCACCTCAGCTAGAGTCATCTCTCTATTAGTTGTACAGTACACACAGTATAAGGAGCAGATTGCTGTAGTAGGAACAGATGTTAATGTCAGACACTCTCATGAAAGCATGATTTTCCTTCCTTGTGTTTTGTGTGTGTTTTTGATTATGGGAAACTAATTTATTAACAAACCCTCCCAGCCATATTTCACCATGCAACTCTTCGAATAGACAAGAAGGCCCTTTTTGTTGGCCTGATCGCTATCTTGCAGAAAACCCCTTTTTATGCATGCGACTCAATGTGATCTCCTATTAATGAAAATCTCCATTCACCCCAACAATGAAGCGCTTTCATTCTTCTTCAGTAGATAAAGTCTTGAATCTAATAAATTAACAATTAATTTATATTAAAAAGGTGTTTGAAAATCAATTCTCATATTAAACAGCTTAAAAAAGAGATAGCACAAATGAGATAGTTTAAACATCAATATTGTTTCTCCAAAACAGTGAACTGAGAACAAATGGAGACTTCTGAAAATGGAAACTTATGAAAAAACATGCTCAGTTTTATCAAGAAACTGTTTAAATGTCAGAGAATTAAATTTGAAATTTTCATCTCTTAGAGACCAAATTATCTTAATACTGACATTAATTTCATAGCTCTATTCTTACATAATGTCAAAAGTTTGGTTAGCATTTTTTATCCTAAATTATTTTAGTACAAATATCTAAAAAAACATAATTAAAAGCTATAAAAGAGCATACTGTGAACAACAAAATAGAAAAAGGTTGCTGGTCTTGGACATACCCTCCGAGCATTGTGGGATGCTGCAGTCCTGGTGGCGTATTTTGGGGTCTGTGGTAAAGCACCAAGGACCTGTTGTGGTGTTGTCTGGATTACGACATAAATTCTCCTGCAGATCTCTGTGCTTGTGCCTCTGGGGTAAGAAACTAATGGAGTGAGAAGAAAACATAAAACAGAAGTGATGTTTGTGAATCAAACAAGCAACATTGCTCCAAATTTCTTTAACAACATACTGTTACTCTTTGACAGTTTACTTGACATTTTTACCTGCAGAGTGAGAGTTAATACTCTTTTATTGATGTTAGCAATCCTTTGCAATTATTAGCTTTTTTGTCTTAACATCTGATACTACAACTGAACACAAGAATCACAAATTTAACTGGATGTCACATAACACAGTTGTGACTTCCAGCCAAGAACAACAGGAGATCTCAATAACTTATATTTATATTAATAAGTGTGGCATGACTAATGATATCTTTAACATCAGAACACAGCTGCTACTCTACATTTCATTGTGATACAAGAGCTTAACATGCATGTGGCTCTGGGGAAATTGTTGCATCTTCATTTTTTTTCTTATTACTTATGGAAAAAGTACAAAGGTTGAATCTTAAAACAACAAATGAATGTAGTTAAATAATGATTTTGGCAAGCGAAAGGGGTAGTGTAAAGCCTTTGGTCAGACAAGGTCAAAAACTGCACAGTGCTTGAGTTAGAGTATGCTCTTTATGAGCATAGTTGTTTTAATAGCATTTTACTATGGATATTTGAATGTTATGAAAGCAGCATCACACAAAACAATTGTTTTGGCTACCAATGCCATTACAGAATGACACATTTATCTTTCATCTAATAATGAATTTATTCTGAAACCAAAATCTTCTAAAATAAATGGGTTATCACAATAAAGGTAGGAGTTTGTATATGTGACATGGTGACCACCATGATGGGATGACCCTATAGACCAATACAGGTCACAATTATGACTGGAATATTTATTTACATTTAAAACCAAATTTTTTTCAAAGGTACTATTCATTTCTTTATGGGTACCACTTTATAGTGGTACAACTCTGAGATGCCGCTACTGCAAAGAGTTTCAAAAAGTCTTTTACCCTTGCAATGCAAATATTTGTAAACCATTTATAAATCATTGCCTTAAGCCAAACGGTAATTATCTTTTGTGTAATTGCCTCTGGCATTCACAACACAAATCAACCAAGTTCATGATGATTGATGAATACAGATAAAAATGCAATCTGTGACAAATTAGCTGACCTACAGGCCTGTGTGGTATTTCAGAACGTTCAGGTCCATTGGTTTTTTTGAGCCGATAAAGCATGCCTGTGATGTTTCAGAGGCAAGCATATCAAAAGCTGGCTTTAAAACGGTCTAATAATGTCTATTAGAGAGATACAATATCTAGAGCAGGAAAGTTGGTGGTAAGGGTTCAAGGTCTCTGAAAGGTAATCACATTTTCAGGATTTAAGAAAGTGCATAAAACTTCTGTACAGGCCAAAAAATAGGGCAGATCTATCGTATCGACTTGCAACACAGGAAGTAAATCGAAGCACCATGTGGTGCCCCTAATGAATTCCAGTAGCCGTAATGAACTCAAAGACGTGTTCTGCATTAGGTATCTTATCTTAGCTTTGTGCTGCTTTCTGTCAAACTCCCACTTATGCACAAACCCTCAAATCCTCTAAACATGACATCTGTTCCAGGCTGCATATGGCTTCTTTGTGTTTATTTTTAGATGTAAGTGTATACAAACATTTATATTTTGGGGTAAACTTGTCCTGAAGTATATATTCATAGGCATAATTGTAAACAAACATCTATTTTTGGTCATGCAAGGATGGAAGCAATTGTTTGAAAATATGCTGGCCGCTCATTGGCGTTCCTGTCATTGACCTAATTGTCTCCGTCGGTGCTCCACTTCTGAGAATCGTCGACTTACACTGACTGTCACACTTAGACTCAGCGAGAACCCTCTAACGCATCAAAGCCAGTGAGACAATATGCATAAAACTGCACATTCATCATCATTAGAGACAAATGGGGATTTTTACGACTCACAGAGTCTGTTTTGCCATTAGCTATCTAATAGCGTAATATGTGCATAAATAAATAAACTGAAACATACCAAAGAGATGTTAACAGCTATCTACACTCCACAACACTTTTGATAGCCACAAAAATGCACATAGTGGGTAATTGAGTTTAATTGCCCGTAGAGAGAGAGAGACCAATCAAGAATGGGAGGTAAAGAGGATGAGTAAGCACTTACTTGTGTTCATGCGGCGTTTTGGAATTCCAGAGTTGGCATTGGACTCCACTCTTGGTCACCGATCTCTTTCCTTTGTAGTTGAGTCCATTGCCAATGATGCATTCTCTCATGAAGTCTGAAGGAACACAAATATACAGACAAACTTTAGGTTACGGAATATTTATGTTCTGAAACTAAAAAACCCACTGAATAGATTTTTTGTGATATATTTATCAAGACAAACCTATCATTATAGGTCTATATTCTGAAATATTTAACCAAAGTGTGGTGTTGGTAACCCAGTGGGCAACTGATGTTGAAAAGACATCAAATTGACATCAAAATTGACGTCAAAAAACAGGTGAAATATGCAAATTAAACTCACTTTCAGTGTGGAATTAACTTCCTATTTTCACCCAAATCCAAACTAAATTTAAAATTATGTTACAGCATCTTGATCAAGCCTTGGCTAATATTTGACATCAAATTGAAATCAAGGTGTGCGCTGGGAAGACGATTGAATGTTTTTCAAAGAATCTCTTATGTTCACCAAGGGTGAATTTTTTCTGTTTTCTGTTTTAACATATTCATTTATTATTTATTTATACATCTGTAAATGGCAAAGCTATTTTTTTAGTATTCAGTGTTAAATGATCCTTCAAAAATCCTTCTAATGCTGTATGCTGATTTGGTGCTTTTGTAATATTTCAAATGTCTTTACTGTCACTTTTGAAGAACCTGATGTGCACTAGAAAAATGAAAAGTTTACTGAACACAAAGTTTTTAACCAAGGTCGCTAAAAGTCTCTAATGTCACTGTTGCACTTTGTTGTCAGCAGTTATATATACAGACAAGCAAAGTCGACAGAAAATGATAAATGTCAAGTCTTAAGGACATCAAGTGTTTTAGACTTCAGAAAATCTGCAGTTTTGTTAGCAGGGACAAACAGTGGGGTATTTACTTCCAGTGACTTAGATTGAAATGTCATTTTGCTGTGTCATCCTTATCCTGGTGGTGGATAGATAGAATGAGTGTATGTGTTTGCATGAGTGTGTCATCATCACATGGACACTGATCTCACATTTATTCACACTGAAACTTAATTAATCCTTAAGAGTCCAGTACTTGGCTAAGGTTTGAGAACAGCTCGTCATATTATGAAACCCATCAGTGGCAGATCATGCCAGCATAAGCTTAACTCTAGATGTCTTTGAGATTTAAAAGGGTTTAAAAACAAATCATGCACCAATGTAGACATTTAGGTGCAATATCAGTTATAAGCATAAATAAAAAAATCTATACCCTCAACTAAAGCCTAATCTACAATTTTGCATTAAAACAAAACAAAAAAAGTACACACAAGATTAAGATCTTACACAGTAAATAGGATTGTTAATGGTTTCATACTTTTAAAACCTGGTGTAGAAAAATAATAGTGCTTGAATTGGAAAAAAAAAACGTGTTCTTATATTGGCTTAAGTAGATGTAGTTGTATGAGACACTAATATTGGTAGATGTTGATATGGTTGATGATCTACTATGCATCCCAATTAGATATTCTCTCTGGCCTAAAAGAAGTTAAACCCTGTGGAAATAAGGCAGTTTTTTTTTTTACCTTTCTTCTCATATAGGTCAAAGTTGAAGTCATTCTCCATACGGACACCGACGGTGAGGCTGTCATAGGAGAGTAAATGACACTTTGCAGTTTTCTGATCAAAGTTGAATGCTCTGCAAAGAGATACAGCATATGTTAATCATAATAAATACATTAAGCATATAAAAACAAGAGGATGGTGACAAAAATTATTTAATGTCATCACTAAATACTCTTATCATATAAAGCAAAGCATAAAATAGCTATTGTTGTCAGATTTTTGTATTTTGAAGTCAGGTGATGCCTCCAAAAAAAATGAAAGCATTGCAAGAGCTAAAAGTCAAATGTCATGCAACCTCATGCAATTTCTATCTACTAAGAGCTGCATTTTCTTTCTATGCAGAAGTAACCAGAGGTCATTGACCTGACATCAAAATATCAAAATAGGAAATACTTGGACTGCTGATTTTCGATTTCCACTGGTGAAACAGATTCCAGCTGCTTCCTCTCACACTGTGTTGTACACAATTAGCTAATCCAATTCTATTTCAAATCAGCCAGTTTCCAACTGGGAGTGTGCTCCTTTTATTTAGACACACTTCAGCTGTTTACGATTACGTGTAAGGTGGAGTGTCTTTGTGCTTTAAACTTTGTAGACCTCTGTACCTGCAGGTGAACTGAAGCTTCCTGTTGCGGCTACAGCGACGTGCACATTTTCCCACACTCATCTTGCGGCCTTTGGACATGTAGGCCACATCAGGTGGCGTGACCAAGCGCATGGCATCAGTCTTCTGGTAGTCTTGCAGGGCATGCCTCTTCGTTTCTGCCACACAGAACACACGTGTTAGAATGGGGAGAAGCACCCAAACATGTGTTTCACGAGTTCACACTTACATATAATTTAAAGGGGTTAAGTTTAATGTGTATTTGGCGTGCTGTCCGGGGGGAGGGCTCCGAGCTCGGAGTTCGGCCCGAACCCAGAGTACTCCCCCCCTATGTAAGTGCTTAGGACTAGAAGCGTGGAGAAGGGGTGGTGGAGGGATGCTGCAAAACTGTCAATGGAATGAGGTGAGACTGCTGAGTGTATATATACACCTCTTACCATTGATTGCTGAGTGCTCTCCACTTGTGTTAATTATCTGAACGTGCTCCTCCCGAACTTTGCTAATAAAACATAATTTCATGACAGATGGCATGTGATTTTCTTTCTCTTAATCAGTAAAGGATGGTTATAAGCCTCATGGGAGAGGCTATAAAACAGAATATTAAATATGGAGCAAAAAAGGAACTAAGATGATGAAATTGTATTTCAACAACCCGCTTAGATCACAATAAGGATGTGCAAAACTACACATTTTCATAATCGACTAGACAGTTGGACATCTACATAACTAGCCTGTGTTAAAAACGTCCTTTTCAAACAGCATGCATTTCCTTGTTCTGCTGAACACAAGGTATTTTGAAAAATGTTTTGTGACTTTGGAGAGGATTGTGAAGACCAAAGAAATCTGGGTCTGATATTTGTGTGCAGCACCAAACCTTCTCAAATCACCACCAGAGCCCATCCATGCCAGCTGCAGTCATAAGAACTGAGTTATCGGTCAAGCACATGGTTAGAAAGCACTAATTTCACAGCCACAAACCACATTGTGAGATCAGGCATGTTTTGTGTGTGTGAAACAAGCCTTAAATTCTGATGGCAGACCAACCAAAGAACATTACACCCCATCTGAGCTCTAAAACTGACCCAAAGCCAACGGTCACGCTCTTTGAAAAGATTCCAGCTCTTGACTAACTCTGAATATTATTAGAACGTAAGTGTGTGCAGAACAACAAGCTCCGAGGTTAGATAGGTTAGAAAGGCTTTCTAAACATCTCCTTGGCTCGATATGTCTGACCAAAGGTTTTTACGCCACATTATACAGAATGTATTACTATAAAATCAATAAAACTAAGCTGTTCTAAACTTTACGCAACCAACCGGCCACATTGATCCTTCAATGTCACAGAAATACTGCAGATTAGAAACGAAATGACTAAACACAGAATAATTAATAGGCTTTGTGCAATAAAGCGGTTTTGATTTCAAAAGCAGGGTTTCATAGTGCCACACTCCAACACTTCATCTCTCCCTTCGGCTCCATGCACACTGTCGGTGACTCATTTATCCAGATGTTTTGCAAAGAAACAGCCCACTCACCATGAATGTCAACATCTGTGAAGTTTTCCGTAGTGAAACTTCATACAATGTTTGGGAACTGTGACGCTATCGATACACGTGTAATTTGAGTCATGAACTCCAATTTATTGGCATGCCCAATGTATTTCAATAGCTGAAAAATTAAACAATTGAAATTTAAAGGATTAATAAAGATGGAAAAAAATAATGTATAGTTAGTACTGGTCTTCAAATTTGATTGACTGAGGGATGTTCCAGTATTGCTGATATATAGTCCAACAGCATGTTTATTGTTTGTATCACTTTTCTTGTCTGTGTTTGCAGGGTTCAAGATCACAGAGCATGTGATTTGGCTTCTTTTGGAACTACTGTACCTTTATTGGTGGAAAAAAAAAACTACACAAAAAAGTCTATGTGAACTGGAAGTTGCAACTGATTTTATATATATATATATATATATATATATATAGTGACGTACTTCACAGTAAGAATACTGACTGAATAATAAAAAAAAGAAGGCGGGCCTGATTTTAGCACACCTCCTCACTATCTGTATCTTGCAACAGACTAAAGATTGGAGGAGGGAAGTTGTTAAGCATGTTCAGTCCAAGCCATCCCACTGACATCATCAGAAAAGGAATGCCATTTCAAGCAAATTTGAGATTTTTACTAAAGATTAAAGACTTTTTATTTTATTTTTTTGTAGATTTAATTGACTAGTAATGTGTACTAACAAGTTCATTTTGATTTCATGCAGGCTTTAAATATCCTATACATATACTCAATGATAATACAGTAAAAAATTAGGCTACATATTTGCAAATATATTTACATGCTCACAGTAATGTTATCCACAGTTATTAGATATATGCATATTGTAAATAATCTTGATCTTATAAGTAAACAGTGATTTTTAAGAACTAAACACATGAAATAACATTTTAATTATATATTATTAATGTTTTATCAAATAATAGATTGTAGAACAAAGTTTACATTAGAAGTATATTATGCTGTTGTTTATTTTTCCATTGCAGGGTGGACATTTGTGACAGCACTAATTTGTTTAAAATGTGTTTTATATGAATATATAAATATAAGTCAGTGAGCATAATCTGTATGCCGACTTTAAAAAAACTTGAATATGTTACTTTCATGAAACAGAGATACTCTGTTCATTTTTCAAATCCCAAAAGGCACCAACAGGAATGACCCATAAATAGCATCATGTAAGCTCGAGCAGAGACAGTGTTGGGCATCTCCAGAACATTGCTACAAAAATTAACCATGGTAACCTCAGTTTCCGCCCTAAAAACATGTATTACACTTATTGTTATTGCTGTAAAACATAATGCAGTTATTACTGTAAAATATAATACATGAGACCCAGAAAGACGCTTTCTCTGACTGAAGGAAAAAACTTACCTGAGTAAACAAATACGGCCACACAGAGCAAAATTTTGTAAATCCACATGTCGCTTATGTTACCCCACCAAAATACACAAGAGATGTCAGAAGTCTTGGCGTTTTCCTCCTTTGAACAAGAATATCTGTCACCAGAGAAAGTCTCTAAGTGGCTGTAGCTGACTCGAGCGCGTAGTGGACTGACTGAAGACGAGCGCGAGCTGAGAGACTGTACCTCACGCGCTCCCTCCCCTTTCCCTCAACCCATTTAAAGTCGCCTCGCCACTGTCCATCTTTCCACATAATATTATCGCATATTATCGCATTTCCTGATAGACACCGAGGCTGTTGAACCGATCCGGGAAGTAAAATAAATGCAAATTGTTTATATTGGTTGCCTGTCTAATTTATTGGAGCGGATGGAAAGTGTTGAGGAGATGTCAACACAGCTGTGTGATGCTGACTAACCTCCCTGAGGGTGTTTGAGAGGAAAGTTGTGAATTGATAAACTCTGGGCCACTCGAGTTGTTTTAGTTTGTAAGACGCGATGGCTTATTTTACATTTGGTTAACCCTTTTGAACTCAGGCAAGAAATTATTAATCACGTTCACGTTATCATTCACAAACATGCTGTCATTTTACTGCGTTACAAAAATCTACCATGCCAATCTAAGTTTATGCCAAAATATTATAGATAATAGCCTACGGTTTCCAGTTTACTTTACAAATAAAATTGATTATTGATAACAGCCACATAATTATATGTCAAATAAATAAATGCATAAATAAATAATGAATCAACATGAATCATGCTGCCCTTTATTTATTTAACTTTTTTGTGAGACATAATGTACTGAATACATGAATGAATAGATTAATAAACAATAAAAATAAATAAATAAATAAATAAATAAACAAAATGGCAGTTTTGTAATTGATTATTGATATAGCCAAATAAATATACCTCAAATAGATGGATAGATAACTAAATAAATAAATAAGTTATATATATATATTAAATATATATATATATACCCACACACCTACCTGTATTTCATGCTGTGATTTTTATGAAACATAAATATAAGAAAGAAAGAAAGAAAGAAAGAAAGAAAGAAAGAAAGAGTAACTAAACTAACTAACTTTAAAACTTTAAACTAACCAACTAAATAAATACTAAGGTACTGCATCAGAAATTGGTCATCATGCTAAGTCTGAAGTAATTATAATCTATTAAAGTGATCCTTTCAGCTGTTATTGTTGCAGTTTGTTTTATGGATTTATACCAACAGGCAGCATATTAAAGTCCTACATCTGTGAAAATTCTCAGAACTGTACACAACATATGAAGTTTTAAATTAGCAACTACTTTCTGTTGAAAGATGGAGCTCATCTACTCATTGTAATCAGAAGCTTACAATACTGATGTCACGATGAACATAACTCATCTTCTCGTGCCACGCATTTCAGATGGAAGAGAGGCAGGTTGGAAGCACGAGTTGTTTATTAAACAGCACTACATTCAAGATGCTCTCCTCTTCTCTTGGAACAGAAAGAGCTCTTCTATTGTCCTCCGTGGTGGAAATACTCTCCATCTGTTTATTTGTAGTACGTTCATTTTCAAACAGGTATTCTGTTTTGCTTTTGGATGGATTTGAGCTTTTTTTGTTTGGATATCAATTGTTCACTCAGTTTGGCATGTTTGTGTATGGCTGGTTGTTTAACCGCACTGTGTTTGTATTAGTTTAGTTAATAGCAGTAGTGTTTATGTGAATGTCCTCCGTGACTCTGTGATCGTATTGCTTCTCCTTCCTCTGATGATGGAGGTACAAACTGCAAATGCCAAATGACATGCCTGACGGCCTCATGGGGGCAATCAGTCACTGTGTGCGTGTATCTAACACTGTTTCCAGCAGTGTCATTCCACATCCTGTCCTCAAATCTCTCCACACCTTTGAGTGAATCTCACAACATATCCAGATCACATTTCACCCATAGAATTAACAGACAATCAAACACATTTCACACCAAAATTCTCTTTACTGGAACATGTCAGGACATTTTCCCCCAATTATTTCTCAATTATTTGGTGATTCTTATTATGTTCTCATTATGTAGTCATTTAAAATACTGCAGATTAATTATACAGGTCCTTCTCAAAAAATTAGCATATTGTGATAAAGTTCATTATTTTCTGTAATGTACTGATAAACATTAGACTTTCATATATTTTAGATTCATTACAACACAACTGAAGTAGTTCAAGCCTTTTATTGTTTTAATATTGATGATTTTGGCATACAGCTCATGAAAACCCAAAATTCCTATCTCAAAAAATTAGCATATTTCATCCGACCAATAAAAGAAAAGTGTTTTTAATACAAAAAAAGTCAACCTTCAAATAATTATGTTCAGTTATGCACTCAATACTTGGTCGGGAATCCTTTTGCAGAAATGACTGCTTCAATGCGGCGTGGCATGGAGGCAATCAGCCTGTGGCACTGCTGAGGTGTTATGGAGGCCCAGGATGCTTCGATAGCGGCCTTAAGCTCATCCAGAGTGTCGGGTCTTGCATCTCTCAACTTTCTCTTCACAATATCCCACAGATTCTCTATGGGGTTCAGGTCAGGAGAGTTGGCAGGCCAATTGAGCACAGTAATACCATGGTCAGTAAACCATTTACCAGTGGTTTTGGCACTGTGAGCAGGTGCCAGATCGTGCTGAAAAATGAAATCTTCATCTCCATAAAGCTTTTCAGCAGATGGAAGCATGAAGTGCTCCAAAATCTCCTGATAGCTAGCTGCATTGACCCTGCCCTTGATAAAACACAGTGGACCAACACCAGCATCACTGACTGTGGGTACTTGACACTGGACTTCAGGCATTTTGGCATTTCCCTCTCCCCAGTCTTCCTCCAGACTCTGCCACCTTGATTTCCGAATTACATGCAAAATTTGCTTTCATCCGAAAAAAGTACTTTGGACCACTGAGCAACAGTCCAGTGCTGCTTCTCTGTAGCCCAGGTCAGGCGCTTCTGCCGCTGTTTCTGGTTCAAAAGTGGCTTGACCTGGGGAATGCGGCACCTGTAGCCCATTTCCTGCACACGCCTGTACACGGTGGCTCTGGATGTTTCTACTCCAGACTCAGTCCACTGCTTCCGCAGGTCCCCCAAGGTCTGGAATCGGTCCTTCTCCACAATCTTCCTCAGGGTCCGGTCACCTCTTCTCGTTGTGCTGCGTTTTCTGCCACACTTTGTCCTTCCCACAGACTTCCCACTGAGGTGCCTTGATACAACTCTGGGAACAGCCTATTCGTTCAGAAATGTCTTTCTGTGTCTTACCCTCTTGCTTGAGGGTGTCAATGATGGCCTTCTGGACAGCAGTCAGGTCATCAGTCTTACCCATGATTGCGGTTTTGAGTAATGAACCAGGCTGGGAGTTTTTAAAAGCCTCAGGAATCTTTTGCAGGTGTTTAGAGTTAATTAGTTGATTCAGATGATTAGGTTAATAGCTCGTTTAGAGAACCTTTTCATGATATGCTAATTTTTTGAGATAGGAATTTTGGGTTTTCATGAGCTGTATGCCAAAATCATCAATATTAAAACAATAAAAGGCTTGAAGTACTTCAGTTGTGTTGTAATGAATCTAAAATATATGAAAGTCTAATGTTTATCAGTACATTACAGAAAATAATTAACTTTATCACAATATGCTAATTTAGGACCTGTATATACTCACACTGAAAAGTATGAGGTCAATAAACATATATATATATATATATATATATATAAAAAGCTTTTAATAAACTGTAATTCAGCAAGGATGCTTTGAATGACAATAAAACCTTCACATTGTCACAAAAAAATATATTGTAGATAAATGCTGTACTTTACACTTTATATTCAATCCACAGAACTGTTTTCAACAATAATAAAAGTAAGAAATGAGAAATGTTTCTTGGGCTGGAATAAATAACATTTTAAAATATGTTAAAATAGAAAACAGTAGTTTTAAATTGTAATCATTTTTCATAATATTACTGGTTTTACTCTGTGTGTGTGTGTGTGTGTGTGTGTGTGTATACACAGTGGTGTGAAAAAGTGTTGGCCTCCGTCCTGATTTTTTATTTTATTGCATGTTTGTCACACTTTATTGTTTCAGATCATCAAACTAATTTAAATATTAATCAAAGATAACACCCTTAGCAGCAACAACTGCAATCAAGAGTTTGCGATAACTTGCAATGAGTCTGTTACAGCGCTGTGGAGGAATTTTGGCCCACTCATCTTGGCAGAATTGTAGTAATTCAGCCACATTGGAGGGTTTTCGAGCATGAACCACCTCTTTTTAAGGTCATGCCACAGCATCTCAATAGGATTCAGGTCAGGACTTTGACTAGGCCACTCCAAAGTCTTCATTTTGTTTTTCTTCAGCCATTCAGAGGTGGATTTACTGGTGTGTTTTGGATCATTGTCCTGCTGCAGAACCCAAGCTGGCTTCATCTTGAGGTCACGAACAGATGGCCGGATATTTTTTGGTAGACAGCTGAATTCATGGTTCCATTTATCACAGCAAGTCTTCCAGGTCCTGGAGCAGCAAAACAGCCCCAGACCATCACACAACCACCACCATATTTTACTGCTGGTATGATGTTCTTTTTCTGAAACGCTGTGTTACTTTTACGCCAGATGTAATGGGGCACACACCTTCCAAAAAGTTCAACTTTTGTCTCGTCAGTCCACAGAGTATTTTCCCAAAAGTCTTGGGGATCATCAAGATGTTTTCTGGCAAAACTGAGACGAGCCTTTATGTTCTTTTTGCTCAGCAGCGGTTTTCGTCTTGGAACTCTGCCATGCAGGCCATTTTTGCCCAGTCTCTTTCTTATGGTGGAGTCATGAACACTGACCTTAACTGAGGCAAGTGAGGCCTGCAGTTCTTTAGATGTTGGGGGGGGGGGCAAACACTTTTTCACACAGGGCCATGTGGGTTTGGATTTTGTTTTCCCTTCATAAAAAAACCCTTCATTTAAAAACTGCATGTTGTGTTTACTTGTGTTATCTTTGATTCATATTTAAATTTATTTGATGATCTGAAACATTAAAGTGTGACAAACATTCAAAAAAATAAAAAATCAGGAACACCACTGTATATATATATATATATATATATATATATATATATATATATTGAAAAATATATAAGCATTATATATAAACATTTATATGTCATAGTGGTGCTGAAATTATATGTGCATATATGAATTTACGTATATACATATGGAGAGTACCACAGTGCATGCGCGTGTGTTCCTCTGCACGTAAATAAGGCGCAGTGAATGCGTCATGGTACTCTCGATAATGGCGGAAGACGGTACCTTGGGGGAGAAGAATTGTTGAATAAAGTCGTTATTATTGGTTTCTTTGCACACAAAAAGTATTCTTGTAGCTTTGTTAAATTATGGTTGAACCATTGATGTCACATGGACTATTTTAATGATGCCCTCGCTACATTTCTGGGTCTGGGAACATTTAATTTGTATTGCTGTCTATGGAGGGTCAGAAAGCTGTTGGATTTAATCAAAAATATCTTAATTTGTGTTCTGAAGATAAACAAAGGTCTGACGGGTTTGAAACAACATGAGGGTGAGTAATTAATGACAGAATTTAAATTTTTGGGCAAACTATCCCTTTAACATCCTCAACTATCGACTTCTAGCTGCTTCTCTGCTGCAAATCACTGTCAGTGTGAATGTTCCTTCACTCCTCTACTCTTCCTGAAGTGCTGTCTATCTCATTCTCTGCCAACATCTGAGTGAATCTCTACAACAAAAAAACAATGTAGCAACATGGATCGACATGTCAGGAGCCCTTGGTCTGTGTAAAGAAGCTTCAAACCACCATAACTAAGAGCAGATGCATGGAGATTGCACAAGCTGACATCAGAAGAATCCCACTGTTGAAGTCAGAATTACGAGATCTGTGGTCAACCAGGCCACTTACTTGCTTCTAAGTTTGTAGAAATTGTGCTCAACACATATGTGGAGATTGGCAATAAATTAAGAAACATTCATTAAAGGACATTTATAGGATGAGAAAAGACATTGATCAGATTGGGAATTTAACAAAGAATTTGCTTCATAGCCACATCAGTGAATTAGTGCAGTGAATTTCATGATGTGTTCAGGGTGGTCAGAACCACACATCTAAAGGTCACTTTCAGTCTTCAAGGAAGAAGTTTCGAAAACGATCCTTAATTAAAGGGAACGTTCACATATACTGTATTGTCCATGTGGAATCTGTTACTTCATTATGACCTCTCAAAGGTACAGCTGTGATTCCCACATAACATGCTACTTTGTAAAAGTCAATCGCATGAATCATATTCATAATCTGCTGAAGATGCAACAGGCTTGATATCTGGATCTGAACACAAACTGCAATTTTGCCACATGTGGTTTGGTCTATGTGTTTAGCCCTTGTTCCCACAAATAAACAAAACAACAGACTAATTCACTCTGGTGTGTGTCTGCTGTCTAACAAAGACCATGTGCAGTGAACACAAACATATAATGAGTCATTCAGCGTGGTGCTGATGTGGTAAAGATGTCAAGATCTACAGACAACAGACTAATTTACCTTTCAGTCAACACAGGGTTGTGTCATTGCTGCTGTGCACATAAACACAAACATACACATATTTACAGGCACACTTATTCTATCTATCTATCTATCTATCTATCTATCTATCTATCTATCTATCTATCTATCTATCTATCTATCTATCTATCTATCCGTCCGTCCGTCCGTCCGTCCGTCCGTCCGTCCATCCACCCAAGCACCCACCCATCCATCCATCCATCCATCCACCCACCCATCTATTAATCCAACCATCCGTTTATCATCTATCGTTCAATCCATCCATCCATATCATGTATCAATCCACCCATCTATTAATCCATTCATCCATATGTCATCTATCATTCTATCCATCCATCCACCCATCTATCATTCCATCCATTTATCATCTATCATTCTATCCATCCATCCATTTAACATCTATCCTTTTATCCATCCATGCATTTATCATCTATTAAACCATCCATCCATCCGTCCATATGTCATCTATCCATCATCCATTTATCATCTATCATTCTATCCATCCATCCATCCATCCATCCATCTGTCTGTCATCTATCCAACCAACCAACCAACCATCCATCCATCCATCCATCTTTTACATTCATTGTTACACTCACTATTAACTTAGAGTTTTCTCTTAGTAATAAACTCCTAATTATTGCTTATTGATAGTAAGTTGTTTGTATTAGTTATGGTATGGAGTAAAGATCTAGAATATGGTCATGCAAAATAAGGCATTGATATGGGCTTTATAAGTACTAATAAACAGCTAATATGCAAGTACTATGCATGCTAATAAGCAGCTATTGAAAGTTAGCACTTCTAGCCACTTAAGTCGAAACTGAATTCAAACTGAGAAACTGATTTGGAAATTGAAGGCATTTTCAATTCAATTCTGGGTTGTGCACAGACCTGCTAAATATATATTATAATTGGGTGACATAAACCTTGCAAATTTTCAAATCCATCGTAGCAGTTTAGTAATTACAAACACAGAAGTCTGATAAAAACCAGCACTGTGGATTCTGGAAATTACATAATGTTAGCCCATAGCCAATCAGATCAAACTTTCCATTTTGAGGGTGTATATTATGTGTGTAACATTTATCAGATGGTCTGTGAACGGCCAGAAAGAGCGCCATCTGAAGTCAATGCTACACACACACACACACACACACACACACACACAATACGCTGCTGTAATAAGGAGGAGTTGAAAACAAGGCAGAAAGTATTTGCAGACAGAATGATGATGGTATTAAGAGCAAAGTGCCTCATGTGAAAAACTAAGAGAATCTGATAAAAGTATGGAATGGGGAGATGGAAATTATGACACATGGGGAGAGACAGACAGAGCAATTTTCAAGCATTAAAAAGCATAGGAGGTTAGTTCCTGAGGGTGCTAATAGATTTCCTGCAGCTTTGTAGAGATTTGTCATTCAGATCTGCTGCACGTTTTAGCTTCAGCTGCAGCAAATTACCTGAACCCGTTTCTGACCTTCAAGAACTCACAATATCAAACCCTACTAAAATACATACAGACACACTTGAGTTTCGCCTCCCCCCATTTACTCAAAACGTTGAGCAGGTATGTGGAACACAAAAATGATACAATAATATGCAGTCACTTACAAACAAAGCATACAGCTGCATTTGAGCATCCTGTGGTGAAGCTTCCAGGCACAGTAAACAGAAGAGTCCTCTCCAAATAAACACACACTTCCTGTCTGTGACTCTCACTCTGGATTAGAGATTGCTGAGAGTTGACACTCTTCCTTGTAATGCACTTCCCTGTGAAAAAAGACAGAAAATAACTTGATAAATTAGTAAAAATCTGTAAACAGACTTATCATGATTGACGACATGAAATAAAAGCATATTTAAACAAAGTACTTTTTAAAAACACATGAAATGTGTTTATTTCACATAAAAACCACATGTTCCCCATTAAGTAATCTCTCTGTCTCTTTCATTTTTTTAATCCAAAACGTTTTGAAATGGATATAGGAATCAGTCTATTAGAGGAAATTTAATAATAATCAACATTTATAAACATTCTGAACAGTGAATAGTGAGTTTGTTTCAGTTGCAATGAATTTGGTCATTTTGAAGTAGTTTCACAAAAGCAAAGTTTAGGATGTGTTTTGTTTAACTTTATAAACAGTATTGTGCTTTCTTTTGGACAAGAAGTCTCCAGAACTTTCTCGAAGTCACGTACATTTACTTCACATGGCAAAAATGTGTACGTCATGTCAAATATTTATGGGTGTTACCACACAAAAGCCATAATACATTGTATGTAGAGTCGACAGAATGGTCTCATGACAAAGCCATTGTGTTTGTGTAAAGTAGTGTTTGGAAGTGGAAGACTTTTCACATCACATGACCTAACAAACATCCCAAGAACTTTAATACACCAATATAAACACAAAAGATCAAACAAAATCAAAGAAGTATTCAAATGTACCTTTGTTGCTCATAAAACGACTAGAAAGCTTCATGAAGAAACACGAGGAAATATCCTTCATAACCTTTCATTCAAAAATTGCCACAGTTTCCAACAAAGTATCATATTTATTTCAATTAATGCAATTAAAAATATCTTGTGACTTTCTGTTGGTAGATGAAAAACATTAGGGGAAACAGGTGAACAAATCTCATAGAACTACACAAAACAAAACAAAAAACAGAACAGAACAAAACACAAAACAAAAAAAACAAAACAAAAAAACAGCAGGTAAAATGGCTGAAGTCTAACAAAACAAAACAAAACAAAACAAAACAAAAAAACAGCAGGTAAAATGGCTGAAGTCTAACAAAACAAAACAAAACAAAACAAAATAAAAAAACAGCAGGTAAAATGGCTGAAGTCTAACAAAACAAAACAAAACAAAACAAAATAAAAAAAACAGCAGGTAAAATGGCTGAAGTCTAACAAAACAAAACAAAACAAAACAAAATCAAATATTCAGCAGACCTGATCTAAAACAAACCAACTGTTTTAAAGTGTGAGAAAGTTTTTTCTCAGATCACAAAACATTTATACATTTTATTGTGATTGATTTATTATGTGGCCACATTGAATAACATACATGTGAAAGTACAAAATAATATTGACATTGGCTTAGAATGAGAAACTATGTGAGAAGGACAACGAGCTAGCTCATGTATGCACGGTATACAAACATGTTGTTCTTTCTTTACTCTGTCTATAATAGACCTATTAAAGTAAAGTGTTTCAATCACTTAAGGCGATCCAGAGGAGCCTGGGTAAATGCAAACACTAATGAGGCGGTCGTAAAGCTTGTATCTTTCACATGGTGACTGCAAATGTTTGAATGCACCCCAAATTTGGGGATAGTCTGGGGTACATTTGAAATGACAAAACAATGCTACTTTTTAAATCTTCAAAGAAACAAAGCCCAGGCCACCTCAACTTACACCTGGACACACAATAGACACACACATCAGTCTCTCTCTACCCCCTAAGCACCTGTCAATATGCATCCCCCTAATTAGTCCTTTGATAGTAGCCAGATTTGGAAGGTCCATTACAGGCAGCTGCGCACAAGTCAGAAGGTCCTGGTTGACTTGAATTAAGGAGCCAGCCTGAGGGGAACACCGGTGAACTTCTGCACCAGGACCTGTGCACACAGCTGGGCTCTGACAGACCAAAGAACTGGAGAATGCCAACTCACACCACTGACTAGCCTCAAACGGAATGTGTGGAATTTTTGTTTCATGCATAGATTTTGGGGGAAAACCTGTGGAACAGCTATAAGCATATGTATGTATATAAAACTTATGGAAGATATGTATATAAATATCAAATGAAACAAATGTATTATAGATATAAATAAATTAAACTAATAAATTAATTAAATTAATAAGCATAAATAATTTATTAAGCATAACTGTGACCACTCTATGCGCATTGATATATAAATGCATGATGAAATTAATAATAATTAAATTACAGAATCACCTTGGCATCAAAATATTTTGTAAAAATATAAAATATATTTTTTTTTATACTATACATATTTTTAATTGTTATTTTTTGTAAGATTTTGTTTTTAATGAATAAAATACCGTCTCTTTCTTTCTTTCTTTCTTTCTTTCTTTCTTTCTTTCTTTCTTTCTTTCTTTCTTTCTTTCTTAGAACTGTGACCACTGTACTTGTATTGGTATATGAATGCACAATAAAATTAACAACCATTAAATGACAGAATTTTTTTGTCTAAATATAAAATATATATATATATATATTTTCCTTTTTTGGACTTAAAAATAAATAAATAAATAAATAAATAAATAAATTGAATTATAGTGTACGTATCATATTGTACATAGTGTATTATATGTGTGTATTTATTACTATTGTGTGTGTGTATTATATATATATATATATATATATATATGTGTGTGTGTGTGTGTGTGTGTGTGTGTGTGTGTGTGTGTGTGTATATAGAAAAAATAAGAAAAAAAGGTCATATGTTGAATTTCATAGAGTATCTTTAATTTAAAAAAAAAAAACGCAAGGGGATATAGATGCTGAGAACTTTGTGAATATTCCGTGTGGTCCTGCTTCTGACACCACACCTACGCACACAAACACACACACACACACACACACCGCGAGGCACATGCAGTGTACAGTCACAAATCTGTGGGCATAAATACACACGCCACTCTTGGGCTTGAAGCACATCTACAGCGGCCCCATGTTTGCGTGATTAGCTCTTGATGAGGCAGTACTAACGCCATCTGTAAATGTTTTAGCTTACGCACACACACACACACACACACACACACACAATCTCTCTCTCTCTCCTTTCAGCCTGATTAGGTCTGAAATAAGCACGATAGAGGTGCTTAAAACAAATGTCAGGGAGGTTTGTGTGCTTATGGCCCTGCTGCTATAATAATTACCGCTGATGCTAAATGACCAACAGATGAGCTATTAGCACATGTGTGTTATTCTGTCTTACATGTTTTCTTTGAATCTCTGTCTGGGTGTGTTGCATGTGGGTGGGAGGTTTCGGTTAATGTTCTGTCATATAGTCATGGTTTTGGTACCAGGAAACCAGTGGAACTAGTAGTTGCTGACAGAACATCATCTATCAAGTGGTCATATTGAAGGCAGCGCTGGAGGTCTGGTAGTGTTCCTGAAGGGCATAATAAATTAGCCAGCGGTATTGTTTTGCTCCTTGTGGTTGATGCTGGGCCATTTTTTTCTTTTGTTTTAACATTGAAAAATACTGACAGAATTAAATATAAGGCTTTGTTCACACTGACAGCTCACATGTGATTTTTAAGCAAATTTATCCTTGTAGGCCAATTTTTTTTTATTACTTTTTTTGGACTCATATTTGGACTCATATTTCACCCAAAAATGAAAATCCTGTCATCATTACTCACCTTAATGTTGTTCCAAAACAGAATTTATTTCGCTTATGGAACACAAAAAAAGATTATTATTTAGAAAATGTTCTATTTAAAACAATATAAATTTACAGATCTTGACTATATCATTATTTAAAAATTAATTAATAACAAATTAATATTGGGGAAACTACATCCCATATGTTGAATTTGGAAATCAAATCAAATTTGAATGCACGGACCGCTATTATTTTAATTTAAGACTACATTCACAATAACTGAAAGCTTAATTAAAATGAATAACTATTAATATTAGTGCCCACACATTTCTTTAAGAAGAGTTGGTTAAAGAAGAACTTTTTATATATTATTATTTATTTTTCCTCATTGGGAATTTTCCTTGTTTTAACTTAAAAATCTAAGTTCAGTTGCTTTCTTAAATTTTTAGGTATAATCAACTTGTAAAAGTTGCTTGAACTTAAATTACATTAAACCAACCTAAAAAATCTGTTGTTTTAAACTGTGTACCGTTTTATCAAATATTCCCCAGGTTGGCACGGAGGCCCTAGTTTCCCTTTCCTGATTGCTAGAAATTCCCATTGTGGAATGTCATTACTCTTGACAGCAACAAGAAGACCAATAAAGGAGAACTTTGGGATTTGTAATGTAGATGTAATGGCTACACATCCATCCTATGGCTAATATGGGTCTCGGCAATTTAATGAGTCAAAGAGAATGAAACGTAGCAGTCAATGAGGTAAGAGTAGATGATTACATGATCATGTTTCAGCCTCTGTTCTCCGATCGATTTTACACATGAGTGCATGCCCTGCTCAACTGCCAACTGAAGTTATACTTATTGCACGTCTACTAGATCTAGAAAAGAGGGGCTGCTGGCACATTGAGTGTACATGTTTATTTGACTGGTTCTACGTTGCTCATTCTACCATAAAAAATTCTCCAGAGGATAGTTACAGGCCCTTTACATATTAATGACTAATTACCATACAGCTCAGTAATGAGAATAGCATGTTGCTCCTAATGATCTGAAAGGTCTGGCAGTCACGGACACTGGCTCTCGCTTTAACACAGCACATAGAATACAATATATACTCATCAATATTTCATTACACCTAAATAAGAACTAATTCTCTTCTCTCTGTGCAACAAGGCTGTTCAATTTGAGTGGTTGCACAAATCTTTACAATTAGCCACTGATGCATGGAAATTACCTAAGGACAAAGACTGGGCCCTGCTGTACTGTTTAATAAAGAACCACATCGATATTTGCCAGAGTTTAAAGCTGCACTATTAAGACTCATTTAGTAGTTTCATGCACTTTTGCATTTATTGCTTGCAGGTGAGTTTGGCAGTGGTCACTGTTCAAGTGTTTGACTGCCATTATTCATGCATTCAAGTTGTTAAACGTGCATCAGAACAATTTAAAATATTTTTTTTCCAATACCTTTAGGCCAATAATTATTTCACATTTTGGCTGATAAAAAAATGGTAACATGTAGTCCTAACGCAAAAAATTTAAACTTATATTTTACAAAATGAATGCAAAATATTGAAAACATTTAAAAAAATGGCCTACCTAGAGGTGAACACACCATTCCTTGTGTCCTTGGTCAAACGTGTTGCTCTCTCGAAGCACAATCTGTGCTTTATTAAGAGACAGGAACTAATCCGTGACCCTCACACTCCTTACAGAAACAAACAGCACCCTTACAAATCTCAAACCAGCACTGACCAATTAAGTTTCAGTGCACAGAGGTCAGAGGTGAATCCAGAGAGTTAGTCTGGCGCTGTGTGCGAATCTGTGTGGTTGTATAACCTTCTTTACTGGCAGCTACACCTCAATAAAAACATCATTCAAATAATAGAACAGCTATAACTTGAACAAGTCATGTTAATTGTAGATATAAAATTGGGTACTTGTCCTGCATTACAATTAAATTCATAGAATTGTGAACTTACCTGCAAACTTACATACTGTTCAAAAGTTTGAGGTCAGTGCAGTTTTAAAAGTCTCTTATGCTTATCAAGGCAACATTTAATTGGTCAAAAAATGCAGTAAACATTAATATTGTGAAATATTATTACAATTTAAAATAACTGTTTTCTATTTAAATATATTTTATTCCTGTGATGGCAAAGCTGAATTTTCAGCATCATAGCTCCAATTTTCAGTGTCACGTGCTGATTTTCTGCTCAAGAAACATTTCTTATTATTTTCAATATTAAAACCAGTTGAAACCTGTCACTGTCACCTGTTTACTATCACTTTTGATCAGTTTAATGCATCCTTGGAGAATAAAAGTATTCATGTCTTTCAATAATAACAACATCTGTAAAAGCTGTTTGAAAGGCAAATGATGGTCACGCCATATATTGATTTGATTTAGGAAAAATAAGTTAATTTACTGGCACTATTTCTGAAATATCTGCACCTTTTCTCACACATAATACCTAATAAAAAAAAAAAAAAAGCTAATTTTCTGAACAACATATGTGACCGTTGCCACTGGGAAGGCCTATGTACACTGCCACGAGTCCTATAATTGGTTGCTGAGACTAGTTGGGGCCCCAGAGGCCTCTGTGGCCCCACACAAGACCTCAGTACTGGCTCACATTAAAGGGCCTAATGTTAATCTGATCCCTCAGATGCCTTTGCAATCTAATTCTAACGGATTGTTTGTCAGCCAAGCGAATATTGCAAGTTCGATCGCTTAGAAAAATAATAGCACACTTCAAACTACACGACTGATGATTCTATTACAAAGAAATCACACACGTCCAGCCATTGTGTAATGACTGAAACACAGTGCTTAGACTAAACTTAAATATATGGATGTGTATATTTCATAGATATACACAAAGGACAGGGTTTTTGAATATGTATATAAATAAATATACACACTTTTCTAAATCCCAACGGATAACCTAAACATTACATGGATCTGTGTTCAAACGTCTGACAGTTTCTATAACCTCCCAGTATCCTTGAAGTGTAATGAATACTGTTATTATTTAGACTTTGATTATCTCCGCTCAGGTTTTGCAGAGGATAGAGTCGTGAGGTCATATCTACCGGGTAGCAAAGCAGAGGAGTGTGTCTCGTATCACACCGTGTTTGTTATTGGTCCATGGCTTGCTTGTTTTGAGATGGTAACTGCGCTCCGGGTCACAAGCTGTGCATCTACAACAAGACATATCTGATTACGGTGACCCCACGCCCCAGATAACCATCTCAAACCCATCCACTGGCCCTAAAAGCATCCTGCACATCCAGTAAACCACTCTCCTGCACATCCAGTAAACCGCTCTCCAAACACCACTGAAGAAATTAAATGATAGTCTCTTAAAAGCCAGAGCGTGGCGCAGACACAGACACACATGCATCTGGACGTCTTCTGCTCAATGGATCGGAAATAACAGGCCAGGCCTGTCATCATAGATAGCCTGTTAAAAGCCATCAAGAAGCCAGGAAAGAGCTCCAGAAGATTCGCTCTCCCAAAATCTGGACTAAGGTCCACGCTCCGTCACCCTCAGTCAAACGTCGTTTCATCTGCCGGCGGGGATGTCCTCTTAGTGGTCGGGTGGGTGCGTTTTCTGACTCTGTCTGTTCGTAAGATGGGCAGAGTCAACAGGAAATGACTGTTTCATGGTTGTGCTAACTTTTAAGAGGCCACATTCCTGGGTGGGTATTCCTTGAGTGACTGACAGAAAAATAGAAACCATATTATATGAAAACTAATATAACAAAATCTAAAATGTAAATACATTTGCTCAAATGGGTTTTACTGAAGGTAAAGAAGTAAAGACCCCCTGAATGTGAAGTGGAGATCTAGTCAGGACTATACAACCCCAATTCCAGAGAAGTTGGGACATTTTTTAAATGCAATAAAATCAAGAATCTGTGATTTGGTCGTTCTCTTTAACTTTTATTTAATTGAAAAAAAAAGTACAGAGAAAAGACTTCTACTCTTTTCACTGACCAACGTAAATGTATTTTGTAAATATGAACAAATTTTGATTTTGATGGCTGCAACACACTACAAAAAAGTTGGGACAAAGGCACGTTTAACACTGTGTTCCATCGACTTTCCTTTTAATTACAATGTTTCATTGTTTAGGAATTGAGGATGCTAATAGATTTTTGTCCAGTCTCGCTTGAAACAAGGCTTCAGATGCTCAGCAGTCTGTGATAGCTGTTGTCTGATTCTCCTTTTCATGACTGGTCATACATTTTCAATAGGAGACAGATCTGCTGGCCAGTCTACCACATTCTCTCTGTCTCTACGAAACCACGCTGTTGTAGCACATGCAGAATAAGAGCTGGCATTGTCTTAATCTAATAACCATGGACTTCCCATGAAAGACATCATCTTGATGGCAGTATACATCTCTGTGCAATCCCAATATATGCCTCCATGTCAATAGTACCTTCACACATATGCCAGTCACCCATGCTGTTTTCTCTGCTGCACCCCCATACCATGACAGATGTTTACTTGTGCTTCTGTCGCTAAGGAAAATCTGGATGGTTCCGTTGGTCTTTGGGACTGAGAACTCTAAATCCATTTTTCCCGGAAACAAGTTTAAATGTGGACTGATCTGAGCACAGCACACATTTCCACTGTCTTTTTGATTATCTGAGATGAGCTCGGGCCCAGAGAACCCTGCAGCATCGCTGCATAGAATTGATGTATAGATTTCTCCTAGAGTAACAGATATTCAAGTTGCATTTCTTGATGCAGCAGCAGACTGTGGTAAATGGCAGTGGCTTTCTGAAGAACTCCTGAAGAAAGAAGTTTCTTATGCAATGCCATCTGAGGGATCAAAGGTCAAACACATTCAACTGAGGTCTCCTGCCTTGGCCAACATGTACTGTGGATTTCTCTGGATTCCCTGAATCTTTTCACAATATTATAGTTGGTGAAAGCTTTTATTTAAATGTAATTTTTGTATTAACAATGCAAGTGTCTTACCACCACTTTTGATAAATTCAACACATCCTTGAATAACAGTATTGATTTCTTTGTATATATATAAAAATAGAATATGATAGGTAGAACTAGATTTATATTTTCTGAAGAAAATGTGAGTGGTGCAAGTGGTAACATGAATAGCATGTTAAAATGAAGTTAACACGATTAGCATGATGCTAATACTTTTAACATGTCATTAGCATTTAATCAAGATGCTAATGTGTTTACCATAATGCTAACACTGTTAACTTGATGCTAACATGTTTTAGGATGTTTTAGCACTTAGCTAAGTAAATCCTAGCATGTGTTAACATGTTTTTATCATGTTCTTAGCATGTTTTGCAATGCCAACATGATTTTAGGGTTAGGGTTAAGTATTAGCTGGGATTTTTATCATGTTTCAGCACTTAGCTATTCACTGCTTGCATGTAGAGCATATTGGAAGTTCTGTCTCCTAGTACGAGTCAAAAGAGCTAACCTATATATGATGTTTTGATGCAGAGATGTAGGTTTTGCTAAATGGTTGCTTACCAGAATGATATAAACCACATTCAGATTTAAAGATATGCCTGGGTTTGGATTGCACTTACTATAGATAGAACAATACATAGATGATAAAATGATAGATAGATAGATAGATAGATAGATAGATAGATAGATAGATAGATAGATAGATAGATAGATAGATAGATGAACAAATAGAAATAAAATACAATATTAAACTCAGAGGTAGTAATGATAAACTTTTATTGTTAATATATTGTATTTGCACAAGAATTACACATTTGTAAACTTTACAAACTTTTTTGTTTTATTTTCTTGAACAACATTATTGTAGAAATGTATACAAAATCGTTTCAGGCGTGTCAAGTTCCACAAGAGAATATTATATATATATATTTAGGTGGGTGGGGCTTTTGAGGCACATACCACGCCCCTTGCCCCTCCCCACCAATGAACACACACGAATCAAAGAGTGACTTCGATACACACTAAAGAAGCGCAACCTCAGTGAAAACTTTCCGGCACACCGAGCACCAACACCAGTAAATACAGACACATGGCAGCCCTATGAGGCAGCACAGCAGCATTGAGAAAAAAAAAATACAATAAATACACGCATCCGATTCCTCTTTACATGGGGGGGGCACGTCTGTACACATCTAACCTTTCATGCGAGGGTCGAAATGTCAAAGAGCATCACGGGAGCACCATGCAAACCTGAACACACTTAAAAAAGTCTGTCCCCTCTTATGTAAAGTGGAATGCTTTTTATGAAACAGATTTTATTGATTTTAACTTTTTGGATTCATGATTTAGACTTTGGAGTGTCTTTTTTCACTTCTACTTAATCAATTGATCTACAATATACTCTTAAAAATAAAGGTTCTTTATCGGTATCTATAAGTTTTAACATCCATGGAACCTTTCCGTTCTTTATAGTGGAAAAAAAAATCTTTAGATGATTCAAATATTCTTCACACTAAGATTCTTTAAGGTTCTTTTAAAGGAATAGTTTACCCAAAAATAAAAATTTTATGAAAAATTACTAGCACTTAGTTATTCCAAAATGTAGATGAGCTTGTTTCATCAACTGAACAATTTATCAAAATTGAGCATTACGTCACTTGCTCACCATTGAATCATCTGCAGTGAATGGGTGCCGTCACAATGAGAGTCCAAACAACTGCTTAAAAACATCACAATAATCCACAAATTATGACTCCAGTCCATCATATAACATCTTGTGAAGTGAAAAGCTGTTTTTGTAATAAACAGATCCATCATTAATACATTTATAATAGAGTTCTCTATCCATAATATTGCTTTCTCCAGTGAAAAAGTATGTTTACAAATCTAAAACAGTTCGAAACAAACAAGTTTAACTTTCATGTGAGAGGACTTTTTCCCTGGAAGCATTATCATGGATTATGGACTCATTCGTTTCTTACAAACATGCACCTTTTTAATTAAAAAGATGCTAATTGATGGTCTGGATTTGTGTGGATTACTTGTGGATTATTGTGATATTTTTATCAGCTCTTTGAACTCTCATTCTGACGGCACCCATTCACTGCAGAGGATCCAAACTCATCTAGATCTCGGATGGCCTGAGGTTTTCATTTTTGGGTGAACAATTCCTTTGAGAACTATTCACTGAAAAGTTGTCTGAGGAACCAAAAAATGCTTTATGATTTTATTCAACTTTTTTAAACCTTTATTTTGAATAGTGTGTCATAAAATATTTTTTTGTGTGTAATATTAAAAGTTTAAAATAATTTCTTGTACTCCATCATGATGGAAAACATATGAAAACACTTTGTTTTGAAGCGAGCCAATAAAATTCCCAACTGAATGCTACTTTTAGGTAATTCGCTGTTCTTGACTAACCGTGTACGCACTGCCAGATTTAAAGTTTTTAGTTTTAGCATAATCATGTCATTAACCGATTTCATGTTTTGCGGACGTTCTTTGTCAGACATGGCATGGGATCAATTTGCGTTCAAACGGTGAAGCAGTCTCTGTGGGGTTTGTATACATTTCGCTGGCATTTTAAACCCAGTATAGTTTGTAAAGAGGGGAGTTAGTTCAGCTCTCTTGGATCAAATCACATCTCACGTCAGCGTTTAGTGAAGTATTTAAATGTTACATCCTACAGCCTCCACCCCAGGCCTGAGATGAGAAATCCAGACTCCGAAAGCCTCCAAGGAGTCCAAAAACGTCTGTAATGATTCATAAATGCACTGCATATTTAGGTCTGTAACTCAATGCTACATCAGTGAAGACAGAAAGAAAAATTCATCTCATTCCGAAGGAAAAAGCCTGACGTGGATGCACAGGTGCGAGCAATATTTTGCGGACATCCAGTAAACTAAACACACACTTTACTTTAAATTGTGCGTTTCTTTACATTTCATTCTCATTTGGCAGTCACAGTGACATTAAACGTCCGCCTTTAATTTTAGTTGCACTTAATATCATCACTGTAATTATATCACTTTAACAGCCTCCTCATCAAAAAGGCTTTAACAAAGAAATAAAACATAAAAAAACTATAAAGCTCCATACAGTCTATTAAAGCCATCATAATTTTTTTTTTGCATGAATAACAAGCCATAGAACTCATGCAAACACTGATTGTAAGTTTATATTTTAAAATAGACAAAGATTTTAAGCCGTCAAACTTCTCTGAAACGATGAGAGAAGCATGTTATTTTATTCCTGGATACTTGGCCTTTGGATTGTGATGAATAAATATTTCATTTTTCATAGCTCTAGGCATTGCCATTGGTTTTTTGTTCTTCTTCCAGAACACGAAAATATTCCCCCGTTGGCAATAGCTTTGATTGATATCATCTAATCTCATGCATGGACCTTCTATCAAATAAATAAAAAAATTAAATAAACATACATTCAACCATCATAAATGCACGATTCTCCCGGGTTGAATATTTTTATAACCTGTCATGTGCTGTGTTTACGCATAGTGGTTCAACATGTGGATGTAATATCTGACACGCTTGTGATATCATGTCTGTCGTGCTGGAACAAAATCTGACAGATGAAGTATCTGGACGACATACAGTAAAACACGCAATCGTCTGATAGCAGGGGCCCTGCAGACGGGATGGGGAGGTACAAAGCACATTCAACATGCTCTGGACACTTGGATGCAAGCGTGTGATTCTGACATGAAAAAAAGCCTTTTCTATACTAATTGGTGCCTGTTCAGTCTTTAGAGTTGTCTGCATTTCGCATCAGATGATGCACTCATATGTGGTTTGATCGCATATGAAATTTTCCTTGAATCATGACATTCAACATGGCACTTTTTTCAAACATTTATATCAGATGCTTACAGTTACCTCAGATGATCGAGTTATCAGGGGATCTCTGAGATGTTTATAGTCAGCAACAAAAGAACGCTAAGCATAAAGACCTAGTAAAAATAACGATACAATTTGATAAAAT
This sequence comes from Barbus barbus, assembly GCF_936440315.1. Taxonomy (NCBI): domain Eukaryota; kingdom Metazoa; phylum Chordata; class Actinopteri; order Cypriniformes; family Cyprinidae; genus Barbus; species Barbus barbus. The sequence continues at coordinate 25,287,523 of NC_136751.1, forward strand.
CACATTGGGTGAATCTCAAAAATTGTCAAGAAATGTCCAGGTCACAAAAAAAAAAAAAAAAATATATATATATATATATATATATATATATATTTTTTTTTTGTATAAAGAAAGTCTATACTGACTTTATTTTCATGACAATAATGTTCTCCCAAAATCTTGCTATTTATTCTAATGTGAAAAGCAAAAACTATTTGAAATATAATAAATAATGATATATTATTTAAATTGTAAAGAACAATTTTTAAAGCATACACACAACACCACTATTTAACTTATAAACTTTGGGGTCAGTAAGATTTTTAAAAATCTTTATTATTATTTATAATAATACATTATTTAAAATATTTTAAATGATGTAATATTATGCAATAAAATATTACTTAAATATTATTCAGCAAGGATGGATTAATCAAACATAACAGTAAACTCTTTTACAATGTCAAAAAATTTTGACATTTTGACATTGAAATTATATTACATTTAAAAACATTAAAATACAAACAGTTTCTTTTTTAATTGTAATAATATTTTGCTGTTTTCTTAATATTAAATGCAGCCTTGGTGAGCATAAAATACCTCTTTCAAAAGCATTACAAAATTCTTACCGACCCCAAACTTTTCAATGATACTGTATATATTTTTATCTCTTAATTTTGAGGTGAAATATGACTTACACATTTCTTCATGAGATTTCCCCTACTGCACATACTAGAGAAATCAAAGAACATAAAACAAGAAAAACAGCCCTTGATGGGCCTAAAGGGCTTGGGTGTGACATCACTGACCTACTACTGGTGCAAAGCTCACTTCCAGCAGAATTCATAATGAGCTCCAGAGCTGAACAGTCTTTCCTGTCCCATTAAACCCTGCTTCAGATCCAGGCTGGTGCTGTGAGCCGTCTCTGACCACATTGTTGACACATATTAGCCTGTTTGTGGCACTAAACATTTTGCATGAACCATTTCTGTGGCCATAACGTGGTTCTGTGTTCCAAAGTAAAAAAAGATAAGTGTATATAGGTCTCTCGTGTCTGACTGTGTTGCTCTTTCTGGTTGGTCTTAGAGGGCAGTATTTGGCAGTGAGTTGATGAGTCGTATGACTTTTACAGTAGAGTTTGAATCTGCATTAGTTGTTTGTTTTTGGCTGACTAACAATCAATCTAAGGTCATATAGTCAAAGTGTGGTTATGTTGTGGTCTGTATAATAAGAAGTTCAGTCAGTAGTTGTTGTTTCTAGTCTGTAGATGTGCTCTGGTCAGGACAAACAAGTTCTGGTTCCAGTAAGCAGCCAGAGTAGAAGGAGCTGAAGAGCCAACATCGGCCAGAGAGACGGACTCAAACTGCAGCCACCACCACAGTCAGATGCGTCCTCCTGCGGTCAATACAGAGACGTTAGTGATTTCAACCTCACATAAACACACCTACATAATACAGTCAGGTCATTTCAGTTCCGACAAAGCAGCTTAAAGAGTCTTGCACACTGAGTCCGAAATTTTCATGTGTTTTTTTGTTTTTTCGTATTCGTCATACGGATGCAAAAATACAGAAAATCAAACCTGATTAAATTTTTTTTATGATGGATGAAAGTTTCAGAGGCAGTGTGTAAACATGACTGACACAACATGAGGTTGTATTAATTTTTTAACGTGTGAAAATTTCAGACGAGAATTTCAGATTCGGTGTGCAAAGACCTTAAGGGTTTCCAACTGACTATTGAAACCACATCTGGTTTGTTTCTGGTTCAAGATGATCTATCTGCTAAAACTAAAACTGAATTAAGGCTGAAATAAAACTATATATATATATATATATATATATATATGCGCGGGGTTTGTGAAGGAGGGCAGTGTTCTGAAAGGAAGGGTCCAGGGTAAGGGGCAGAGTCTGGCTCCCCTCTTGGGTCTGGGGCACGAGGGGCGGTAGCTTCGTTTAGCGGCTTTGTCTTCCTTTGGCCCGCGGTGCTTCCAGGGGTTATACGGCCCGGCATGCTGGCCCGTCAGCCATCTCTCGAGTGTGGTACTTGTCCGGACCATGGGTCTGGCAGGTCATGTCTTCGGCGGGACTCGATCCCTCAACGCTCCCTTCCTGGACCTACGAGGACACCAACGTGCATGCACGGGGAAGAGACCGGTCTCTCGAGGAGAGGTGCGCTCAGCATTTAAACAGCGGTGGTGATGAGGCTCTATTCGGTTCACGTGCGCCTCATCACACGCCGCCAGCCCTGGCTGTTTCAGTGCCCCCCCCCCCTCCTCTCTCACACTCCCACTCCCGTCGGGAGCCTGGTGAAGGGTGGCGAATAAGGGACGGGTGGTGATGATAATAAGGGGGAGGCAGCCAACTAGTCACAGTATTTATATACATATATACATAATAAATATACACAGTACACACACATATATATTATGTACACAAAAACTTTTATTTTGGATGCGATTAATCGCGACTAATCGTTTGAATGTTCTAATATATATATATATATATATATATATATATATATCATATCTAACATATATATAACAACTATCAGAAGTTGTTTTTTCCAGCAGGAAGAAGATCCATAAAGAATGCAACTCAATGAAAAGACAGTCTGATATATGTGAAATGAAAAAAATATATTGTGAATATCAAAACATGTTTTGGCTGAACTGAAAAGGAATGAATCAAATCAATGACACACATGCAAAATCTCTTGCAGTAGAAATAATGCACGACTCTGACTACGTTCTGGTCTTCTGAAACTAGACTTGCGTGCTATAGTATGTGCGTGAAGGGCTTGTCAATGAAAGTCCTGGGATGCCCCAGGTTTGAGAAGCATAGGGGCGTATCATCAATGTTAGCATGAAAACACATCTGGAGTTTCCTATGTTTATTCCACAGAAAATCTCTCAGGGAACTAGCTGGAAATGCACTTCCTACTTTCACAGCAGGAGGAAAGCAGTGGCGTCCTGCCTCTAGATCCATACTGAGGCAATGAATAAACAATATTTGAACCTACATCTAGACCCTTATATGACAGGACAACCAGATAAAATCCAGCATGCTACAATTAATTCAATAAAGAATCAAAGAAGAACGAATCAAAGAAATAGTTCGCAATATAAATGGCAGCAACAGTAAGATGAAACTGACCATCAAACACAAAGCAGAAACAGCAGCAAAATGATGGATGGGTAATAGGTCAATGAAGAAGAGCCACTGATTGGACACAAAGGCTCATCCTAACAGTGACAGGCATGATGAGCAACCAATGAGCATTCAACGAGCAAACAGAAAGGAAATGAATGTTAGTTAAAAAAGAAGAAACGCAAGCAGTGAATGATGAAGATGCATTTGTTGAGAATTACCCATTTTGGTTTTAACTTACATCTGGATTGTTGTCAAAGCAGACGTCCGGTCCTTTCCTGTACCGAGGGTTCTGGGCCAGCACACATGGATCAGGACCAGTAGCTGAAAGAAATCGATAAGGACAATAGCCAAAACTTAAAAAAAAAAAAAAAAGAGTTGGACAGGCTTAGATACTTGAGGAATAATTCAATCAATTTTTTTTCCTCTGTTTGGGGGACCCATTTCTTGGGTACTTAGAGGTCTACTGAGTGGTTACTATGTCTAATGGCTCTTCTGCGGCCTAAAATATGAAGCACTTCTATGGACTGTAGTGGTCTGGGAGTTATTTATTGTTGTGATTTTTATTTATTTATTTATTGGTTGGTTGATTGTATGTGTTATGTGTTGTTTAAATCTGAAAACCTTAAAGTTTGAAAAAAAGTAATAATAATAAGAAGAAGAAGAAGCAAAAGTGTAATTCTTTGTGTTTGAAGCTTTGATCCAAAGTGACTTACACTACAGTTCAAAAGTTTGGATTAATTTATTCATTGATTTAAAATTAATACAGTAAAAATATAGTCATATTGTGAAAAATGTTTACAATGATTACAATTCCTTCATTTGTAAATTTGATCAATTTAATGCATCATATTTGAGCTAAATACAGAAATAAATAAATAAATACTTCATGTATTCCTTATTTTGCCAAAAATGAAAATGACCCAGTTCAAAAAAGTGCATCCAGGGGGTTAATAAAGGCTTTCTGAAGCAAAGCGATACGCTTGAAAAGAAAAATATCCACATTTAAAACTTTATAAACAATAATCTCTAGCTTCTGCTAACTGTAGTACGCACATTCACAAGAGAGTGGCATTCCAGAGGATGGCCTAGGATGGAGGTGTAGCGTAAGCCTTTATTAACACCCCAGAGCTGTGTGGAGTACTTCTATGATGGATCTCAACCCCCATTCACTGCTATTATAAAGCTTGTTATAAATTGAATGAATGAATGAATGAATGAATGATGCATTTATATTGCTGTACACCCAAAGCGCTTTACAATCATGAGGGGGGGTCTCTCCTCAACCACCACCAATGTGCAGCATCCACTTGGATGATGCGACGGCAGCCACAGTACAACGGCGCCAGTGCGCTCACCACACACCAGCTACAGGTGGAGAGGAGAGAGAGATAGAGCCAATCAAGTGGATGGGGATTATTAGGAGGCCATGATAGACAAGGGCCAGTAGAGGGAATTTATCCAGGACACCGGGGTTACACCCCTACTCTTTACAAGAAGTGCCATGGGATTTTTAATGACCACAGAGAGTCAGGACCTCGGTTTAACGTCTCATCTGAAAGACAGAATTACAACTCCGATTGGATTTTTCTGCAAGAAGAAAGTCATATAAAACTAGGATTGCTTGAGGGTGAGTAAATCATAGGGTAATTTTCATTTTTGGGTGAACTATCCCTTTAAGAATCAAACCCATGACTTGTTTCTAGCACCATGCTCTACTGTTTGAACACTGCAAGATAACACTGTAAGAAACAACAAGTGAATCACTTGAAGGATACAGGGCTGTTCGGCTTGTCTCAGCGGTTTGGGATCGCAGGAGAGGCAGGAACTCTTGGCATCAGAGATCAAAAAAACCAAATTTGTGTTTGGGAGCTTCTCGGCCCGATACATTCTTGGAAAAAAGGTAGGAAAACAGCAAAATCGTCAAAACAAACACAGTTCTCAACAGCTTATATCATAAGACAGGTATCATGGTTTATGCATCTCTAAACTAAGCAGATATAAGCCTCATCGAGACCACCCATTTTACGGAAGGAGCAGTAAACAAGCATAAACGGCTGCCGACTCACAACATTATGCGTAAGCTCTTTGTCAGGAATCAATTATACACATCTTACATATCCAAAACCGTCCCAACATGTGTGGAAGTCTTTAGTAAGTGTAACAGGAGATGAGTATATTATATTGGAAATCTGCGTCGGTTGGCAGCTTGTTACGTACTGTCATCGCTGAACGAGTTTCAGCCATGACTTTTCTTTATAGCGTTCTCTTGTTCTCTTTTATAGCTCTCCTCCCTCTCTTTAAACAGAGTGACACAGGTTTTTGCACCGGCCTGTGTGCATGTAAACGTATATATGGGGATGTGTGCGTAAAAGTTCTTTGTTACACATCACCTGCTCTCTTGGTAATCACAGGCTGTTTACCGCTACCCAGCATGCTCGCCGGTGCATAACGAGCCTCAGATCATAGCGACCATCGGGGTCACACTCACACAAACACATATGCGCACACACATGGAGGGCTTGATGATCACAGAGAAGCATGGAGTCCTAAAGTTCAGTGGCTCACATCTGTCTGCCCTCTGAGGAATGCTTTATTCATGAGAGCAGGAGAGGTTATAAGAGCACAGAAGAGTGCTTCAGGTGGGTTTATGTGGTCTCCATGAAAAACATCCTGTGAGAAACTATACTGATGTTCCAAAACCTAGTGAGTTACATACTCAGACATCATTTTAAAAGGTTAGTTCACAAAAAAATTAGCATTTTATAATCATTTACTCAAACTCATGTCACTCTAAATGGACACTCTAACACTGGACCTCACTCATTTTTATTATATGGACAAATAAAATGCCATGTTCAAAATCATGTTTCACAAAATAATTACAGCAGTGCTGACCTGGAAATAGTTGCAGCTTGAACTGAAACGTAAAAGTTGCAATGAGTTATTGCATGGACATATTAAATATGTTTGGGGTGAGAAAGTTATTTTTTTAAAGAAATTGATATTTTATTCAGCAAGGGTACACTAAATTGATCAAAGTAGACATTTATAATATTACAAAAGATTTCTGTTTTAAATATATGCTGTTCTCTTGAACTTTGTTCATCAAAAAATCATGAGAAAAAATCCTTAAAAAATGGTATCAGTTTCCACAGAAATATTTAACATAAAAAATATTAAACTATTTTCAACATTGACAATAGGAAATATTTGACATATAAGCTTATTAGAATGATTTCTATGACACTGAAGACTGGAGTAATGGCTGTTTAAAATTCAGCTACTCCATCACAGGAATAAACCATGTTTTAAAACATGAAAATATTTAGTTATTTTAAACTAAAAATATTTTTAGTAATTTTATGTTTTTGATCAAATACATGCAGCCTTAAGTATAATGTGAAAGAGGCTTGCAAAATATATATACTTTATTTAAAAAAAAAAAAAAATTACCATCCCCAAACCTTTGAACAGTAGGTATGTTTAACAAAAGTAACATATATTGAACTCTTTATATGGTGGAATTTAATGATCATTGAAGTGCAACAACATTAAATATTGCATGTATTAATACAACACTAAAAACATTATATTTGCAACTAGATATATCTGCATTTATTTCACAGTTTACATTTCTTTTTTGATTAAAAAACAGTATTCTGTAGGAAAAAATTTAATACACATATATTATTCTAATTGTCAACTTACCTATTTTCATTCTTTAAAAATAAATCATGAAAAATGTACATTGAATTATTGAATTTATTGGCAGTTCATCAGTCGGCTGAGACTGTTTGTTTGCTGCCCATGGTCTTAATTCAGTATAAATACCATGGGTCCAGAGGATGGTACTGTACTGAAGCCAAAATTTCAGTATCGATTCAACCCTAGTGTCTACGTAGGCAGTATAGACAGCAAGGCAGCTCACTAGGTTTCAAAACAGAGGCATTATATAACCTCTGAGGGGAGTGTGTTGTCCAAAAAGCTCTATATCTGTAGGGCTGAAAGAGGACAGGCAGACCTTAGATAACCAATGCAAAAGTCTAAAGAAATATGAAGTCTAATTTGCCGTAGTCTCCTTGATGTTCTGTTTAAGCCATACTTTCTCTGGTAATTCCTGCAGTCCTCTCATCTGTGTACATGCGTTCCTTTAGCCTGAGCTGGTGTTGATGTCTCTGTGAGCGAGATTGAATTACATACGCCGAAGCTCAGGTCTCGAGCTCCTGAGATCTCACAAATGGATTTCTCTTTATGGCTCTTGTTAAACTTTACATGTCTAAAGTAGTTAACATGGAAGAAAAACTATCGTACGCAGAGTTACACGTGGGGCTTGTAAAAAAGGCATAGAGTTTCTGTCAGGCCGAGTGCCCCCACCCACCCCAACACGTTTCGCTTTAGCGGTGTTACATTAAACAGCACGGCCGGCGGGATTTACGGCCGGCTGGATGTCAGACGGATCCGGGGAATGAGGGAGCAGGCAGAGGGGACGGAAAGAAAAAGAGAAGGAAAGCTGAGCTGCTCGATCCTTGGAGAGATGACTTACCGGGATGAGCAATTATCCAGGAAGAAATAGAAAGACAGCGCTGACATCATCTGCACATGCTCACACGCACTCCCACACACGCGGACGGAGAGAATGCGGATGGATTTATGCTCACACAAACAGAAAAATTCCTCACCTGGAGCAGTTTCCACAGTCCATAGCTCCAGAGAAAGATTTGTTCTCGTTCTCAAAGAAATACTGAGTCTGTTCGGTGATACAACTCTCTTTGGAGAACGCATCCGACAAGTCATCCTCCGAGTATGCTGCAAACACACAAACACACCAGCAACATGCTGTGTATATCAAAACACATGCAGATCAACAGCCTACATACCAAGCACACTCACAAAATGCATTTTTGCTGCTTCTTCAATTGACGCAAATTACTACAGCATTTCTTGAACATTTTGACAACAGCATTGCATTAAATCAATTAAAATTTTACTTTATTTAAAATGTAAAGTTCACTTACTCAATGTTTAAACTAATACTCAATGTTCTGTCCATGTAATATATATATAGTGCCCTCCAAAAGTATTGGAACAGTAAAGACAAAATTGCTCTGTTGGCTGTGGAGACAAGACATTTACAAATATGATTAAAAGATGAATATGAGACAAAACTACAGAATGTCACATTTTATTATTGGGTGATTCAACACATAGATGTTTTACCAGCTAAGAAGTTCAGCACTTTTAGAGTTTCATCCCTCTATCTGATGTGAGCATAAGTATTGGAACAGTTGCCTCACAGGTCTTTGTAAGTGATCAGCTGTGTCCTGCTGCATTAATTCTTCAGATATTAAAAGCAGGGAATGTGTCGTATCAGTTATATCCATTACTTCTGTATTCTGAATCCTGCAATCGATGATGAGAAAAGACTTTGACTTTGAGAGAAAAGTAAGCAATTTGGATGCTAAAAGAAAAGAGGAAGTCAATTAGAGCTATAGCAAAAACAAAGGGCATGGAGAAATCAAGAGTTTGGAAACCACCAGCAACATCAGCAACCAACAACGACCTGATCGGCTGAGAAAACAACAGTAGTTGATGACAGACAAATCAGAAAAGCTGTGAAAATGAATCCTAAAAGACGAGTCTGTAAAATCACCAACAACTTCCAGAAAGCTGGGGTGATGCTCTGACAATCTGCTGTCCTCAGGAGACTTTGACACAGAATTACAGATGCTACACAGCAAGATGCAAACCTCTGACCAGCACCACAAATAGAAAGGCAAGATTAGAGTTTGCGAAAAAGCACAAAGGTGAGCCAGAAGAGTTTTGGAACTGTGTTTATGGACCGATGAGACAAAGATGAACCTTTATCTAAGTGATGGGAAATCAAAAATGTGGAGAAAAAAGGGAACTGCAAATGATCCCAAGCATACAGCCTCATCTGTAAAGCATGGTGGAGGTGGTGTCATGGCATGGGCATGCATGGCTGTCTCTGGAACAGGCCCTCTCAACTTTACTGATGACTTAATGTATGATGACAGTAGCAGAATGAATTTGGAAGGGTACAAAACCATCTTGCCTACAATATTCAAGAAAATGCCACCAGATTCATTGGGAAGTGCTTCATATTGCATCAGGACAATGACCCAAAACACCCTGCCAGTTCAGTCAAGGAATTTATAAGGGCAAAGAAATGGAAAGTCTTAGATTGCCCAAGTCAATCTCCAGATTTAAATCCGATTGAACATGAATTTCACCAGCTGGAGAGGAGAGGAAAGGCAGAAACTCCCCAAAACAAGCAACAATTGGGATTGGCTGCATTAAAGGCTGGGAAAAGCATTTCAAAGAATGATTCCAAGAGTCTGGTGATGTCTATGGGTCACAGACTCAGTGCTGTGATTGTGCGCAAGGGATCTGCAACTAAATAATAGCTTTTAATCTTTTATATCTGCCTTATGTTCAACTGTCCCAATACTTATGTTCACATCAATGAGTGGGATGAACTCTAAAAGTGTTAAATGTGACAATAATAAAATGTGACATTCTGTAGTCTTGACTCCACAGCCAACAGAGCAATTTTGTATTTACTGCTCCATTCGGATTCATTTGAGTAATACTAATCTTATACAGGCTACAGGCACTGGACTAAAAATACATTCAATCAGTCATCGCTCCCAAAATGAATTGTTACATTCATTTATTTGACTAGTGCTATACGCTGTATTAACAAAAACATTAATGGCATTAATAAAAATACTTACACTGTAAAGCTATGCAATATTGCATTAATAATCGAAGGCGATTCATCTGCGATTATGAACGTGATATTGCATAGCTTGTCAGTAATCTACGGCTCTGTGTATTAAATGCCACTCCATCTGAAAGCATGTGATGGAGATTTACTACTAATCACAGAACCGGCTTTACTGACGAGACGCGCATGACAATCACATGTGATTTATCGTGCAGCCCTAATTTTGTTTGTTGATCAAAAAGTACAAAGTAGATGAGGTAAACCAGGATGCCGGGTGTATTCAAAGTGCCGCCATAACTGTTTACAATGCGTGGAATGGTGTGTTGTGATTGGTTGAGCGCATGTATCGCATTCTGAAACTATTGTCCTGAAACTAAAAATGGACTTTTCAATACCGACCAGATACAATACTGATTTTGGCAGAAACTCAATTTTTATAAAAATTTAATTTATCACATTTTGGAACCAAACTCTTCATATATATATATACATATATATATATATATATATATACATAATACATATACACAGTACACACTCATATATTATGTGAACAAAAACTTTTATTTTGGATGCGATTAATTGCTATATATATATATATATATATATATATATATATATATATATATATATATATATATAATTATACATAATTACATATACTTCTGTTAAATTATACAAACAATTGTAAACAGTACATTTTAAAAGGAAATAAATCACTACACATACAAATATAATAAATTAAAACACTAGAATAAAATTGTTCAAATTACCTTTAATTGTGTAGAATTAAAAAGTTAAAAGTTTCTTGATTTAATTGAAAAATTAAAAAGTTTCTTGATTTAAAAAAAAAAATCCAAAGTTCATTGAATGCAAATAGAAGAGAATAATGTTTCTTGAGCAGTGTTTTGTTTATGAAACATACCTGTTCCCACTATATTTGGGAGAGTCAGACTGAGAAGTAGCTGCTGCAAAACTGACCTAAAAAGAAAAACAAATGAAAAATCCACCTCACACTGCAAACCTTCATCTGCCTATTTCTCAGTGAGTGGCATCTATTTGTTCTTACCAGACAGCAGTGGAGGCCCACCAGCCTACAGTCAGCATATCTGCTATTGTTGGCTGTCAAAAGCAAACACACAAACATGGAAGCCACAATCTAGACACACAATCAAAAATTTGGACTTTGTTTCCACATTACAAAAGTCCTCCAGAAACCCCTAGTACATTAATGTAACTTTACCACATATACAGAGCGGGGTCCGGCAGCAGCTTTAGTTTCTCTCTCCGGGTCGCAGACGGATTGGTAGTCGTAGGTTTTATTGAAAGAGAACAGCGAGGTATTGACCAAAGAGATCATCAAAACAGGGTCCACTTCACCAAAGAACTGACCTATCTGAAACCGAGTAAACATACGAAAAAGACTAAATACGAAGCACACAATATTGCTGAACCTGGCATTGTAAATATATTCTACCTGTGTGATATAGTCATCCTGATTGGACATGAGCAGAAATCCGCCATCATCCAGAATCACGCAGTCCACTTGCTGAGGAGCAAAACCAGCCATTCATCAGAAACCGAGAGTGAAAGCAGCTTTAGATAAGTGGCTACAGAGGTCAGAGCAGCATGAAGCAGTCAGGACCCTACCTTATCATTTCTGAGGCACCCGCAGATCTCATCCTTGCACTGCGGAGAGGAAATTATGTGAGGAGAGAGCTGAGAATTCATGAAACAGGCCTTTTACAACATTTATTAGAGCGAGTCAATTCATCTCCGCTCTCAGACGGCAATCTCGGCCCATCTAGAGAGGCTGCGTTTGTGAATAAACAGCTTCCACATGTGCCGATAAGGAAACAGGGGTCATTTCTACTTACATTTTTCTTGGTGGTAGCGTTTATGAAGCTGTTCATCCAGGCCGACGCGTTGAGTTTGACTCCCACCACTGTATGATAACATAAAACACACACTGTCATCGGTGTTGAAATCTTACTCACGCGAGGTCAACAGATATAATGCTAAAAGATTCAGATGATGAGATGACGCAATGTCAGGGTCAGACAAAGCTCTGAAATTAACAATTAGTCATCAGTGATGAATCATTAAGACACAAACTAAATTATTTACGCAAGAACTGACCAATTTCGTTAAAGCCAAATACCAGTGACATTACTGGCTTGTTTTCTTTTTAAAAAAGATTAAAAAGATTAACCTTAAATTCAGTTATGACATTTATTATATCAACTAAATATTTAATAGAAAGCATTTTCACTACCAAGTTCAGTGGTCTGTGATTTTTTTTAAATGTGTTCACCAAGGGTGCATTTATTTGGTCAAAATCACAGTAAAAACACTAATATTATGAATTCTATTACGATTGTAAATGCGTATTTTATATCTGAATATATTATTATTATTGTTTTTCCTGTGAATTTTCAGCAACCATTACTCCAGTCTTCAGTGTCACATGATCTTTCAGAAATCATCATTATCAATGTTGAAAACTGTCATTTGTGGAAACCAATTTTTTTTTTTGTGGATTATTTGATGAATAGAAGACTCACAAGCACAACATTTATTTGAAATACAAATATTTTGTAACATTATAAAATTATAAAATCTTTACTGTCATGTTTGAGTTAAGTATTAATACAGCTGATTAAGGAATTCATTTTACTGGAAAGAAATATTGAAAATAATATAAAATAAAATGAATACATAAATAAATAAATAAATAAATAAAACAAAGTAAATCACCCTATACAGTCAATTAGACTGCATTTAAATATTTAAGGTTCAAGATGTCACAGGTTATTTCATTTTATTAATTAATGAAAAGAAATGGCTGAATCATAAACAGTTTTTTTGTGCTATCTACTGAATAGAAGAGTCAAAAAAGTACAACATTTATTTGAAATATAAATATTTTGTAACATTATAAAATGTCTTTACTGTCACTTTTGACCTATTTAGTTCATCCTTGGTGAAGAAAAGTATTATTAATAAAAAAAAAAAGAATTATACTGGCCCCAAACTTTTGAACAGTAATGTAGCTGAACTTTTTAAGAGCTCACCAGCAGGTTTGAGTTTTGCTCCATTAATGTCCAAGTCCACTGCTTTGCTGACAAGGATACCGGACTCATAACCAGACTCTCTGCTCTCTGTTTCAAGGGAAAAGACAGCACAAATTCAGAACAATAAAATGCATTAAAGGTTAGACTGGCCCTCTTTGCTCTATTTCATTTAACTAATCCAAACAGGCATGGTTTTAGTATCCTAATGCTGTTAATGCAATTCTTCTGGTAACACCTGCCAAGGTAGACATGTTACATCTGATATCGAAATGTTTGAGAGATCTATAAGGGTTTCAGTCTGCTTTCACCATTAACTTAAATGGTAAAACCTCTCATAAACACAAGGACCAGGCGTTCCCCTGGGGTTGAGTTTTTGGCACATGGGTGCTTCTCGACCGTGTGTGCATTAGTCCTGCAGACCACACGTGCGTGAATGTGAGGTAGTCTCATTGAATGGTAATCCCCCAGTAATATAAGCTTACTCGACCTTGGCAGGAGATCTGTAGGTGCGCATTTCAAGTAGATCAACAGCTGTCTTAGTAAAGCAGTGTGCCAAAGAGAGCACACGTCGATCCAAATGTTAGAGAAGGGATGTGTACTGAAAGAATAAGAGTGGGCTTCTTACTGTTGACGTATGGGGCAGTGAAGATGTATATGTCATTGTCCAGACTCCTTTTGTAAAAACTTGAGTCATAGGTCTCAGAGTTTTCACCCCATTCTTCCCCGGCACTGAGAAAGAGAGAGAAAAACGAGAGAAATAAATAAATTAATAGGCATTTTAAACAAAATGATGAACAATAGCAATGTAAATAATGTAACGACTGAACTCAAGATTGCATAACCCAAAAATCCTACATAAATGCATACAGAGAATCAAATGCCTTGTACTGGATTGAGAGGTTTTCATTAAGAAAAGGCATCCTGCTTTTATCTTGGCAGTGTAATGAAATCATTTAAGAATGAAAACACAAATGTTTAAATATTAAACATATTTACTTGAATATTTCTTCACTTTCCTACATACAGGTCCTTCTCAAAAAATTAGCATATTGTGATAAAGTTCATTATTTTCTGTAATGTACTGATAAACATTAGACTTTCATATATTTTAGATTCATTACAACACAACTGAAGTAGTTCAAGCCTTTTATTGTTTTAATATTGATGATTTTGGCATACAGCTCATGAAAACCCAAAATTCCTATCTCAAAAAATTTGCATATTTCATCCGACCAATAAAAGAAAAGTGTTTTTAATACAAAAAAAAAGTCAACCTTCAAATAATTATGTTCAGTTATGCACTCAATACTTGGTCGGGAATCCTTTTGCAGAAATGACTGCTTCAATGCGGCGTGGCATGGAGGCAATCAGCCTGTGGCACTGCTGAGGTGTTATGGAGGCCCAGGATGCTTCGATAGCGGCCTTAATCTCATCCAGAGTGTTGGGTCTTGCGTCTCTCAACTTTCTCTTCACAATATCCCACAGATTCTCTATGGGGTTCAGGTCAGGAGAGTTGGCAGGCCAATTGAGCACAGTAATACCATGGTCAGTAAACCATTTACCAGTGGTTTTGGCACTGTGAGCAGGTGCCAGGTCGTGCTGAAAAATGAAATCTTCATCTCCATAAAGCTTTTCAGCAGATGGAAGCATGAAGTGCTCCAAAATCTCCTGATAGCTAGCTGCATTGACCCTGCCCTTGATAAAACACAGTGGACCAACACCAGCATCACTGACTGTGGGTACTTGACACTGGACTTCAGGCATTTTGGCATTTCCCTCTCCCCAGTCTTCCTCTAGACTCTGGCACCTTGATTTCCGAATGACATGCAAAATTTGCTTTCATCCGAAAAAAGTACTTTGGACCACTGAGCAACAGTCCAGTGCTGCTTCTCTGTAGCCCAGGTCAGGCGCTTCTGCCGCTGTTTCTGGTTCAAAAGTGGCTTGACCTGGGGAATGCGGCACCTGTAGCCCATTTCCTGCACACGCCTGGACACGGTGGCTCTGGATGTTTCTACTCCAGACTCAGTCCACTGCTTCCGCAGGTCCCCCAAGGTCTGGAATCGGTCCTTCTCCACAATCTTCCTCAGGGTCCGGTCACCTCTTCTCGTTGTGCTGCGTTTTCTGCCACACTTTTTCCTTCCCACAGACTTCCCACTGAGGTGCCTTGATACAGCACTCTGGGAACAGCCTATTCGTTCAGAAATGTCTTTCTGTGTCTTACCCTCTTGCTTGAGGGTGTCAATGATGGCCTTCTGGACAGCAGTCAGGTCGGCAGTCTTACCCATGATTGCGGTTTTGAGTAATGAACCAGGCTGGGAGTTTTTAAAAGCCTCAGGAATCTTTTGCAGGTGTTTAGAGTTAATTAGTTGATTCAGATGATTAGGTTAATAGCTCGTTTAGAGAACCTTTTCATGATATGCAAATTTTTTGAGATAGGAATTTTGGGTTTTCATGAGCTGTATGCCAAAATCATCAATATTAAAACAATAAAAGGCTTGAACTACTTCAGTTGTGTTGTAATGAATCTAAAATATATGAAAGTCTAATGTTTATCAGTACATTACAGAAAATAATGAACTTTATCACAATATGCTAATTTTTTGAGAAGGACCTGTATATAATAATAAAGAAGGAAATTCACGTTAATTATAGCTGCGTAAATTAAATAGCTGAGGCTCACATCTATGAATCAAATAAAAATAAATATCAAGCAATTAATAAATTAATTTAAAGTGCAGACATAAATCTCAGCGTGGGGACATAAATCTCCAAGATAAGTATTAATAATACAGAATATCAAGAAATTATTTTATTGGAAAGAAATAAAATAAAATAAAATACACCCTATAAAGTCAGTTAGACTGCATTTATGGATCTAAGGTTCAAGCAGCTATATGTTACTGGTTATTTCTTTCCATTAATTAATGAAAATAAACAGTTGAATGATAAAAGGTTTTGTGACACCAACGAAAACGCAAAATATATGATTGTGGGGGAAAAATATTACTTCTAAAGTTAGTTGGCAATGGGACACAAATTTCTATAAGTAATAATAATACAACATGTTAAACATTTGAGGAAGAGGAGAATCTTTAAGTGAGAAGTGGAAAATCTCAGCCATGTCAATCAAACCTTATATTTCCCCCAGTGAAACAAAAAAGACGATTAGCAGTATGTACATGCTGCTCAATGCCAGAAAATACAAATGGATTGTGGTTGGTGCTGTGAAGACCAGGACAAAGAAAAGACAAAGAAACATGTATTTTGTTTTTGGAACTGAGGTGAGTAAATATGAACTGCGAATAAGTGCACCACTGTAGCTTCTTAAACACCATCCTGCTGGTTTATACCACCAGAGAAAATTTATGAACTCAACCAGTCGCTGTTATAGATTTAAGCTAATAAAGACAGGCGAAAGAAAGCGAGAGCTGCACATGGCTCCCATAAGAAATCTCAAAAGAGAGTTACTCTGTACCAGAAACATCCTCTCTCGCTCTTTCTTTCAGTCTCAACCGCAGACCCCTGCGGGGCTTGCCGACAGAGGAAAGATCGTAAAGAATTTAGCATCTCTCACACACACATGCACACATGGGGATGGAGAAGTGCACATATTTCACACAACTGTGAATGGAACTTACCTTTTAGGATACACACGTGTAATGCCTCCATCTGTAGCCACAAACCGGGCCAAAACTCCATCTCTAATGAAATAAAAAAAAAAAAAGACGTCAGTATGTTTAGCATGCAGTTTAGAATTTTCCCAAAGACCGCAAACAGAAACCAAGCAACTCTGACGAGCTTTACACCTGTGAGTGTTTTGTTTAGGTATTCTAGCCTTGCACTTTAAATTCAATTTCTTCAAAAACGTTTCGAGTAACTAATAACACATTCAGCCTCCAAATTAAAAAAATAAAACATAATGGAATATTTGGGTCATTCCTCAATGTACAAATTTAAT
This sequence comes from Barbus barbus, assembly GCF_936440315.1. NCBI lineage: Eukaryota > Metazoa > Chordata > Actinopteri > Cypriniformes > Cyprinidae > Barbus > Barbus barbus. The sequence goes on from NC_136751.1 coordinate 25,304,431, forward strand.
TGAAACACCATTTGTTTAATTGAAAACACAATTTTGAATTGTGTCACATGCATTAAGTACTGTGTTTTTGGACTCCCACATGGTCGGGTTCTTTAATCCTGGTTATAATTGCTATAGACTCTCGAGTTTGCTTTTGACAATAAGACAGCAGTCTTATTCATGTCAGGACTCTAAATAGAGCTTTGTCTTCAGCAGTCATACGAAGGCGTCTCTCTGGTCTGCAGAGATCTTTGTACTTGAAAACCCGAGACATTTCACACAGACGTAGATGAGTGTTTTATGTTGTTCCATGTTTGTGTTTTGCTCTAAACTTACACATTCTGATCCTTCCAGACATTGACAAGGTCTGACGTGAGACCGGCGTCCAGCAGCAACCGGTTTACAAGCGTGAGATTACCTGAACAATAAAGACAAAGAGAAAGGAAAGTCTTTATAGTTGATAGCTTTGGATTATGTCATGGAAAACAGGATTTTCCCATGTTCAAACTCCACTCCCTGTCAACCCAGAATGTGGAAACTAACTGCAAAACTGAAGAAATATTCATGGTTGTGGCAATCACACAAAATTGTTGAAATGAATAAAATTAACTAGAAAATTCAAAACAGAGATTGTTTGTCAGTCTGGTGTATATATATTGGTTTGTTGCTAATCATAATTCTACATAAACATACATACATACACATATACAGTGCCCTCCATAAGTATTGGAACAGTAAAGTAAGTAAGTCGCTTTGGATAAAAGCGTCTGCCAAATGACTAAATGTAAATGTAAAGACAAAATTGCTCTGTTGGCTGTGGAGTCAAGACATTTGCACATATGATTAGAAGATGAATATGAGACAAAACTACAGAATGTCACATTTTATTATTAGCCATTTCAACACATACGTTTTACCAAAAAGAAAAAAAAACTTTTAGAGTTCATTCCACTCATTGATGTGAGCATAAGTATTGGGACAGTTGAACATAAAGCAGATATAAAAGATTAAAAGCTATTATTTAGTTGCAGATCCCTTGCGCACAATCACAGCAGTGAGTCTGTGACCCATAGACATCACCAGACTCTTGGTCTCATCCTTTGAAATACTTTTCCCAGCCTTTAATGCAGCCAATTCCAAATGTTGCTTGTTTTGGGGAGTTTCTGCCTTTACTCTCCTCTTCAGCTGGTGAAATTCATGTTCAGTCGGATTTAAATCTGGAGATTGACTCGGGCAAACTAAGACTTTCCATTTCTTTGCCCTTATAAATTCCTTGACTGAACTGCAGGGTGTTTTGGGTCATTGTCCTGATGCAATATGAAGCACTTCCCAATGAATCTGGTGGCGTTTTCTTGAATATTGGTAGGCAAGATGGTTTTGTACCCTTCCAAATTAATTCTGCTACTGTCATCATACATTAAGTCATCCGTAAATTAGAGAGTGCCTGTTCCAGAGGCAGCCATACATGCCCATGCCATGACACCACCTTCACCATGCTTTACAGATGAGGCTGTATGCTTGGGATCATTTGCAATTCCCTTTTTTCTCCAGATTTTTGCTTTCCCATCACTTAGATAAAGGTTCATCTTTGTCTCATCGGTCCATAAACACAGTTCCAAACTCTTCTGGCTCACCTTTGTGCTTTTTTGCAAACTCTAATCTTGCCTTTCTATTTTTGGGGCTGGTCAGAGGTTTGCATCTCGCTGTGTAGCATCTGTAATTCTGTGTCAAAGTCTCCTGAGGACAGTAGATTGTCAGAGCATCACCCCAGCTTTCTGGAAGTTGTTGGTGATTTTACAGACACGTCTTTTAGGGTTCATTTTCAAAGCTTTTAAGATTTGTCTGTCATCAACTACTGTTGTTTTCTCAGCCGATCAGGTAGTTGTTGGTTGCTGGTGGTTTCCAAACTCTTGATTTCTCCATGCCCTTTGTTTTTGCTATAGCTCTAATTGACTTCCTCTTTTCTTTTAGCATCCAAATCACTTGCTTTTCTCTCAAAGAAGAATTAAAGCAACAGGACACAGCTGATCACTTAGAAAGACCTGTGAGGCAACTGTTCCAATACTTATGCTCACATCAGATAGGGGGGATGAAACTCTAAAAGTGCTGATCTTCTTAGCTGGTAAGACATCTATGTGTTGAATCACCCAACAATAAAATGTGAAAATCTGTAGTTTTGTCTCATATACATCTTTTAATCATATTTGTAAATGTATTGACTCCACAGCCAACAGAGTAATTTTGTCTTTACTGTTCCAATACTTTTGGAGGGCACTTTATACACACAAACCTTCCTTCTCAGGAGAAAAATAATGGCTATTAAGCAAAGATCTTTGGGTGTGTTCGTGCATGAGCTCTGTAGCGATAGCATCTCTTTACTGAAAAGAGTGAGTCATGATAGCTAAGAACATTAGGATGACAGCATGGAGTCATTACAGAGCAGACTAATCAATTACAGTGTGATTAAACAGAGCGCTGGCAGGGGTCACCTTCACAGACGGCAGGACGGCCACACACGCTGACATCATTTGAGCGGGAATCAACCTGACTCAGCCACTAAAAGAGAGTAATCGGAGCCCTCTCACCTCTGATATCGCTACATCACGTTTTCAAAAATAACCGCAGTGGTTTGTGTTTGCAAAAGGTGGTGTTATACAAGGGGCTGAAAAAGTATTTGAAACTTTGATGTCCAGTTGGTTTGATTACAGCAGGTTTAATATCACTGCAAAAATGACTCACATAAAACACTTGAACATTTAACTATAAACAAAAGAGAGTTCACTGAGGGTGCTTCTATGTTCATTTGAATTTATCCTTCATTTTGAATACTGTCTTACTGCATTCTGTGCAACACACTTTGTTTATACATAGTACATAGTAGTATGTACACTTACACGGCAGTAAAACTGCAGTTGTAATCCAATATTTAAAAAATAAAAATGTATTTTTGCTACTGGCAGCCTGATCAAATTAAAATCAAGAAGGGAATTCTAAATAAATAAATAAATACCCAGGGCATAAATAACACAGAGATTAATTTTGTCAGTTTAACAGCATTAATAATATTTAATGCAGTTAACGCAGGGGCGGAGTTGGCCACCCCACTGCTGCTTCTGTCTCTTTTTTCTTGACAAGAATTGTGTTTATTTAAACGCAGAACGTCTTTACAGATGTGTACTAAAACTTCGTCTCAGCGTCAAGCGCTAGTCAAACGAGCGCGCAAAAAGGTACAAGTGAAGAGGGAGCTTCAGTAGAACAAGAGTGAACTGTGGTCAGATGAGTTGTTGTCAGGCCATATGTCAGTAAATGTATTTTTCCTGTCCTGTCAGCCGTTATATACTGTGCTCATAGCGTGTTCTCTTCAAGTGCATGCACAAATATGGTGGCGCACGCTGTAGCCTGTTTCATTTCATATTAAAGTGCGAATGAAACTACAGGCAAGAGTGTCAGATTCGCGTCACGTTCAGCAGCAGCAGCTCTTAAAGTAAAAGCAGCCAAATAACCTAATAACCCAGCTGCTGTGATATCTGTTAATCAAGGAACAAAAGAAAATAGAGGAAATCAAGAACTTTTTTAGCTTCAAGGATTCATCCATTTTTAATTTTAGAATTTAGTGTTTGATAACTTTATTCAATTTCTGTATATTTCCTACTTGCTGAAGGGCACAGGAAAATATGACATTTATTATAATTGGTTTATGAGAAGACTGTTTTAAATTCACTTAAATTAGAAGTTGTAATTTTTTAAAGTCTAATAAATTTTCAAATTGAGTTCTCTCAATTATACTGTAATGTTGAATGGCTATAGTCAATGGTTAAATATTAGGCGGAAAAACAATTTCCTAGAGCCATCAATAGTATTGGTATCAGTGATACTCACCTTCAGGCAAATAAAGTGAAATTCACGAGTTCAAACTTACATATATTTAGCATAAGTAAGATAATGCGTATTTGGCGAGTATAGTAATGCGTAGTTGGCGTGCTGTCCTGGGGAATGGCCCGGACCCAGAGTACCCCCCCCCCCCCCCATAGTGTGGTGAGAACTCTAGTGATACCTTCTTGAGTGGAGAAGGGGTGGTGGAGGGATGCTGATTATCCGTCAAATGAACAGAGGTATGTCAGCTGTACATTGATTAACTTGAGTGCGAACCTCCTGTGTTAATTAGGCTAAGTATCTGAAGCGCTCCTCCCGAACCTTGTTAATAAAACATCATGTGACGTGACATACGGCCAAGTATGGTGACCCATACTCGGAATTCGTGCTCTGCATTTACCCATCCAAAGTGCACACACACAACAGTGAACACACACATACCGTGAACACACACCCGGAGCAGTAGGCAGCCCCGGGGAGCAGTTGGGGGTTCGGTGCCTTGCTCAAGGGCACCTCAGTCGTGGTATTGAGGGTGGAGAGAGCGCTGTACATTCACTCCCCCCACCTACAATTCCTGCCAGCCCAAGACTCGAACTCGCAACCTTTGGATTACGAGTGTGACTCTCTAACCATTAGGCCACGACTTCCCCAAAAAAGATGCTATTAAACAAATATTAAAAATATACCTTTATGTTGTTTCTCCATTAATTTCAAGATTGAATGTGAAATTATTGCAATATAATAGTAAAACTTTAATGTTAGGTGGGATTAATCACGATTATTTGTGATTAATTTCAGAAACAAATGTGATTCGTTATTTTTTTTAATCAATTGACAGCACTAATAAATACATAAATAAGCAAGCACAGCTTATAGTCATCGCACAAGAAAATGAAGGTCAAGTTTAGCTTATTGCATTGTGGGACAGAGCTCACACTTTACGATGGATAAATGTGTTCAGGTTTGCACTCACACAGAGGATCATTTGGAGTTTTCCTATCAATATACTCATTGAAGTCCATCAGAAACTGGGTGTTGTTGGATGAGACTTTGAGGTCCTTGCAGTATTCCCTGAAAAACATTATTAGTGTTTAATCACAGAAAAACACACAATCAGTCTGATGACCACAGTGCGGCCTGTGTATTCAAGTAGCATGACGTTTTCACCAAACATTTCTGCTGCCGTGTCTGTGGGATCCATTGTTAAGGGGAATGAAGTTTGGGTCTGAAGGTGTGAATTTATAGGCCTTCAAAGACCAATGGAGTCTAGATACAGTCAACATAAACCTGTCACGACTAAACCCTGTGGGAGGTCTGCGGTTTCTGCTCTGTATGTGTGTGTGTGTGTGTGTGTGTGTGTGTTACCTGGGTGCAATAAAGGTGTACCCATATTCCTCAGATTTCTCCTGCTGCATGGTTTCAAAGGCTACCGACAGAGAGAGAGATATTTAAATGTGTTTAGACAGCATATTGAAAACATTTAAAACTATATATCCATCTTAATATTTAGCAATTCTGAGATTAGACTGGTATAGATGGTAACTATCCAAATGAAATACTAGTAAATATGGCATAACAAAATGTTATTTCATTGTATATGTACATCTGGTTAAAGATGGTCTTGCAGCCTTGCCAAGCTGGTCTTCAGCTGGTTTATCTGGTATACACAGCCCAAAACTCTCTAAAACCAGTCAAAAGACCAACATGGGAGACCAACAAAGACAGTCAAGCCATTTTAGGCCGGTTTAAAAAAAAAAATTTTCCCAAAAGGGATATCACACCAGCATTGTAGCAACCATGCCAATCTTTAGTTATTGGTATCAGCATTGGCCATTGAAAAACCCAACATGTTTTACAAAAGAAACTGGCATGTTAAATCAATTGTAGTAGTCTTTCCCTGCTGAAAAACGCACAAAACCAGCCTAAACTGGTTTAAGATGGTCTTGCAGCCTTGCCAAGTCGGTCTAGCTGGTCTAGCTGTTCTCCACAGCCCAAAAAGCCTCTAAAACCAGTCAATAGACCAGCATGGGAGACCATCAAACCATTTTAGGCTGATTTAAGATGATTTTTGTCAACAGGGATATAACATACAGTATATCAGCATTTTAGCACTCATACTAATCTCGGTAACACTTTATTTCGATAGTCCACTTTAGACATTCTACTAACAGTAAGTAACTTTACAACTACATGTCAACTAGCAGTCATTAGAGTATTAGTAGACTGCCTGCTTAATATCTTCTAACACTTTATTTTGATGCGTCCACAACATACAACATACTGACTATTAGAAACTTTGCAAGTATATGTCAACTTACTCTACTAACCCTAAACCTACCCTACTGAGAGTTAGTAGACATGCAATTGCAAATTAATGAGAATTAGTTGATATGTAGTTACAAAGTTACTTATAGTTAGTAGGATGTCTAAAGTGGACTATCGAAATAAAATGTAACCCTAATCTCTAGTTATTGGTATCAACATTGGCCATTGAAAAACCCATATCAGCTGATTTGACCAAAGTTGTTTTACAGGAGAAGTTGGCACGCAAACAAACAAAGTAATAATTAACAGCATGCAGAATGAATGTTTATAGATTCAAAAAAAAAGTGTATGTGATATGAAATGCACTCGTGAGAAGTGAAAGATTATTTTAATAAAACACACATACACAGATGTGACACGACTGCTCTGGAAAAAAGGACAAAAATAGATGCAGGCAAATGACACTGAAAATAAATGATACAATAACTGATGAATGAAATAAAACACGAAGGTCTGAGAAGAGAAGGGTGCAGTACTTGCCCTTGTTCCCTGTGGTGAAAATCCAACCAATCAGAAGACAAAGAGAAAGACAAAGTTACCACAGTCCAACACAGTCCCAAAAGACATCCAAAATTGTAAACCGGATACTCTGAAAACAGCATTTCATATAAAACATGCACATGGAGACGATGGCGGTTTCAGATTAAGCAAAAGTCTGGACACACAACAAAGACGTGAGTTTGAGATTACAGACGTGAAGAAATGGATGCAGACAGTCCTTTCCATTCAACACAGAGAGTTACGAGAGGAGTGAGCGGAAAGTTTGGCAGGCATGGTAAAATAATTCTGACGCTTGATGAAAACATCAAATGACATGATGGTTGAACAAATTGGCATGTGGTATTAACGATCAGCAAAAAAAAAAAGGTCAGCCAGTGTTTGGTGAAGTCACATCAAACTCTCTTTGTACATCAAAGGTGCACACGCAATCAGCCATTAATGTGAGCCAGTAGATCAAAACAGAACCAGACCATCTCAGAATACAGGAGAAGTTGCTTTGCCTGGAAACTTCCGGACTGCACTTTCACCAAGCCACACAAAGGATTAACCCTAATTTTTATGTTAAAACAATAAAAATCAACTGCGATTGTAATAAAATCAGTATAAACAAAAGAGATAGACAAAACAACTCAAAACAGTTGGTCTTAATATATTGTTGCGAACCGATGGCTTGCTGTGCATACACGACATTGTGTTCTTGGCTGAGGCAATTGTTTGCAGAATCTAATAAAAGAAGAATCACTAGAGAACCAAAAGGAATAAAATAGTGCTACATCCAATTTACATATTTTTACTAAAGCCATGAGTTGCCATGTGTTACTGAATTTACTGGGTTAAGGTGTGCATTTATTGGCTAATTTAAAACAGCTTTGAATTTAGAACCAGAAATATTCATGTTTTATTTTTTAAGGGTTCATCAAATCTGGCCCTGGAGGTCCATTGTCCTGCAGAGTTTAAATTCAACCCTAATCAAACACACCAGAGCAAGCAAATCATGTTCTTCAGCATTACAAGAGAGTTATTACAGCCAGGTGATGTTGATCAGGGTTGGAGCTAAACTCTGCGGGACAGCAGACCTCCAGGGCCAGATTTGAAGTACCTTGTTTATATTTTTAAGTGATGCCCTTGAAGGCTATACTTAGGAGTTTTAAACTTTAGTATTCAACTTTGGTGGTATTGCGATTCTTTTTTTTACCATATTACTAAGTGATCTGACTAAAGATGTTCACTTGGCAGATGACAAAAGACCAAAACAATTTCACTGACTGAAAGAGGGACCACAGCCATATCTAGAGACCAGAATATCACAGATTCTTGACGGTGGGTAATCTTGCCTTGGGCTACTTAGCAATCACCCAGAATACTATAAAATACTATACTATAAAAGTAGCAATGCCTTAACACTTACCTACAATACCTTTGAAACTGCATAAATGTATCCACTCAGATCTGGTTGCAAGATTTGCATGGACAAGCATCACTCAAAACTTCTTAATGCACAAATGTATTTTAAAATGTGTTTTAAATAAGGAGCATGGTTTAATTAAATACAGAAGTCCTAAATTTGGAAGCCGTTGCACAGAATCTGTGAAAGTTGTTAGGATTGTTACTGAGTTTCATTGTTGAGTCATCATCACTGTTGTTGTTGTTAACTAAAACTATTCAAAATGATTTCCATTAATTGAAATCAAGCTGGAATGGAATAAAATTATATATACATATATGAATAAAGAAACATTTAAAGATAATTAAAAACAAATAAAGAAACAATTTTAAGTTGTAATTATAAATTACTAAAATGTATATTAAAATGAAAACTGAAAATCTATATAAAAAAAATTCTACTAAATATGAAGAAATATTGTTACAGAATATAAATACTAAAATTTTGTCAAGATTTGACAAGCAGCATGGGGGGGGGGTTGCAAATACAATCAAGCATAATCTGCGGCCTATACACTATACACACACTATGTGTCTATACACAGTCCCTCATTAGCTCTGCTCTCATTATTGCCATTAGCAGAGCTTCTGATCAGAAAACCATGACACAGCCATCACCAGCTGATAGACAAGGAGACTGACGTGATACGGTGTGTCTGTGCATGTCAAAACAGGGTGGTATTAGACCTTTGTTTGTGTGCAAATGTGTTGGAAGCTTCTGTCAAATGTGTCAATGAGTTAATGGCTACACATCTGCTCTGAATTTGCCGTCAATATAATTAACACCATGTCGGATTCTTTTCTTCTCAAACTAATGCTCTCAGCATCTCTGATCTCCAACAAAAACTTTTCACTGCAACCAATTATTTTCTTTCTCAGTATTTTTGTCTTGTTTTTCAATACAAACAAAACATTCTTAAATGAACATGCATTTATTTGAGAAGATATTAAGGGCTAGATTTACTAAATAGGGCAAAATAGCGTTAGAGCGCAATCCCATAAAAGCGCAGATGGGAGGGGACAATTCTGCAGGTGATTTACTGACAATGTGCATACAGCCAGATCATTTCCATAATGACCAGCACAATACCAAGAGCAGCGCGAATTACCACTTGCTTTAAGACATGCTTTTTTTGGGCGTCAAATAATGGTGCAAATACCAGTAATTTGACGAGCTCAAACGTTAGTAAATCGCGTTGCGTGATTCATTTTAATACTCTCCTTCCATTAATTTTGCGTCTGAAAGGGAAACTCCTACAAATGCATATTCAATAAGCTCAGGTGCAAAAATAACTGTGTCCACGCCTTTTCAGCGCTAATTCTTCACTGCACGTCTTTAGTAAATCCTGACAGCACTATTTTAATGCCAAAAGATGGAGTGTGTTGGCACAAGCTGTAAGTAAATCTGACCCTAAGGCTTGTTTTCTGGAAAATGTGGTGAGGTTTTCCTTAAAACAAGAAAACAATATCTGCCAATATCTTCTTTTTTCTTGTTTTAAGCATAAACTGACTTAATTTTGATGCATTTTACAGAAAACAAGACAGTATCTTTTGTCATGTAGCTCTAAGAAAAGGCCAGTATATAAATACCATAAATCTAAAGATAACTATAACGATAACTATTTTAGCATCTACACCAACAGATGATAATGTTCTGTTTATTATAAGCACACACTGCTGTTACATAGTCTTGTCACTTTAAATGCTTGCATCAAATGGAAAAAATACGATATTGGTTTTGCCAACGATATTGTTCCTCTGCGTCGTTATCGTTATAGTTATGGTGTTAACTCTGCTATTCTTCAACATTTAAATCTATATCTTTCATTATCGTAATAGTTACCATCCTAGGAGTGAACGGGCGTTACGACCATAATTTTTTTTTTTTTTGCAGTGTTGAGTACTTGGTGACACACACATGTGAGGCTAATCAACTTCTAAGATCCAGTCAAGTTCAGATTCTGCCAGGTTCAAGCACCCGAGTCCATCATCACAGTTTTCGGTTACGACCAGCCGTAAGGACACATCCCTCGAGAGAACTTCACGTTCACCTGTTCTTCTCATTATTTGCTCTACACGGCTCCCAAAAGCCACACTTCTATAGTTCTGCCTTTCTGAAGTTTACAATCGGCTTTCGGCTTTGGTCAAACAAGCCCTGTGGAGCTCCCAGAGTGCAAAGTCGGGCTCCTAAGGTATTCAGGAGCACACTGAAGACCACCACAAAATCTGACCCCTGTGCCGCTGCCTTTTTCCCCTTTCTCAATAACCATATGGACCTGCCTCTTTACGAGCCCGTAAACCTATGCCAGGATCCTTTACGACAAGAAATGGAGAGAGAGGGAATACGAGGAGGAAGAGAGAGAAACAGATACCACATCTCACACATATCTGCAGTAGCACACGCCAGGATACAGAAATATCGTAATTTTAGTACATTAACACACACCCAAACACGCTCGCACGTAATAAATTAGACACACAATTATAACTGGCGTACAAAGCGTCAAATTCCTGTGACCGCTTGTGCAGCGAGTTTCCTCAAGTAGCTGATTGTTACTGCTTACAAGCCACAATATGACCTTCTGTGGCCCTTCCAGGCTTCAAAACCTGCTTTACTCATTGTTTCACAAGCTAAAATTTCCTTTGTTGGCTTTCTTGCTAGTAATGACTCAAGTTGAAGCTATGTGATCTTACAAAGCACTGTTATGCTAAAATAGTTATGCTGATGAACAGTGAGAAGGGGGAAGGGATTCTGGCTCAGAGCTCTGCATTCTAGTAGCATGGCCTCTGTGCAGTGTTGCAAGAATAAAACTCATAGTTCATCTCACAAGCCTTTACGCTATGGGCCTGAATGATACAACAAATAGTGTGGCTTGTTGTGGAAAGGTGTGCTATCAGTTTTAATAATAATAAAAAAACATTTCTTAAACAAAAATGAAAAATGCTTCCTTTGCTAACTGAAATAATTAAAGTAGTAAAATTACTCAAACTAAATTTGAAATAAAAACTAATTTCAATAAATTTAGAAATTTAATTAAAAAAATTAATAAAAATTATGAAAGTACATAAAAATACTAAAGAAATTAAAATGATCTGAAAATATTAGTGCTGTCAATTAATCACGATTAGTCACATCCAAAGTAAATGATTACATAATATATGTGTGTGTTCTGTGTATATAAATATACACACATACATGTATATATTTAAGAAATGTATGTAATATATATATATATATATATATATCTATTTATATATAATATAAATCATATAAAAATACACACACGCACACGTAAACAATTCTTAAATATGTTAAATATGTCAAATTATTTTGGATGTGATTACTCACAATTAATTTACTTGACAGCAATAGAAATAAAAGTTCATTCAAAATATTAATAGGTACTATTAATAGTAAAAACAATAACACTGCTCAGAACACCTCTTCTGCAACCACATAGCAACACACTAGCAATATGTGGTGGTCATTTTCATGGGCAATAAAAATATTTTTTTAACATATCTGTGCATGCATGTTTAGACAAGCACCAAACACTGTTTAATAATCGGTCGATATTACAGCCCATGCGCAACAAAATACAGGCTACTCAAATGAATGGATGAGTTAAGCATAGAAGATGTAACTTAAAATCATGCATAAATGAATGTAAATAAAAAATAATTGTTAATAAAATGACTAAAATCAGGAGAACAGACAGTGAAGGAACAGTAAAAGACAAAGAGATATTTGAGTACTTGCCCCATTGTGCTGTGCCATTTAAAGATGGAAAGGCAGAAAGGATAGATCAGAGAAAGACTTAGTATTTTGCACGTGCATTTATGTAGAATAAATGTGTGTGTGAAGGCTTCTCTGATAATGTATATCTTCTTTGGTTTAAGGAATAGTCACCATTCTGACATTTTTAATGAAACACATTTTCTGATTCCGGAAAGAATCCTTCTTTTAATCCAGTTCTTTTCAGGAACCGGTTTAAACATCAGACTGATCTGGTTCTCGAATTCACCTCTCTGACTTTGGTCTGTTCGTAAAGCTTCAAAAGACTTCTACAGGAGCCATTTAGACTACATATAATCATATAGTGATGTTTTAGGTACTATAAACATTCATTATATGAAAAGGAGCAACATAAAACATCCAGAAAAATAACAGCAATTTTCATTTCTGGGTGAACTATTCCTTTAAAGAATGTTCTGGCTTAAGTACAAGTTAAGCTCTATCGACAACATATGTCAATTACCACGGAAATATAAGTGTATGGGGTAACGAGATATGATTCAAAATCATTTTCGACTCAGTTTTCTAAATTGACAGCAAGCCACACGCCATCGACAGAGCTCAACCTGGAATATTCCTCCAAATGAGCTGAGCGTCTGCGTATGTGTGCAGATCTGGAGCTCAGCAGCACATGTCCAGAGGGGAGGGAGTGTTCGCAGTCTCTCTTCCCAGCCGGGGCCCCTGTGTGCTGGGGAGAGTCAGATCAAACGCCTGGCTACACTGCTCAGGATGGGTGGAGACCAGCTGGACCTCAGTTTAATACAGAGAGCAGCCCTGACAATCGAGGTCACACACACACAAACAGCCAGACCTCTCTCGCAAGCCGATGAGAAATATTTGCGAGCAGTCTCAGCTATTTCATAAAACAATAGCTTTGCATGACGAAGGCTCTATCTGATCTTTAATAAATGATAGTGTGTTTGCTCAACGTGGGGAGCTGGTTTGAGTGTTCTGGGCGAACAGACGGTACTCACACATGGCTTGTTTTATAGTGTCCCCCAGGTTTGCCTCGATGTAATGCAGACTGTATTCAGGCAAAACCAAGGCCAGGCTGCAGAACACCCACACACAGAGGAAAAAGACAACATGTTTTATACACACAACTACTTAGGAGGGTTATGAAACACTTTGCATAGGTAAAGCCAACAAACCTGTAGTCTGTCCCGTTAACCGGCGCCCAGGTGTACGTCCTGATTCCTCGATCAATATATCTCTGATATTGGAATAAAAGGTGAAAAAAATTAAAGGGGAAAAAATGGTGCAGAAGAAGAAATATATAAGATCTACACACCTCATCTTGAGATTTCACAAGCGTTTCTATTGTTTTCTCCCCAGGGTCTCTGTCAATCATCAGAGTCCGTATCTGAGAGAGCGAGAGATATCAGAATAATCAGTGTTAACTATAGTAATGATGGCAACACCATGGTAATTTGACTTTTACACTGGTTCTACAGTGTTTAAGAAGTTACTCTAAAAAAGTAATTAATCACTCCAGTTAAACAATACAAGGATATACATAAAGTGTCTCTTTTAATTATTTCAAATAAAATTGCATAAATTATTCTTGAACTGGCCAAAGTATATTTACAAAGAGAAAGTTACATTAAAAAGTACACGTAGCAAGGTTCAAATTACAATTATAATCAAATTACAGTAATTAATTACACTCCTAATGTACATTTTCTGCAAACGCATTTCATTTTGTACAAAAAGAAAAAAGCTCTGTGACTTGTGTGGTCAGGCATTATGTCCACTACTATCATAAATCCCTACTATCTAAGCTAACTATGCATCCCTTGAGCAAAAGGGTGTTTTCAGCACGTTTTGTAACAGAAATGTAAGCATTTGTAAGTATTGAAATACCACACGGCACGTGTTTACACATGAAATCAAAACCTCTCAGGTGTTTCATCAATATGGCAATAAAATAATACTGGTGCGTGTATTGTGGCATACCTGAACTTTAATATCATTTTCCAGCTCTGCATCCAGAAAATCCAGTGTAACAGGCTCCTGGAATTTAGGGTTCTAAAGAGGAACCAAATGATGTTAACATTTCTCTCTCTATAGTTTACTTTCAGCTTTACGTTGAGTGTTAATGTAACCCAGGTCTACAATACATCACAGTGAAAGTTTCTGTTGAGCTAAAGAAATACACAGTGTTTAAAAAGTTCATTTATGTAGGCATAAATCTGATTAATATGTTCTTCTACACAGAGAAGGAAGAAAATAAATTAAACTCAGTCCTTTCATGGAAAATAAATCGGTATTTTATTTACATTTAATCTCCTTTGTGTCTCCTTTTCATAAACATTCACATTTTTTGAATAATTGGTTCATCTGTATGTATCACACGTCACATTGCTCATGTACACATTAACAACACTGGCACCTACATCAAATCTATGACTTGAGAAATGCTAGAAAGTGAAATGAGGCAATCAAACTCTTACATGCACCATGTAGAGCAAGCATGAACACGGTCAGAGGAGAGGATCAAAAACAGAGACAATGAATAAATAACATGAGACAAAACATTTCACATTACAGAAAGAAAGAAAGAAAGAAAGAAAGAAAGAAAGATATACAGATGAAAGAAAGAAAGAAAGAAAGAAAGATATACAGATGAAAGAAAGAAAGAAAGATATACAGATGAAAGAAAGAAAGAAAGAAAGAAAGAAAGATAAAAGAAAAAAGAAAGAAAGACAGACAGACAGACAGACAGATAGACAGACAGACAGACAGACAGACAGAAAGAAAGAAAGAAAGAAAGAAAGAAAGAAAGAAAGAAAGAAAGAAAGAAAGAAAGAAAGAAAGACGGATGTACAGATGAAAGAAAGAAAGATGAACAGACAAAAGAAAGACAGACAGACAGACAGACAGACAGACAGAAAAAAAGAAAGAAAGAAAGAAAGAAAGAAAGAAAGAAAGAAAGAAAGAAAGAAAGAAAGAAAGAAAGAAAGAAAGAAGAGGGACATATAATTGAGAACAAAATCAAAGGCAAAACAGTGAATATGAAGCAGGAGTGTAATGAGAGACAGATAACACTATGGAAGGATTTCAAAGTGTCGGGGTCACCCTCTGCTCTGCTACTGGCCCCTGGGGGACCCCCACATCGTCCAGATATGACTGACATGTGTCGGCTTCATGTGTCAGTCTAACAGAGCGTGAGAGAGACTGATGAAAACTATGTCTGGCACTTCTTATATAGGCTGTGAAAATATGTAAACTATTTCTTTTCTACCAAGTGTGAAGATATTCTGCGCTTGAATAGCGCCGGATGCCCAACGTCAGACATAAACGTGTCATGTGGGCGTCACTGTTTAAGTTGATCGTGATAATAATAGCACGCCGCTGAGAGTCACGGTGACTAACCCCATTATCACACTAATTACAGTGTTCAAGAGAGAGATAAAGAACTCAAGGCCTCATTAAAAAACCATCTCATGAACACTACTGAGCATACAGTGGCTCCGAGCCAAAAATACTTGCTCTTTTCTTGCTGAGATGATAACACAAAATTGAAAAACATAATGTCTTAATACTTAATGTCCCCTAAAAGTATTTGGGAATTTACGGTATACTTAAAAACGACATTAATATCATTACATTAGACTTTGAGAAAAGTAGTATCTATGAGTAAATAAATTGAAACAAGCTCTTTCTTAGAACATCTTTTATTTTTTGGGTTGTTGTTTTAGAAAGGTCAAAACTTTTAAATAATTACACTTACATAAATAAATGAATTTGAAAAACAAACAAATAAATAAATACAGGAATAAATGAATTAATACATTTCATAGAACCTATTTCACTTGTCAGGTTGTTGTTTTGGAGGTCAATACTTATATAGTTACAAATAAACAAATAAATAAATTGAAAAAGCAAACAAATAAAATTAATTTCTTAGAACCTATTTCAGTTGTTGGGTTGCTATTTTTGAAGATAAATTATTTTAAATAGGTAGAAAGAATGAATGAATAAATAAATAAGTAAAGAATAAAAAAAAAAACATTTTACAAGTTTTATTTAATTAAAATTAAAATTTATTTAAATTACTATTATTATTTTTTTGGAAGGTTGTTTTAGTAGTGGTCAGTTCCCTTAAAGGGATTCACTAAGTGTTTTATACAGTACATTCATTGCTTTATTTAAAACCTATAAAACGTTTTGTGAAATATTTTGCCTTTCCATTTTTTTTCTTTTTTAAATATGCAAATACTTCCTAGGGCACTTCATTCAACAAAAACAAAGTATTATTCTAAAACGCAGTCAAAGAATCTACAGAGTTACCATCTTTAGCCAGTCCAAACATCTTTCATGCAGAATATGTTGACCAAGGAGCAATAATTTTTATAAACAGGAAAGGAAGATTTATACAAGCTCCTGAGTGTCCTGCCCAAATCCCTCCCTCACCCTGAAACACACAGGCAATGCCAGTTTTACAAAACATGTAACATCATATTACAACCCTATCATATTATCCATTGAAAAGGATCATGAAAAGGACATTTTGCCAATTAGGAGCCCAAAAAAGCATCAGAATTTGTAAAAACATGTCAGGCAGTCAATTCCCCCATAACGCCACTGTGGGACAGGTAATGTACCGTCTCAGCAAACATTTTTCCTTTCCCTTTTCTCCTTCTCATTTTTCACTCGTGTGTTTTCACTTGGACAGTAAATCATCTTTTTGTTGTTCGCATTACAAATGGAGGTCAAGCGAGAAAACAGATCTGCCGTATGAAGAAATCATTACCGAATCCTTCAAGATTACAAGCACATGACATGAATACCAACTGCTTGAGATACACATTGGATGCAAGTGCTGAACGTGCTACAGTAGGCTGAACTCGCCTCTATATCTGGTAATGGTTGGAACAAATAAAAACCATTATCTTTCTGATGCGCCAGACAGGAAATATCTCGATGAACTCTCACGCTGTAGACACAAACAAACATCAGATGGCATGCTAGCACTCCTGATAACCATTACACACACTTACTGAAGTCATATCCCCGCTGAAACCACCAGCATGACTGATCATAAGCATATGCTGTGTTTTGGATGCTGGTTCCCGACATGCTTTGTTGGAGTGCTGGCATCCCCACTAGGCTGCTAAACTAGCTTAACTAGCGGGGTAGGACTACTACTGTTTAAAAGTTCGGGGCCAGTAAGATTAAAAAAAATAAAATAAAATAAATGAATGCTTTTCATTCAGCGAAGGTGCATTAAATCGTCAAAAGTGACAGTAAAGACTTTCATTGCAACACAAAATATTTCAAATAAACAAATACATTTTTTTGAGATTGTTTCCACCACATTCTATTTTTTCTGGATTAAACAAAACATAAATAAATAAATAAAATATTAATAATAATACAAAGGCTATTGCAACTTTTATTTCACAATTCTGAAATGTAAATTAAAATTAAAAATTGCAAGACAAAAGTCAGAATTGATAGATAAACTGTTGCAATTAACTTTAAAAAAAAAAACTATTTTATAAAAAACTTTTTATACCAGGACGTGGGGGGGGGGGCATAATTGTGAGATGTAAACTCAGAATTCAGGGACATGAAGTCGGAATTACAAGAATTAATTAACGTTAGAAATGTGAGAAAAAATTCAGAATTCTGTCTCGCAAATCCAACTTTTTTCTTGCATTTCTGAGTTCTTCAGTCAAAATTGCAAGAAAAAAGTCAGAACTGAGAGATTTTAAATTATATATGTATATTTATATTTTATTCCGGTGCCGAAAAAAATAATTGTGATATGCAACCTAGAATAAAAATCTGAAATTTAATTAATTTTAATTTCAGATTTAAATAAATAAAATTTACAACATTAAGCTCAGTAATGATATTTGGTAATAAATACACTACAGTTCAAGGTCCCTAACATTATGGTTAGGAAGGCATACTAGATATCGTACTACAACTATAGGAGCCAAACGAGCTATTGAGCACTATTTCACTATTTCT
This sequence comes from Barbus barbus, assembly GCF_936440315.1. NCBI lineage: Eukaryota > Metazoa > Chordata > Actinopteri > Cypriniformes > Cyprinidae > Barbus > Barbus barbus. The sequence continues at coordinate 25,322,330 of NC_136751.1, forward strand.
ATGACAGAACGGACTGGATCTACCACAATTTGCATGGTCTCACCTCAGGGAACGTAAGAGCAAGCTTTTTACTTAGCCTGCGGCGACGGCTCTGAATCCTGTTCTAATGAGAAATATGGAGAGGATTTCAGTGGAAACAGAAAGGGGATTATTTATGGTGCCAAAAACTGACTTAAGCCTTGAAAGAGACCACACTTGTTAACAATGCTGTTATTGTAAAACACGGTAATCCATCATAGATGAGAACGTTTGAAAGAAATAAAAGTGCATGCTATAAATCGATTCCCATCATGTAGGCCTTCCTACTGTTTGAACACAATTATTTCGATCTCTGGCGAGCAGACAACATATGGCTGACATACTATGAGGGTTTGTTCAATTTCTGCACTGTCAAAATCAAATTAGCCCTTCCTGCAGTGTTCAAAGTCTCCTTGAAAGACTCTCCAAAGTTCGTTCGAAGTGGTCGCTTTCTCTTAACTTTAGCCGACAAATTCAGTCATGTGTTTTGCACCGCTGGATGCTGGTGGAGCACTTTGAACTGTTTCCAGTAGATCTGGCACCCCATGGTTTAGGGGCTTGTGTTTGCATATCAGCGCTGCTCGGGGTTAAGTACGGCATCCACGGTTCAGAGATTCAATCCATGCCTACGTGTCTCTCTCAATCAGCCTGCCGATCTGCGGCCGGACCAGATCGCATCTCAACATCTGTCCTTGAGAGATCAAGCCTTCAGATGTGATCAGAGTCGGCTCGCTAAACTAAAGTAAAACCGACCGGATCGCGCAGCCTGTTCCACACATGGAGTCCCGCTGGGAACAATAACGTTGGCGTTTATGTTTGTCATGGCGCATGTATTTCGTTCGTTTTTATGCCTTTAACGATATAGATGAGCTCATAAAAAAAAAAAAAAAAAAAGTTATGTTACGAGTTTGTTTCGGTAAAGTCTTTTCAAAGTCTTTTCCATAAACGATGGGGAGTGGAAGACATCTCAGAGTCTGTCGTTTCTTTTAATGCAAAAGCTGGAGGATGGAACTTTGAGGCAAGATGGAAATATGTCATAACATTTGTTCTTACTGATGCCAAGGACGGAAATGTGTTCTGTATGCTGGATTTGACTGGCTTGTGGACTGAAGTTAATATTCTCCATATATAAGACCTGGAGCTTTGTTTTTTCAAGGTCGATTTAACAGCAAACATCATTCTTCTCTGACCCAACATTTCAGCAATAACACTGACATGTTTCAGCACTTGCTCTAACTTACAAGCCAGGTGTCCTCAGGCACAGACAGCTGAAAGAGCGAAGAAATCTCTCAGAGTTACACATTAGGACTCAACAATAAGGATTTTTTCCGCTGGTTCGCTTTCATATTTTTACCTGCCCTGTTAAAATGTACTGTTATACACACACACACACACACATTTATATACATACAGTGGGGGGAAAAATTATTTGACTCTTGCTGATTTTATACATTTGCCCACTGATAAAGAAATGATCAGTCTATAATTTTAATGGTAGGTTTATTTTAACAGTGAGAGACCAAGGATGTCAGGGACAAGATGTAGACCTACACAAGGCTGGAATGGGCTACAAGACCATCGCCAAGCAGCTTGGTGAGAAGGTGACAACAGTTGGTGCCATTATTCGCAAATGGAAGAAACACAAAATAACTGTCAATCTCCCTCGGTCTGGGGCTCCATGCAAGATCTCACCTCGTGGAGTTTCAGTGATCATGAGAACGGTGAGGAATCAGCCCAGAACAACACGGGAGGATCTTGTCAATGATCTCAAGGCAGCTGGTACCACCAATCACCAAGAAAACAATTGGTAACACACTATGCTGTGAAGGACTGAAATCCTGCAGCGCCCGCAAGGTCTCCCTGCTCAAGAAAGCACATTTACTGGAGGATTTGCCTGAAGTTTGCCAATGATTCAGAGGAGAACTGGGTGAAAGTGTTGTGATCAGATGAGACCAAAATCCAGCTCTTTGGATTCCAGCATGACAATGACCCAAAACACGGCCAAGGCAACAAAGGAGTGGCTCAAGATGAAGCACATTAAGATCCTGGAGTGGCCTAGCCAGTCTCTAGACCTTAATCCCATAGAAAATCTGTGGAGGGAGCTGAAGGTTTGAGTTGCCAAAACGTCAGCCTCGAAACCTTAATGACTGGGAGAGGATCTACAAAGAGGAGTGGGACAAAATCCCTCCTGAGTTGTGTGCAAACCTGGTGGCCAACTACAAGAAACGTCTGGCCTCTGTGATTGCCAACAAGGGCTTTGCCACCAAGTACTAAGTCATGTTTTGTGAAGGGATCAAATACTTATTTGACTCATTAAAATGCAAATCAATTTGTAACTGTTTTGAAATGCATTTTTCTGGAATTTTTTGTTGTTATTCTGTCTCTCACTGTTAAAATAAACCTACCATTAAGGTTATAGACTGATCATTTCTTTGTCAGTGAGCAAAATGTACAAAATCAGCAGGGGATCAAATAATGTTTTCCCCACTGTACATATATTATTAATATATATATATATATATATATATATATATATATATATATATATATATATATATATATATAAATATTAAGCAGTACAACAGTTTTCAGCATTGATATAATAAGGAATACATTTTAAAAACATTAAAATATATTAAAATAGAAAACTGTTACTTTATAAATCATAGTAATATTTTTGCAATATTACATTTAAAGCAATACCGTTTACATACAAAAGACCGTTTAAAAGTTTGGGGTTTGAAAGTTTTTTTATTGCTTTAAATGTAATATGTAATAATAATTAAATGTAATAATAAATTTTACTCTAATTAAAAAGACAAACAGTTTTATATTTTAATATATTTTGTATGTTTTTAAAACGTAGTCCTTATTATTATCAATGCTGAAATATGTTGTCCTGCTTAATATTTTTGTAGAAACATTATATTTTTTCAGGATTTTATTTTAAAGAACAGAAGGTTTAAAAAAATATTTATTTGAAATAGTTTAAAATAAATGTAGATTTCTTGTAATACTTTTAAAGTATTCACTGATCAATTCATGCATACTTGCTGAATAAAAGCTTTAATTTCTTTCAATACATAAATAAATAATACTAACCGCAAACTTTTGTACCCGTAGTGTATATAATTTGAGTTCTAATTTATTTTTTAAATATGATTTTATTTTAATATAATTAATAACAATAACAACAATACCAACAAAAAATTAAATGTACATACCATATGCATACACAAATATATTATAACTTCCTATAACTATGTAAAAAAAAGTCCTATAACTACAAATTCAAACTGTTTTTTTTTTTTTTTTTTGGAAAGCAATGGAATATGGTGCAAAACATTACAATTAGTTTGACACTTCCATCACAAGTCACAATTTTAAAAAAAAACTACATTAGCAGGCTAGATAACATTACCTTGGTTACATACTTCAATTAGCATAATCATATAGCATAAATACATCACCCAAAACCAAATGTTTACGATGAATGTTAGTTCTCACATTGGCCCCGAGTCATCCTTATTGTCGAGTCCTGCACATGTATAACTTTTTGCGATTGCATTTTGAGCTTAAATCAGAGAACGTCTAAACGATTTTCAATCTACAGCCAACCAGACATAATATATTTAATGCATTTTACCTCCTTAACTTGCGAGATTGTCATGGTGGGCTGGGGTTGTCTTAGACTGGGTGATGGACGGTGCTTTTACCATCCAGACCAAGGATAAACTATGACCCTAAACACATACACATGATCTCTTTTCTCTTTCACATTCTTTGTTTAAAAGATGAAATACAGACTGGCCTATGTGTGTGGCTGGATACCAGAATCAAAGGAACCTGGAAACAGACTGATATGTAAGAAGTGTAGTGGACTTGCATTGAGAAACATGTATGCAGGTTCGCTGCCAGAAGCATGGCGTATTACTTCGGGCGATTTGCAAAGGTTATGTGTAAATCTCACCCAGCAGAGGGGCTTGTGTGCTCGATCCAAAGGAAAAAACTCTATGAGCAGCTGTTTACACACAGCAAATGCATGTTCATACATTCTAAATCTACAACTTTACATATGAGGTCAGATACACTTGTCAATAACGATATGAGCTGAATCAGTCGCAGATGCTTGATCTTCCCGTTTGTGTCATGGGATAGATAAATGTAATGTGTTATTAACTATAAAAATATATGAATGGAAGGAAAAAATGGATGATATTAGGGCTGGGTATTGTAATATGTCAAAATTCAATGCATTACATTAAATTCCAATCAGAAAATTGAAACTGCACCAAACACCACATAAGAAAAAAATACCATGCTTTGATAAATCATAATTATGAAACATGACATACAAAGTTTAAATAGTGACATTTTAAGCCATAATTATGACATGTAATGTAATTGAATCTGACATAGTGAAAATTTGTATCATAATGAAATTGATTTTTATTAAGGCTTTATATCTCTTTGTACGCCATAATTATAACTACTTATAATGTCATAATTATTTGATCATAATTATGTTTTTTTTTTGTCGTATGTGGTGGAAATGGGCTTCTATAAGAACCTGCTTCTTCATTAATTGAACTGTGGGAGATTAAATTAATACTGATACAACAACTTAAAGTATCAATGCAAAATTTAGAGAAAAAAAATCATTGCGATTACGTTAATATAAGATTATATTTGCAAAACTCTAGATTACACCACCATTCAAAATTTGAGGTCAGCAAGATTTAGATTTTTGGGGATATAGTGATAAAGAGAGAGAGAGATACAAATCTACAGATGTTAAATAACACCAATGTCAAACAAGATACAAATGTATTAGACAAGTATGTCATGGTTTCCCACCACAAACAGCCTCAAAACCTCCTCCTGGGTCATAAATGTGGTATTTGGGTAGAGAAAATGCTTTAGTACCTTTGGTTGCAGGTTTGGATGGAGCAGCACGTAACCGTTAGGATCAATAGCGAAATAATATCCATTTGGACCAATCTGAAATGAAATAAGAGGAGAACAGTGAGGACACCTCAAAAAAGAAGACCACCATCAAACCCAAATCCCTGCTTGGACCGAATAGGCCTGGTTCCTCCGAGATGTGGCGGTTAATCCCTCACTAGCGGGGTACTGTCTAATATCCCCCGAGAACACCAACCCGAGCTGTCAATCAACCCCGAGCACTTAGCGTTAATCAAATGTGTCGGTTCATCTGGAAACATTCCTCTGAGCTTAACAGAAAATCACAACCATTTACAAATCAAATGTAAGTACAAACAGATGTAATGTACAAGGGCTTACGTCCTGTTAAGAGCGATCTTACTGTAAGGAGGCGAAACCGCAAGACGGCAGACCGCAGAACAATAGCGCATTTATCTTATGCGTGCCGTGTTATTCTTATTACAGAGACTCAAAGAGTCCGCAAAGAAAACATCTAACACATGAGCTTCGCTTTGTTCTCTTATAAATTGAATTATGTAGCGTTCAAGGAATAGTTCAGGCTAAATGAAAACTCGTCGCCATTTACGCGCCCTCACGTCGTCCCAAAACCAGATTTTCTTTCTTCTCAATTTTTTTTTTTCTCATGCAATGAAAGCAAATAGGGCTGTCAAGCACCAAATCTGAGAATAAAGTACCATAAAAGCACCATAAAATTAGTGCATGTGATTCAGGCGCTATATACTATGTCTTTTGAAGCCTGTCTTTGACATCAAACTGGCGCGACACGTCTGACACTTCAGATATTATTCTACACTACTGTTCAAAAGTTTGCGGTTGGTAAGATTTTTATTGTTTTTCAAAGTCTCTTATGTTCATTTATTTGATCAAAACACGGTAAAACTGTGAAATATTATTACGTTTTAAAATAACTGTTGTATAATTTAATATATCGTAAAAAGTAATTTATTCCTGTGATGCAAAGCTGAATTTTCAGCAGCCATTACTCTAGTCTTCAGTGTCACGTGATCCTTCAGAAATCATGTTTATATGCTGATTTTGTGTTCAAGAAAAGATTTCTTACTATGAAAATTATGAAAATAGTTTTCAGGATTCTTTAATGAATAGAATATTCAGCAGAACAGCATTTATTTAAAAATAAAAATATTTTGCAATATTATAAATGTTTTTGTTACTTTTGATCAACTTAATATGGAGGCCCATTACCGCTATGTGTGTACACAACGTCATAAGACGTTGATATTTGCTTAAATTTCGGTTGCGACGTCGGGTGACCAAAATTCAATGTATATTCAACTTAATGTCAATGATAAATTGATGTCCAATACTGACGTCAGCTGACTTAGATATTTTGTTGTTTTTAGGTTGTGTAACCAAAAATCCAACGTTAAGTCAACATCAAATTGACATCAACCCGATTTTCATTTTCAACCAAAATGCAACGTCTGACCGACGTCATGTCCAACGTTAACCTGACGTTATATAGACGTCCGGTGCCTGCTGGGACAATTCTGACTTTTTTTCTGGCAATTGCGAATTTATATCATGCAATTCTGAAAAGAATTAAAATCAGAACTACGAGATAAAAAGTCGCAATTGCGATAAAAAGTCAGAATTGCATATACAAACTCACAATTGCGATAAAAAGGATTGTGAGATAAAAAAAAGTCGCAATTGCCTTAATTTTTTTATTCAGTGGCAGAAACGGGCTTCCATAATGTGTCCTTCCTGAATAAAAGCAATTTCTTTCAAAGAACCTTACAGAGCCCAAACTTTTGAACAGAAGTGTACATGAAGATTACATGCAAATTAAGACTTTTGTATGATTATATTATTATGCTTTTTTGTTATTTTTGGAGCTTCTCTTCAAGTCCTCATTCACATTCATTATATAAAAAAACAGTGTGAACATTCATCATATCTTTGTTGTTTCACAAAAGAAAAGTGGATTTGGACAATTTGGGTTTCAAGTGACTGAAGGGTGAGTAAATAATGACGGAATATTCATTTTAGGTTAGCTATTCTTTTTACTTTTTTTTTTTTTTATTAGACTGGAACACAAACCTCATGAAATGCTGAAGGTATTTGAGTTGAAATGGTAATAGTTGTGATACTCACTGTGAAGCGGGGCGTCAGTCTTTTGATATCATCCAGAGACACATCCACCCCCATCACTCCTAAAATCAATTGGTTCTGATGCTAAAAGAAGATCAAAAACACAAAGTTTCCCCTCTGACATGCAATGGGGTGACATTTACCAACAAATATGAGGCAAAACTATACCTGGAAAGCATAAAACCTTGAATGAGATTTCACAACAACACAAACTGTTGCATTTGGGCAAAAATAACCACCATGACATTATGTGAGGGTGTAGAGCATCGCATCTAAACGGCCTCAGTGCTCGTCATCCATACTGGAAAATGATATTAACTTTATCAAAGAAGCCATTGACGCAGTTGGGGAGTGGAAATTAACGGCAGCGGTTTAGTGGACAAACAATGTACGGATCCTTTGACCCCCAACTGGGAAACTTTAGGATAAGATACTGTATTTATTACTGTATCTGTTACTTTTGTAGTGTTCCTGAGAAGGTCACTGTCCGCATGGTTAATATGTTCAAAAGATAATAAGGTTTACACGTTTGCGTCAGTAGTAGCTCTATTCCCATTAAACGTGACAAAAATAGTAGTTTGTTCTAAGAATTGGGCTATTATTAGAGTATTGGGCCTGTTAATGACGCATCTGGTGTTCTGGTCTGTGTTCAATCGAATGCTTTATTCCCGCTCAGTTTGAAACATTGTTCTTGTTTGTGCACTTAAGGACCTGTGTTCATTTTAAATTATATGTACACACTTATTTTTTTAAATTTAACAACATGAGTTAACATATCAGAAATAATTAGTGGTATCAAATGATTAATCGCATCCAAAATAAAAGTTTTTTTTTTTTGCATAATGAGTGTGTCTGTGTGTGTGTGTGTGTATATATATATATATATATATATATATATATACACACACACATATATATATATATATATATATATATACACACATAAACACATACAGTATATATTTAGAAAAAATGTACATGTCTATATTTCTATTCATATAATTATAAATAAATATATTTAATATATAAAAATCACATATTTTACTGAAATATACATGCATGTATGTGTGTTTATTTATACATAATAAATATACACAGTACACATACATATGAAAAGCAAAAACTTATTTTGGATGCGATTAATCGATTGACAACACTAGATATAATCTTTGCATTTTCTATATAGGCTGCTGTTAATGTAGAAAGAAGAAACCTTTTACAGTACATATAGATTCAATTTTACCAATAGTTATTCAGTCATATTTATACAAAATTAACCATATAACCAGTACTTTTCCCCCACAGAATTGACTTTATAACTCGCAATTGTGAGAATTTTGAGAAAAAAAATTTAATTGTGAGAATTTGTTAAGGGTCTGGTGTGTATAAGACAAAGCGCACGACGAAAGAGTCCAAATCAAAGAGTTTTCTTTTAATAATCCAAGATAACTGAGAAGGGCACAACCAAACGTAAATCCAGAATAATAGCAGACAAAGGAACATGGGAGAACACAGGCTTTAAATACTAAACGTTATCAGGGAGGAACAGAAAACAGGTGTGTAACTAACTAATCAAAAACCATGGAAACAAACGAGGCAGGAAGACAGAGACATAGAAACTAAACTAAAACAGATCATACATGTAACAGATATAAACTTGCAATTATCTTTTTTATATTTTATTCAGTGGCTGTAATAATATTTCACAATATTACTGTTTTTACTGTATTTTTCATCAAATAAATGCAGCCTTGGGCAATATAATAGACTTCTTTCAAAAATTAAAAAAAAAAAAAAAAAAAAAAAAAAAAAAAAAATTCGCCAACCTTAAACACTTGAATGGTAGTGTATGTGGATTTAATATATCTACATTTTATGTATAAATTTATGTTCAAGATTTTATATTTTTTTTTCCTGGTTGGTCACCCGTTTTACTATGAAGTATCTGAAATAGATTTGTTTAGATTGTTCAATTCCCATTCCACAGCCTTAACTATTTCACTTTCATACAAACATTATGAAAAGTAATACAAATAAAGAATTTGCGAGGGTTTCCAAACTATTTATCTTGGGAGCTCAACTGGAAAATCAAGATAAACAATGACCTGACCTGGTTTCCAGATCCACCCTCCCTGGATTTGGTCTTGTTGAACACAGGTAGCGTGCCTGTGATGACTAGGCCCAACTCCTGAGGTCATGAAGAGAACACAAAAACAATCAAACACAATGCACTTTCACAATTTCTATGATGTTTATTAAAAAAAGGGGCTGTACCAGAGCGTCCAGGTACACATTGGTCCACTGCACTTGCTTGGCATCTGCAAGGACCATCGGCCTGCTCAAAACATCTAGATACTCCTATGCAAGAGTGAACAACAAAATGCAATCAATGGGTGGTCATCATTGAACCTTCAAATACTTCTAAATGACTATCTAACCAAATGAGTCACATTTGAAATGCTTTGGCACTTTACAGACCTGTGTGTTTATGCGAATGGCTCCAATGGATGGGATTTCATAGAAATATCCTAGAAAACATATATGGATTATCATATTTAATATATATATATATATATATATATATATATATATATATATTGTTTAGCAATCCAGTGCTGAATCTGCTAAAGAGGCTGTGAGAGGTAAGAATTATTTTTGTGCTACTGCCACTAGGGGGCAAACACAGACTGAGCAATACTTACCCTTATTAGCACAGGCCATCCACTTTATTGGCCCGGTGTCATAGTTATGTTGACCCACAGAGAATGTGAACACACGCACCTACAATCCAACAGCATAGTGTACGAATTCAGACCACCGTTATTGTATTATGCCAAAAAGATCAAACAAAAAATAAAAAGAATGAATGAATGAATATAATTGGCACCCCTCAAAACAATGTACTATAATGTGTTATAAAATGTGTGTAAATAATAAGTATAAAATAATGTGTGCAAATGCATAATAAAATAAACACTACATATAATAATTGAAATCTTCATTTAAATGTTTGGAGAAATTGCTTATGATTTATTTAGTACCAATTCCAACCAACAATTCCTACAAAAGTGTTACTTCATTATAAGAATAGTGTACTCTTTTAAAAACATATTAACAAAAATGATTGGCAGCCCTAAAGGTTAATATATCAAACCTGCTTTTAGGAGCTACTAATATATATATATATATATATATATATATATATATATATATATATATATATATATATATATATATTATCATTTTTAATGTACTTCTATGTACTTTCTATGATTTAATTCAACTCTGTGCACTATAGTTATATGTTCATCATTTGTTTTGTACAGTGGTAAAGTCTGTAATATATTAATGAGAACAGATATAGAGATTAATGAAAAGAAAAAAAAAAAACCTTCGGAAAGATTTATAAACATTTTGAAAATATAAGGGAAATCTGATCTTAATTTCCCCAAAGAAAAATGTCTGTCTGTCAGTCAGTCCATCTATCCATCCATCAATCTTCACAATACTGTAAAAATCTACTTTATTTAAAATTAAATTGCTTGAAATGTAACCATGATATGTTTTTTTTGTTTTGTTTTTTGTAATAGTCACAAACAAGTTGGTGTTAATTAAATTTGTCTCATTACAAACTTTAAAATCCAGCTTCACACAGACCTTTCTGTCAATGTTGTATCTGCTGAAGATTTCTTCTGCCCTCTCCTCGCCTCCATCAGTAAACAGCATTATGATCTTGTTGCAGTTTGCTCTGGTGATGTTTGGCTGAAATAAGCACAATCATATGCAGTTACATATAGCGACCAGCAGAAGTCAGCAGAACACAACAATACTACTTTTACCCTTTTAGGCAAAGGGAAAGGGAAGTGGTGTGTGGCCAAGTATGGTGACCCATACTAGGAATTTGTGCTCTGCATTTAACCCATCCAAGTGTATACACAGCAGGGAACATACACCCGGAGCAGTGGGCAGCCAATGCTGCGGCACCCGGGGAGCAGTTGGGGGTTCGGTGCCTTGCTCAAGGGTCTCACCTCAGTCGTGGTATTGAGAGTGTTGGTTATTCACTCCCCCCACCTACAATCCCTGCCGGACCTGAGACTCGAACCCACGACCTTTGGGTTATAAGTCCAACTCTCTATCCATTAGGCCACGACTGCCCCATTTTAACCCTTTTAGTAAATAAATATTACTAAGCAGAGGTGATTCCAGGAGTTCAGCCTCCAACTTGTGGCTTAGTAGCATATTTCTTGCCTTAAGTCAGCTTATGATTGAATCCATCAGTGACTGAAGGGAAAGATAACATTTAAACTGTACTTATCAGACTCTACAGTATTTTAACATCAGGTAAAAGGAGGATGCAGAGTGAAATAAGCTTATACATTATTACAGACATTCTCTTCAGCCAACATGAAGAGAAATCACACAAAGTGAAGATTTTAAGGCTGCTGGAAACTGAGACGAAAGACTGAATACTTTTATAGATACATTTTCAATATAAAATCTCCCCAAAACAGCAAAAACTCATACATTTGACAGCTGATCGAAGGCAAATTCGAAGCCTTTGGTGTAGTTGGTGATGCCCTTGGCTGTGATGTTCTGTACTGCGTCTTTTAAGATCTTCTTATTGCGAACGTTAGCTTGAACCAGGTGGTCGAAACATGCTGTGTTATTCACTTTTGTGTTGAACTGAAAAAGAGGAGAGAGAGGCATACAGTAAATTAAAAATCATTGGTCTTCTCATTGCTCATTCACAGCAAGGCTTTTCAGAATCACAACAAATGTTTGTGTGACTTAAAAGATCTCTATACTGGGGTCAGAATGTCTGCAGGTGTTTGTGAGTATGCGCATGTGCTGTGGTACAGTGATGAAAATAATTTGAGCCGACAAGCTGGATACCCTTACAAGTTTCTAATTTTCTGTTCAGATAGGGCTCTCTGTGTTCTGTCACTTATTGCGGCTGACCCCTGTGAACCTGTTACTTCAAAGCTTGAGAGATTGAGAACAAGAAAATAGACTTGGGTAGAGGAAGGAAAGAGAGAGAGAAAAAAGAGAGAGAATGAATGTGGGAGGAAAAAAGAAGGAAAAACAGTATACCGCAAACTCTAATAGTCCACGAACAAGTCTAGAAATTAAGTCACTTAAAGCTATAGAGCTATAGATATAATAGATGCACTCTAAAATAAAATAAAATAAAATAAAATATAGGGGGTAGAGTTAGGGACCCAATGTTATTAAATTTAGTTATTAATAAACATATTCCCAATAAAAAAAGCTAGTTAGTTGAAAGTGAAATAATAAAGAAAACAAAATAATAATAAAAATGTATTTGGTAATTAAAACATTGATTTTTTTTTTTACTAAAATTTAATTGAATACCAATTCTATAGATTATATTAAAATAATGAAACAATATTAAAGAAGCTAAAAACCTCTGAGAAGAGTAAGACCCAAATCATCCTTTTTTATTTAGTTTAGTTATTGATAAACATATTTCTAATAAATGAAAAAAAAAATGGTTGTGAGAGTGAAACATTAAATACTAAATAATAACATGTTTTAGTCAATTAAAACTAGTTTTTACAAATAAGAAAAAAAATGTTTTTACTAAAATATAATTTAATATTAATTTATATATATATATATATATATATATATATATATATATATATATATATATATATATATATATATATATATATATATATATACACACACACAACTGAAGACCTCTGTGTAGAGTTTTTTTGTTTGTTTCTTCGTTTTTTTTAATTTTATTTCTACTAAAGGAAAAAAGTTGGTCGGTGAGAGTAAAAATACTAAAAAAATACTAAACAAAAAAATAAAACAAGTTTTTGGCAACTAAAACTAGAAGATAGTTTCACCATTTTAAAGGGGAAACAAGACACTGCCTGTGTTTAAAACTAGTAACATTTCATGCTAGGATAATTTTAGTTATCCTAGTTTAATTAAAGTTAGTTAATAGTTTATTTAATACATCAAACAGTTCTTTCTAAAAAAGGTTCCTCTGATGCTTAATTGGACACCAATTTGTACCTTACCCAGGGACGGCGCCTCCTATAACCCCAACAATGTGAAAAGTCGGAATGATTAACAGGTGTGAGTCAATTACGGCACCATTACAGCTAATGAGGTGGTATGTGAAAGCTCATGCTAAAATTAAAATGATTATTATATCTCCAGCTCTCCCCGAGGACGTGAAAAAGCACATGATGCACTTCCTGTGGCAAGTGCAAGCAGAACACACCTTCAAACCTCCCGTGTTTACCATAGTGTAGTTTTTCATAATCCGATTCTTATTGTTCATTCATGTCAACTCAAAAGGCTTCCCGACTTTGAATTTCTGGCCGGACACAGAGAGACGTGCGCCTCATTGATGTAATTGTGTGATCAGGTGTCTGTGCTCTGTTGAATGGGCTGGATGTCACAGTGTCTGCTGAATGAACCGATGAGTCATGGTTCGATTAGTCGCTCTAGCGCTGACTGAATATTTAATTAATGCTCGGAATTATCGCCACGGAGGCCCCCGTGACTCACTGCTCTCAGCATACGGCGGGTTATAAATAGAGGAATAGGACACATTGATGATACACAGACCCCTACACACAGCAGACGGCGCACACTCACGGTGTAGACTGCTTCTTGATTATAACGAGAACGTTCTAGTTCTGTCGAGTCACGGCTCTCCCCAGAGGAACGTTTTATTGCTTGGGATTGCTCGTTCACAGCTCAGGGGAATTAAAAGAGTTTTCATTTATGCTTTAAAATTTCCTCAGTTGCTTCTTCGAAAAGTCCTATGGTGAAATAAAAATAGTAACAGTATTTATCAGGACCCTTCATAAAAAAAATTCCCCTTTATCTAATTTGGTGTTTACTAATTTGATGGAAAAATGCTTGTAAATCTGTCATCATGCTATATTATCAGCAAATCTCAGATTCAATCTTTTTGTCAACTTGTCTTCTTTCAATTGAATAACATTAACTAGCATTTACAGGAAAATAAATATCCACCCTTTTGGGAAAAATGACAAAATGTTTTAACAAAATTATTTTTATTATAATTATCATTTAATTATTATTAAATAATTAAAATGTTAACTGTTTGATATTTTAAATATCAAACAAAAATATTTCAGAATAAATATTTTATTTGTATTTAAATTCTGGATTATGCTGAATAATTACATATTACATGGCAATTCACAAAATTAAATAAATATTTTCTTTTAAGTTTTTAAGTAGCCATTTAAGAAGCATAAAAATGTCACATTTCTTGATATATTGCATTGTTTATTAAATAATTGAAATTTAATTTGATTATTATTAGAGTATAATCCTGGGCTAAAATATTTGACATTTTTATTTATTTATTTATTAGAAAAGGCCGCAATCAAGGCAGGTGATACATTTCACACTATTTTTCTTCTCACAAATAGTTAGAACAAGTTCAACTTAAATAGTAAATTAAAACTAAATATTGATTTTATCTTGTATTTAAAATATTGAATTTAAATATTGAATTTATTTTAATATGTGAGAAGAAAGAGAGCATGGAGTGATACAAATTATTATACAAAAATAAATGCAAAAATAATTAAGCAACCACTGTGCATGATCAACCAGAATCAAGTATTCCAGACCACAGTGGAAATAAACAGCTATTAAATGAACTGACTTGATATGCTGAAAAATGTAAAAAAAAAAAAAAAAAACCTTTGAGACCTGGTTAAAATCTCTTTTGAAACCTTAAAAATGAAACCTTGACAATTCTGAGAAGCAGAAGCAAAAGTCTCCATTTAGTCTCACTGCTGTATAGGAGAAACAATTAAGATATTAAAGAGATTCCAAAAGCATTAGAAGCAGAATTTAAATGTCACATTTGCAATTTTTCTTTCCAATATAGATTACTCTTATTGTAGAGAGGGTGTAAACCCTGTACAGAGTGTGTATGTGTGGGGATGATTCATAAACCGAGAATCTTATTCCATTCGTCATCTCCAACCAGGGAAAGGGACACGTTTCCTGCATGAAATCCACCTCTTTAACCCAGAGCAACCTCTAGGGACCAATTTAAACCTGTAATCTTATGTTCACTGTTCAAATTGTTTGTCATGCTGCAGGTCAACTGCACAAGTCAATCATTTCCTATGAAAATATAGATGAGCCCCACAGATGAGTCAATATAAATGATGAATCGGGTAATATCCTTGAACAATTCACACCGTTCACACAAGCCACAGCAGAGCCCTAATGAGCATCAATAACCTTGATCCAATATTTGCCTTCATAAACAACTAATCAAATATTTATTTGGACAACGGCTGAAATTAGAGACACTTTAGCTGACCAGCGAAGCAGACTGTTTTATCATAATATTTCATATTTCGTTCGTCTCGCCTCTCTATAAATGTCACATTTGCATGGATATGCACCATCTATAATGATTACAGCTCTTACATTAAGACAAAAGGCTGAATTTAGCATTATCTATGAAAGAAGCAAGCATGCATTTGTATCACCTACTTTGATTCAGCCTTAAAAATATTTTAATTATGGATTTAATTAATTATGGCTCATGCAGCGTAATTAACAGGTTAAATATTTGCTTTAATAATGGTTTAATTAAAAATGGTTCAATTAAATATGCAATGCAATGTGTGAAATCTAGTCTGTTTTAATCACTTTTCATTTTTGGTACACTGAAAATAGATGAGAAATTCTGTTCCTCCATTTTTCTCCGCCCAAATCCATTTTTATGATCTTATGTGTAACCGACTGCATTATTGGCCCACAAATACTGTATGATCAAAAGACAAAATCTTATAATTTCCTTCAGTTGGCTTTTCAAAAATGTATGAAGATTTATGAAATCCTTGATCTATTGTTATAAGAGCCTTTAGTGGCTGTGTATGTGGCATCGTATTACAAAGCCTTGTTAAAATGAGCAACATTTGTTTGTAGGAGACAGTCGAGAACCCCCATGCTGCATTCACTCACTCACACACACACACACACACACACATACATATATACACCAATAACAGGCATATATTGTGTATACTGTCCATATGTACTGTATGCAGTAAGCAGCACACTAGTATTAAATTCCAAACGCACCCTGCATTACAAAATATTTTTATTCCAAGTCTTGTTCTTCACTGTAACTTGATAGGAATGCATAATATATCTTGCAATAGAAGGGCAAAATGTATAAAATGTTCATGAAGGAGGCTTAATTACAACTGAAATTTTATTTGTCTTGCATTGCTAAAGCCATAAAACTGTTTATTGATCATAATACTCCTCACTTTCTTCATTCATAAACTAAAGAGCTACCATATTTATAGCACATGTTGTTTAGACTGATGGTGATCAACTCTCTATAAAATTATAGATTTATAAATTCAACCAACACAATGCCCACAAAGCCCTTTTATTTAAAACTACAGTACCACAGATGCTCTCAAACTACTGATCTGTACAAACACACACTCCAAATTTGATCTTTGGGTATCCAACTGATGCATTCGCACTCAAATACACCCCAGCAAACTCACACACATAACAAAACGCTGCTACATTCACATTGGCATACGCTCCCTGAAGCGAATCCTGTTGACAGATCTCACAGAGCTAATCCTTTATCGGAACAGTGATTCTCCAATGCAAGAAAAACTCAAAATCCTCTGAGAAGTGAAAACAATAAATAAATCAAACTTTATTCACTGAAGATTTAAAAAATGTGGGATGCCAAGCATGGTTTTTGAGGTAATATCACCCTGAGAACAAAAACTGAGCGTGATTGTTCATTTCAAACCTGTATGACACTTGTTTTGTGTTCTTTTTCATACAGTTACATTAATGGGGACTGAAGCTTTCAAGCTGAAGGACACAAAAGCAACATAAAAGCATCATAAAAGTGGTCCATACGGCTTATGCACTATATTCCAAGTCTTTTGAATTCATACAAACATATTTCAAGTTATTATTCACAGTAATTTTCTCCTGAAGTGAGCCGTCCGAGAAACAGATCAGTGCAATTTGTGAATAAATCCAATTATGTGAATTGAATTAGAGTCATTTAATGATATGACTCAAATTAATCATTCATCAGCATGATGTCAAGATTTTCAACTTACGTTTCTCATATTTCAAGGACACTTGGAATACAGCATATGTACCATTTTATTGTTTGTTGGGCTTCATTTTTTAAGCTAGAAAACTTTATGTAATTAAAATGAAAAGAGCATGGAAAAAAATCACCTCAGGTTTGGAAAGTCACGAGTGCAAATCTTAATTTTTGTTTGAACTACTCCTTTAAGAAATAATGACCCCTATGGGTTTAGACATAGGAAAGTTTGAGAACAAAACTGGCAGCACCCGAGTAAAAGATCAGCTAGCCGAGATGGATTGGAGGTTCCTTCCAAGAGGAATGATATATAGCAATTTCCTCCCTTTTCCTCTGGCCTTCTCTTTCTCACTCAGCCTGATCTCTTCCCCTCACTTTGTCCAGCCATTTTCAATTCAGCACACAGAGCCCAGAAGCAGCCTTTTTCATTAAGCGGCTGTTTTCAAGTGGCAAACTGCGGCCAGATCCATATTTCATTACAACTCCTCTGTCTCTCTCTCTCTCTCTCTCTTTCCCTGTCTCACACACACATACATTGTTGCATCACACAGCAACCTGCAACCTACAAACTCTAGAAACTCCTCACTTTAAATTGAATTCAGAGTAACGCCTTGTTCCATTTTTACTGTACAGCTGCAGCTAAATACGCTTGTTACACTTTTCTGAGCGATTAATCCCATTCAGTACACACGCAGTTTGTTTTTTACACACACATTTTTCTTTTTTATGGAAGTGACAAGCCCTTTCTGCAACCCTCAAAACTCTGAGCAGTGAAAAATAACTTTTATTAGATCCACATAGTTGCTAATGCAGTGAAGCTACACTTTTTTGGATAATGACAGCTCAACTGAAATGTATCTTTCTTGGAAGAACAAACTTCACATGGGGTTTAAATGATATGAAGGTGAGAAAATGATAACAAATTATTAATTTGTTAAGGAATAGTCCACCAAAAATCTAAATTTACCTACCCTCAGACCATCCATGATGTACATGAATTTGCTTCTTCATCAGAACATATTTGGAGAACATTTGCATCACATCAGTCTTCTGCTGTAAATGGGTGCCGTCAGAATTAGAGTCCAAACAGCTGATAAAAACATCACAGTAATCCACAAGTAACCCACATGACTCCAGTCCATCAATTAATGTTTTGTGAAGTGAAAAGCTGTGAAACAAATCCATCATTAGGATGATTTAACTTTAAACCATCACTTATTTAAAGTTAAAGCGCCATAATCTATAATAACTCTTCCTCCAGTAAATGTGATGTGTCCTCTCACATCAAAATCCACCAGTGTATTTGTTTTGAACTGTTTTGGATTACTTTCTCTTGTAAATATGCTTGATTTGTGCATATTTTTCTCCTGGTTCAGACAAGACAATTTTTCTCTGGAGAAAGCAATATTATGGACAGCGGGAAGCAACAGTTTAAAGTTAAAAAACGTCTTAATGATAGATATATTTCACTTCACAAGATGCTAATTGATGAACTGAGAGGTGTGGATTACTCGTGGATTATTGTGATGTTTTTATCAGATGTTTGGGCTCTCATTCTGACGGCACCCATTCACTACAGAGGATCCATTGGTGAGCAAGTGATGTAATGTTAAATATTTCCAAATCTGCTCTGATATAGAAGCAGACTCATCGACATCTTGGATGGCCTAAGAGTGAGTACATTTTATTTTTGAGTGAACTATTCCTTTAAAAACTATAAAGAAAACAACACCTTTGTCAACAGAACTAGTTTAATGTGACGAGATGCCAAAGTGTTGCTACCAGTATCGCTATTCACATGTAGGCTACTCATCTAGCAGATGCTACATGGGTGCTGTCCAAAGTGAATTACAAATTAGGAATATTACAACAAAAGTGACTCATCCTAGAAAAACTACTGCTGCAAAACAATGCTCCAGAAATACTCGGAAAAGTATGGGAATGTATGTGAAAATCAGAATGAGAAAATGCAATGTTACTTTGTAAACCATTGCAGAAACCAGAATGAGTCCTATGGTTGTCACATCAAAAATCTGCAGTGTGCACACATACAGTAGCATGTGATCTTACTTACATGGACAACATTAACATAATCATCATCAGAAAGTGTCTCCAGCATTTCACTGACAGAGGTTCGGATCAGTTTAAGGGTCAGTCCAGATACACTTCCACTCCTGCAACCCACCAATACAAACACAATGGCAGTTCATAAGCAAATGATGACAGAATTTTCATTTTTGGGTGAACTATTCCTTCAAGCCCTAATAAAAGCACTCAATTGCAACAATGTTTAAATAAATGGTATGTTAATATATCTACACATACATCTCTCTCTCTTTATTTATATATATATATATATATATATATATATATATATATATATCTGCAGCACAGCATCTAAGACTAAATGCATATTAAAATATTATAATATTCATAATTTAAAAAGCACATTCACATAATACTCACGCATCAACAAGAATCAGCATGTCCTTGGGCGACGCGGCACCTTGAACATACCTGGATACAAAGAAAGACATGCTCTGGATCTCTTTCAACGAGATTTTTAAACTGAGAGAACAAAGAAATGAAGGTTGAAGAAAAAAGGGACCAAATGAAAAAGAATTCAAAGCGCACACACAGAAATACGCATTAGTACCAAGGTCGCCGGCGTACATCGTACAGGTCGATTTTACTGGGTGTTTTCCTGGCATCCATCCAAGGGGACGCTAAATGGACAGAGAAAGGACATGGAAATATGAGTGACCCCTGATCCCAAACTCCATCTGATTTGTCACATCTCTGTCGTGAGCACATCAGCAAGCCTCGCTAGAAACCAGTTTCTGTGTCCGGTGGGGGGTGGTTTGTGGTTTATATTGACTGCAGTGAGCCGACGTGGAAAAAAAAGGGCCCCAGTAGAATTTCAGCTTCGATTTTTCTCTTTAACGGAGAAAATAACCTGGTGCAAATGAGGGTGCTCATCTGTGACTATCACAGCTGAACATCTAACAAGACGTGTTTCTTCATAAATGGCATCCCACGTTTTGACATTTAGCGAGTGGATTGCAGCTGTAAGTGCCGACAGATAGGCTGAGACACTGCGATTTGGCCACAACAAATTAATCGACCAGTGTTCTGCCAACTATAATGAATTGAAGTTTACAAGAACATCAATATTTTATAGGCGTATATGTATCTATAAGGAGACAATCAATAGTTGGGAGCCCACATCTTATTATATTACAGTCTTAAAGGAATAGTTGACTCAAAAATGAGAAATCACCGTCCTTCGGATGAGACATTAAACCGAGGTCCTGACTCTCTGTGGTCATTAAAAATCCCAGGATGTCCTTCGAAAAAGAGTAGGGGTGTAACCCCGGCATCCTGGCCAAATTTCCCCATTGGCCTCTGACCATCATGACCTCCTAATCATCCCCATAGACTGATTGGCTTCATCACGTCTCCTCTCCACTAGTAAGCTGGTGTGTGGTGGGCGTTCTGGCGCACTATGGCTGCCGTCGCATCATCCAGGTGGATGCTGCACATTGGTAGTGATTGAGGAGATTCTTCTATGTAAAGTGTTTTGCGTACCCAGAAAAGCGCTATATAAATGTAACAAATTTAATTAATTATGTTGTTCCAAACCTGTATGACTTTTTTTTTTAATGGAATACAAAAGATGAATTTCTGAAGACTATACCAGGCCGTACTCTCAAGATAATAAAAGTGAATGAGGACCAGCATGACAAATTTGTGCACTATATTCAGTGAAATAGACGAACAAACAAGACATTTTTCAATTAAAACTTTTTAAAATAGAAAATATAGTGCCTTACACAGCTGAATCACATGTAGGTATCAAATAAAAGTACAATATAAACTCAAACTCAAGCTCATATATATATATATATATATATATATATATATAAACCCTGTACTCTCCTCTACTGTTATCCTAAGGAGGGTCAATTAACAGAAACGCTGCTTAAATGTAAAAAAAATAATAATTAGCAAATTAATAAATTTATTATATTCATGCTACATTCATAAAAGAGAGAAATATTTGTGAATGAACCATTCTTTTGAGTCAACCTGGTTCAACGTTCAATGATCTGGTTTTCTCCAGTTCAATTGTTCAATGATCCAGCTTTCCAGTGAATAATTTTGATCTGCTCCTCACACAAGTGAAGTGTTTGTATGGCTTCAGAAGTTATATGGACCTCTTTTATGATGCTCCTTGTTGAAGCTTGACGGCCCCAGTCTTTACTCACTTTTATTATATGAAAAAGAATAATCAGAATATTCTTCCAAAATTCAGCTTTTGTGTCCTGCAGAAGAAAGAAAGTCATACAGGTTTGGCAAAATATGAGGATAGATATGAGAAATTCAAACTCTTATAAAGCCGTTAAGGCACAGAGGTTCAACGGTGGCTAATACACTATTTATATGCAACATTTTTTAGTACAGCCTTACCAATTACAAATCTGAAAGTAATGAAAATGAATTGACTACCTCATTACTTTTCTCCTCTGTCATCATTAAATCTCAGAAGAATACAATAAGCTCTCTGCTGAGCTGCTGAGATATTTGATATTATAATTTGTTATGAAAATTTGGTGTAATTTGAGCTGGGACTACATGCTATGTTTACCAATTAGAGACAGTGGAGTCTTGGAAAGGGAGGGGGAGGATGTGTGTGTGTGTGATTCTGATTATGATGCACAATGAAATGTGTGAGTTCTGAATTAAACAGACACTACGAGCTTATACCTGGGTAATAGCGAGCTAATCCAGTAGCGCTGCCGAACACCTGCCATAGTAGCGTTGGATCCTCTTCTCGGTTTTTCTTAAAGACGTCTTCCAGTGCTTCAGTCCAGTTCAGCTCATTCAACACAATGGTGGCTGGAATACAGGCAATAGCATACAATGCATGGCATTTCATTGATTGTTTGTTATGGCTTCGGTCAACAAAAGACTTGGAAAAATTGCTTTTTTGTTTTTTATAATTCTAATATTCTGGTCAACAAATGTTATTTATTTTAATTTTTTTCTATGGCCAATTATTATGCTTAGATGCACTTGATAGCAACCATCCAGCACAGCTTAGGAACCACTAACTAGCACCATAGCTCCACCTAACCGCCTATCTAGCTGTATATATGATCTGAACAGATAATTTAGTAAATTCTGAAAGTCTTACTTGTATTACCTTGTAATATTTATAACAATAGTGATATAGCACTAACAGTGCAATACAATATTTTTTTTCTCTCGTATGCTCATCAAGGCTGCATTTATTTGATGAACAATCAGGGTTATTATAGTTAACTAAAATTAAAATGAACAAACAATAAAAAAATAATTATTTGAAATAAAATAAAACTTTCTTTATTTCAGCCAGCTTCTAAAAATATTTACAATTTTAATTTAGCTTAACACTTTTGGATTACTTAGCTTAATATAGTAAAGTAACTAAAACTAAATTAAAAATGAATATATATGAACAAAAACTACTAAAAAAAGACGGCACACACAAAATTACTAAAACCTCAATTAAAATTAAAATTGAAAATATTAAAAAGAAACTGACTCAAAACATTAATAAAAATGAACAGTATTACAATGGCATGAAAATACCACTGAACAATACAGTAAAAACAGTAATATTGTGAAATACTACTACAATTTAAAAGAAGCTTTCTATTTGAATATATTTTAATTTAAATGCCATTTATTTATGTGATGGCAAAGCTGAATTTTCACATGATCTTTCAGAACATGATCCTTAATAATTCCAACTTTTGACCGGTAGTGTATGTGTATCAATAATTATACATCATCGTCATAATCATCAAATTGAATGCTAAATTAATTAATTTAAATTATTCATAATATAAATAATTACATCATCTTTAATTAACAAATAGTGTCATAAAAACCATTTGAATACTTGAATCTATTTATAGAGGTCACAGTCCAGAGAGAGGAAATGAAGTGAGAGGAGGAGGAGAGACACAATGAGAGGTGTAATTTACTCTCATCTCAAACGCTGTTAACAGAATAATTCTGTGCTATGCACTGAGGGCTCTTCATCTCCACAGCCGCAAACAAGCTAATTGACTTTATTACATCATCACTGAGGCAACCATGGAAACCTATAATCATCCTATCAAACCTTGTGCTTCTGAAAAGGCTGCGTGCTGATAGGCAGTCAGAAGTGCTGGTAGAGATATGCTAATCAGGTGAGAAAACAGCCTGCGTGTCAACAATTATTGTAATGAAGCATGAAAAATTCAGTGTTATAACAATCTTAACTTTAATTTTATTGGTTAGCATGCAGCAGAGACAGGAGGGCAGGGTTGAGAGAAAGAAAGAGAGGAAATGAAGCACAACAGGCACATTTTCTTCAGCTTTTTGTCTAAAAAAAGACAAGAGAAACTGCAGCCTTCACAATAAATCAGGTTGTGTTTTAACTGAATTGCAGATATTATAGTATGTGCAAATACTGACATAATCAGAATCATACTTTGACTGTCGAAAATGTGAGCTGTGCTTGCCTGTGCAAAACCATCTATCTATCTATCTATCTATCTATCTATCTATCTATCTATCTATCTATCTATCTATCTATCTATCTATCTATCTATCTATCTATCTATCTATCTATCTATCTATAATCTGATTATTTCTATCTATCTATCTATCTATCTATCTATCTATCTATCTATCTATCTATCTATCTATCTATCTATCTATCTATCTATCTATCTATCTATCTATCTATCTATCTATCTATCTATCTATCTATCTATCTATCCATCCATCCATTCTTTCATCTACCCATCTAACTATCTGTTCATCTATCAATTTATACATCGATTCATCTATCCATCTACCTATCTATCTGTTCATCCATCAATCTATTTGTAAACCTAACCGTCTATCCATTCATCATCCATCTACCCATCTATGCATCTACTGCTCAATCTATCTATCCATCTATTGAACCATCTGTTCATCCATTCATCCATTCATTCATCCATCCATCCATCCATCCATCTTCCCATCTGTGCATCTACCACTTCATCTATCTGTCCATCTATCAGTCCATCTGTACCTCCATCCATCCATCCATCCATCCATCCATCCATCCAATTTATCTGTCTATCCATCTATTAATCTGCCTGCCCATCTATGCATCTATCATCCCTCCATCTATCCAATTTTAATCTATCCATCTATTAATCTACTGTATAAAACCTATCTCTATGCATTTTATCCATCCACCCATTTGTCTATATCTATCCATTCATCTATTATCCATTACCCATTTATATGCCCATGTATCCATCCATCTGTCCAATTTATCTGTCTGCCCATCTGTTAATCTGTCTGTCCATGCATCTACCCATCCCTTCATCTATCACATTTGTCTATC
This sequence comes from Barbus barbus, assembly GCF_936440315.1. Lineage (NCBI taxonomy): Eukaryota > Metazoa > Chordata > Actinopteri > Cypriniformes > Cyprinidae > Barbus > Barbus barbus. The sequence continues at coordinate 25,347,004 of NC_136751.1, forward strand.
GATCCATCTATTAATCTATAATACCCATATGCATCCATTTGTCCACCTATCTATCCATTCATCTATCATCCATTACCCATCTATATGCCCATGCATTCATCCATCTATCCATCCATCACACTCTGTCCATCAATCCACCCATCTAACTATCCATCCATCCACCTATCCATCCATCCATCCATCCACCTATCCACTTATTCATCCATTTGTCCACCCATCTATCCATTAATCCATTACCCATCTATATGCCCATGCATCCATCTATCAATCCACCCACCCATCTAACTATCTATCAATCCACCCATCTATCTATCCATCCATCCATCCACCCACTCATGTTTCAAGTTTTATTAAACCATTAATATATGAAGAATGTGTTATACTGGGAAAAGGAAAACACTAAACTTGCTTAAGGTATTTAACTGTCAAAATGATTTGGCAAAAAAAGCAAACCACAGGTTATCATGGAACATGGGTTATATTTTACAATATAAAAAGCTCACAGAAAATGCAGTATACATTGACTACAATATAATCAGTTATTAATATTTCATTGGTTCTCCCCTCTATTTGAATAGCAGCCATTCACATGCTCATTCCTCAATTAGCATTTTTCCTCATGTTATCACAAATGAAACAATTAATAGGCAAAGCACATACACTCTCCAAACACCTCTACGAAATATGCTTAGAAAACCCACATCAACATAATACCAACTTGTTTGAATAAAGGGGTGAAGATATCAATTTGCCTGACATCTTTGGCCACTAAGTTCAACACTTCTACACAAATTTAAAGCGTTTTATAGACTAAAATTAGTCCATTAGCCCTTTTTGATGGAGGGGTAAAACACAAACACTACAACTTTTTAAAAACGTGTGGTTTGTTTCAATCAAACACAAACTAAAATCAAATTCACACCACTCACATGCTCTCCACAGTACATTTTGCCTTTTGACAGCCTTGCTCTATTTGATGGTCAATCTTATTTTTTTCTAGTAACATCAAATATGAAAAAAAAAAACGATTCTAACAATTTAGATTTTAATTTTTTTTCATGAACAGTAACATATCACAATGCTCAAAAGTGTTGATTATTTCCTCAACCTCCACTTATATTACATCAATCCTTTTGGACGTGAAAGAGGGGAAATTGGCCAGCACCCACTGTGAGTTGTCTGTCTTAATCATGGTTAAGTTTTTCTTGGTGTTAGCTCCCTGTGGCAGAGGGGGGGTCACCCACCCTCTTCTATACAAACCCCTAAACGATGTACTACTTTATCCACGAAAATCCAATTTTCTCCCCGGCGGGAGCAGCAGATCTGTTATTTCTGTGTGTCTATGTGTGTGTGCTGGAGGTTCCAGGCTATTCGTGGTATCTGAGTGTTTGATAGGGCTTGATGTGTGCAAACTTTGCTTTTAGAGTCGCTAGAGAAAAGCCACTAGGTTCGCACTGCCTTACATAGAGTCAACAACCTCTGGAATTAATGGACATATAGACACTTCAGTAATATTGGACATTACTCACACACAACTGTGTTTAAGTACAGAGTATGAGAGGGTCTGTCACCAGCTCGATTCTACACACGTACTATGTTTCCTTCTGGCACAAGGTCAGGTCAGACCCAAGACCGCAGCAATTATAGCTCTACCCTTCTCGCCTTCCATCTATGTCTCTTTCTGTCACTTGGTTATTATCCCTCTCTCCCGCTATAAAACATACAAGTTTAAACGAATAGTTGAATGAATTCTTGAATGAATAGTTGAATGAATAGAAAATGAATTCTGCTATCATTTACAAAGAATTATTTTGAAAATTGTCCTGACTATCTCATCCATACAATGAACTTGAATGGTAAAGAGGCCTAGCAAAAATAGTATGACTTCTGCAAAGCCATATAACAGCTTTGTTTGAGGACCAGATCAAACTGAAGTCATTATTCTGTGCAAATCGTTCCATCTGCAATAGCTTAAAATCTCATTCACATTTGCATATTTGCGAATTACGGTAATTTCTTAAGAATAATTATATACTGTATATACAGTGTGGAAGATATTGACAAAATTTCAACTGTAGTAAGTCAGTCTGGTCACTAGTAACATACTAGTAACAACATTTGGAACACGAAAAACCCCAATAAAAAAAAATAAAAAGTATAGTTATAATCACTGAAGCTGTATACACTGTGAAAGAATCTCTTACATTGTGCGTACATCTGCGCTTTGTTGTTTATGATAAGAGAATTTGCGTGGAATTCAGTCAGCGAACGTGCGCGCACTCATGGCTGATGAGTTTCAGCGATGACTCATCTGAACGCCTCTGATTGGCCATTGCATTCCTAAGCTCAACAGAATGTGTGTGATTGGCTAAAATGCGCAACACATTAAAAACGCCTCAAATGAAATACGGTGCAACAAGAGAAGATCTTAATTAATGCCACAATCGACACAGTCTATTAATTTTCACTTTGTTAGCAGCAGACATAATAGATTTAATTTGTTTGTGCAGGGGAATTTTTGTTCAATTTAGTGGCATTTTTGCCCCAAGTCCCCATGGCCAGTGGAAGGCTAAGCGTTTCCCAGCCTTATACACGCTCCGCCTATGACTCGGAAACTCTGGTATCAAAATTATTTCCAAATTTCCCAGTAGTAAATACGACTTGAGAGGCTGTTCCTAATTTCCGATTAGGAAACTGGTATTTATGATAATTCCGATAGCACGTGAAGGCAGCATTAATTTTTGAAACCTTTTGAGATGCTAAGAGTGCTAGATGGCGAAGGGTTGTCAAACAGTAGCCATGCATGAAATAACTCCATTTAAGCCACACTTCTCAGTTTGGAAAATACTTAAAATACATATGAATATGAAGGAATAATACAAATTCAGAATATATTCATAGGCTATTAGTTAATGAGTGTGAGTGGGGGGATTCCTTAGTCTTTAGCTTTAGCTTTAAATTACAAAATTAACAGACATTAATAACCAACAGGCTCTTCTAGTTAAAAAAAAAAACCCTATGCCATCATTTATTTAAAATACATTTATGTCATACTTAAGTATACTTTCAAACCATTAACCTCTTTATTGACATATCACTTAAGACTTACTGATATAAAATTATAATAAAATTTTATTTGGAGTATTTCTTTTTTTGCACAATGCACATTTCTTAATATTATGCCTAAAATGTTTTGAATATCACTATTAATAAGGATTGTGTGATCTCTGTATAATATTAGTCTTGAAATTCAAGATATTTAAAGTGAACCTGAAGTGTACTTGCAATAGTTCCACTTTAGTTGGACCTCGGCACTGCTTCCGCACAATTTAAGTGTATAAAGCACAAAATTAGTTGTTCCAGACTTTACGTATACCAGTTTAGTACACCAAAAGTACAGTTGCAGGGTATTTTTTTAAGCACATCAATATATAAATTTATGTATTTTATTTCAAATACATTTTAGTATCTGTGATGAGAACCACAGATAACCAGAGGAAACAACCCTACCCAAAAAGACTAAATGACTCACACATAAAATTAGAAATGGCAATATAGGATTAGGAAATGACTCACAGATAATTGCATAAAATGGTATACAATTACAAGACAAGCGACGAGGAAACTCCCTTCTTAAATTACAGGGGCAGTCACCTCTTTCAGCATGTGTTGGAAAGACTTGGAAACAGTGCTAAGAGACTGAATCATCACTTTATCTCTAAAGTGATTCGGTATTCTGTATTTAAAAAGAAGGCAAACTCATCCACCATATAACATTATGCTCACCGCAGAGCACATCTGTCTGACCTGATGTCATTTCAAATACCTCACTACTCTGTTTACCAAAGGGTACAATGGCCAAAGTAATTACCTGAATTTATTTGTCTTTCATTTGTATGTGAGTGCGTATGACAAGGTCAATAGGGAAGAGCCGTCTAACACCAAACGGGCCAGACGCTATCCCAGCAGGCCAACGGAGACTCTATGGCTTGGCCAGCCTACTATCCCCGCCTAAAAATCATTGTGATATTTAGTTTAAATAGATGCACATGCACACCGTGGGCTTAGCCAAACAAGTGCACCTGCACTTATTCTGACAAAAGTTTCCTCAGAGAGTCTTTGCTGTCAAATGGATTCTATAATTCTCCTCCAAAAGCTCTTCCAAAGACACACTTATACTCCGCTTTATAACTGACATCCAACGCAATCAGCAGCAGAGCGTCTCATCAGATTCCCAGCAGTAGATAATATGTTTACGGCGGAGCAGGCAGAGCGCTATGGAAGTGTGTCTGTGGGGGGTGGGGGAGTTACTTACAGCCGTCATATATGTCCGTGGGGATATGCACTGCCGTGTGGTTGTAGGAGGTGAGGCGGTTTTTGAATGACGGATCTTCTTTAAATTCAGGTCTGATCCGGTTTTTCCTTCCTTCTGTTTCATTGGCTTCAAGCTGGAAGAGAAACAACAGCAATCAACTTGATGAATAAAACCTAATTTTCTCTATATGTTCATCCTGCTTTGCTTCCCGTCTTGTATTTTACACACTAGTGAACACGCTCCCACCATGTGTTTTACACAGACTCATCCTAATTGGCAGTTGAGATGTATGGCACACAGACAGTGTGTATCCGCCAGAAGATTCTGCGTCAACTGAGAAGATTTATTATCATCATATCTTGACTGCCTGAAATAACTCACACATAAGCTCACTAACGCATGATCATAACTGGACAGAAGAGCTCACGGTATTCATGTTTGATATAGTATCTGCGCTTGAAAAAAAATGCTGAGCGTGTCTGTGTGCAGAAGAGTCTTGAATTATATACTCACATTATCCTTGGCATTAAAGTAAACTATATCATCCTCCTGCAGAGAAAGAGGAAAATATGATAATTAAAAGAAAGGAACATTTTTCAGGCACGGATGTAAAACCATGTAAAAGATCTCATAAAGTTGTCCATACAACTCATAGGTTATATTTCATGTCTCCTGAAACCATACAATACTCTTCCCCTTTAGTGAGCTCTTAACCACTGCAAAAAAATAAAAATGAAATAAAGCAAAGCTCAGATAATAAATAATTGCACTAACTATTATGGAGTTCGAACCTGCAACCTTTTGGTTACCAGCTCAGATCTTTTAACCTGTACAGTATGACTGTGATGTGTCCTCAGAAAACCTACCCATCATGCAAATCAGTAGCAGTATCACTGTACTAAGCCAAGTATGCATACAGCATGTGTTCCACAGATCTGAACTGTCATACATTTGCTTTACAGCAAGTGTGAAATGCATTAAGGAGAGCTAAAGAAAGATTGGTAATGCCAGGTTTTGCAGCAAGTGGTCAGGATAACCTGCTGATGTTAAACCGCTCTGGGCCATCAGTGTTGCCGGGGTCAGGCATTTTTCGTCATTCACAGCATATGGTGGGTGTGTGTGCGTGCATGTGTGTGTCTACAGTAAAAATAAATCCTCGGGAGAAATGCAGAATGTGTATTCAGTGAAATCAAATCTTCCGACATCTGCAGGGAGTGTGGGAAGTGAAATTAGATCCATTAAGCTGCAACACATTCCCTCACTTAAACACAAACTCACATATGCACAGAGGAAAAACACTCTGGCCATTGGTACAATAAGATTATTTATTTATTTGTCAATTTATTCACTTGTTTGCATTTAATTGAATGGCTCATGATTTAACTAAACGAAGCAGTCTAACACACCAAAGCATTTAGCAGTGAAACCGAGCAGAGGTAGTATCAATTTCAATAGCATCTACTGCCTGCAGTCTTCATTTGGAATGATCTAATTAAAAATCTGCATAAAACATCAGAATTTATTCTTGCGATCAAGTAAGTCATCTACGATGTCTACCATTGCCTTAAATCAATTTTAATGTGCAGGATGCAAACTGATACTACTATTTTTAACTGAATACAACTGTTAAAGAAATTAAAAATCTATCATATCATGTACCTTCATGTCATTCCAAACCTGTATTACTGACTTTCTTCTGTGGAATGCTAAAGAAGATATTTTGAAGAATGTTGGTAATCAAATTGTTTTGGTTACCATTGATTTCTATTGTTTGGCCCCCCCAAAAAAACCCTAAGACATTTCTCAAAATATCCTCTTTTATTGTTGCAGAGAAGGGGATAAAAGTCACACAGGTTTGGAACAACATAAAAGTGAATAATTAAAAAAAAAAAATTAATAATTAAAGAATTTAAAATTTTTGGGTGATCTATCTATTTAAAGGTTGAATAGTTTTGGAGTGTTTTTGCATGTTTGTAATAAATCCATCCTTAAAGACATTTTTAACTTCAACCCATTATTTACATCTAAAATACAAGTCTCTACATAATATTGCTTTCTCCAGTTAAAAAAAAAAGTCGTTTCATCTGAATCAGGAGAGGAATATGCACAGATCAAACACCGTTTAACAATCTAAAACAATTCAAAACCAATCAAATGAGGGCAACAGGGGATGGACTTTTAAAAAAAAAAAAAAAAAAAAAAAAAGGATGAAGGGTCACTATGGATTGTGGCCAGAAAAATAATAATAATAATAATAATAATTTAAAATGCCTTAATGATGGATGTTTCTTAAAAAACATGCAGCTTTTTACCTCACATGATGTTAAATGATGGGCTAGATGTTGTGTTGTGATATTTTGTCAGCTGTTTGGACTCTCTTTCTGACGGCACCCATTTACTGCCGAGGATCCATCAGTGAGAAAGTCATCTATAATGCTAAAATTCTCCAAATCTGTTCCAGTGGAGAAATAAGCTTATCGACATTCTAGATGTCCTGCGAATGAGTAAATATTCAACAACATTTCATCTCTTTACGTCAGGATAAGCAATCTGATTGGCTGAAAGGTCACAGAACCATGCTGTTATGCGTGTTACTTAGACCACCATAGTTGCATAGTAACAAATCACTTGCGAGTAGAGATGGTTGACTAGTCGTCCAGCAGCCAGCTAGTCGATTAGGGAGATTGCTGCTAAAAATATCAACATTAACTGCCCAGTGTTTTAATTACTGTTGCACTGTAAAATTCTCCACCAGAAAAGTCTTTAAATTCATGCCCTTTAAAGCACCACGCTACACCTAGATGCACTAAGACAGACATCTTTGGCCTTTGAATTGCATCTCACAGTTTTTGAGCATGCCAGTTTAAAAATAGTTAAATGTCTATGTCTTGAAATCCTTGCATTCTATTTGATCTGTTTTTGAATGCAATAATGTGTCTTATGTAAACAATACCCCCAAAAAGGCATGATGCATGGCACATTCAATTTCATTTTATTTGTATAGCTGCTCATGGTGATTATAAATGGCTATTTCCTTGTGTGAACCAGTAACCTTGTAATAACCAGCCCTGAGTTTATTTGAATTAATTTGGATTTAGATTTGCATGATTCCTCTCTATTAAAGGAATGAAAATTCTACCATCATTTATTCACCCGTAAGTCATTCCAAATCTATGACCTTTTTCTCCAATACAGCACAGAAGGGGATATTTTGAATAAAGTCTGTATTTTTATTTTTTTTTTGTCCTTATAGAAGTCAATTGTTGTTCAGACCCCAAAGATCTTCAAAATATAATCTGTGTTGGTTTGAAACAACATAAAGGTGAGTAAATCATGACAGAATTTCCATTATCCCTTTAACATCTAATCTTGTAAAGCCGCTTTATGTCTTATACAAGGGCAATACAAATAAAACTGGCTTGAGTTGATTTGGAACATTAAATCAAATAGAATAACTCTATATGCACCTTGTAAATGTTCAGTACACACTTGTAGAAACACTTACTCCAAATTCATCTTTCCATTGATGCTCCATTTGGAAAATCTCTGCTGCAGTTGCCAAAGTCTATAAAAAGAACAAGAGAAAGTAAATCATTTTAATTAGTTTAGCACTGCATCAAAGTATCTGTGATCATGATCAAAGCAACTCTGATAAGGAGATAGTAAATTAAATGCAACCGTAAAGCAACATTATATAGCCCTACTGGATATGTATAGTTTAGTTTTTTTTCCATCACGATTAAAAAAAAAAGATTAAATGTGACCCTGGACCACAAAACCTTAAGTCTTAAGTCGCTGGAGTATATTTGTAGCAATAGCCAAAAATACATTGTATGGGTTAAAATGATTGATTTTCTTTTATGATTAGTAATATGCATTGCTAAGTACTTCATTTGGACAACTTTAAAGGTGATTTTCTCAATATTTCGATTTTTTAACCCTCAGATTCTAGATTTTCAAATAGTTGTATCTCAGCCGAATATTGTCCTATCATAACAAACCATACATCAATGGAAAGCTTATTATTCAGCTTTCGGATGATGTATACATCTCAATTTCGAAAAATGACCCTTATAACTGGTTTTGTGATCCAGGTTCACAAATGTGTGACTATACACAGACCTTAATCATCAAAACAACTGGACCGAACAAATGAACTGCAAATGGAGATAGATACTAGTCATGTAACAAATATAGAACTGCTGTGTGCATTGTTCCAAAACTCAAGACATCATCTCTAAATTCGCATAAAGAAGAAACAAAACAATTCTGTTCCAGCAGCCTTGGTTCTTGCCCAAAAGGTGACACCAAACAAACATGTGGGCAAGAGGTCTGACAGGACGGTGGGTTCTTTTTAAGAAAAGGGCAGAAGAGAACAGAATAGAACGGAACATTCAGGTCTTTGTTCTGTCACCCGGAGCTCTCTGCAGCTCAACCCCCGCAACACACACAGTCTGAGAGTCTTCCCTGAAGGAAACGCTACTGTAACATGGTGTGACATTTCCAGAACAAAGACGAGGATTCATGAGTTTTCACTCTTTGACACATACAATATTTCAGAATATATGTTGGGATTTTTACAACTCGGACAGAACAAGATGAATTCTGGCACTACTGTCAGTTACACACGACCATGGTTAAACTAAATCAGCAAATGTATAACTCAAGAGAAAAAATATAATTTTCAGTGCTGTGCAGAATATATGGAATTTTTTAAAAAGAACTAAACGACTACATTCTTCAGCAGCAACAAAATACATTTTTCTATATAGTGTAGCGTGACAAAATCTCTTACAATAGTGTTTAATATTACACTCTGCATGATCAGTTGTTTATTTTAAATACATAAAAAATATATATTTAAAAATAAAATTCAACTAAAATACAATTATTATTTTATTTTCAAACACAAAAATAAAAACTATTTATTTAGTAAATTAATACAAAATTCTAAAATAAATTGAATAAAATATAAATAAAATTCATTATTTTAAATAAATTAATTTAAAGCAAATTTTTTCACTACCTTTAATACCACTATATGTAAACGTCCTACTTCTATTTTTATTTTTTGTTTTTTTAAACCTGGCCACATGGTTTGGGGCAGGCTGAGTTTCTGAATACTGAACAAGTGTCAACATGTAAACACAGTCATATTCTAATATGCATGGTTGTGATATTACAATTTGTAAACCGAATGTTTCTGCAGCTTGCAATAAAATGGTCTAGTTAGACAAGGGAGGAAGTTTCGTACTGTGAACTTTCAAGAGCCTATCTACATAATACATCAAACTCTTATTTTAAAAGAGTAAAGAAAATTATATGACAAGAAGATGGAATCATATGAGCCTTATTCACTTGAAAGGTCTGATGTTCAGTAATATGAGCTTCCCAACCCAGCACTTGCCTTAAATAAACAGGTCCATCAAACCTCAAAACCTGCCAACCAACACAGATACCTCAGATCATCAGATACTCTCTCAAAAAAGCCATCACTGCTCTGAAATCCAACCCTTCATCTAGAACTTAGTACTTTATAATTGTGCAATGCCCCACTTCTGAACCCCAAAAAGTTGTGTAATTTTATAAGATAGCAAATGTGGGCTCGTAAGGTGGGAGCTAGCGATTGCATTTCAGATTCAACTCGCTCCAGTCTGCAACACCTCTCACAGTTCCAACAAAAACTTTTACAACAATGACACCCATCATCGAAAAAAAAAGAAGCACGTCAACCCTTCTATCCAGACACTATGGATGGTGTTCTTATAAACAGACGGGCACTCACGCACATTATTAGACACTCCAGACCTGGAAGTCTGGGCTGAGATCCAGCAGTCTCTGCACCTCCTCTGCACAGTCTGGGAGAAACTAAAAATACACTGTTTCACACTTCATTTACACATGCGCTCAGCGCTTGTTAAGCAGGATATGTAAAACTGCGTTCAGACTAACCTTACTCCTAAAATATGGCAGCAAAATCAGAGAAATGCAAAACAGTAAGTCACTCGTGCTCGTGCAAACGCACTACAATTATAACACACCGTCAGTGTGCAAACAAGTCGATATATATCTACACGGCATCGACGGCATGCTGCTGCCATAACAACCGTTTCCAGGAGAGACTCATTAGTGGCCTGTAGTCATTAGAGGTCCTCGAGGAGTAAAGGTTCATGGGGTTCATAATGGAAACTAAGACTGAAGTATTTCTGCTGCTCATTATAGAGAATAATCAATTATGTACAATAGAGATAATGAAAGACGGAGGGCGAGAGTTTCATTCATTCAGATGTTTCCTGGCAAAAAGCAAAGGCAGGCAAATGTTGAGAGTTGAACTGATGTGAACTGTAATTTCTGCAGCCTCTCAGCAAGAAGACATCATCTTCAGATGACAAAGTACAGGAGACAACCATTACTGCAGGTAACACGCAAATGCTATTTACAAGTGAAATCAATAAAAGAGAGAGAAAAAAAGAAAAGTAAAAAGAAAAGAGAAAAAAGATAAATAAAAATAAGGAAAAAAGAAACAAAAAATAGAAACAAAAAGAAAAACGAACAGAAAGAGAAAAAAGTGAAGGAAAGAAACAAGAAACAAAAAGAAAAAAGAGAAAGAAAGGGAAATAGATCAATATAAAAGAAAAAAACAAAAAAGAGAACACAAAAGTGGAAAGGAAAGGAAAGGAAAGGAAAGGAAAGGAAAGGAAAGGAAAGGAAAGGAAAGGAAAGGAAAGGAAAGGAAAAGGAAAAAGATAATCAAAAAAGAAAAACAAAAAGGAAAAGAAAACAAAACAAAAAGTGAAAAGGAAAGAAAGAAAAAAGAAAAGGAAACAAAAAGAAAAGAAAGGAAATTAAATAAAAGAAAAGAAAACACTGCAAAAAATGTTTTTCTTACTTAAGATTTGTTGTCTTGTTTCCAGCTAAAAATTCTTAAATCAAGAAGGATTTTCTAGACAAGTAAAAAATATTTTCTAGACAAGTAAAAAATATATTTTATTTTTATAAAATAAAAAAAAGATTATTTTGCTTACCTTGTTGGCTATGGAAGCATATGTGTAGCTAAATTCAATTTGCAGTGTAATATGCAAAATGGCAATGTATTTCTGTATTTAAATGTACATTTTCCCATTCATATGTGCAACATTTAGTGCAAAATGAAAATGAAAATTCAATTATATCATTTAAATTTGCATTCTACACTATTTTTTATATGCAAATTAAAAACATATTTTAAAGCTTTATAAGTTGCAAAATTAAAATGTATTACCCAAATTGAGTAGATATGTTTTACATATCCAAGCAAAAACTGTAGCAAAATTATCATTTAAATGCATTTAGATTTAGGAGTAGGACACTTTTCATCGTGATACCACGTGATAATTGTAGCAAAAAGCAATGAGTGTTTCAAAATGCATTCTGAGCCAAAGGTGCAGCAAAAGGGTAGCAAAATGCTGATTCAATTGCATTTTCATTAAATACCCTGCGATGAATATAGTTTTTTGTGGATTTGAAAATGCATTCTGAGCCGAACACGCCCCCTAGCTGTCAATCATTACATCAAGGCGGGGCTCAGCAACAGGACACACGATAGGTCAATATTCACCATTAACCAAACGCTTTTCACCTGCCTGAACATCTCTCACCGTTTACAAGCAGATTGATGCACATAAGCAAACAGACAGTGCTATTCTACACTTATTTACTACCTTACCTTATATTTTATTACTCTTTTATTTTTAATCCGTAAAATAACTTGTGTTCCGTGGCACCGGATCAGGGACGTGCAGAGGGGCAGGGGCTTTGGGGGCTCGAGCCCTGTCCTTTTTTCAAAATTACTCAAAAGTGCCCCTCTCAGACAAATATCAATGATATTGTAGTCAATAAAACAAAATGCATTTGAATTCTAATTAACATGGCAATATGTACAAAACGGTTACTAATCGCTCAAAAGTCAGGAAATTCCTGTTTATTTTTACATATCTGTCAATCTGAGGCATTGCTATGGGTAGCGTGCGTTTTGCTCGACTGATTATATTCCACAGTCTGTTCAGAAACCATAGGCTCTCGAGCCATATATAATTCTTTCAGTGAGTGGGTCGACAGAAGGAAAAAAAAAAATTAACAGTTTTCTTTTTTTTTCAAAGCTAGTGTGTCGATTTAACAAACATTAACAAAATCTTGTTTTCTGTTTCTGTTGTTTTTTTCTGATAACAAGGCAATAATTTTTACTTGTCTAGAAAATCCTTCTTGATTTAAGAATTCTTAGATATTTTGGCTGGAAACAAGACAACAAATCTAAGTAAGAAATGCATTTTTGCAGTGAAGAAAAGAAATACAACTGCAACGTAACCAATTTTACTGATTTTTCTTGTTTTGAAGGTCCAATTATTTGATTAAAACACAGTTAAGACAATAATATTATGATATCTTTCAATTACATTTTTTTGCATTTAAATATATTTTTAAAATGTAATTTATTCCAGAAATGGCAAAGCTGAATATCAGCAGCCATATCCCAGTCTTCAGTGTCACATGAGCCTTCAGAAATCATTCTATGCTGATCTGCGGCTAAATATTTCTTCCTATTAGATCAATGTCTTGCATCCCAAAATAATTTGTAGCATATCATTTAAGACATCAGTGGTTGAAACAGTCTACCACAGATTTCTAATCAAGCAGTGAATGCAGCACCCATTAAAAGTTGTTCAGCTAAATGGAATCACTTTAGTTCCGAGGCGGACTTGACTCAACAGGAGGACAACCGCTCTAGTGACGCAAAGGCAATAAAGTGGCACAAAGTGTTACAAGAACTAATGCGTTCTGTAAATCATGACCTTTGTGTGTAGGTGTGTTGAGAACCGACAGTCCCAGTAATAAACTACATCCGCTAAATAACTCCCATAAATAACTTCATCCGCTGCTACTTCACTCGCCTCCAATTCATCAAGCTGATTACAGTAACCACAGTGGAGTAAGTCAATAACCTCACAGGAGGTCCATCAATACCTTTACTCCACTTTAATCTCGCCAGACCGGAGAGAGAGAGAGCGAGAGAGAGAGAGGAGGAAAAAAGTGGATAGTGTCAAAAAGTGCTCACTGGAATGGCTTGTGAATCTCATATTAAAAACTGCATGCATACAATGTCCCGATAGGGTAAAACTCAGTGATAATGTTATAAAATGTGTGGAACATTTGTGTTATAGATATGCATGATACCTCAAATCATGTGGCTTAAAGGGATTGTTAACCCAAAAATGAATTCTGTGAGCAAATGATGACATAATTCATTTTTGGGTGAACAATCCCTTTAAGTAGAGGTGTGATGTTAGACTGGTTATGGTTTCCAATTGGAAGAAGATAAAAGAGGTGAAAAATCCCTCTGACTTGCATTGAAGGAGGGACCTGAGCCATGTCTAGAGACCAGAATATCAAAGACTTGATGGTAGACTCTTTTAACTTGAGCCAGTAAGTAACCACCTCAAACACCCTAGCAACATCATAGCAACACACTAACAACCACTGAGAGCACCTTAGCAACCACCCTCAAATCACCCTTGAAAGCAGCAAGTTTTGTTCACAGCCTTCTTCTGAAGAATTTAATTAAATTCTCTCTCTCTTTTTTGGAGTATTTGGTTTCCTGTCTTTGAAGTCTTTTAAAAATGGTCGCATATGAAAACTAGACATGCATTTCAAGAAGACAACACCAGCGCATGCAGGGCAGAAAAACTATAGGGTAAATTTTTAGGTATAAGGATAGTTAAAAACTTCAAAGTAAACCTAAATTGTCAGTCCTCTGTCGTGTGTGTCATGTGTTCCCGCCTCTTGTGTCCATATTTGGTTTGTTTCCTGTCCTTGTTATATGTAATCATTAGTTCATTCTTGTCCAGCCGTGTTCGTCTCGTTATCTATGATTATCCCTTGTATAATAGTCCTGTCTGTTGAGCTTGATTTCGTCTGGTCTACTCGTTACTCCCCGGTGTTCCTGTCTGTGTCTTGCCCTGCCTTGATGTTATCAGTAAAGACTATTATTTGAAGTTACATCCTCGTCTTCGTGTTCCTGTGTCCTTCCTCGTGTGTGCACCGTGACAAAATGCAGAAGAAAGACAGATTAGCAGTAGTTTGTAATATACAGTAGGCTACTTGGGTAAACAAACAGCAATTTGAGTATGCAAATATTATAACAGCATCATCATCACTAATTAGACTTTAAAATGAAATGACATTCCTTAAGTGTCAATCACAAATGTACAATGTTTCATATTTCTTCCAAAATGTGTTTTTTCAAAGACCAGTGCTAATAACAGTATCTCGATAGCAGGGAAGAAGTTGAAAATCTTTTTTACTTGAAATCTTTGAAATTTTGAAATCTTAAATATGATAATAAAGTCTAAATATTAATAAAAGTTGAACAAAAATTACATTTTCAAAGCTCTATGAAAATACTATACTCTACTATTTATTTATTTATTTTCAAATTAAGTTTTATTTTAATCAAATTATGTGTGTTCCATTCATTTTCTGGATTCCATTTGAATGATTTCATTAATTTTAATAATCAAAAGCATCTCTGATTATTTGCTTTTATAAAAAAAAAATATTTTTTTTTTCTTTCCAGAAATACAGTGTTGTGTATTTACATTTTACAAAAAAAAAAAATAATAATAATAATTATATATATATATATATATATATATATATATATATATATATATATATATATGGTAAGTAATTTCTCTGTTAAATATTCTTTAAAAAAGTATGTTTTAATAATAATACTAAATTAAATTAATAATAATTTATAATAAATAATTTAATAAGAAATAAAGAAAGAATGAAATGTTGCCTTGGCAAATAAATAAAATAAGTACTACAATTACGAAATTTACTAAAATTACTAAATAACCAAAGTAATAAATTACTAGAATAAGATAAAATCACATAATTACTAAAACAAACAAAATTGAAAATAAGCACTGAAAATATAAAAGCTAATTTCAAAATATTACTGAACACAAATAATACTAGAATAACAATTGTAGGGTTAAACTAACACAGGGGATGTAATGATTCATTTACTAGGCCGATATATCTGTCTATCTATTTTAAGTTGTCGCACAACTAAGATTACTTCAGTTTGAGTACATTAAATGGTAAATTAATTGCAAAAATGAAAGTAGGAAAAGAATCAAAATAAGAATATGGTATTTTAGTACAGTGGTGCTGTGAAACACTAACAACAGGGAATAACAAGCCAAACACGCCTTTCAAACTTGTTTGCCACTTACGATTTAGGCTGATCTTTCCTCATGCTAAAACAGAGATGGCTAACTCGGGTCCTGTCCATTTGAAATAAAGGGATTTTGACGGGACTGTAAACCACAGCATCGCATAAAGGTGAAACAAATACATCTCTGAATGAGTGATGAGAGAGAGAGAGAGAGGGAACTCACCGCTGCTATAATATCACTCCCATCAATCCTGGATTATTCTAGCCATTAAAACACAAGACAAAAGAACAAATGACACTCAGAGGCCTGAGCTTACATGGGCACATTCATCTTTTTCTCAATTTGCATTAAGCCTCTCATTTGCTTCCAGAAAGCAAAGCTACCTGCTGCACAAACACTCCGCGCAACTGGCAGCCTCATTTATTCTGTACTGATCCCGAAAACCAGCAACAAAGACGATGCTTTCTCATCAGCTCATCCCGATAAGATGCTCGAGAAACAATCTAAAATTCACCTTCCTGTCACCTGAATGCACCTTACAGTACAGTTGGTCCATTATTCCAGGACAAAGGCCCAGACAGACTGTGAAGTGACACAGGCTATAAACTAAGCAAGGCCGGAGGTATATTGCTTTCTAATGGGAGACTTTGGCTGAGCGTCGTCATTGAGTTACGGCAGTCGGTCATAAATCCTGTTTGGTGCTGCTCTCCTGGGCAGTGGCGAGCTTCATAAATGATTCAAGATCTGATGTGCGCGTCTATTCACAGATGAAGATGTCCTCTGCCCTGTGATGATGGACTGCAGCGGCAAACCCTCACACTAATATGGAGCACTGCCATGCCTGGGTAGACGTTTAGGCAATGACATTCAAGTGCAATAAAGTCAGTAAGGTGATGGAAAAAGAAAACTCATAAATAAACAACACAAACTATAATACAATGTTTTTATTTAAATATATAATATTATTAATAATATGTTATTACTATTATTATAAAAAAAGCATTAGTGATTTTGTTTAATAAAATTATTATTATTATTATTATTTGTAGTAGTAGTATTACAAATTTTTGTTGTTTTATTAGATATTAATAATTATTTATTATAATATAATATTATTATTATTAATAATAATAATAATATTAAAATGCACCGTTGTTTTCATTATATTATTATTAATAATAATAATCAATAACTATGACTATAAGTAAAAAACTCTGGCTAAATTAAGAAAATAAATAAATAAAGTACAGAAAATAGCTTCAGTTGGTACATATTTAATTAAATTTTTAAAATGCTATTATTATTTTTATTATTATTACAAAAATGCATTATTGTTTTTATTTAATTAAACTTGGTTAATACAATTATTATTATTAGTAGTAGTAATTATTATTACTATTATTATTATTATTACTACTAGTATTAATTGTTGTTTTATTCGTTTTTATTAATAACTTTTTATTATAGTACAACAATATTCTTCTTATTATTATTATTATTATTAATAATAATAATAATTATTATTATTATTATTATAAGCATTATTGTTTTCATTAATACTTATGATGATAATAATGATAATCAATAACTATCAGTAAAAACACTTGCAAAATTAAGATTTTCAATAAAATAAATAAATACGTAAAGAACAGAAATTCTTCGCACATTTTTAATCAATGCTGGATTTAGTAATTCATCTTAAAAGTGTGAATTAAATTAGTCTAAAAACAAAACAAACAAATAAACAAACAAACAAACATTTGTTTTCTTATTTAAACTAACAAAAACTAAATTGAAAATGAAATGCAAAACAATTAATAAATAAATAAATAAATAAATCAGCAAACCCTCCTCAGAACACTTGGCAACCACACAAACAGCACAATATCATCGCATCAGTTTGAATAACTTTTCCATGTCATTGTATCATGTTAATTTAATAAGACTGCTTTTTGAAGTCTTATATGGATTCTGTGTGCGTGCTGGATTAACACTGATTTGGGCAAAAGCAGCCCAAGTGTTACAATAGGATTATCCACTACTGTCAACAAAAAAATTCCTTACAAATTGCAAATGGGATATTCAAATAACCTGGCAATCCAGCGGCAGCGGGTGATTATGGTGATGGAAGGCGGTAGAAAGGTGTCTTTAATAATGTGATTCTCCCCAGGGATATTCAGGCTGACAACAATGTTGCATTCATGACTGGATCTCAACACTGCTTTTTCTTTCCCCCAGAGGAGCTCAGAGGAACGATCCAATTACCTCCGCACATTGCATCCAGTTCCATTATTTAAGGGGCACAATCGTTAAACACGGCAGCCAGCATTAGGTAGATGGTTTAGTGGGACGCCTGATTGGAGAAACCCCTTGGCCAATAATGACATAGACATGGCAAACGTGCAATTCAGGTCAGAAAGCTCAGTGCAATTTGACCAAACCAGCTATTTCATTTTCCATTTTCAAGTTTATTCACTTTTTGAAAGTGTCTGGCTAACAGGTTATATCTTACTATTATACAATTTTTAGGTTGATATTTGATCAACCTACCTTCTAGTATAAGTCTGTTACCCTAAAATATAGCTTTCTTTCTTTTTTACAATTCTTTTCACAAAACTCCAAATCTGAATTTTTTAAATCATAACAAATCCAAATTTTCAAACACATAATATTCATAGGGCCACGTGGTTGAGAAAAATAACTGGTGACACTTTAAGGTATAATTAAGGTGCAACAAGGTTCAATTTGTTAATACATACAAATGATTTTTTTCAGACGTTTATTGGAGTATATTGTAGAAGAAAGTACTATTTCAGTCTTTCTACATCAAAATGGCATGCTTAATTCAATGCGCTATTTGCTTAGAAATTTCTAGTAAACTAAATAATACAAAACAAATAATGATACAAATAATTATTATATTATTATTATTATAATAATAATATATAATATAATTATTATTATAATAATACAAATAATAATACAAAGTGAAAATTGTTTCTACACTTTTTCAGTGATTAGGAACCATGAACCAACAATGAACGACACTTATAAAGTGTCATATCATTTATTAATATTTTATTAATAGGTGTGTTCCTCTACTTACCCTAAGTTTCTCATATTTCAGAACATATGTATTTTTTTATTTTATTTTTTATTTTTATTATTATCATCCAGTATTTTGCAGGTAATTTGTTTGATTGCAATTTTATTGCAAGGATTAGTGGCTTGGACCTGGGGAACCACTGGGGGATTTATTAATTTCAATAATATCAATTATAATCATTAAATTACCATTAACACAAGTTGAACAAATATGATTTGCTAATGTACAGATTACAGAGGCATATTTATACATTAACAAACTTAGAAAAATAGAAAAATATCTATTTATTTGTTAGTTCATGGTACCAAATGAATTAATTAATGTTAACAGAAACTGAATTATTGTAAAGTGTCGCCATATCATTAAACCAAAGACATCATGGCCCATATTTCACAATCCAATCAAATCCTGATGGATACAAGTTCTACCTTACATTACTTAAGGTGGGGGACACATTATGGAAGTTCAGTGTGTTTTAAATGCTACCTAATATTGTCTGTAATGTTAAAATAATCCTAAATTGTACAACATCAGTTCTATTGTGGGTGTATGTCACGATTAACACTAAAAGTTCACAAAAAACACTGTTTCAAGGACACACAATTCATGCTTTTCATTTTCTGAAAAGTTTCCCAGGAGCTATATAGTGCACAGTTCATTTCCCATGTTCTCAATGCCATGCAGCGTAATCGTATCTGTTCTGTGATATTCGGTGAGAAGCGTTTGATGCATATGGATGTAGAGGCACTCAGACAGCTGTGTCTCGGTAGCAAACAGAGTGTGCCGAGCATCCATTGCTCTTGCCCTGCCCTCATCAGCGGGCCTCTGGCTACCTTCACACACATGCCGTTATCGACAGCCCCTCGCTAACGAAGAAGCCGATAGGCTAGAGCAAAGAGACAGATACGTCCCTCGAGTCCAACTTGCCAAAAAAATCAATGAGCCATTTACAACAGTCTGCATCCTGTGACACCACACACTAATTTACAACCAGAGATATTAAGCCATGTAAAACTCTGACAAAATAAATAAATAAAACAGTCAGATTTTGATTTAATCTTTGGCAATATTCAACTAGTAATGCAGAGAAAAGGAAATAGACCTGCTGTGTTTTGGAAGAGGAATGGAAAAAAAATATATATAAAATTTGATTTAGTGAACATAAAAAGAGAATGAAATATAATGAGAAATAATGTTCATAATCAGTATAATAAACAACCTAGACCAATCTATTTTTTTAAACAAATAAAAAAATAAATTAATAATCAAACATATACACATATTCTTAAAAATAGGTATATTTATTTGAGGAGCAAGACTTGATACTTTAAATCAAGACACACGAACGAGACACACCTATCAAATTAACACAATCAACATGAGGGGAAAACTGGGTCACAGGGAACACATGTGGAGCAAAACACACACAAAACGCCCTCGGGGAAGTTGTGGCCTAATGGTTAGAGAGTCGGACTTGTAATCCAAAGGTTGTGGGTTCGAGTCTCGGGCCGGCAGTGATTGTAGGTGGGGGGAGTGAATGTCCAGCGCTCTCTCCACCCTCAATACCACGACTGAGGTGCCCTTGAGCAAGGCACCGAACCCCCAACTGCTCCCCGGGCGCTGCAGCATAAAATGGCTGCCCACTGCTCCGGGTGTGTATTCACGGTGTGGAGCAGGTGGTGGAGGAGCCCAAGGCAGAGATGGAGAGCCAACGAGCAAGAGGGATGCTGAGGATCCGGGGGGCCAGGAGGGCTCTGGCGACCGAGGCGGAGCCGGAAGTCCAGAGATCAGCAGCGGAGCCGGAGCGACTGAGGACCCAGGCGGAGCTGAAGGGAGGAAGGAGCACAATGGAGCCGGTGGGACGGAGCGACGAGGCGCAGTCAGAGGAGAGGAGTCCCGAGGCGATGGCGGGTCGACGCCCGACCAAGGCGCAGCCAGAGGGACGAGGGAGCCCGGTGGAGCTGGAGGATCGATGGATGATGGTGGAGGCGAGGGAGCTAGGAGTTGAGGTGGAGCCACTGGGTCTACGGGCCGAAGCGTAGGTGAGGGACACTCCAGCCCGGCAACGCTGGAGGATGGCAGACCCACGGAGTTTGCACTGTACAGATAGGGGGCTGAGGGCGAGCGGGGGGGCTGCCAGACGACAGCGGTGGAGGAGGCAGGAGTGGGTGGGTGGGAGGGCGGGCATTTTCGAGGAGTGGGCTCTGGAGTGCACGTTCGAGGAGCGGGCACTGGAGGGCACATGCGAGGAGTGTGCACTGGAGGATCTGACGCCCCCTCCCTGTCCAGCAGTCCCAGTCCCAGATGTATCTTCAGCTCACCCTCAGCTGCGGTGCAGGGGGCGGCGCTCCACTCCGCGCTCACACCATCCAACGGCTGGCTCCCTCGTGGTGGGCACTGCTCTCGCACCTGGTCTGACGGGTTGGGCTCAACTTCTGGGGCGATCCTCCGCTCAGCTTTGCACTGACTCACTGATCGTAGCGGGAAATGGCTCTCCGTCATCGGTAGGTTCGGGCTGATGCGCCGCGGGGAGATGGTGCGCTGGGCTCTGGGTCTGGAGTGGATCTGGCGAGTCCACTCCACGAAGGCAGTGAATTCTGCTCGAGGACCATCTTCAGACGACAGCGCTCTGCATGCGGCGTTCAGGCTTGCGTCATAGAACGCGCAGTCGTCCGGGTAGCTGGTGAGTTCCGTGAGGGCCAGAAACAGTCTGGTATGGTCCTCGAGCGAACGCTCCCCCTGCTCCAGCAGGAGGAAGAGAAATTCGGGCCGGACGAGGGGATCCATGGGGCACACAACAGAAACAAAAACACTGGTAGAAAACGGGAAACAAAACACAGGGTAGACGCAGAGGTAACTGTTTTTGGTTGGTTCTTCTGTCACACTTCACCAGGGAGAAAGGAGTACTTCAAAAACACGGTCTTTAATAGTCCACACACGTAGGAGACACAGGAACACATGGAAAGACGTTCAGAACCGACAAACACTAAGTGAATGGACAAGATCTAAATACACAGGACAATCAGGGAGGAACGAGACACACCTGGAGTCAAATTAACACAATCAACATGAAAAAAACTGGGTCACAGGGAACACATGGGGAGCAAAACACACACAAAACAGTCCACAATCCTGACAAACACCGCCTACCAAATAAATAAAATTTAGAGAAAAAGTCAGATTTTAATGTAAACAATTCTCATTATAAACCAAATAATGTGAGCTCATGTGAGCCACATTAATTTTATAAAACCATCCACATTCTGTCTATATTTTCTGTTTTTTATTTCATTTTTTCTATAATTTTCTGACATAATTTCTTCCTTGGTATCTATGAGTGCATCCAACCATGCATCAGGACGAGAACAGAAGGGGCTGAGATAACAAACGAATAAGAATCACAGAAAGAAAGACAGAACGGGTGTCGGTGGTTCAGATTCCTGACAGCATGTGTCTCAAGTGAAGCAGGCTGAGAATGCAAAGCATCCAATTTGGTGCATTGGCCAATAGAGGCGAATCTGGGAGTATTAGAGTAGAGGATTTATGGGGCTGTCTGTGGCCTAACTGAGCTCTAGGGATAGATTCCCTCTTTCCAGTGGCCTTTCACAAAGGCCAGCACACACTGCTGGGGACAATAAAGATGAGCCACCACCGATGGTTATTACTCTGTGACGCGAATGTGTACTCATTTATCTCATGATTGCAAAACACCACACACACGACCACCCACATACTCTCACTCAGACACAACACTATAATTACAGCTCAGACAAACCATGACAAAGTGACCCCAATACAGAATTTCACAGTCCATTCAATGATCGCTACTGAGGGATCATTTAAATAATTGAATAGCAAGCATTAAAAGTGAAGTGTGTGATTTTTACAATGAAATAAATTGCGATATAATTTCTCCCATAGCGATGTTATGTGCAGAGACGACTATACTGTAAGCTATTTATACTAACCTCCCTGAAAAGTGTAAACGGTGGATATTTAAAGTAATTTTGTCATACGGACAATTAAAATCTACCTAACAATGACACTACTATGAGCTTGCCAGCTTCCAATTGGTCTTAGTTCAATTGCATTAATTTGAATAATTGATTCTCAATGTGCAGCTGCTCAAAAGCGTTTAAAAGTTTGGGTTTCCAAGATTTGTCTCTTATGCTCACCAAGATTGCATATATTTGATCAAAAATACAGCAACAGTAAATTGTGCAAACAGTAAATTGTGAAAGTATATATATATATATATACACACACACACACACACATACATATATATATATATATATATATCGTGCTTTTCATCGAAGGATGCTAAACATAATTAAGCAATAATTAATAATCGTTAATTATTAATTAATAATTAATAATTGTTAATAATACTTAAGTTCATAATTAATTAATTTTTACGTTTTGGATAGTAGCGTATACTTTTTTTTCCAATTCTTGGATGATTCATTCATCTGCATTTTAAAGGAATCATTCATGCATGTTCAGTGCAACCCATTTAGAAATTTAGCAAAAAAATGCACTAAAATGAAAACTAACGGGGTGCAAGAGCTGTCCAAACATCCCAAAATAACTAAAAGTCATACTATTTTATGAAATAATCTTCTCCCATATATAACATGAGGGTGAGTAAATTATAGCAATTAAAATTTTTGCATGAACTGTTAAGATGTGATAGGAACACACACACACACATCCACACACCATCTTTAAATCCCTGTTTGCATGTGGATAGCAGTTTGAAATCCTTTACACAAGCATCATTCCTTCCATAAACAGCATAAATATGCATTCCAAGCCTGATAACATGTCAATTAAATGAGAATCTGAGCTGTGAATTAATAACTCCATTAGAGAACGAAGAAAAATAACCAACAAAATATAACGCAGATGTCACTGAGCCGTCTGGGCTTATTAAAAATCCTCTGTACACAGCGTGCTTTGATATGAAACTGCTGGTCTCTTGCGCAGACATCAGAACGTGATTGTTTCAAGATAACCCCATCTGCCTGTACAGCACATTTCACCGAGCTGTGCCACGTTATGTCCCGCTATGCTGCGTTATAGCATCCTGTGCAGTTCTAGACTGCATTCCGTGTCGGCCGTGTTGCTACGACGGTTGATTACGTGTGTGTAATGCGAGTGAAAGTTCCTCTGGGCTGCTCTCGTTTGATGTGAGGATATTCACAGGAGGACGAAAGGCAGCATCTGCTCTAGACACACGGATTCAGTAATCAAGCACACTCATTACAAGCCAAACACACACACACACACATACAAAGATGCAAGCTGATGTCCCACACACTCGCACACACTCATAACAAGATGAAACACCAATAAACCGAGACACGATACGACTTCTGTATATAACGCCAATGAAAATAGAGCCAATGACACCAGATAAGCAGCGTCTGATAGACATTAGATTACATAACCGATATCGCAGTCTGGTAGATATGTGTGAAAATGTCCAGATTTATGTTGGAGAGCACACATATGCAGTGTTTGATGGATATTTTCTCATCTTGAGCTCTCCTAAGGAAGAAAAATCAGATCACATAACTCTATTGTTTCTTCTAGAAAGCAATTACACAGACAGGAGATCAAATGGAGTCTAAAAAGAAAAAAAAAACCTCTCCTCTAACTCTCCTCTAGAGTTTTGAAGATATCTCAATGTCACAGATTTCTCTACAATCAAAAAAGTCAACAATCAAAAGTCATAATAAATATTTCAATTTGAACTTTTTTCAAGTTGTCTATTTTGATTTCTCCAAAGAAATTTTAGGAGAAACAAGGAAAAATGTCTGCAGCAGCAATGCGTCACCGTAACTAGAAACATAAAATACCATTTAAAAGTTTGGAGTGAATAGAATTTTTTTTTTTTCTACTTTTACACTTGCATTAATTTGATTGTCAATGAGAGTAAAGGCAATTATAATACTGCTAAATATTTTAAATAGATGATGTTTTTCAAACTTTGTTCAAAGAATAATAAGAAATATTTTTAAAGCACCAGATCAGCATATTAGAATGATTTCTGTAGGAGCATGTGACACTGAAGAGTGGAGTAATGATGCTGAAAATTCAGCTTTTCCTTGACAGGAATGAATTACATTTTAAAATGTGTTCAAATATAAAACAGCTATTTTAAATTGTAATTATATTTATGTATTTTGCATTATTTTTGTTCAAATAAAGGCAGTTGTATTAAACATAAGCCTCTTCTTTAAAAAAAAAATACACAAAAAACACATATTCCTTACTGACTCTAAACATTTGAATGGTATTGTATCCGAGAATGACCAACATGAAATGTGACCCTGGACCACAAAAGCATTCTTAAGTGTCAATTTTTCGAAATTGAGATTTATACATCATCTGAAAGCTGAACACATAAGCTTTGTTAAGATAGGACAATATTTGGCTGAGAAACAACTATTTGAAAATCTGGAATCTGAGTGTGCAAAGAAATCAAAATATTGAGAAAATCGCCTTTAAAGTTGTCCAAATTAATGCATATTACTAATCAAAAATGATGTTTTGATACATTTACAGTAGGTAATTTACAAAATATCTTCATGGAACATGATCTTTACTAAATATCCTAATGATTTTTGGAATAAAATAAAAATTTTGACCCATACAATGCATTTTTGGCTATTGCTACACATATACCCGTGCTACTTAAGACTGGTTTTGTGGTCCAGGGTCATAAATGGCATTCGCAACCCGTATTACTTCCAATTTTCACCATCCTACCAGCTGCAAAAGTAAGTCCTTCCCTACTTTAGTTTTTTCTCGTTGAATATGGGAGTATTTCAATACTAGTTTTATTTTTTGTATTCATTGGTTAACAATATCCAATACGTTATGTCAGCCGAAAAAGTTGTTTCAGAGGCAGAGCAAAATATTACTTTGATAAAGATCACAAAAAAATATATTTTTTTGTTTATTTAGAATAATGCAAGCTGTTGAATTATGCACAATAAGACCAGGAACATGTGCCAAAAAAGTAACATAAATTTTGATTTAATGCTGACTTTAAGTCATCTGAGCAGAAAGAGCAACCTTTGAGCAATAAAAGTCTCCTCTGGGGTGGACTTCATGCCATTTGTCTATACGAAAGGACATATTTCACCTTGAGGTGGGGGATCCCAATTTGAGACGGTGTCAGAAGGATCCCACTTTAGCTGTGCTTAATGATCTGACATAGCAGAGAACAGGCAGTCTGGGATGTATGCACACGGGACAGAGAAATCATTTCAAGTGTCAAACGAAGACCGCAAGGAAGGAAGATAGAATGTAAAGAGACAATAGTTTTGCCCCAAGCCCACTCTAAATGACTAATTACTCTCTTCAATCCAGCATGTACTATTCTCTCCACATACACACATGAAGGTGATTTAATATAAATTATTCAGCTCTTAATTCCTTTTCACATGGCTCTTACAAATAGCCACACACAAAAATACATTAATAATTCAGTTTTTGAGAAGATCCACAACCCAGCTCCCATTATCAAACAGAAATAACACAGCCAGGCTTAATAAACACCAAGAAAACAGCTGGAGGACAAAGGCCACACCACTTGGATGTCACCGCTGGCACTGTAATAATCTCAATAAGATTAAATGGGTCAAGAACCGAGTATGATTCATAAACCAGGGTAGATATTTTACTTTTTTAAATTTATATATATATATATATATATATATAATATACGTGTATATATATATGTCAGTCCTCTGTAGTGTGTGTCGTGTTCCCTGCCTCTTGTGTCCTTATTTGGTTTGTTTCCTGTCTTTGGTCCTTGTTTAGTGTGATTATTAGTTAATTCTTGTCCAGCTGTGTTTGTCTCATTATCTATGATTATCCTGTGTATTTATAGTCCCGTCTATTCAGTTTGATTTGGTCTGGTCTACTCGTTACTTCCTGGTGTTCCTGTCTGTGTCAACCTTGCCTTGTCTTGCCTTGCCTTGTTTGGAGTCAATAAAGACTGTATTTTGAGTTACATCCTCGTCTGCGTGTTCCTGTATCCTCCTCGTGTGCACACCGTGATATATATATATACATATATATATATATATATATATATATATATATATATATATATATATATATATATATATACACATATATTTGTGCGATTAATCGCAAATAACAGTTTTTCTTTACATAATATACGTGTGTGTACTGTGTATATTTATTTTGTATATATAAATACACACACATACAGTGTATATTTTGAAAATATTTACATGTCTATATTTACATTAATATAATTTATATTATAAAAATATTTAATGTATAAACTTAATATATTTGTCTGAAATACATACATGCGTGTGTGTATTTATATATACATAATAAATATACACAGTACACACACATATATTATGTAAACAAAAACTGTTCTTTTGGATGCGATTAATCATGATCATTTGACAGCACTTATATATATATATATATATAAATACACACACACACACACACACACACACACATATATACATACTACACACACATCAAATCGACTGAACATTGAATGATTCTATGAGACGAAATTCTCTGATCTAGCTATCCATCTCCCTCTCACAATCCTCTCCTATTGCACGTGGATAGCAATGATCTAGCTATTCTCAAACAAACGCCTCACATCTATTATTAATAGGAACATGAAGGGGGTGAATTATTCACTATGATTTTCTGTAGATAACAATTAGGTGAAAAATTACAACTTCCACTGCATGACAAAATGCATATTTACTGGAGTGCCATGCCTAGAAGCAATCATTTCCACAGTAACACTGCTTGGTCTCAGTGTGATATTCAACATTGTCTCCTCTGAGATCCCTTAACAGGAAAATATGGACAGAACTGTGAAAATCGGAACAGCCCCCGCTACAGATTGAGGAAATGCAAGTCAATTAGGCAGTAAACATTTCACTATCTACTTAGCTGGGCCGAGCAGACAAATATACACTATTCTAGAGAAGATAATTAAACAACCAAAAAAAAAAAGACTTCATCCCACAGATGGAAGAAATGCCTTTTAATTAGGCAGTAAACATTTCACTAGCTGGGAAATGTTGGACTCTGGGCACGAGCCACAAACAGTAACATATGATGGGACGTCTGGTCTGTGAAATGCATCTGAAATAATTTGAAGTCATGGGATTTATAGGATGTACAGAAGGTGGAGAGGACCCTTCCTGAGCCCAGCGTGTGACATGACCCTGCGGCTCAGTACGGCCACTTAAGAGAGCGACCTGCTGAGCACCAACATGCCCCAGGAAGAGTGTGGCCGGCTGGAGGCTGGTTATCTCAGATACGGTGCTGATCAAGGGGAGGAGAGGGCTATTTAACAATGCATGTCAAAGCAGACCGAATCAAACGCAGGGCTGAGACCAGACTTGTCTCAGACAAACCAGGCCACTGGATCGATCAACTTACACCCATGCACAAACACATACAAATACAGTCACAGCTGAAAATTAGCGAAATGATGTTTTGATGATATATTATTGCTTAACAAAATAATAATAAAATATTAAAAGTTAATAATAATAATAATGATAAGAATTATTATTATTATTATTAGAAATCTTACATCTTTGCTTCCAGGTTTAAATTGGACATTGAATGTGGTTTCAGACATTTGGACCCCTGTATGCCTTATGCTTGTGTGCCATCTACACATACACGGGTTCTTATTCTAATCAACACACTCACAAAAGCATGTCAAAATGACAAGTCCCTTGAATAAATACACAGATATTAACGACGGCTCAGACTTCCAGCTCTCCACACACCAAGAAAAGTTAAAGCTGCCTACTGGTAAACAGTCACAAACCTAACAATACACACACGCCACATGATGTGAGAGGTTGCGGCTTATTTACGTGCTGCATAGCTAGCTCTAGTGGCTGTTGACCTGCAAATATTAAAAACACACCATAATGAGGAAAAAACCTACAGACCACATGTGACACACAAACACTCGTTCTCAAGCTTGAAACCAAGCCATGCTACGTTTCATCTGCATCATCAAAGCAGATCACAGAGGTTGGAGCTGAGAAGGCTGAGGGTTTGTGTCTGTGTTTTCAGAATGGTGCAGTGGCTGAGAAAAACAGAGAGACAGATGCTAAAGCAGTCCTTTATTTAGTCAGCTGACGGCCGCTCTAGGGGAAGCTATGTCTGCGATTAAAATTTTCATCAATCACTAGAAAAAAAACGGAAAAAGATTTGCATTTCCTTAAGGAAATAGCAGTGGCTGTGAAGCAGAGAAAGAATGGTGTAAAAGTATTAGCCAAGATTAGATTTTAAGCTTTAGTTCTGTTAATGAAAAGCCGAATCAGAGCTCAGAATCTTGTCAGCTGTGCAAGAGAATCAGTACACAGCCTGACACCAGCTTTGTATTGTAAAGGCAAGTAGAAGGTTAAATAGATGCAAAAAAAGCCACATCATGATTCGGTATGCAAATGGATGCAAAAGACTAATCACAATTCAGTATGCAAAATATAATAAAGTCATCACTGTCAGTTAGATTTCCAATACCAAACATTCTACAGTCAATGGGAGATTTTCAGAAAGTAATCATACATTTCTGAGTAACATTAAATAATAATTATAAAAAAAATAATAATAAATAAGACACTTGAGGCTCAAATTAAATTAGGAAAGCAGAAAATTGTGTCAAGTTGTTCAAGGTTAATTGCAAAAAATTATAGCCAAAAAAAAAAAAAAACAGCAACAAGATTTCTTAGATGTCTCAAAACCCTCCTTCAATGTAAGCCTATGGAACGGTTATTATTGTAATTAATAAAACTAATAAAAATAGAAATATAATAAAACAAATATTAGATAAAATACACAATTAAATAAAAACCTAAATTAAACTAAACAATTTTTTTTTTTTTTAACTAATATACGTTTAAGTTGAAGCACTACAATTACAAACTGGCAATAAATTGAAATAAATAAATAAACCTAAATAGTATTTTTTTAAAATTTATAAATGGCATTCAAATTAAAACGGAAAATTAAAAAGCTAATTCAAAATATTAATAAGTATAATCCAAATAATACAAAAATAGCACTGTTCTATAAGTTTTTTGTTTTGTTTAGTTTTTTGCTTACTTGATAGTCTACTAGGTTAAAAACCTGAATGCTAATGAATTCTAAATGACGGCTGAAAATAGTATTTTTAAAGCACACAAAATTAATAAACATCTAATCAAAACTGAAAAAATAAAAAGCTAATTCAAAATATTAATAAAAATATACAAGTAATACTAAACAAAGTATTACTTGTATATTTATTTTTCTGCTTATTTGATAGTCCACTGTAAAGAAAGAGCATAGATCTGATTTGAGACACGATACATTTCCGAAACACGAACAACAGAATGAGTTACATGCCAAAGTTTAATACTCACACTTTACCTTAATAGCACCACAAAAAGAAGTAAAAATATGAATAAAAGCAATCAATACTGTTTACACAAACAGCAAAACATCTCCTCATTAGCGTCCTAGTAAATGACTTCCTTGTGGCATTTCTAAGAAAAGGAATCAATATCCAGTCTTGCAAAACCTCAAATTAAACCATCACTCCTTCGTCCCGCTCTAATCTTCCTGTCCGTATATACACAAGACAATCGTGTGACAAATCGTAAAAAAAGATTAAATCTATTCTAGTGAAACATTTAAGTCAATGTTAAGTGTTCTGGGGAGGCCGAGAGATGGGGGGATGAAAAACAAGAGCACGAGTGTGTTATTGAGACAGATGTGAGTGAAAGAGCGAGGAAATTCCCAAAGGCCTGTCTGTCTGTCACTAAAAGACGAGAGAACACCTGAGTAATGGGCTGAGAAGGACCAGTCCAAACATCCCTCTCCCTCTCCTGCCTCCCTGCAAAGACAACAACATTATTCACACAAACTAATACAATCATCGCCCGACAGCCTTGACCACTACTGAGACTTCCTCTGCATGCTAATGGAGCCACGGGTAGACAAACACAGCAGCCATGCCAAACCCCCTCCAGGTCTGCAGACAGGCATCAGTGAAGCGGGAAAGCCCGACACATCTGCAGCGGGCGCAGACACCCAGAATCTTTCAAAGGCTGATAACAATTATAACCCGCTGGCATCCGTCCATCCATCTTTCCAAAGAATATGCCAGCTGGCGTGTGCGCGGAAACACATGTACACACATTCTCATGGATGCTTAGATCAGATGCAGGTCAGTACGAGCACACAAGAGGGTAGATGCAATTTTATTTTGCTGTAATCACCTCTGGTGTGACTTTATATGCAGACCTTGAGCCAAAAACTCATCACCAAACACCAATGACTTGTACATAAGAGTGCTGTCATTTTAGACACGGCCAAAACTGTTGCAGCAGAGATGGAAATACAATTTTTAAATACATGAATTATGTTTCCATCTTTGTTGCCACAGTTTTGTTAGTGCCTTTTTCTGTTCTAAAGAAGGGGGTGTCCCAACACTTTTGTCCTTATAGTGTCAGTACAAGTCATTGGTGTTTGGTGATGAGTTTTTGGCTCAAGGTCTGCATTTAAAGTCACACCAGAGGTGTTCAGCTGGGATCAGGACTTGGCTTTCTGCAGACCAGTCAAGTTCTTCCACACTGACTGAATCAATCATGTCTTTTTGAACCGTGTCTTATACACAGAGGCACTGTCATGTTAGAATAGAAAAGGGTCCTGTCCGAACTGTTGCTATAAAATTAGAAGCACACAATTCTGTAGAATATCATTATATGCTTAAACATTAAGATTTGTACTCATAGAAATTACTAAAGTAGTCAAACATGTTCATTAGAAGGGGGTGACCCAATACTTTTGGCAATATAGTGTATGAATCAAAGATGAAAAGGTATTTTCAAGCATCAAAACAACAAAAGTTTAATACAGCTTTAATTTTTTTCATACAATAGAATATGTCCAATACATTTTTTTTTTCCTGAGCATAAAATAATGTTTATCATACATTATCACCATGTTTTACAGGAGAAAACCACAAAAATGTCATTCATTGTAACTAACACATTTGAATTATTTTAAATTAGTATTGTCAAATCGATTAATCGCTATTAATAACGTCCAAAATAAGTTTGTTTACACAATATATGTGTGTGTACTATGTATATATTCATTGTACACACACACACATATTGTGTGTACTATGTATATATTATAAATACACAGAAATACCTGTATATATTTAAGAAATATATGCAAAATGTAATAACATTAAGCATGTTTCATTTGTAAATATATGTGTTACGATGAATGACATTTTTTGACATGAGCTATATATATATATATATATATATATATATAAAAAATTGTTATATAAAACTACAAATTATAATTATGTGTGTGATGAATATTTTGTTGTTCTAGATATACATATACATATATATATATATATATATATATATATATATATATATATATATATATATATATACAGTATATATATATATATATATATATATATATATATATATATATATATATACATATATACATGTGTACTTTATATCGTTTGATGTTTATGCAATCATAAACAAATAAAAGTAGGATGGTCTTACCTCTAGAGCTGCGGCTCGCTTCTTCAAAAAATTTTCTATATTCCGTGCCGCTGTTTCTACAAGCTGTGCTGCATTATTTGTTTTCACAGTGAAATAATTCTGATTATCCATAAAGATCTGCCATAATGGAGAGAAAAAGACACTCATTAGGGACTCTGGTAATGAGATGATGGTTTACCGGTAATGATTGTTTTGATAATTAAGCAGGCTTAACTTTCGCTTATGATTTGTTGGGGTGAATACACATTAAAATACACATACATCAATATGTACAGGGGTGTTTGTGCATGGTAAAGTGTGAAGGCCTTTGGACCTCTGACCTGTCTTAGATTATTCCCAGCGCTGGCTGTGTCTGCTAGAGAAACCAGCTCCTGCTGCAGCTGATCTACCCATTCTTTTATCCTGCAAACACAAACACTCATATTAAATACACAGTTGCAATCTAAATATATACCTAGAGAAGTCAGAAAATGTGATGGAAAACAATTCAAGTCTTTATGAAGTAACTAAGCCACAGTCATGAATACAGATACATATGTGAGTCATATTGAAAACAATTTGCAGTATGGAAGAGTTACAGCAAATGTGATCTCATGACAGGTGCTTTTAATATGCACGTTTTAAAAATAGCACGAAGCAGCTACAAACGACTAAACAGTCAGTTAGTGCACTGCAAGCAAGAACTCAAGATGAATAACTTGAAGGCACAAAAAACCCTGTCCTTCAGAGCAAGCACAAAAGGCTTCGAGCACAAACGTGTACCTCAAGAATGGCTTTAGGGATCGTTTGTTGGTTTGTAAATGTTGTGCTTTTATTTTGAAGTTTGTGTGACCCTACCTGATTGTTTGAACTAAAGAAATGGCTCATTTATTTGATCAAGATAACACAAAAATCAATCAAGCAAGACAAATCCTCAATAAACCTGGGCATATCAAACATGGCAGACGAAGGGCAGGAAAACACGAGTGTCGTACAAACACAAAGAAGTTATGAGTGAAAACGGCACCTATACCTGGAAACAATCAGCGAACATATGCAAAATAAAAACATAAACGCACAAATGTACAAAATGAAATGCATCTGCAGAATAACAAAACTGACAATCCCTCAAACTGTTACTCTTCTATATTTTTAAGTATTTATATTTTAAGAAAGCAAACAAAAATCTTTAACCTACAATTCCTCTTGCAAATCTTATAAACTGTGCATGGCTGCAGAACTGTTCATAAATACAAAAAAAAAAAAATGTTTGTACATAAATACGACAAAATTCAGAGAAGTCACTAGTTCCAATGACTGCTGCGCATGGTTAAAAAAAAAAAAAAAAGTCGTGACTTATTGTCAAGTATGGTGACCCATACTCAAAATTGGTGCTCTGCCTTTAACCCATCCAAGTGCACACACACAGCAGTGAGTAGTGAACAAATCCACACACACACACACACACACCGTGAACACACACCCGGAGCAGTGGGCAGCCATTTATGCTGCGGCGCCCGGGGAGCAGTTGGGGGTTCGGTGCCTTGCTCAAGGGCACCTCAGTCGTGGTATTGAGGGTGGAGAGAGCGCTGGACATTCCCTCCCCCCACCTACAATTCCCGCCGGCCGGGGGCTCGAACCCACAACCTTTCGATTACGAGTCCGACTCTCTAACCATTAGGCCACGACTTCCCCCACATCTAATTATAGCATCTATAGATATAACATCTAATTAATATTAATAATTACTATACAACCACACTTTGACTCTCTTTCTTCATGATATTCCTTGATGTTACACTGCAAGAGGAAAAGAAGAGTGAATTCATGGACATCAGGGTGAAGTCACATGTCTTTCATGGCCTCTGTGATCACAGATCTAAAATTACCCAAACCACGATGAGAAATTTGGGAGGTGTTTGCGAAGTGTGAAGTCCATTGGAAAACTAGAGGTATCATCTCCTGAAGAACTATAATTCTGACAAACTGTGATGCTAAACACTCATTTTTTTTTATTCAATATACATTTTATATTTTATCAAAATATAAAATGTTCAAAAGTTTTTGTTATTATTTATCAATATTTATTTATTTGTTTGTTGTTTATTTTTTACTTATTTATTTTTGAGGAAATGTGTCCTTGCGAAACAAAACTTTTAATTTCCTTAAACAATAAATTAAATAAAAAAACGATGAAATAATGTCTATAATTTACAAATAATGCGTCACACAAAAATATTAAGCATCACAACTGTTTTTAACATTGATTATAATTAAAAATATTTCTTGAGAACCAAATCTGCATATTAGAATTACTTCTGAAGGATAAAGACGAGTAATGGCTGCTGAAAATTCTGCTTTCCCAACACAGAAATAGGGGGAAAATACATTTGAAAATATTAAAATAGAAAACTGTTTAAATTGTAATAATATTTCACAGCATACTGTTTTTACTGTATTTTAATAAAACAACTGCAGCCATAGTAAAGCAGCCTTTTTCAAAAACATTATGTAGTGTATATTAAATCATTTCTTATCTTTAATTATTAAACATTCTCACTCACTTATGCAGCACAGAAATATTCGGTAAAGCATTCTGCCCTCTCATGTATTATTTTTGTGAGAGACCAAAAGTCTGCTGTCTACATAAAAGAAGCTGAGTAGTGGATTTGTGGTACCAGAGAAGGCCAGGGTCTTACTCTCTTTCCCAGAAGAACAAAAACACACATATCCACAGCAGTCGTCCAAGTTTAAGTTGTGAACCTAGACCGTCAATACTATGATAATAGAACCCTCCAGTGATCTCTGTATTGGGGTCAGAACCGAATTTGAAAAAGGAAGTGAAAAAAGATAGATGGGCTGCAAAGAATTCTGAATTTAATATAGGCTCCTCCATTCTTCTCCTCTAGTGCTCATTCTATTCTTCTGTCATAGGCTTTTTCCTCAGGGGCTGGAAACACAGAAGCACAGATGTAGGTTGCAATGAGACAATCTGTTGGCTGAGGTGCTTTCTAACAAGCAGAGGTGGACAGATATGGTTATACCAGCACTTTTTTTGCACTAAGACTGCCAAGTCAAAATATCCTGTTTGCAACTATGCCTCAAGCAATGTAAAGTCCCACACATTCTTTAAAACACCCTGTAAATAAGCCATTACCAGTCAGACCTCCTTCACTCACAGGATGTTGCACACTACCTAGTAAACTTACAACCACACACGTTGCCAGGTTTTATGGTGGAAAAAAAGCAAAGTTTCTCACGACTCATGTAACAAAGTCTTAATGAAGTGAAGTGACATACTGCCAAGTATGGTGACCCATACTCATAATTCCTGCTCTGCATTTAACCCATCCAACGTGCACACACACAGCAGTGAACACACACACACCATGAACACACAC
This sequence comes from Barbus barbus, assembly GCF_936440315.1. Classification (NCBI taxonomy): domain Eukaryota; kingdom Metazoa; phylum Chordata; class Actinopteri; order Cypriniformes; family Cyprinidae; genus Barbus; species Barbus barbus. The sequence goes on from NC_136751.1 coordinate 25,382,664, forward strand.
CCGGAGCAGTGGGCAGCCATTTATGCTGCGGCGCCCGGGGAGCAGTTGGGGGTTCGGTGCCTTGCTCAAGGGCACCTCAGTCGTGGTATTGAGGGTGGAGAGAGCGCTGGACATTCACTCCCCCCACCTACAATTCCTGCCAGCCCGAGACTCGAACCCGCAACCTTTGGATTACAAGTCCGACTCTCTAACCATTAGGCCACGACTTCCTTGGATTAGTCAGGTGTAAAGTATAATGAAAGTTCTTAATTTTAATCACAGCTAAAATATACTACAGTACTTGCAGGTTTCTTACTATGCATACAATTGGTTGATTATAATGTGTTTTAATGCATTTCCCTCTTTAAAGGTGTAACATTGATGTTGCAATTATTCATGAGAACAAACAATGGTGCATTTTGAGGCCTAATTAATGCAATAAGAAAACTTTTATAATGTATAATACATACAGGCCTCAAGTGAAATGTTACCTAACTGTTTATGTATCTTTTAAAGGTACATCCAACAGCATGATCTTGAATTAAAAGATACATCTATCTAGTACAGTAGGTAAGATAAAATGTCTAGTCAAAGGAAACAGCCACAGTTCTTTAGATGGTTTCTGCTAAAAAGGTCATTTGTTAGTGATCATAATGAGTTTATTCCAGCGAATGTGTGCTTTCATTCACTTCCATTTCCAAGGTCCATTCAGAGATTTCCCTGTGCTCCTCTATAATAAGCTATTTAATCCCTTTACAGGCTGAGGATTAGCACTCATCTGACAGGGGAACAGAACTGTGACTCTAAGCTTTTTTCTTTTTAAAGAACTTATGTCTAAGCTTACACTAAACAGTTGCTGCTGGGAACAATGCAAGGTTCTAGACCAGGCAACCATGCAACTATTTTTTAAGGGGGCACCAGTAGCAGTTAGACTTGGGTGAGTTAGGACAGATTAAAACAAAGCTCTAATGCCACTAAACTTGCACGCTTTGGCAAATCCTGTTATTGTTTCTTTTTAAAAAAACATGTTATGGATAGCTTAAACATTCCTGTAGCTTAAACTGTTGAGCATGGCACTAGCAACACCAAAGTCAGTGTTTAGTTAATTAACTAATAAAATGTATTACTTAAATGCAACACAAGTCTGTCAAACACTATTCAAAAGTTTGGGGTAAGAAAGGCGTCTTGAAAGAAGCCTCTTATGCTAACCAAGACTGTATCAAAAATACAGTAAAACCGTAATATTGTTAAATAGGGTGGTATTGTTAAATGGGGTGGTGATGGCGCAGTGGATAAGACACATGCCTTTGGTGTGAGAGACCCGGGTTCGAATCCACTATGAGACACCAATGTGTCCCTGAGCAAGACACTTAACCCCTAGTTGCTCCAGAGGCGTGCGACCTCTGACATATATAGCAATTGTAAGTCGCTTTGGATAAAAGCGTCAGCTAAATGAATAAATGTAAATGTAAATATTATGACAATTTAAAATAACTGTTTTCTATTTCATATATTTTAAAATGTCATTTATTCCTGTGATAACAAAGCTGAATTTTCAACAGTCATTACTCAAGTCTTCAGTGTCACATGATCCTTCAGAAATTGTTGTGATATGCTGATTTGGGCCTGCTTGTTAGCAGAGCTTCTATTATAAATACTATTTTAAAATAATAATAATAAAACAAACTTTGCACAGCTAATGAAATGAGAATGCGTAAATAATATAATCATTTTTGGCTGAACTACTCCTTTAAGTGCACTCTTATAAATATACCGCTTAATACAGCATAACATATATCTGGTCCTCTCCACAGGTGAGTGGCGTCTCTGTGTCAGTAAGTGGACTAGTCTGGGACCGAGGGACAGGTGTCTCTGGCTGTCAGGAGGACACAGTCACAGTGATCACCTGCGTCATCTCTCGGTGGGAATCCTGCCTCAGTCCCCTTTCGAAAAAGCCTGTTTCTGCACTAATAAGAAACCAGAGGAGCAGTGTGGCTTATGTCGCTCCAAATTGAGTGGATTAGTTATTGCATACTCTCACTTCCTTTATAAGTGTATCTGAGGCACAGATGGGAGGGAAAGACAAAAGTGTTTTATTTATTTGTTTTTTGCTGTTTTTGTCTTGATGCACCTTTTCTTGTTCTCCCACAGTAATGGTTTCAACAATTTTTATACATCCAAGAACAGACAGCAATAAAAATAATTGTGGGAAGCAAAATATATATGCAAACAAGACTGAGCTACACACATACACATATATTAATACTTTACAGTATCTCTCACAGCTTAAGAAGATGGTTAAATATGTTATCTTAAAGGGACAGTTCACACAAAAATGAAAATTTGCTGAAAATTTACTTTACCTTAGGTCATCCAAGATGTAGTTCATCTGAACAGATCTGGAGAAATGTGGCATTACATCACTTGTTTACCAAAGGATTCTCTGCAGCAAATGGGTGCCGTCAGAATGAGAGTCCAAACAGCTGATAAAACATCACAATAAAACAACAACCAATCCACATGACTCTAATCCATCAATTAACGTCTTGTGAAGTGAGAAGGTATGTGTTTGTAGTAAACAAATTTGAACTGTTGTCCTATCACATCAAAATTGACTGACATTTTTTAGAACTGTTTTTGCTTATAAACAGTGCTTTTTCTGCGCATATTTCTCTCCTGATTCAGACAAGATGAATTTTCACTGGCAAAAACAATATTATGGATAGAGTACTCACATTTTAGCTAGAAACAATAATTGCTATTCGCTTGATTGACTGGAGTGTGTGGATTAATTGTGATGTTTTCATCAGCTGTTTGGACTCTCATTCTGACGGCACCCATTCACTGCTGAACCCATTCACTGATGCAATGCTAACTTCTCCAAATCTGTTCCATTGAAGAAACATTCTCATCTACATATTGGATGGCCTGAGGGTGAGTAAACTTTCAGCAAATTTTCAAGTTGTGGTGATCCATTCCTTGAAGCTTTCCCCTTACTTTTAATTTACACTGTACTATTCTGCTGTAACATTTTCAAGGAAACCTTTTCAACAACTGAAAATAACACAAAGGCATATCATTCTTTTTCAAGCAATGCATTTTTTAAAGCAATGCATTATTGACGTAGATTCTCGGAAATCTACCAGAAGAGCCCATTTCACTAAAACAATTTCACAAAAGCACTTATCCTGTTTTTTGGGGGTTTTTTACGGCCATTACAAATGTATTGACATCAGTTCAGGCCACCCAAGAGGTTTCTTTTTCCTGAATGCATGTTCTACTGCATGAACAAACAGGTGGTCAAATCAAAAGGTCCAGCTTCTTACATAATCTTTGCAAATTGCTATCTTAATGCATTGCATTAATGCACTTCACACCATGCAATAAAACACAATGTGAGACAACAATCACAATGTAAAAATACACTAATTATGTCTATTACTGCATTCAGAAATGACAGTTTATAGATTTATGAAAGCATGTAAATATCTGTGGCATGTTAAGATTGTATAACAGTGTGGAAACTGACAAATCTCTTGTTCTGCTCTCACAACCACCTGGTGAAACAATCACTTTTTAAACAGCAGTGCAGACAATAAGAGCAATTCATCTCAGATGCATATGTCCTGAAACATGCAGGAACACCTCAATGTACTGAGCTGGGGAACAGCAATGGGCCTTTCCGTACAAATTCACGACCGTGCACATCCACTTACTTTTCGCATAAGATATAACATGTCTGCTATACAGACTCATTTAAATATCAGGTTAACAAAAGACTTGCCAGCTCAAAACAGAAAAATGCTCAACCATCTGTCAGGTCACATCTGTCTCTCACAAACACAATCACTTGTTCGCCAAACATGCACTTCTGTTGAATATTGTTATGCAATGCATTAACTGAAGCCATACTGAACTTTTGTTCAAGTAACATTGGGGCAAATAATCTGGGAATCTTTAGCAAGGTAAAATAATGAGTCAATTTTCAGTTAAATATCTCATGCTGAATGATATTTGTAAGGTGAAAAATCTTAAATCGTGGGAAAAGATTACATAAGGTGAAAGTGAAATGGAAACCACAGGAGGTAAAAGCTTTAACCTGGCTTAACCTTTAAGATTAGTGTAAGTACAAAGTTGAACACATACACACAATATGTTTGCAAGATTAACAGACCTTAATTTGTCAAAATTCACCAATAATCTAAAAGAGAGCGTTTAGCTGGAGAACCATTGCGAACAGATCGCTGACTCAGATTTTAAGAACTGGAGCAGTGAATGAATAATTTTTTTGAGCCAGTTCTTTTCAATTGGTTAAACCAGCTCACAAATTGTACTGATTCTTTTATGAATCATAGTTCAACCCTGACTCACTGATTCAGTCCCACGGGTTCTCAAGGTCAGTGGAGGAGAAGATCATAATCAGAAGACTTGAGAAGACTTGGAATTTCGCTCACAAGTCAAACAGAACACTTTTAAGGTGCTTTTTGTTCCTTTGTTTGAATCTCAACAGTTGTGCTTATCAGTTGCATGGAAAAGACTTACATGACAAACCTTTTTTTTGTTCCACAGAAGAAAGTCAGACAGGTTTGGAACAACATGAAGGTGAGTGAATAATGGCAGAATTGTCATTTTCGAGTGATTTATTCTATGCCTTAATAAACAAATTAAATCAATAATGGGAAATAATGTCTCCTCCCCCCAATCATTCAACTTAATTCAAAATATCCATTGTGAATTTGTCTGCAGTATTAATAAACAACGTTAAACACATAGAACATAATTTATATATTGTCTTTAAGTTTACATTTTTGTTTCAGCGTTTGAACGTTATTGACCATTACTGGGCCATATAGGTGTGAAGACAATAATAAAACAAAAATCTAAATAAAGTACAGATTACATACGATGCGTTAAATTCATGTTAAACTGCTCACAAGTAAATAAATAATTTGTGCATTATGCATCCAGCACGATATGTGCACTCACAAAAACTTAAAATTACACTTACGCACGTTCAAACAGACACAAAGCGACTGAATGAAAGGAAAATGCGTTTTAATCAACAGTTGAAACACTGTGACGTTCTGCAAGGACAACAACGTCAAAGTACTTACATGAGCGGACTAGGGAACTGCGATGGGCACGAGATATGAACAGATGCGAAGAGGAACACCATCAGCACGGAGATTCTGAACGGATTCATGACCAGATCTGTTGATCTCGAGCGCACCATCACCTGTCAGTCCACACCAGTTACTTTTCTCCAGAGATATAACGCGTCGCTCTGCTGTCCTGCTGGATAATCTTATTATTTCCCGTCATCAGGTTTGAGACAGACGGGATCGGATTGGTGATGAGTGTCCTGTTGGATAGCTCTATACGCGCCGCTTCATGTTACAAAAGCGCGTGTGTCTCTTCTGTGTGATCCTGCGCGCGCTCTGATCAAACTACTGACCCCGTATAGAGGGGAGGGAGAGATCAATAGCCCCGAATCAGCGTCATTCTGCCCCCACCCCTCTCTCTCTTGCCCTCTTATTGCAATAGCCTGCTATCTTTCATCGGATCTTCATGCAATGCAACCCTCTCCAGTCCCTCTCTCTCCCTCCTCCTCCTTCTCTTATGCTTCCTCAACAAATACTAAGTAACACCCTCCTGAAATCAATTAAGAATACGTACAAAAGTGCCGTGATACCCACTGAAAGCCAACTAAAAAGATTTGGCATTTACATTTTTACGTGAGTACAATAAGTTTTTGGCACATAAAGAAACAAACTGCAAAGATTTGTAAAAAAAAAAAAAAAAAACTTGTCTTTTATTGATATTTTATATACTTACGGTAAATGCTTACATGAATTTTATATTATTAACGCCTCAATATTATTAATCTGCATGCAATAACAACAACAAAAACAATAATAATAATAATAACAATAATAGTAATAATTGTATTTAGTCTATTATTTGATAGAATATTTATTTTAATATAAATGATATACATATTTATCAAATCTGTACTACTATTACTACAAATACCTAATATATTTATATGTATAAATTATTATGTTTATTATTATTTAATAATAATAATATTAGTATTCCACAACAACAAAATAACAACAATAATATATTAAATAAAAACAATGCAATCTTCATCCTACATGAAAAATATTTTATTTATACATATTTTTAGAAAAATGATGAACATTTTATATTATATTATTACTTAATTATATTATTATTCAATAATAATATTATTATATAAAATAAAAACAATAACATCATGAAAAAATATTTTATTTATATAAATTATAAACATTTTATATAATAATAAATAATCATCATCATTATTATGAAAATTATATTATTATATGTATATAAATTATACACATTATATTTTAATAATAACGTTTTTTATTTGTATTATTATTATAAAAATAACACCAAACTACATGCAAAGGCAGTGAGCTAATCAACTGTTGCCTAAAATACACTGCATTTTTATGCTTTTGTTTGCATCTGATCAATATCAAAGGCTCTCTGTAGCTTGTTTTTCACATGCATTCATTATTCATTTAGGGCGTCAGTGAATGATGTATCTCATTCATAAACACATGCGTCTATATATCTTGCATGTACAGCATCCTCTTTTTTAACATAATATAAGGCAATGCCATAAATCGCAGCTGAGTTATATAGCTATAATGCTCGTTTAAATGAGATACTCTTTTTTTCCTTCCCAATGAAATAAAGTTAATAAGCCAGTGATCAGGGATGGGAGGCAGGTCGGGGCAGTAAGCGGCGAGTTACCCAGGGATTTCGGCTTTCACTCGTTGCCTAGCAACCGCGCTCTCCTCGGCAACGACGAGTGTCAAAGCCATGCGCGTGCAACAGGGCGCGAGACTGCGAGAGAGCACAAGCTCTATAATAGGAGAGGCCTTGTGCTTTTGTTCCCTGGTCTGTATGCAGGTCCATTAGCACCCATCCATCCTACCGAACCGTGGATCCAATAGGGCCTAGAGGAGGTTTTATACTGATGCACCACTGCAGAGAGATACAGCGTGACCCTGTGGTAGCTTCAAGTAGAAAGAGTAACCAACTACATAACAAACCAGGATAAAAGCTCTGGGCCTGAACTCGGCTAAATGAAAAGACACCGTCCCATCATCAAAAACACACGTTCTCATTAAAACTCCCAATAGGTCTTAAACAGACAGCACTGTTGTGACCTCTTTCCTCTTATGCACGGCCCAGCCGATGATTAAAGGATGCTGGGAAGCGGAGTGCATGTGCACTTTGCTTGCAACCAGTTTAATGTGTTCACCCAACTCTTTTCAGACAGCTCTGTGTTTATGGGGTCGGGCCTGCACACAAGAGGCTCTGGCAGTGAAGTGTATTAGACATCGATGTGCATTAAAAGCATTTCCGTGGACCTTCCAGGTGCATTTGTGGATGAAACTCTTTATGTGCCGGTAGTGTTGGTGTGTTTGTGAGCGTGCCTGTGACTTGACCGTGGGCCATTCAGTAAAAGCTAATGACCGAGCTTGTTAAATGTCGACAGGAGATTCTCTAGCTGTTTATCTAGACAGGGGTTTTCAAACTAGAGGGGTGCAAGGCAGTGCTAGACACTGTTATTTTATTAATATTTTAAATTAATTTTTATTTTTATTTATACCATTTTCATTTGAATTTGAAAGTTTTAGTTATTTTGTTATGTGTTTTTGTGATTTTTAGGATTTTTTTTCCCCTTTTTTTTAGTAAGTCATAGTATTTATTTATTTTCATTCATTCATTCATTACTCATTAATTAATTTAATCCAGTTTTAGTTTTGGAACATCAAGTTAATCTAAACGAAAACGAGAAATGGTGCTTTGGCAACTATAGCCGAAACTAAAAAAGTTTTTTTGTTTTTTTTTTATAACTCTATTTTATTATTATATTATTATTTTATAACCTTGAAGTAACAACAATTTTCATGGTTTTAGTTTCATTTTTATTTTCAGTTAACTATAATAACCCTGGTTCTAGGTCAGTGGTGAAGTTTAAACATAACAAAATAAATATAAATAAAGAGATTTATAAAAATATTTTTTTTATTTAAACACACAATAATAATAATAAAATATTTGTTTAAAAAACAAATACAATATACAAAATAAAAATACAGTTAAATAAAACTGATTTAAATAAATAAAAATATTTAAATAAATAATTGAATTAATCCAAAATAAAACTGGATTTGAATAAAACACCTAACAGTAGAGTACACTGTAAAATATTTTTTAACATTTGTGAATTTACAAGCAATTTGTGAATAAAAACTTTCCCTACATCAGTTTTTTTTAGTGTAGTATGTAGCAAAGTGAAATGATGTAATAAAAGAAACTAAATATTTTACAAATAATATCTTACACATTTATATTCTAATTTTCACAGTGTAAATTGGGTGTTTATACATGAAATTAGTATAATTGCCTTTTAAATTATATGATGGGTTTAAATTATATGAATAACTTCCCAAGAGAATTATCATATTTTTACTAAACTGAAGCTATAGTGTGTGCATTTATGTATTTATTGCAACCTGGTTTCGGTAACATTAGCTACGTGTTGATTAGGCCTGAAACAAAACACAGCTTTGCCTCTTGGGAGAGTTTTGAGGAAGCTAATTAACTTCAGATATAAGACATTTGTCAAAGCAGTCCTTCGACGGCTATCGAGCTAAAAATGGTGAGCGGCGTTCGCTCGATTTTCAGGGAAAGCGTTCTCATTTGCACAGATTTACAGAGTAATGCTGGCTGATTAGACGGATCGAAAACAAGAATTTATCATGGTCTGCTGAACTGAGGATGATGAGTATCACACATCCTGCTACATCGCTCCCCTGGGTCCTCCCTCGTCTCCATGGCAACATGCCCTGCCTCACATTACCCAGAGAGAGAGAATGGATGCTCTCAACACTCCTCTCAGAGTCTGTGGTTCTTGTTGTTTCTGCTTTGAAACAAACCTGAGGCTACACTGGTGAGTGGTGGTTTCTTTGTGTGGTGGCAGGACTTTAATTTAGCCCTGACAAAAATGCTGAGAGGATAATGAGGCGCGGATGACTCACAGTCCCTCTTTCTCCCTCATTTCCTCTTTTACTTAGTAAACATGTTCATGTTTGTTACAGTTCAAATAATAGATACATATAACACTGATTCTTTCGTTTCATAAACAGAATCAAACAGCTAAGCTAATCATGTTGTTGAACTTCTTTTGAATACTCACGAGTCTCTGAGGTACTTCCTGTGTAATTATTACAAATATTATATCGCCATCTGCTGTCCAAACACTGTATGTACATCCACAAATTTATTTCATTCACTCGTACACAGTATTTTGCCCCAATACGGAGGGGACACGATAAAATGAACAAATGTACAATTTAGTAATCCTAAACCATTCTCGGTAGCTAATGTGAAGGTCAATCTCCTTGTTATAGACCCTAATACAAGCTACGTATATTTAATAATAATAATTTAAAATGTAATTTATTCCTGTGATGGCAAATCTTAATTTTCAGCGTCTTCAGTGTCAAGTATTCAATCAATTAAATCATTCTAATATGAAGATTTAGTGCTCATATATATACAAAAATATTGGCTCCCTTGCAATTTTGTCAGAAAATGCAACACTTCTCTCAGAAAATTGTTCCAATTGCAAAGGTTTTGGAATTCAAGTGCTTATTGTTTTTGTTTGCACTGCAACAAGACACACACACACACACACACACACACACACACACACACGCACGCACGCACGCACGCACGCACACACACACACACACACACACACAAAACTGAGAAGAAAAGTCAAATTTGATAAAATTTCACACAGAGCTCAAAAATAGACTGGGCAAAATTATTGGTACCTTGTCAAAATTGTACAAATTAATTTTTTTAAGCATGTGTTGCCCCTACCTGTGGCAAGTAACTGTGGGCAATATAGTAATCACACTTGCAACCAGTTAAAATGGAGAAAAGTTGACTCAACCTTTGTGTTGTGTGTCACACTGAGCATGGAGAAAAGAAAGAAGTGTAAAGGGTTGTCTGTGGATTTGAGAAAAAAAAAATGTGGAAAAGCATGGATAATCTCAAGTCCATCTCCAGAGATCTTAATGTTCCTGTGTCCACTACAGAAGCATATGTGACAAATAAAAATCTTGAATCTTGTCCACTGTGCAAAATATCATCAAGAGGTTTACAGCCCATGGCACTGTAGCTAACCTCCCTGGACGTGGACGGAAGAGCAAAATTAATGAAAAATTACAACGAAGGATTGTTCAAATGGTGGATAAAGAACCCCGATTAACTTCCAAACAAATTCAAGCTGATCTGCAGACAACAGTGTCAGCTCGCACTATCCATCGCCATATAGATGGAAAGGAATGTTATGGTAGGAGACCACTGCTGACACAAAGGCATAAAAAAGCAAGACTGGAGTTTACCAAAACTTATGTGACAAAACCACAATCCTTCTGGGAGAACGTACTGTGGGCAGATGAGACAAAAGTAGAGCTTTTTGGTAAAGGACATCATGGCACTGTTTACAGAAAAAGAAATGAGGCCTTCAAAGAAAAGAACACCGTCCCTATAGTCAAACATGGTGGAGGTTCAAAGATGTTTTGGGGTTGCTTTGCTGCTTATGGCACTGGATTCCTTGACTGTGTGAACAGTATCATGAAATCTGAAGATTACCAAAGAATTTTAGGGCGCAATGTAGTGGCCAGTGTTGGAAAGCTGCTTCTCCACCAGAGGTCATGGGTCTTCCAGCAGGACAATGACCCAAAACACACTTCAAAATGCACTCAGAAATGGTTACAAACAAAGCACTGGAGAGTTCTGAAATGACCAGCAATGAGTCCAGATCTGAATCCTATAGAACACCTGTCTAGAGATCTCAAAACAGTTGTGAGAAGGCGTCCTTCAAATCTGAATGACCTGGAGCAGTTTACAAAAGAAGAGTGGTCCAAAATTCCAGTAGAGAGGTGTAAGAAACTCATTAATGGTTACAGGAAGCGATTCATTTTTTTTCCAAAGGGAGTGCTACCAAATATTAAGTTAAAGGTGCCAATAATTTTGTCCAGTGCATTTTTTTGGGTTCTGTGTGGAATTGTATTAAAGATTTGACTTTTCTTCCCTGTGTTTTTTTTTTGTGTGTGTTGCTGCAAAGCAAAAAAAAAAAAAAAGACATGTGAGGACCAAAACATTTGCAACTGCAACAATTTTCTGAGAGAAGGGTTGCATTTTCTGACGGAATTGCAAGGGTGCCGATATTTTTGGCCATGACTTATATAAATATATGTACACACACACTACACGTTGCACTAATATTGAGTGATCTAGAACCTTTATATCAAGAGTGCCATTGTAAAGACTGATCCCTCACAGTCTCGTTTTTACCCATATTAAACTTAATATGGCATCTAACCTGACTAAGGTCTATGGTCCTAAAATAAGGCTGACAAAGCACTCTGCAATATATAAATTAATTCAACAAATAACCATCAAATAATAGTGAAAAATGTAACTTTTCTCATGTAACTGTCGACAATATAGAAGCATCATAGAATCAAAACAATGAAATGCATTTTCACATTTGAAATAGAATCTATTCTTTATTATTTAGACGCAGGGAGAAAGTTTTTATTTCTTAGTTTTCACATAATCTTTTTTCTCTACTGCACAATTTGCATAATTTCATGACATCCTGTGGACAACCACAAAACCATAACATTAGATTTTTTTCTACTTTTTTTTTTACACGAAGTGAAAAACAAGACTCATTTTACAAGCATTTTTACAGTCCGCATACAACTTCAGATGATGTGCTTAATTTTTCTCTCTTTTTAAACTGAATCCGGAGGCAAAATATATCAACAAACATCTAACAAAACATGCAACATCTATGTAAAAACATAGAAACTCTTTGACAACCATTCAATTTGACAGGAAATTTTGTGTTGTCTTTTTTCCTTTTTTTTTTAACCGTATCGGTTTCATTCTGAGAGATGTTGTTGATTTCGTCAAACAGATTGGAATGGATTGATCAAACACATGATTTTAAACAGATCCAGATATTATTTTCTTACACAGTTAGACAAATACAATATGTACAGACAGAGTTTGATCTTGATCACAATCACATGCTCAACGCCAGACCAAATAAATATTCAGACCTCTTCTTGTAGAAAATATCCTATATATTTACAAAATCAAAAAAATAACCAAAATCACATTCACGCAGTTTACGGCAACTGAATTCATCAAATGCATCATGATTTTAAAAGGAATGGGGTAGTATTAGAATGAAAAGATGATATTTAGTAGTGAAACAAAATCAATGTGCAGGTTTAAAGGGAAAAACAGACTTTGAAAAAAAATCACACTTTGAAAGGTGTGATGATCTAAATAACACTGATGACACTTGATACGGGTTTTAATTGGCCATCATAATTATGCACCAACATAAAATATGCATTATTATGTTTCACATCTACACAGATTATTTTTTTCCTTTACAAAAAAAAAAAAAAAATCTAATTTTTCTGGTCAGCATATATATATATATTTTTCTTTGTCATTATTTACGATGAAATTTAGAAACCTACGAAAACAATAACGTAAAGTGCATATGATTAATATGTACTGTGCCATAAAGAGGAAGTAAAAAATAAAAATAAACACTATACAATATTCATATAATTAATTTCTTTTTTTCTTTAACAGATATACATATATTCAGACACTCGCTTGATGTCGCATGTTAAGGTTTATGCATTCAAAGAACATAATCCATGTTGCATAGATTTACCCAAACAGAACCAGTAGATTTGGTTAAAACATCAGGTTGGCACACGATAGTTCATCTTACTATGACAGCAACCTTATATTCAGGTACATCTGTGCACCACTTGTGCAAGATGCAGATTAAATCATATGGTAACATTAGTGTACATTTTATTAGCCAGGTTACAAAACAATCAGTTTCCATGTGTGAAATATGTCCACTGATATTGATAATGGAAACACTGACTGTTAAGTTAGAAAATGACTGTCTGGTGTTAAGATCCTAGACAGACAAAAACACGTGCCTTTATCCATCAATGGCACATACTAGTGTAGCTACACACTGATATGGTGCAGGTTAAAGAGGCAGTGATGATAATGAAAAAGAACTAAACCGACATGAGCAGATGAATTTTACAGCAGAAAAAATCAATATTGCACCACCATGGAACAGTGACACGTGACGCAGGACAGACACCTTGCACCATTCAAATAAACAACAAACGTTACATCAGGATTTCAATCAAGCCAGTTGAGCCAGAACCCTTATATAAAAGCAAAGGAGGACTCAAATGTACGTTAATTATTATCATTTTCATTATTAATCTTTTTTGTCATTGCATATTTGGATTCCACATACAACTTGGTCACAAAACAGAGACTATTCATGACAACATCTGACCACTAACATGACATTTACTTCAAGATGCTGTTCATAAAACAAACACACATCGTGGACACTTCATACTTCTAGACAGAAAACAGATGCCCTTTAACTTCAGAGAACCAAATTTGAGTGCTTGAGACGCTAAAAACAAAGCACGCCCTCATTTAGCATCCGACAAATAACCATTCTTGAAATAATCAAGAGGACTGCGTGAAAACCAGATCATCTCAACTTGATTGATGGATCCATGTCCAATAGCTGATGTCAGTCACAACCTTAAGTTTCAACATTCCCTAAACACTGAAGACGACACTCAAGACATTATAAACGGAGGAATCTCGAACTGTGCACGGTTGGATGTTGCATTCAATAAGGGGAATTCATTATATTTACGATTGTCTTTCTTTCTACCCTCCATACAGTGCATAACATATTCTGATATGGTCATTACACATCACATGATTGTGTCAAGAACTATATGCTTCGTCTATCTCCTTGTGAACAATGTTTTTTTTGCAAGAAATACATATGATTTTGGACATGTGATAACAGCTGAAATGACATTGAAATGTAATAATTGGCTCATGCCTAAGATATTTTAGACGTAGAATGTAGTTGCAGAAATGACTCCCTCAAATAGACATTTGCAGTGCTCTGGGAGTGTAAATAGATTTATATATCCTGGTGAATGGCTTCAAACTCTTCGTCACAGTATTTAACTCAACTGATTTTCTCTTTCCATGATCTAACGGTCATTCCAGATCCACAAACCCACCATTTCCTGTTTTATTTCTCTTTTTTTTATTATTTCACCAATGGGAGATGGACGGCATGTGATTATGGCTGCGTTTGACTGGTGGTGGCCACTAGCTTGTGCCAGCTGACTGCCCGCTTACGCATGTCCACTTTGTCCAGCCAGATGTAGGCCTCGCCAATCAGGGTCTTCTTCATAAACTTCCCTCCATTTGACACCAGGAACATCTTTGAAGAGGAAGGGGATAAAAAGCAAGAGAAATGGAAAACAAAAAGTCAGTGGAAATAATTTAAATAATATAATACATACACCATCGTTTCAAAGTTTGGGGTCAGTAAGATTATTTAAATAAGACATATTTGAAATAAATGTACTTGATGTAATGTAATATTTACTTGAATGATAGTAAAGATTTTTACATTGTTATGAAAAATATTTCTATTTTAAATAAACGATTTCTATTCATCAAAAAAAAAAAAAAATTTTGAAAAGAATGTATCACGCTTTTCTCAAAAAATATTAAGCAGCACAACTGTTTTCAAACATTTTGAGCATCAAATCAGTATATTAGAATAATTTCTGAAGGATCATGTGACACTGAAGACTGGAGTAATGATGCTGAAAATCCAGGAATAAATTCCATTTTAAAATATATTAAAAAGGAAAAAAAATTGTAATAACATTTCACAAGATTCATGTTTTTACTGTATTTTTGATCAAACAAATGCAGCCTTAATGTGCAGAAAAGACTTCTTTCAAAAACATCTTACCGACCCCAGATTTTGAATGGCAGTGTGTGTTATTCACACGCACACACACCCACCCACGCGCGCGCACACACACACACACACACACACAGATTCATTCACACAGTCATTCATTTGAACTTCCCCTCCATAGATTGGTTGTCGTCTTGGGACTGTGATATACTGCCTGTCTGTCATTTTGAATTTGCCTCAGTTCATAATTTCTCTCACCTGAATAGAGTGGCCAACGGGATTCAGGTTAAAACGAAATGTCTCATTGAATGATGGCTCTCTGTCATGGCGACACACTCTGGTCTTCTTCTTTATGATCTTCTTTTGAGTTGCCACATTCACCACATAAAGCTTTACATACAAGTCTAAAAAGACAGTTGAAATATTACAGATTTAAATACTCTATCTGCTTCTTTCTCAATGGACATTTCACTTATCTTGACTGCAATATTTGTATATCAGTGTCATTTCTGAGGATGTGTTTAAGGAAAGTTTCATTACCAGGTAGGTGGTCTGGAGATTTGAACTTGTAGGTGATGTTTCTACACTGCAGGATCTCAAGAACCAGCTGCTCTCCTTCAGTCTTCATTTCCTTCTTCAGAGCAACCTTGATCTCTCCCATCATCTTACCTACAGCCATAGATAGATAGATAGATAGATAGATAGATAGATAGATAGATAGATAGATAGATAGATAGATAGATAGATAGATAGATAGATAGATAGATAGATAGATAGATAGATTTGAAGTTAATATAAGTGGTGGGAAATAGTGGGCAGGTGTGGAATTGCAATTTTTATACTGAGCAAAATGGAAAAGCTGGGAATCTAAGCAGACAAAATCTTTATTTAACTGTTAATACAAAATATATATTTATATGATATAAAACATAGAGCAGTATACTGAAATAGATTACAGAACAAGAAATCAGTGGCAAAACAATGTTTCGTGTAATGTTCATTATGTTGTACAAAGATAAACAAAAATGTTCATTAATGCACTTTTGACACTTTGCCATGCTCATGACACACTTAGAGTCCATGTTTTGTTGTGTCGACGTCTGTCTCCTTTGACAGCAACAAAAACACACACCCTGTGCTGTGATGAATTATTCAGCAGTGTATGGCAGTGACACAGTAGAGCGGAACAGAAGGGGATGACTGCTGTTTTCCTCTGTCTAACAGGTTGTTAGTCTCCTCAACAGCTTTCAGACAAGCGCTAATTCAACCTCAGGGGTGAACCTGACCTGACGGTTCAAAGCCCTATTATGACTCACAGTTTGCCAATTTTATTTCGTTCTCATGAGGTTCACTGCTATTGAGCATGGAAATGTCTAAAAGTAGACTGCATGTGAAGTGAACATGTAAATGAAACTGCGATTGAAAAGAGACTGTTACCTTCTGAATCAGACAGGTTCAAAGATTCAAGTCCTCTGCTTTTATCTGTTCCATTCGGAATGTTTTTCCTGATGGAAAAGAAAAGTGTGAGAACTACAACTTTTTACTATTTGGATATACAAGATTAGATGTCAACTATTTGGGTTTCTTAATGCAGATATTTATACAGTTGTAGCTAAAAAATATTGCATTTAAATTCTTATTTACTTATTTATTTTACTTATTTGTTAGTTTTAATATTTTTCTTTCACCGGAAAATATTGAACACACAACTAATAATAAAAATAAGCACTAAATCAGCATATTATAATGATTTCTGTTTTTTATTTATTTATTAAAATAGAAAACAGTTATTTTAAACTGTAATATTTCACTACATTACTATTTTTTACAATATTTTTGTTTAAATAAATGCATTAACATTAACATTACTGACACTAGTTTTAAAAGGTATTATTTAATCTAAATATAATCATAATTGTAAATAAAATATAGAATTACTTATTATTAAAATAGAGCATTTATAGTGGTCTCAACAATTTTGGACCCTACTGTTTTATTTATTATCTCTTTTGCTGATTAAAAGCAAAGGACATATACTCAAATGTAAAAAAAAAATAAAAATAAAAAATTGGGTTAGTGTCACAACTCAACCCGATATTTACTCAGAATTAATTCAAAGATTATTGAAATAAACAAAAAAAAAAATTGCAATATACATTGGCAAAACTGGTGGCACTATCACTGTTAATCCAGGCCTGGTCTGGGTTTCCCAAAAGCATTTTAAGATTAAAACCCATTGAAACCAATGGAGCTACGATCAATTTAGGCTTACAGTGCTTTTGGGAAATGCAGCCCAGCATGGTTATAGCCTAGGCCAATGCACATAATCTCAAAACAGCCAAATATCATCCAACATATCAATCTATCAGTCCACTGGATACACTGAAATCCACAGAACACAGATTAATTGCAATTACAGGAGGGAACAGGCATACTTACAGCTGAGGGACCTGAAATATGGCACTGTCCAGAGCGTTAGTCCCCAAGTTTTCTTCACTGTCCAGAGTGTATGCATCCCCATCAATCATTCTGTGGTTTGTTTTATCTGTAGAAATACACACATACACAAACAGACAATTAGACATCAGCCATATTAAGCAAGGCACTCATTATTTACAATACTAACTTAAACACAATTTATGCAAAAAGAATGGATATGCAATTTGCACACAAAGTTACATATGGACAGAAAAGATAAGAGAACTAAAAAAAGAGAGACCATCACAGTGAAATGAAAGGTAATGCACTCATTTTAAAATAATGTTAAACATCTGTTTAAAAACAGAATAGATTTTTATGCAAATATCATGGCTGCCTTGATTTTAGATTTAAACATTTTCGTGTTTTGCTTCTATACTGGAGGTGTTGTTAGTGCTTATTTTAGTCTTATATTTAGAGAGAGGGAGGAGTCACGTGTCTCTCACCTCCTCTAGCAGAGATCCCTCCATGATGGTCATCTGACTCGATACTTTGTTCTCATTGGCTGGAAGATGTTGTGTGATCAGTATGGGGCCAGTTCTGCCTTTAGATGGGGCTGTCTCTACATGATCTCATCCAGAGATTGCATGGTCGCCCTCACATGAAACCAGCTTATGATTTTTACACACCACAGTCATGCGGACATAGATATGGGTTTGATTTGAGGGTAAGGGCCTGGGATTTTACTTGCAAGGGGGAATGAGGTAACAGAGGGGTTCATCATGCTCTGGATGTCAGTGTGAAGTGTTTTCCAAATTTAGCATCTCTATGACGGCAGGAAAGATTTATGCAGTACTTTGAGGGATTTTTATTTTATTTTTTTATTTTTTTAATGCAACAAATGCCTCCTCTGCTACTACAAAATTTGCTGTGTTACAAAGAAACACTAAACCTGAATGTCTGACATGAAATTTTATCTGGGAAATAACATTTTTAATTGCTGACCCAAGTTTTACTACAGCTGAAGGCAGGTTTGTGATATTCGATTTATGGACGGGAGTTTAACAGACATTGGGCCTCATTCATGAAACATTCGTAAATATAGGAGTAAATTCCGAGTAATTTGCGCGTAAAACAGACCTTCCCGAAAACTCTCCTCTGGATTCACAAATGCTTCGTAAACGTCCGATTTGATAATTAAACATGCGTATGTTAATGAATTCCAATCATTGGTAAATAGGGCGCTCGTGCACGCTCATTCACAATGAATTACGACTGTCAACTATATATGGGCATCATATTATGAAACGAAAATAAGGATTTCATAATGTCCTCTCAAAAGCGAATGAAAAAGAAGAATTTCTCAGATGCAGAAATTGAAGTTTTAATATCAGAAGTGCATTCCAAACGCAACATTTTATTTTCAAGTGTACATACTGGAGTATCAGGTCCTAAAAAAAAGGAATCTTGGCAGCACATTACAGATGCTGTTAATGCAGTTTCATCTGTTAATCGAACTGTCCCGGAAGTTAAAAGGAAATGGTTCGACATGAAGCTTGACTGCAAAAAACGCATTACTTCATTTCGACAAAATCGTATACAAACAGGAGGAGGACCACCATCATCATCGAACGTATCTGCATGCGATGAACGCATCATCAGTATACTCGGTGAACCCTCTCTGTCAGGTATAATTCCCGATGGTGACAGTGATGAACCTCCCTTGCAGGAAAACATTTCGCCACAGTCAGGTGGTAAGGCTACAGTTTTATTAAACAATTTAGGTCAATTTGAAAGTGTTAAAACTAAGAGATATAGTAATTTGAGGAAATGCACTTTTCAGCTGATTTTTATTTTTATTTTTTTTATTCTTTGTAAAGACAGACAAATGCCAACTGTGTCCGGCCATGAGACCACTGAAGCGATAACCAGACCCATAACTTCTACGGCATCTGGACCGGTAACCTATTCCGCACCAACCCGCAGTGTTGGCTCTGCACAGACGGTTTTAAGTCAAGAAGTGGTGGATAAGCAAGACAAAATTTGTGAAGCTGTGTTGGCAATAAATAACACGTTAAAGGAAATAAATGCAAGCATCCGAGAAATATGTGACGTAATTAAACATAAAAAATAACTTTACAGAAACTATTTTGTGTGCTTGTTTTAAATCGCATACATACACCCCTGGAAATGTAGAATTAGTTCCTGTCGCTTTGCAACTGCAGCCACAGGTATGACCATTTTTCGGATAGGCGACCTTGGAGGCACCATACCACGCTCGGGTCTAAGTATATCCTCTGGGTCTGGCAGACCATGTTCCATGGCAATGTTGTGTAGAACGCAGCAGGCCAGTATTATTTTGCAAACTTTTTCTGGTCTGTATAATAGTGTACCACCTGATGTGTCCAAACACCGCCAGCGTCCCTTTAAGATCCCGTTTGTGCGTTCAACAACTGACCAGGTTTTTGCGTGTGCTTCATTGTATGCCTGTTCCTGCCGGCTTTGGGGATTTATCAAAGGGGTCATAAGCCATGGTGTCAGGGGTTAACCACTGTCACCTAAGTGTGAGGGGGGAGGGAAAATTAAAACAGGCCAACAGTTATTTATAAAAACAGGGTTTACATACCAATTAGCCATCCATCTTCAACTGCACCACTGTCCAAATGTCTGCAAATTGAGCTGCTCCGAAGGATGAAACTATCATGGGTTCCACCCGGCCAGCGGGCCACTACATTAAGTAGTGCGCATTTAGCGTCACAAATTAGTTGCACATTGATGGAATGATAGTTTTTCCTATTTAGAAATGCAAATGCATAATTTGATGGCGCCTTGATGCGAATATGTGTGCAGTCAATTGCCCCGATGACATTTGGCAGGTTTGCAATTGCAAAGAATCTCTGCTTCACCTCCAACTGATGAACCAGATTATAGGGGAATTTTATATATTGAGGCAGTAGCCGTATTAGGCCATCAAGAACATCTGGGATGATGCGACTCATGGATGACTGAGATATTCCTGACCTGTCTGCAATCTCCCGCTGGAATGTTCCTGTTGCCAAAAAACCAAGCACGGACAGCACCTGCAAGTGTGCAGGAATGCTGTGGGATCTTCTGGTTTCCCTTCTGAGTTTGGCCTCCAATATATTGCATAAATACAAAAGAAGTGGTCTGGGTAGTCTGAAACGACTAATCAACCAGTCATCATTCCCTGCAAGCAAGTCTGCACGGTCTCTAAAAATACGTCTTTTATGCAGCGCTCTGTCTGCCAAATCAAGCAATAGCGCTATATCAGCCATAGAAAATGTTTACTGTTATGCCTGATTCTGACGATTTTATAGAAAACCATTTTTGTAATAATTGTAAGTCTAATTATACATCCCTAACAGAAGTAATTAATTATTTAATTAGGCTTAAGTGTTAAGTTTGCAGATTCTATTACTGGTGTTCATAATAATAGTAAAATCAAAAACACAACATACTGTATATAATTACTGTATATTATTTTACAAAAATGCTGCGTGATACATACGTGATTATGTAAGGTAGGCCTAAATATTTTTATTAAAATGTAGCGCCATCAATGAGCAAAACATTCGGATGTTTTACGCACCATTTACACCTGGTAGGGAGCAGGTGTAAATTTCTTTCGTAGCAACTAACGTTTTGAAATTACGAACATTTTTATGAATCCGAAAATTTACGCCAGAACGGATTTACGAACGATTTACACAAAAATTCGTTCTGCTCGTGTTTCATGAATGAGGCCCATTGGTTGTTTAAATTATTTAGGGTTTTATAGGCTTTATTAAAAATTTAAATCTTTATAATGCAATCATTTCTATTTTGCCACTCAGTATGCAAATGTAATTTAAATGCTGGGAGGTTTAAAAAGTACTTTAGAAGAATCAAATTTTTCTGAAGATGAGTACATTTTCAAAAAATTTTCAATTTTGGGCCAACTATTGCTTGAATAGTCATTAAGATATTTTCTATTTTGTGGATTATTAAATATTACGTTAGATATTTTTATTTAGTGATTTTAGGTGTAGGCTTTAATTTATCAACATAAAATGATGAAAACAAAAACCAAACTAATTGAAAAAAAAAATGTGTCAGAAAAGTGAGGATGAGAGGGAATGGAAACGAAATAGCGGAAGAGTGCAAGAACGAGAGGACAGACAGAAAGGAAGAAAGAAAGAGAAAGAAAGAAAGAAAGAAAGAAAGAAAGAAAGAAAGAAAGAAAGAAAAAGAACAGATAGGCCGTGAGCTCATGTGAAGTAGTAAGGGTTACTTGGATGGAATCGGGCCTGTTGCACTGCAGCCTCAGCTGCAGCGATGGCGTTCCCGGCCTCTTCCAGGTGGGCTTGAGTGACGCTGCCTTTGCTCTGGCTGCGTGAGGGGCCATGGGAGCGCAAATGACCCTCAGAGGACGATTTGGAGCTGCCGGGACTACTGTGGGACTTTTCTATTGTAGAGACCTGCGTGTCTGTGAACATACAGTACATGCCCTCCATTAATCCAGCACTGATCCCAAATGTTAAACCTTCCATCACCTGTTAATTATACACTACTGTTTTTTTATTGTTTGAAAGAAATGAATACATATATTCAGCAAGGAAAAAATCCTGAGGAAAAAAATGTGTATCATGGTTTCCACAAGGATATTAAAAGCAGTACAACTATTTTCAACATTAATAAAATAAGAAATGTTTCTTGAGCACCAAAGCAGCATATTAAAATCATTTTTGAAGGATCAAGTGACACTGAAGACTGGAGTAATGATGCTGAAAATTCAGCTTTGGCATAACAGGAATTTTACATTTTAAATTCTATTAAAATAGAAAACAGTTATTTTAAATTGCAATAATATTTCAATTTTTTTGAAACTATATTTTGACCAAACAGCCTTAGTGATTTATAAGAGATTATAAGAAAAAAAAAGTAAAAAAAAAATGTACTGGCTAAAACTTTTGAATGATATTCTAAAACAAGTTGCACTAGTTACCACCTGTGTGATTCCTGTGTGTATTTTTGTTAAGTATGCATGACCTACCTTTAGCGGGGTCAGGGAAAATGCCGTGACTTCGGCTCTTGATGACAGAAGTTTTAGGGGACTGCTGGTTCCCCAGTTGCCCTCCTTGACCTCCAGAACCTCCTGGTCCTCCAGGGCCTCCCTGACTGCCAGGGCCGCCCTGACCTCCGAGTCCCCCAGAGCCGCCGGGCCCCTGTGGAGGGTGGGTCCTTCCATGCTGAATACTCTCGCTTTGCTCCTTTAGAGGGTGCCAGCGAGGCGTGTTATCCAGCTGAGCCGTGTTTGAGAGATCAATGAGCACCTTAAAAAAAATATATATATATATATATTTTAAAAGATTTAAATTTACTCATCTGACTTCATAGACATTTTTTTTGGGAGGGGGTGCACAGAACACTTTTATCTTATAACACTCACTTCTCCCAGGAAATCATTTGAGGAATATCTGTCATAATCCCACACAGTAACCTCCAGAGTTTTCTTCTTCAGCTAAGCCGAACACAAACACACACACACACACACACACACACACACACACACACACACACACACACACACACACACACACACACACACACACACACACACAAACATTTTCAGTCAGATGCAGGAAAAAGACATAATTCATCAAGGCATAAACATCTTTTAACATGAAATCTGTGACTCAGTAAACAGCATAGCAATGACAGCACAACTGGGTCAACTTTCAGAGTTTTCAAGCATGGAAAGCCAAGTTTGGATTGAAAAAATGGGACACATGGGGGATGTGACTGCGATGTAACTTCCCTTGTGTTTTTGACTACTTTAATTACATGTAAAAAGATTTGTGCATATTCCTTGGACTATATAAGCTGTAACCTTACTGTATATAGATCTTGAGTGAGATGAAAGATGAGTTGTAATAAAGAGGAAAAAGAGAGAAAAAATAGAGAGAAAAGCACACAAAGGGAGAGTTTTGTTATATAGATATGATCTTTTAGAAGAGATAAGAGAACTGGTTAATATTTTGAAACAATTAGTTTGAACTCAAATGTATGGTCCCCAAACAGGAAATAACTATATAGTGTTGGATTACAAATTTATAAAATGATAAATCTAGGTTCCAATGTAATAGTATAACTATTTATATAACTATATATAAACTGAAACAGTGTGTTTTACATTTTGAGGTAAAGATGATGACATTCTAAGATGAAGTCAGGCAGCCCAGGTGTCTGAGACATTAACCTTTTGTCTTTAGGCACTTCCTGACCATTTGGGTGATACTGTCAGGCTGATTGGATTAGCACCTATGCATTTGAATCATACTGTTATGCTGATGATGTCAGGGCTAGGGAAATTCTGGTAATGGGCCGATTCCTGTACTGTATTTGAATTCTTTGTTTAGATTGTCTCCACCTCTGTATCCCTCCCCCTCGAAATGTATATAAACTACAATGCATACTGTTTGAGTCAGACTTGGATGACTACAGCGACTACTGCGAGTTCTCAATAAAGAGTAACTTATCCCAAAGTCTCCTGGTCTCTGCTTTGACGAAGGAAAATGTTTCCAACAGTTTTGGTGCCGTGACCCGGATAGAGCTCCTCACCTGAATCCAGATTGAAACTTCAAGCTCAAAGATCTGACTGTGTTCCAGACTGAATCTTTCTGTAAAACCAAGGGTTGGTGAGTGCCACTCTATCCAAAAGAACCTTTAAGACCAGTACAAATGTATTATCCTCTGCGCCGTCAGAGAAGAGTTAACAGACAGCTGTAGGGTTTGGTTAACTAAGTTATCCTCTAAAGTTTTCTTTTAGAGATGAAATTTATCCTCTGTTCAGGCAGGGAAGATTAGCATTACATGTTAATATTCGTTATCCTCTGTCTAATCAGGGAAGGTTGTTTAACAGACTAGTTTATCCTCTACGTTGCTAGAGAAGGTTTATCCTCTGTAAAGTTAGGGAAGATTTATCCTCTGCTTTACCAGGGAAGGTGATTTATCCTCTGTGTAGTCAGAGAAGATTCATCCTCTGTTCAGGCAGGGAAGATTAGCATTACGTGCTAATATTTGTGACCCTCTGTTCAGGCAGGGAAGAATTGGTTATCCTCTGTTCAGGCAGGGAAGATTAGCATTACGTGCTAATATTTGTGACCCTCTGTTTCGGCAGAGAAGATTAGCGTAAAGTGCTAGTAATTTGCGTTATCCGTTGCTCTGGCAAGGAAGGTTAACAATAGTTGATGTGTTAACAAGCATACCCTCTGTTGAACAGAGAAGTTTTAGTGTTTTGATTGTGTGGTAACAAAGAAACTCACAATATGTTTAGAAAGAATGCTAGACTGATCCCCACAACTGAAAAAGGTGGTCTAGCGACTCCTTTGTGGTCAGATAGCGAATTCAAATCACTGTTAGGAGTACAAATGAACCTAATAGTCACTGAGAAAGTTAGACAAGAACTAACGCAGAAATATGAGATTCATCCAGACAAGACTTGGTCGGTAGATGAGTGTAAAAAGGTACTAGGAGCATGTATTCGCAAGAACAACGTGAAAGGCATTATATGCTGCCACAGAGAATTTGGTTTAGCGCTAGCTACACAACAGTCTCAGCGTAACTCAGAGCTAGAGGAACAGAACAAAGAGCTCCGTGCTAGAGTATCCTCTTTGACTAAGAAATTGAACCGAAACAAAGCTTCAGCAAAAACTGATGTGGAAGAAGTTAGTCAGCCTGATAACAATTATCCTGACTTAAAAGCTTTCTTTGAAACAGATGTAACCATCCAATCAGTAACTGATGTGCCTGTAGATTCAGTGAAGGTATGTGGCGCTAGGAGAAGATCTCAGGGAATTGAGGGAACTGAAAGTGTTCCTCCCAACTCTTCTGTTGTCCAAATACAAACTGTTGCCAAAGTGCTAGGACCTAAAGATATAGAGAGACTATCCCAGAGTTTACCCTCAGCACGCACAAATTTTTCTGAATTTAGAAGAGCATTGATCAGCAAAATGCGTCTCTATGACATGTCGTTGGCAGAAGTCACACAGCTAATGTCAGAAATTCTAACTGAATCTGAATTCAACAGTTTTGAGTCTGCTGTTACTTCTGAACTACAACATGCAAGTAAAGGCGATTTGAGAGAAGGTGTTTTGAAAATTCTAAAGAATATCATGGGACCCAAAATAGACTGGTCCAGAATCACTAACTGTGTGCAAAGGGAAGAAGAAACTGTAAGTGAATACACTGAAAGGTTTTGTCAGTCAGCCGTAACTTACAGTGGAATAGTTGATGATTCTGAAAGTGTGTTAGATGACAAAGGACCCCTAGTCCGCATCTGGGCAGATGGCCTTGTAGCTGAATACAGAAGAGCCTTGCCATTTCTAGATCTAACTTGGTCTAACAGAACTCTCAGAAGTAACCTAGACAGGTTAGCTACATGGGAAAGAGATGCTGATGTTAAAGCCAGAGTAAAGATTGCAGCAGCATCCTATAAGGTCAATACAGAGAACCACCAGAAACGTAAATGTCCTAAGAAGGAGGGCAGTTGTCATTACTGTGGCAAAACTGGACACTGGATGAAAGAGTGTAGGAAAAGTAAAAAGACATTAGGAGAAATTAACAGCTTTACTCAGCTCCTACTCAGTCTACTTACTTATCTGAAGCAGCCCCTCCCCACTTCACCGAACTGTTGGAGCAGCTTGCTCAGGTGTTAACTGTTAGGGCTGTGAGTGCTTAACTTCACTAGTAATGTACAACAAAGATGAAAGATCCTTTGTAATTTAAATAACAGGAAGGTGACTGTCACGTCCTTCCATTGAGAGAACGCTAGCTAAGTACACTCACAGCCTTCAAAGCTATACTACAGCACACTCCAGTCACTCACCTATCCTCTCTGGGTTATGATGTTTGTTATGACTGATGTTCCATTAGAGGATGGAGATGTCGCACAGTAAAGTTCGTACACCAACTACAGGGACAAACTAGGACACACAGACCAGTGAGAGCCCAGGGAAGAACCGAATGCAACAGGCTTCGGGGGCCAACCCTGCGGTGAAGACTCCCTCATAGGCCTTCCCCATCCACTAGTCCATCCTTACCTCACTGTTCCTTAGGTGTCGCAGGAATTAAGAAATAGGGAAAGAAGGAACAACAATAGCAGACTCAGATCGAACAAAGGACACAACCCTAGTGTTTGCAATCTTTTAGAACAAATACTGCTCTGTCGTCTTTTGTTTTCTTTCTTACTCTGTGCAGATACCACTTGATGGCTGTCCCGAGACCCATACGTACCGACCTCCTCACCTGCGTATGAAATCACAACCTCTAAAAAACAACTAGACCCACTGCCGAGCCAACTGTCACGGAAGACAGAACAAACAAAAAAAATACACAACGCAGAGACTCACATACGGGAACTTCAGTCATCCATCAACATGATCAAGATTGTCGTACTACTAACAAGATCCAACAAGACATTTTTGATCTTTCAGAAAAAAATACACAAGATGACTGAAGATAATTCTTCATGGTTCGGAAACTTAGGTAAACCCTGGCTGTGGATCAAGGAAATAGCAATTCTTCTGTTGTTTCTCCTACTGGCGTACTATCTATGCGTCCACAGTATCAAGTGTTTCATTCAACAAATGACTCACGCCTCTCACGAGAAAATGACAGTTCCAACCAGAAAAGACTATTACCCGTAAGAACTTCACGGACCCTAATTGCATGTTTGTTTTCTGTGTCAGCATGCAATTACAGAAAATCAACACAGAGCATGTGCTATGTGCCTGTAACGATCACAAGTTACAAGAATGAACTTTTAAGTGTCTAAATTTGTATTTTGTGAGAGTTATTAGAACTCTCAAAGGGGGAACAAACTGTTGGAAACTTTTTCCTTCGTCAAAGCAGAGACCAGGAGACTTTGGGATAAGTTACTCTTTATTGAGAACTCGCAGTAGTCGCTGTAGTCATCCAAGTCTGACTCAAACAGTATGCATTGTAGTTTATATACATTTCGAGGGGGAGGGATACAGAGGTGGAGACAATCTAAACAAAGAATTCAAATACAGTACAGGAATCGGCCCATTACCAGAATTTCCCTAGCCCTGACATCATCAGCATAACAGTATGATTCAAATGCATAGGTGCTAATCCAATCAGCCTGACAGTATCACCCAAATGGTCAGGAAGTGCCTAAAGACAAAAGGTTAATGTCTCAGACACCTGGGCTGCCTGACTTCATCTTAGAATGTCATCATCTTTACCTCAAAATGTAAAACACACTGTTTCAGTTTATATATAGTTATATAAATAGTTATACTATTACATTGGAACCTAGATTTATCATTTTATAAATTTGTAATCCAACAATAGGAACGGAATATATAAATATAATCTTTTAGAAGAGATCAGCAGAACTGGTTAATGTTTTGAAACAATATGCTTGAACTGAATTTATATTCTTCAAATAGGAAATAACTATATAAAATCTGATCATTTATAAGTAAATGCATAGGTACAGAACAACTATATATCTATACATTTACTTTTACGGTAATAAAAATGAAAACATAACAATTAAGAGTTATAATAAATACAAATGTATAGAATATTTGTAATAATATAATTCAAAAGATTCTAATTTTCATGAAATAGAAAATAGGGACACTTAAATGTGTCCTTAAACTTTTATACAGTAGTGTGTGTGTGTATATATATATATGATCATGTATGTCGTACTTACCTGCTCTAGATGGATGTTTTTGTAAATGACAGTCTGGTTCCACTCTGGGTTCTGAGTCTTCTGAACATACTTTATCCTTCTCTTGTTCTCAGCACTGAGAGGTTATTATGTGGAGACAGGATACAAGGAGCAATAAACTTAGATTATGGATTTCAAATGTAGCATATTTATAGCCACACTTGAGGCTAGTGGAGTTTCATAAAGCGATGACCTTACAAGAGGCAACACCGATACATCTACGGTCCATGCCACCAATGATGATAATGACATTATCAGATAACAGACTAAAAGGTTGAAATTCCATCTTCTACATGAATTTATGGGCAATCTATGCAAGCATACAGAAGCAATTGACTCTTACAATGAGCTGGTGTGAATTTGCATAATGGTAGAGTTGCACAACTGTACTTAATATTTACTGACTTTGAGGGAATTTATTGACATCAAACAAACATCAGAGGTAGAGGTTGCTTTGAGGTAGATCTGAGACACCGCACAGATGACGCAGTAGGTTTCACCACATGAATGACAGCTAGATAATGAAAGAAAGGAAATCCAAACACACACACACACACACACCAATGAAAAAGCAAAATGAAAAGAACAGAAACGCCACGCTACCTTGCGTTCTGGACAACCATGACTTGGCTGAACCAATCCGGAGATTTGTATGGAATGCAAAGTAAAAGTAGACAGACAAACAGACAACAGTCAGAGAATCCAAGGAAAGGGTAAACAGGAACCCCTCAAAAAGTCACGGTCCAGGTGGAGTCGTGGCTGTGGGGCTTTTAGCGCCAGACAAAAGGATCATTTGTGCAGGTAATAGGAACTAATCTCATAAACACTGCAGATATGGCCATTAGGAGATGGCAGATATAGCATTACACACCCCATACTGGTGGAAGCCATATTGATTGTGCTGTCTCTGCACTCCGAGACACTGAGCTTGATTACTAGGTAGCATGTTAAGAGGGGAAGGCTAAGCTAATAAAAATTGACTTCTCTAAGGAAGATCTCTTCCACTTTAGCCTTCCAATAAGTCATTTCTGTACTAAAGAGGTGAGGACTTCTGCCCAGGAAGGGAGACCTTTAAGCCCACTTGATATTCAAGTTATTATCAGTAACATTTTTTTTTATTCTGCCATACAGCATTTAAGTTCATTATTAAGCATTTTTGACATTTTCATTCCACTGTAATTATTATGGAATAATTTGTAAAGGGGTACAATGGAGCTACAGGCGCACTTGCAGAATCTTGATATTGAAGAAAAAAGTGATTTTTAGAAGATCAAGAGTAAAACAATAATAGGAGCGATTAAAAAAAAAGGGTAAAATAACTAAATTAAGTGACTCAAGATTCAAGTAACTTAAAAAAAAATCAGACAATAAATTAAGCACAATTACAACATTTATATATGTGGACAAGGACAAACATAAAATAAATATATGTAGTACGTACTGTAAAGACTCTCTAAATCTTTCATTCTTCACTCTTACTATCACTTTAACACTTGTGCGCACACACACACACACACACACACACACACACACACACACACACACACACACACAGAATCATGTGCACAGGGATACTCACCCTCTCCCTGGCAAGAGATAGACCTTAACGAAGGGGTCTGTATATCCGTTGTTTTCTCTAGGAGCGAGGTTTCTAGCTTGTAGCACATGAACAATCAAATTGCCCATATTCCTGTCATAGTTGATTTGAAGCTGAGGAAAAGATACATTATGAGATGCATAATACTATAGATAGTCTATTCAAATTTAATTTCACTCTAAAATAAGCACTGGATCAATAAAGCAGTCAATACTGGCGTATGTCAGTGAGGCTGATAGATCATAATTTACTATTTTTTTTCTGCATAAAATGCATCTTAAATATATTTAAAAGGAAAAAATATTAGGTTTTTAGTGCATTTTTTCATTTATTTAAATCAATTCTTATTATTTTCTTTATTTCTACACTGCGCACTTCTACAACTTTTCATCCTGCATAAATAGTTTTGCTCGCACATTAAATAAATAACTAAATAACATTAAAAATATAAATTTATTTTCTGTTACAACAGATATTCTAAAATCATTTACATGATGTTTAAATTATGTTTACAAAATTGTAAACAATAGCTGTCTTATTCAGATAAGTAGAAATGGGAATAATGACTTAATCTGGTTATGACAGTGTTTTTACATATTGCACACACAGTCAAAACACAATCATGTAATTCAAATTATTTTTAAAATAGTCTATTCAGTACATATAAATTTGGTCATTGTGAAATTGGTGCACAGACTCACTTGTATTTCACCAGTGATTGGATGTGGTTGTGGCTTCAGAACCTCTGCTGACTGAAAAAGAAAATAATGAAAAATAAATCTCTGTCTGCTTTAAACCTAATTTAGACACAACATTTGGTATATGCTCTATATACAGTATTTGGCATCTTCCTGCACATTTTTACACATACAGCACCTTGCTACTATGGCGTTTCTTGTTGACAGCAGGGGACCCGGGTTGCCCAGGGCTGGGGACCCCACTGGAAGCGGCAGATCCGGTGCCAGAGTGCAAGTGTCCTGCTCTCTCCAGAGCAGACAGCACGGAGGCAGGAGCCTGCTGCTGCGAAACCTTCTGCAACTCTGCAGCCAGCTGCTTTGGGTCGACACCTGGAGAACGCTGACGCTCACCTACAACACACGCACACAAAACAAACCCATTTCAAACTTCTGATCAATACAGACACCTTTTCCACCGTCGGGAGTGCAAGAATTGTGATGCACACACACCATACTAACACACAGATTCATGACCTGGAGTTAAAATGAGTGCTAAGAAAAGCTGCAGGAGAGGAAGTCACAACTTCCAGTTAAAATAGCAAATAACCATTTGTACCTACTGGTTGCATGCATATTAGCTGGACCTTAGCCTGCTTAAAAAGCTCATTTTTGATGCCACTGAAATATGTTATTGAAACATAAGCTTAGCCAACATTTTTATAGAATTTCCAAGTATATTGGAGTCTGTCCATGACCAAGATGCCTGCAGAATGGATGACTGATTTACTTTAAAGGGATTTGTTTTAGTGTGAAAAGCTTATTAAAGGCAGCAAGACATGTAAGCACAGTATGAAGGGAAGAATACAAAATGTTGGAGAGACTCACCAGCTCTAAGCTGAGTATGGAGCTCCAGTTGTTGAGGGTGTTCTGTGTTGGAGAGCATGTTTAGATCTCTAAACAGCAGTCAAGATAACAAATATATTAGCATATTGGCTTAAAGGCCAAAAACTGCAATATAATACATACTTTATAGTTAAATCAATATTTAAATGATATGCCCTTACAAAAAAAGCACTGTACTACCATTGTACAGTGAGGTGCCTTGCTCCTTTTTTACATTTATCAAAATGAATACTTTTAAAACACTTTTAATGATTTGAAATTATTCAGCAATTACACATTAAATTGATCAAATGTGACAGTAAAGACTCTTACATTGTTACAAAAATTATCATGGTTTCAACAAAAATATTAAGCAGAGCAAATGTTTTCAATAGAGGAATTTTGAGTGATTTCTGAGTGACGCTGAAGACTGTAGTAATGGTTGCTGAAAATTCAGTTTTGCCACAGGAAAATATGACACGATCAAATATATTCCATTAATTTTACTGTTTGTTTTTTCAAACAAATGCAACAGTAGTGTGCAAGGTACTACTATTCTCTTTGTTCAACAAATGCGTGGCATTAACATGGTAATTTTTGTTGGTGTTGTTGGACTAAATTGAGTCTTGAACACAAAATACATATTGCAACTTACAGGCGCACACATATTTCTGCCTCTCCATACTGCTGACCCACAATGCTTTGCACTTCTTCATATGTCTTTCCCAGCAGAGAGATCCCATTCCACTCCAGAACCTGCATTCCTGAGGAACACAACACATGCCACCAGAACCAGTGAGTGAAATACATTTATTAGGTTAGAATAGTAAAAACAGATACTCACAGTGCACCTTAGCCATGTCTGCATATCGTTATGGAAAGTATTAAAAAGAACTGTTGTTTATAAAAGTCACCTACTGTATGTTTATTTTTAAAAACCTAAAATCTAGAACCAAAGTTCAGTTTCTGTGCACTCTATTTTGGGGAAATGTCAAAAACTCTTATGATAGATTCACACACAGATAGACAGATAGATGCTATTGTGATTCTGTAGGGGGAATTCAGGAAAAACAATCACTGAATTAACTACTGTACACACATAAATAACACACACACTTTTTCAATAGCACGCTTCCCTGAGCACTTCACTCACTACAAGAAAACAGTCCTGGAGCATAAGAGACAGAAAACAAGTGCAGAAAACAGAGAGGGAAAAAAATATTTTAAAAGCATCACTGCAAACTCAAGCCCACTTCAGGCCAAACCCCAGGCACTTACACAAATGAAAGCGAGTCTTCAGATAGGTCTTTTGCATTCGGAGTGCTTCAGCAGCTGATAACAACAGGACATCATTCAAATGTCTGTTCATCTCCACACAATCAATCCCTTCAGTTTCCACTCAAAAACCTCTCAAATGTTCAGCAAGCACGTCCGTAATATCTCCATATTCCTCTGCAAGATTACCACTAGGCTAAAACCATTCTTTCAGCTTTGAAGTTAGTATCTAAATGATTCATGCATAATTGGGAATCCGATTCGGCTCATTTGTTGAAAATACTTTGTGCTATACAAGTGAACATTTAAAATTATCTCCAAAAAGCTTTAATGTTAAAAATGCTTTAATATTTTCCATTTTTATTCATGAATGGTATAGGTAATCATGGTCAAAATTGCCAATGTGTTACTGATTCGCTAGCTAAATATGGAAGATCCCTGTTTTATTCAATATTAAGCATGCATACTTCATGTTTCTAAGTTGAAGCGCATGCATATGAGTATGCATTGTGCAATTGTGCATTCATTTGACTCTTGGCCCAAATAATAATATTGCTTCAGCTATCAGATATTAAATCTGCTCTCTAGCACATTTTCCACTGTGGCAGCAGACATTATTATACGGTATCAAGGGAAAAGCATACTAAGATAGAGAACAGATGCTTGTGTAATCTGCCAGCAGATTGGTGCTTGCATATTTCAGGGATGCAACAAATAAAATAGATAAAAGATTTGACACTATAAAAAGAAACATTTCAATACTAAGAGTCTTTGCTAAAATCATGAGTTACGAAAGAATAAAAATCAAGCAAGCAAAAACATGTTCAAGAAGCTGAGCTATTCTCAGAGGAGCTCATCTAAATTGACACAGCATGCTGAGCCAGCATTTGTCAACAAGAAGAGCAATCATACTGCAACAATAGCCATCCCGGTTAAAATGAGAAATGGCTTTCTAAATTAGACACTTTTCCCTTTGAAAGAATACTGAATGCTTAAAATGTATGATTTTGCTGATGCTTGCTTTAAAACGCTTTCTAACATGACCTTTAAGAACTGAAAAATGCATGAATGTAAACTTTTTTAAAACCAAATTTCCTTATCGCATCTCTTTGGCTTCATTAACCCCTTACTGTCTTCAAGAAAATTTAACTTGCTAATATTATCAGATTGACTAAATCAGAAATTCTTACCTTCTACAACTTTTCCCATATGCTCAGCACATCCTCCTGCTGAAACTTTGGCGATGTAGGCGCCTATCTCTCCGTTGGTCCCTGGAATCTCTTTTCCACCCACAACTCTGATTCCCAGCCCACTCCCTGAATTCAGATGGGTTCAGTTTAGCTGATGAATGGCCGAGTAATTGGATTCTAATCAGAGTATCTCAGCATCATTTTAAACATGATCTCTTCATCAATACGACTACCACGAGATAGATTACAATTGTTGTTTTGCTTTTCCTTCCAGTAATTTAATTTGCAGGCCTAATTGACTACAATTCGCTGTGTATCTTGTGGAGTAATTGCTATGAAAACATACCTGAGATGGTGTGGTCCTTTGGGTCCCGTTGCAGTTTGATGCGAGTGTGTGGGAAAGGGTAATGGCTGCCTTTCATCTGCAACAACAAAAACAATTCAAGCAAATGAACTATATATATAGCTGAAGCTATAACAGTGCTTTTGCAGATGCAGTCTGGCGTTCTTTCAAAGATGGGTGCAGTATATTGTTTGCATGGTGAGTGAGTAGAACATGTTCCTAGAAAAACATTTGGATTGTAATGTTACTTTATAGTTTAGATTGTGGCTAAACCATCATTGATATTGACTTATAATTGCACAGATTTTGAGATTTTATCGTTAAAACTATAGGTATGTTGTTCTAGGATTGACAAACGTTTCCAGGAACACATCCTACTTGGCAAATTTACGTTCACCCTGTGGGTGCCACTTTACCTGTCTTCTCTCTGGCCCGGCTTCTGATCCACCACATCCCTGGCGGGGTTTGTCAAACCAGTCTG
This sequence comes from Barbus barbus, assembly GCF_936440315.1. Taxonomy (NCBI): domain Eukaryota; kingdom Metazoa; phylum Chordata; class Actinopteri; order Cypriniformes; family Cyprinidae; genus Barbus; species Barbus barbus. The sequence continues at coordinate 25,417,236 of NC_136751.1, forward strand.
TCTCCTCATGCTGAAGGTGATATGCTAGAAGACGGGAAGAAAGCAGCCGCTGTACCATCACAAGTGACAAGACTAGGGCATGTGTCCCACTTCACAACTTTTCTCCCAGACAACCATCCTTTCACCACCCCCAGTTGGGGACACTTCTTTGCTAGAGTGTTTAAACTGACAGCTTGATGGATTTGGGTCAGGGTTTCCAAGAACAATATCTATGTTTCAAAAGGGTTGGACACTAACCTCCCTTCCACAAGGTCTCAAATCAAGAGCAGTTGTTTAGATAAATGCTAAGTGTACTAAGTAGCCTGACCCCAGGGGAAGCAGTGAAAAAGGATGGTGAGGGTAGAAAAAGCAATGATCTGAGACACGTGTTGAGGCATGCACACATGAACATGCATACTGTCCCTTCCGGACTGGGCTACGTCATGCGTCGAGAATTTGATAGAGAACTGCTGTGGGAATGAACCACAGCAGATATACGCACATACACACACCATCATAAAACAGTGTGATGATGAGATGCCTTACCAAATGTCTGATGATTAGTATATTTTCTGTTAGTACACGCTCTAGTACACTAGTTAGCATATACAAGTAAAACACTACTCAAACAAAACCACAGCTTTGTTCTATAACACCAGACTTTCATGAAGCAATTTATTTAAAATTGCAATCTGCACTCCAATAATAAAAAAAAAAAACATTTTCTTAGTGTTTTCATCTTGTTTTTCAGCAAAAACTTTTAAAACATTCTTAAAGATAAATTTAGTTGAGATGCAAAATTGTGTAACAAATCTAAAACTACATCCTTTTAAGCATAAAAATGATTCATGCTGAAAATAGCAGGTACGCTCTTAAAAATAAAGTGTTCCAAAAGGGGGGTTTGTAGCGATGACCTAGAATAACCATTTTTGGTTCCCTAAAGAATCTCTCAGTGAACAGTTCTTAAAATAAACTTTTTTTTTTTTTTCGTATTGTGAAGTATGAAGAACCTTTTGTTCAATGGAAAGGTTTAATGGATGTTAAAGATTCTTCATGGAACCATCAGTGCCAATAAACAACCTTTATTTTTAAGAGTGTAAGAAAACTTCATCAATCAAAGATTGATTTCTAAAAAATGCAATTTTGGCTCTCAAGTAAACTGATCTTGTTTTGTCTTAAGAATGTTTAGATATTTTTATTGTAAAAACAAGACAAAATACCAATTAAGACAAGGATTTTTGCAGTGTACTTGTTCTCATCTACAGAGTCGCAATGCTAATATATAAGATTTGGATCCTATGAGACTGTATATAGGCCTGCTGCTGTTTTTTCAGCTTCTATTTCAAATAACTTTCTTCAAAGACATTGGGAATTCCTAGAATAATTCATAACTCGAGCTAGGGCAGACATGTCAGCACATACCTAAAATATATCAGGCGAGCAATATCTTCTGTTTCGTTTACTGGGTATTTTGCAAAACCTGCAGGTGCCTTGATTACAATACTGTGTAAGCGAAGCATTTTTTTATTCATGAGGCAGCACTACAGTACGCTACAAATCATCATTTAACTCCTAATAGAGTGAGAAGAAAACTGACAACTGGATCTGTCTGCAGGAGTTCTGCAATAAAGTGTTTGACGTGCTGTCCTTCTGCAAGGAAATGTCACTTTAAATCAACAGTGCCTTCACTTTATTACCCAAGTTAGAGGATGCTTTGACCATGGCGAACCTATGGCCTGTGGAAAACTGGCATTCTGGCCAACACGCTATCAGATGGACATTTCTCTCTAATGACTTTTATCCTGCATCACCAAAACAGCACCCTTGTTCTGTATTTGAGATGTCAACTAGTTTAGAAGGATTCCATTATATTAGTGGCATTTTGGTGGGGCAAGATAAGTTCCTAGAGTGTTGTTTTCTAATGACACTAACCTGTTCTAGGAAACTTCTGCTACAGTATGCACACATATGTACTTGTGTATGTAGACATGTATGTGTCTTGGTTGATATGATTAGGCCATGCCAGAGAGACCTTGAGGAAGTGCAGTGATAATGAACACCAGGATGGGTCTGAGGTGCACCACTGAGAAATGCCCGTCACTCAAGACTATGGCACGCATGAAAGTAGGTTTATGCTTAATGATATTTTAAAGGTTGTTGAACAACAGTTCTCACCTTTCACATTCCAGCTAGGACCTCCAGCTGTAGTACAAACATTGCATTTCAGAGAATTCATAGTAAAATTAGCCTTAAAACAGAGCTATGTTTTGCCAATAAAAAACACACTGTTACATTTGCAGTGGAAGTAGATGATGTACTTTTGCAAATATCTAATTTCATGCAATTATCTCATTTTCTAAAAATATGTAAAGCACACACCATTGCAGTCAATATTTTACTCTATAGAGAGCCTTTTAAATACATTCTGCATTCTATAAGGTAGCCCCATAAAAGTAATGATAATTCGATATAATAATATTTATAGAAAGTGCTAAAAGTATACACAAAGCTATACAGGCAATTATTTCTTTAGCAATACCGGCTTTGGTGGTGTTAAATAAATGTCCCAGGTTCAAAACTAACTAAGCTCTATTGACAGCATTTATGGCACATTTGCAGAAACCACATAAAATGTTTAAAAGTAAAATGGATGGCTTTAAAACAGTTTGTACTCTGTGTTTATACAAACTGAGACTACTGAAAGAGCTTTTTGAAACTTGAATGTTGCTTCAGAATAGGTTGCTTGAGAAACACAAATAATTTCTGATATTCTCAAGACAGAGGCTGGGGTTACGTCTGTGCAAACCCAGCAGAGCATTTAGTGTTGTAAACCAATATATATTCACACTTTGCACTCTGTTTGTTTATACCATCTTTACACCTGGCTTATGTTAAACTTCTCAAACAGCTTGACGTTTAACACAATATTACACTATAGAGGGGATTTTAAACAGTTACTTAATGCTGTTGTCTTACTGGTATTGAGAGCGCCATGAAAGCACAAAGATTAAAAATATGTTTTTACAATAAATTTAAATGAAGAATTATATTTATTAGCCAACCCATTTGTGTAATGATTTCACATATTATAAGACTGACCTTAAAACACTTTAATACCTGGGTGATTTTAAACAGTAATACTTGCGTAATGTTCATTAAAATAAAAAGTACAACATATATTGTAAGATATAGTACAAAATACATAAAACACACAAAAAGAGAATTAATAGAATATTCACTGAAAAAAATAGTATTCTTCATGTAGCATGCAAGATGTTTTTAAAGTCCCATTCATAAGCCATGCAAATAAAAACTGAAATAGCAATAATTTATTGAGGATGAAAATTGGAAACACCCATGACAGACATTAACATTACATGAAGAAAATTATTAAACAAGTGAATTATGTAGTAGATTTGGAGGTAATGGAAAACTAAGATCCAGTGAATGTATGTTATAACCAGATTAACTTCTAAATTTGTCTAAACAGACTCCCTTATTTAATTTACAACTTTATATCATCACTTGTCAAAAGCACAAATTTGCCTATATAATTGTCCACAAGGACAGAAAAGGGGAAAATCTAAATTCACTACATTCATTTTGTCCAATTTTGCAATATGAAATATTCTGGATTAATGAAAGCTAGACAAACTAAACCAGGTACTCGCATGAATATAACATTTCAAAATGTCTTCACAAGAAGACAGAGGTTTAATTATGATTTAAATAAATGGATTAGTATCCCATAGCTGCTGGAAAGATAGTGAAAGACACTGGCAGCTAGTAGACAAATTTATATTCTACCAATCAACTGCATAACTGTTTTTTATTTTTTCCCCAAATACAGCACAAAACAAGATGATCACAATCCCATTTATCTAATTCATAAACAATGTACTGCCTTCCTAAGATAACCAGTCACTAAATTATTCTGACAGAATTATAGGATGTTGTAACTTCACAGACTGAAATCAGATCAATCTTCTCGTCAACTGCAGGGCTGTGATAAATAGCACAAGCACTGAGTGTATAAGGAATTAAAATATCTGAATTAATAGTTTTGAAGATCTTCTTAATTGCTTCTATTCTTATATGTATGATAGAACAATAATGGCAAAGTAAACAACCAATTTCCTTTTGCATTTAAGTAGCATGCAAATTCATTAAGAAACACAAGGTAAATGTTTATAAAAAAAAATGTATACAAATGTAGATGAAAATTAAAATTTAAGATGACATCATGCAAATGTAACAGCCTGAAAAGTGTAAAGCAAAATCCGAGATAAAAGATGAAACGAGTAAAGGAAAATATAACATTCGAATTTCGCAGAGATATAAATAATGCATTCAGAGCCATACAAAAAGTGCATATCAACAAAATCTAGGGTTGAAGATAACAGATCTCATAACAAATTTACCTTCGCTATCTGACATGGCCCCCTGAAGGTCATCCTTTATAAAGGCAATGTCTCGTTCATAGCCACTTGTCCTGGACTCCTCTCTCATGTGCTGTTGGACTTCTGGAAGAGAGTGACTAGAGCCAAACTGGTCCCGTGAGTCTGCTGAGATGGGTGGGAGTGGGCCTGCAGATGCTCTGGCCATACCCATGGGCTGACCAACAGGGCTTAGTGGACTCTCCTCTTCAGAGTTTTGTGCAACAATGGGAATTCGACCCCTGCTCTGACTAATTGGCAGACTTGTTGGTTTAGCCCTAGATACGAACTGGGAATCCATGCCCTCACCCTCTGTTTTCAGGCGTAGTGAGGAGTTTGACAAGTCTCTTTTGATAGATAGGTCCAGTCCATATACAGAGGAAGGCCTAGAGGAAGGTCTTGACCGAGTGCCACTGGGGTAGGTGCCATCATCGTGAAGGGAAGACCTTATGGTTGGCCCTAGGTTGAGAGATTGGCCAAAGTTGAGTGACTGAGCCAGGTTAGCGCCAAGAGCTGAACCCAAATATTTCTGTTGCTCTGCTAGGTTCTTCCTAAGACCAAATGTGATCTCATCCTGCAAGAGTCTTGCCCTGGCAGACAGTCCACCAACTGAGCTGGCAGAGGCCAAAAAGCTGCTGTAATCTAGTTCAAGGTTCCTGCTCTCTTGGATGGGTGAAAACTTTGTAATTTTGGGGTCAATTTGTGCTTTTTTATTCTTTAGCTGTTTCTGGTAAAGAACTGAGGCAGGAAGTTGCTTGGCAGCTTGCTTCTCTAAAGTAAGTCTACCGATGCTATATTTCTCAGCTTTGGGGAAATGCCTAAAACTAGTGTCAGAATGGAGATAGTGAGGCAGGCCTGTAAGCTGTTCAAGACTATCTGTACCACGTCGGAACTCCTGCTTAATTTGCTGTTTCAACATCTTCAATTCATATGGCTCCTCCATGGAATCCTCGTCAGCTTTACCATATGAATGCAATCGAGAAGCAGCCTGAAGAGGACCAAGAAAATCCGCCACATCTGCAGTCCGACGAACATCAGCAGTCCGGAGAAGTCGGTCAGCTTTGCTGATATCCTTATCGGCAATACTGAAGCTTGAAGCAAGGCCCGTGGAGCTCTTTGTGAGTTCGCCTATGTCATCAATCAATACATAGTTCCTGGAATTATGGTGATCGAGGTCTGCATAGAAGGACTCAGCTGATATGCTGGACATGGGACTGCTGGCCATGCTGGCTCTCTCTTCCAGGCCCATCCTCAGATCAAGGCTACTGTATTTACCACCGAGATGGGAAACTCCGTAGGCACTCTCTGTGGATGTAGGGACAATTAGGAGGGGCTGGTTGCATACGACCTCATAGTTTGTCGTAATCTTTGGTTCTAAGTCAGACAAAGTAGTCTGACAGGGTTTCTGTTGCATCAGAAGGAGTGAGGAATGGTCATAGCCAGTCTGCTGGGACTGCTGATTGAGTGAGGGCACTGATGAGTAGATGGATTGGTAGGGGGACACCTGCTGATGGTAAAGAGACTGCTGCTGGTACAATGTCTGTTGAGGATACTGACTTGTTTGGGATGCATATTGATAGTGGGAGTATGGGCTTCTAAGCTGTGCATACTGGGACTCAGACTCAGTCTGTGGTGGAATGAACTGGTTAAACTCTGACTGTGGGGCAGTCCGTGGCCGTTCTAGTCCATGACCATTACCTCGTGCCTCTCTGATGTTGCTGACTTCACTATCTGACATGTAGTCTCGCTCTTCTGCCACTCCTTGTAAGTAGGCTCTCTCCCTCTTCTCTCTCTCTTTCAGTAAAGCCTCTTTTCTTCGATTTATACCCATCTCCAGATATCTCAATTTAGCATCTATCTCTTTCTCCTCCTCATCAAGTTCTGCCTGTATCTTACGGAGTTTTGAGGACTCACGTTCAACTAAATTCAGCTCTTTGTCTATGTCTTGGAGGATTTTGGCCCGCGCCATAGTGGTGTTCCTGCACATTCGTCTTCTGGCAGAAGCAGTAGTATACCCAGAGAGGCCAATAAGGGTATCTTCTTCTGGAGGTGGATGAGGTAGCGTGCGTTTTACTTTCTTCTGAGTGCCAACTGGTGTGCCGCTCTGAGAACCTTTGCTCTGTTGATTAAAATATAAAACAGAAATAAAAAGAAAAACAAGCAAGCGATAGACATGATATATCCAGCATGGACACTTGACATGTAATCATTTGGAGAGGAAAAAAAATATATTTTTTTGGTCCTTTAGATAACAAGAAAAGAGTGAATACAAGTGCGGTACTTACCGAGTAGGTTTCTGAGTACTGGTATATCATTCTGTCCTCAGTTGTTGGACTGAGTGACTTGGGGTCAGATAGAGATCGTTGTGAAGCCCTTAATGATCTTGGACTACTGAGATGCCTTGATGAATCAGTGGTAAGCATCTTCTGTGAATTTTTCCCAGGGGACACTGGTGAAACCGGGGAGCATAATACCTTTGGAGATTTGGTAACTAACGATGCTCCAACATCATCAGCTGTCAGGTGTGTGCTAACACTTATCTCAGTGGAAGCTGGACGTCTTTTATCTCTGTCTGATGTAATGTCTGAATCGCTTTCTGTTTGGCCCTCTCTGTGTAAATCTACTGTTGTATCCACCTGAGCCCGAACAGGAGATCTCCTTATTGTCCCTGAATGCTCTGTCTGAACTGAAATCTCTGCTACAGTCTGAATCGCAATACTTGATACCTTGGAGCTTTTTCCCTTCTCTCCATCAGCATATCTACTGGAACGAGACCTGCGTCTGCTCCGAACGGGGACATCCCATTCATCCTGATCCTCATCATCAGTTTGCACACAGCTATCGACACTTCTCCTATTTCTTCTCCTTCTACCAGAAGGAATTTTTTCAACACCATCTTCATCATCTGTTTGAACACCGCTCTCAGTCAATTTCTTCCCAGTTAATCCCACACTTTGCTCTTGCTTGGCTGTATCTAGCAGGTTTGTCGACCACTGCGTTTGATCCTTCGTCTGTGCACTCACTGGTACAGGAATGCTTGAACTATACTGTGTAAAAGCCCCAGAAGTTGTTGTTAGCCAGTTTTGACCTGTTGTGGAGTCATGGGTGGACACTGCAGATGATGTTGAATTGTCATCCTTCACTGGCCAGTATTGTCCATTATCTACACCGGAATATTTTGTGTCAAGTATGATGTCTGAACTCAAGGGTGGGGACATACCCTCACTTGGCCCAAATCCATATGGGTATATCTTTTGCTCTTGTAGTTGTTGCTGGAGTTGCTGCTGTAATCTATGGATTTGCTCTAGCTGATGTTGCTGCTGTGCAAAGGTTTCTTGCTGAAGAATCAGATGGGCTTTGCGTTCCTCTTCTTGCTGCATTAGAAGTTGATGCTTCATGTTCTGAAGCTCCTCCAGCTCCTTCTGAACAATGATCTGCTCTTGTTCACGGTAACGCTGTATCTCTTGCCTCTCCCATTCAAGCTCTTCAGCTAGACACAGCTGTTTCAACTTCTCTAACTGTAAGAACTCATGTTCAGCCTTGTACTCCTGGCTCTTGCTGTCATCTAAATCAGGGAAATTCGGGGATACCAGCATGTCCAGTGAGGCTGCTATTGCCTCAAGAGTAGCATCCGAGTAGAGCTCAGGGAAGGTTGTCAGGGACGGAAGGAGACTGGCTAATGCGGAAGGTAGGATATCCTTTGATATATCAGACTGTGGGAATATTGATTGGTCTGTGGCTGTGGTGTGTACAAAGCCATATGGAGCAGGCTGATTTTGAAGTGCTGAAAGTGGATCGGTAGAATTGGTGAGACTATTATATGTTGTGCTAAATACTGAACCTGGTTGGGTAGTAATTGCATACGTGGAGGGAACGGGTGCAGCAACCGATGAGTAAACAATGCCATTTGTCGTTCTTAGTAAACTGTTAAAGCCAAATGACGTTCCTTGAGAATATGGAGTAGTGGTGATCCCAGTAAATGCCAAAGCTCTTTTCTTTGAGTAGTCTAAGGCCTCTTCTGTTATGTTAGGAAAACAAAAAATAGCAGCATCATGAGCATCTAAATGAACAATTGCTCTGTTTCATGCAACATTAACTAATAAAACATCAAATGGAAGCCAAAGAGCATGCAAAGATCTTGTCAGTGTCATCAGATTAGCAGGATGCAAAGCCAAAACACTGAGGGACAACACGGAGGCAAATGCATGCATCTGTGTTAAAAAAAAGAACAGAAAAAGGCAAGAATGAAAATCAATACATTCAGAGAGAACATCACAAAAATTTGGGACATAACCAATAAATAATACATTAACATACCAATAAAAAAACGAATCAATTAAGGATACATGCGCACCATCATACTGACCTGTTGACATTTTAGCTGATGTCAAATCAATAGCCCCCTCAGATGCCCCATTCTGATAGGTGAAGCCATTCTTCCTTTCATAACTAAAGAACCCAGCCTCTTTGAAATTACTATCAGATATTGAAGCCTTCATGGTACTGAGATCTTCAATGACAGGTGCTGTGGCAATATCAATTTGATAGCCAATTTGATTGTCTGGTTGTGTGGTCACAGGAGGCTGTGTTCTGCAGCTCCCTGTGAAAGGAAGCCTGTAAATTACATCGCAGCAAACAGTCCGTCTTCCAGATGTTAGATCAACTGGTGTACCGTCATCTTCCAAAACAGTTGTGACTACTCCTGAAGATGAGGACAAAGCAACCATGGTTTTCATTGGCTTAGACGTGGTGAGGTCTACAGGTCCAACTGCCGTTGGCTCTGTATGTATTGGTATACCAACAGTGCCATTTGTGAAGCTCACCGGGGCTATAGTAACGGGCATAAGAGTTGGAGCTGTGCTTGCAACAGCTCTGTATGAAAGGTTAATAGGAATCTCTGCACTGGTTGTAGCCTTAGGTTGTGAATTTACAGGTCTGTACACTATCTGTGCAAGTGGCTCAAATGGATTGTATGTGGTAAGTGGAAGAGGCACTGAAGTAGCATTTCCCAGGTCCAGAGGCTTGTCAACTGTGTTGTTGTTGTTGTAGCCAATTGTAGCTGTGCAAGTAACGATTGTTATGCTGTCAGTTACAACAGAGAGTGTTGTAGTGGGGATTATTTCAGCACTAAGATTCACAATTTCGGGCTGTACAGCAGTGGCCTGTCGCCCACTTGATTCACTTGACAAGGAAGACCTACTTGAATCTGGGGCTGTCAAATCCATTCCTTGGTCAGTCATTGTAACATTGACTTTAAATGTGGTAAGATCTATAACGTCACTAGGGTATTGTATTCTTCCATTCTGTTTAGGCTTTGGATGGACTTCTGGCTGGATTGTGATTGTAGCACCCACAGGTTCAGCTAAGGGTTCGACAGGAATCCTCTCCTGGACAACTGACACAGTTGTTGTTCTTTGTACTTCAGTTGTGACAACTTGGGTTACAAGATTAGGCAATGCATCAGGACGCTGCTCAGTTTTTGAGATTGCAGAGTAGACTTGGCTCATGCTTGATATAACTTTATCTTGTCCACAAATTTCTTGACTCTCAATAGATTTTGTAAATTGGGTAAATGTTACTGGTACTGGTGGCACAGTTGTTGCAAAGGTCACTACTGGAATATCTTGTTTTTGCTCATAAACTGTTTGCTGCCCTTGAAGCTGTGTTATTGGTACTGGTGATGGACCCAGTTCAGTTAAGGCCTCTTCAGAAGCTGAGACTATCAGTACTTCTTCCATATCCAAACCAGGAATATCTTTATTTTGAGCCGGGATTGGAATCTGGGTTATTGTTATTGGAGCAGAATATGTTTTTTGCATTTGTTGCATCTCAAGTTCTTGTTGCACATCACTCACTGTGTAGTGAGGAACGGACTCAGTAGAAACTCCTGACACTGGGGCTAAGGCTACTGGTACCTCCTCTGATGGTTTTGATGTATGCACCACTGAGACTGGAGCCATGGCAAGAGGAGAAATCAAGGAAGGTGTGGGGTATGTCATTGCTGGATATGCTGTTGATCCCATAGCAATGGACGGTGGTGGTGGTGCTGCAACAGGTGCTGCTGAAATCAAAGCAGAAGGTGCCATTACAACATGTTGTGTTATAAACGCAGATGGGGAGTGCATTGTATTCTCCATTGTGATATGAGGAACAACAGTTATAGTCTGTACAGAAGCAACTGGCAGCTCTGGGACCGTTACACAAGGTTCTGTAATACTTTGTCTTGAATCCACAGCTAGTGTAATATGATGAGTCTCTGTTGTGACTGAAGCAAAGTCAGGTGCCATCACCTCAAGGGGCACTGCTGTATTTAAAGCTGAAGTAGGCTTTGGTGGGGCTGCTACAATTTGTGCTGAAATTAATGACATGGGTGCATCCACTGCAGATGGAGCAAACACTCTTGGGGCATCAGATGGAACATGCTGTCTGGGAGTTGGCAGTGATGATCTTCTCATCGGTGCTTGAGTTGTAATGCCCTCAACAGGTGATCCTGGTTCTGAGGGTAATGTTATCACCACATATGTTTCAAGAGTTCTAGCAAATCTGGGTGACAAAGGTGATTTTGGTGATGAAGCACTGTGTTTGGTCTCTACAGGGGCAGTCAAACTTAGTGACAAAGCATTTGGAGGTTCCCTTGTTCTTGGCAGCGTTGCAGAACGAACTGCTTGAACAACTACTGGCTCAGGGCTAACTGGTGGCTTTACGCTCTCTCTTGATCTGTGACTAAATACCAGTCCTGGGGGAATACATACAGGTTTGGGGGGAACAGGGGGTGGTGATTTGTGTGTTGGAGTCACAGCTGGTTTTATATTTACGCTGGCCACATTTGGTGGGGGTTCAGGTAGAGTTACTATAACTGATGAGGGAGTTGGGATAGACTTTTGCTGGTTAAAATCAGCCTTGGGTACTGCGCTATATGGCAATTCTGGTGGTGAAGCTGGAGGAGGTGGTGGAAATGAAATCACTGGTCTATCTGTTCTTTCTTGAGGAACATGGGGTTTTACAGATGTCACACAAGCTGGAACTGTTGAATCATTGATGAAACTTGATATTGTGGCTGGATAAGTAAAAGGAGAAACACTAACAATAACAGGGTGCCCTCTCCCATCTTCAATAGTTGTTTTAACTGCCACATTTTCAAGATTTGGCAGTCTGACAACAACTTGACCTTGCTGTGTCTGTACAACAGGAGAAATTATTTGTGAAACTGACTGTTGTGAAGAAATTCCATCATCTGATCCATTTTCCTTCTGTATTTCCACCATCCTGTCCTGAATATTGGTCAGCACTGATTGAACTGGTTGGGAGGGTGAAGCTACAAAACCAACAGTTGTAGTAATAGTGGGAGAAACAACAGAGACTGTCTTTGCAGCAATATGCTCTCCATGACTTGCTGGAGGTGAAACAGTTGCTGCTTGACCTAACTGGGGTGTCATGTGTGGTTTGGTATCTGCTGGCCTCTGAATAGGAATTTGAATAGAAACACTGGTTGGTGACTGAATCTCTTTTGCAAAAGCAGGAATACTGGATTGAGCAGACAGTGGTGTGGCCACTTGTTCAACAGCTGAGCTGGTCTGGTCTGTTGAGAGAACCTTTGCTGGTATTGAGGCTGATACCATTATTGGAACAGAAATAGGTGTTTGATCCACTGCTGAAACTATAGCTGGAAGTGGGGCATAGGTTAGAGAAGGTACTGGAAAGGTCACAGATATTGACTGAGATGGAGAAGTGACCAGGTCTAGCATCTGAGAAACAATGGGGGTAGTTGTAGGAATCTGATCCCGGAGTGCAGTGGATGACAGGGTAGGCGCTGAAACTGGAGTTTTTTCTTGAAATGGATGGTCTAATGCAGGGGACACAAGATCGGGCATTTGAACAATAACAGAAGTTTGTGTTAAAGGTCCTTTGTGAGACTGAACAATCGGTGTAGCAACTGTAGTAGGAGGAGTTTTTACGTAGTCGACTTTTGGAGGAATTATTGGTGCAACAGTTTGTTTGTCTGTAGTGGCTGATACAGCAGCTGAAAGTGGTTCATGTATTGCACTGGACAAAGGTCTTTGAGCTAAATCTTGAAGATATGAATCCAGTATACAGGATGAAACACTATCGGAAGTAGGGACTGTTTCCTGTGTAGGTTTTGATATAACTGTTGGTTTTGGTGCAGGAGTTGATTTTGGACCTGGTGTTGGCTTTGAAACAAGAATTTCAGAAGGAGTTGGAGTGCCAGCATTTTTTGAGACATGTGGTGAGGCTGGAATGACCGGTGAAGGGGATCCAATAATCTGTGTGGATGATGCAACAGGAGCAGTTGCTGATGGGTGTGTTGTGGCTTGCTCAGACACCAAGTCTGGCATATGAATTACAACTGGGGCAGAAATTTCAGCAACACTGGGGCTAGCTGGAGTAGTTAATTCAGATGCCTGGCCAGAAACTGGAGAGGATGATGGTGCTGTTGTTAGTTCCATATTTGAATCTGGGGATGACACTGCTGGAGATGTTGGTGGAGACAATGGTGATATTGCTGTTTTCTCCACAACTTGTTTTGATGAAGGAATTTCACATATTACAGAAATGGGAACAGTTTCAAATGATTCTTCTGGGGCTTGTGGTTCCTCCTCACTTTGAGGGATATCAGTTGGCTCAGGGGACATTTTTTCTTGTGTGACACTGTCCTCCTCTTCAACTTCCTCTTCACCAGAGGAGCACTGAGTGATCTTTAAGTCAGGAATTGGATATAAAGCTTTATTCCCAGATACATACTGAGTACATGTAGAATCTGTAATATAAGGCTCCAAAATGCATTCAATAGGTTCAGCTAGGTTGTCTTCTTCCCCACTTGAAGGGATGAGTATCACCTCAGGGGAATCATATGATGACTCAGACACGGTCAGAGGGGAGGCAGGAGACACAGGAGTTGACTGAGTAGGGCTTGTTCCTGGTGTTAAAACATCTTTTTGTGCCTTCAATCGCTCTTCATATGCATCCTCTGTTTCCAACAGTGGCTTTGCATTTTTATCTGTAGAAAGTGCATCATTTCCAGAAATACTCACATAACAAGTGTCACTGACATCAAGTGGCAAGGATGTGTTGATCTTTGTTGCATGTGCTTGCTGAGCCTCCTTCTCTTTTTGCAAGATCTTGCTTCTTTTATTCAACATCTCTTCATAAGCCTCATCTGGTGTCATAAGTATCCTCACCGACTCATGTTCAGACATCTTTCTCAAATCTTGATCATTGGTGACACTACAAAGAGCTGTTGCAGCCTGTTCATGTTCTTCAACTAAAGTTTCATAAGCATAGTCCTCTATTAACATGCCTCCATATAATGGTTCAATATCAGGTGGTGTGAATTTCTCTGATGTTTTGTATTCCTGTGCTTTTTGCATCATTTCCTCATATACCTCTTCAGCAGTCTTTAATGGCTTCTCTGTAGCATCATGTGTTTCAGATGATAATGTTCTGTATTCTGCATTCTCTGGTTCAGATTCAAAACTAGGTGAAAAGTCAGAAAAGGAGGAGGACTTCCGTTCCTCCATCCTTGCTCCCTGCCTTAATTTATCAGTTTTAGTCAAATTATCCCGTCTCCTTTGCAAGCCCAGATCATATCTTTCTGTCTTTAATTTTTTTGTGACCTTTCTTAATTGTGGCTGATCATCTCTTTCATCTTCCTGCTCCATCTGTTCACTCTCCTCATGTAACTCATCCTCCTCAGATGAGTCCTCTATAGTGGGAAGGGCCTGACCATGAGGTCTGTGTTTTGCCTTTCTTTGCTGTTTACTCTCTGCTCTTGCCTTTTTATGACTTGGGCTACTATCACTGTCCTCATCAATAGAGGACACAGAAGTAGGTGAAGCTGTTCCCGGTGTGATGCTAGACACCTGAACACTGGATGACCCATCACCCTTGGACAAGTCTTCAATCAGACTCTCATGCTCCTGCGTTGTCTGTCTAACAGGAGATTTTTGTGTGATGACAACTGCTGTGGTGTCAGTAGCTATAATCTTCTCATCGTCATTTGACAAATCTATTTCCACTTTGATTTCTTCTAATGCTTCTGAGACAGGGATGACTTGAGCAGCTTGATCATCTTGGTCATGAGAAGACAGAGAGATATAAGAAATCTCCTCAGGCTCTACAGTAAGTTTCTTTAGGGCACGTTTAGGCTTCATGGAATCATCCAATTTTTCAACTTCTCTGGTTTCTTGCTGTGTTTGTTGTTCTTCTCTGTGTTTTTCCTCATCAGAAGGCAAGTTCTCGTCTTCACCCATGTGCATAAGTTGCCTTCGTATGAACTCTTCGTCATCTCCAGAATTTGAACTGTCTAGTTTGTAGTCCTCACTGCTGGAGGAAGCAGGCCTCACTCTTCTCCTCTGTATCTGAGGGGAGGGTTCACTCTCACTGCTGTCCTCATGGTATTGTTTTACACTGTCTGGTGCTCTGACAGGCAACAGTTTTGTAGCAGTTTCTTTTATGGCCATTTCACTTACTCTCTGTATCTCCTTAAGCTCCTCCTCAGCCGAGCTGTATGATTCTACTGATACCGGCAAGATGTCCTTTCTATGTTGCTCTTTAATATCTGCTTTTAAGGTGTCTTCTTTAGACATTTCTGGAAGACTGCTATCCATCTGTACCACAACATCTTTCTGTTGTCCTCTGTATGTATCCTCTTTAACCTAAGGAAAATTAAGAAAGAAAAATGGCAAATACATTAAATTAATATTGTTAAATTAATATTTTCTTAAAACATGCCTGCCTCCTATTCATGACTAACAATTTTTAAAAAATACACTACAATAAAATAATATAAAACAAATGTTTGAATAATAGAATAAAAAAACGCATTGCTCAATAATGTATATGTAAAATTATACCTTTACTACATCTGCCTCAGTTGGCAATGCTGGAAGCAGAGATATCGGTTCTATTTCTACTTGTGTCTCGTCAGGGACTTTGTCTTTGCCCGTTTCTTTCAAAGTGACCTCAGCAGCAGTAATAACAGCTTTCTGAATCTCTGCAGCTGGTATTGGTTCCACCACAGCTGTCATCACTGTCTGCAGCATATCTGTGGTAGGAATAACAGAGAGAGGAGCAGGAACCACTGGAGTGGTCACTGCTGCCTTTGCAACAGTAGTAGAGATGGTTTTCTCCTCTGCCTGCTTTCCAGGTGATGGTTTTGGCTCAGATTTTGGAATAGGTGTCTGTGCAGACGCAGGAGTCTCAGACAGCTGTGTTTTGGATGTGACTGTAGGCCTGTCTTTTGGGCTGGATATTGGCATTTTTCCCATGTCTCCCAGCTTCCCAGCTAGAGCTCTCTGTGTTTGACAATTCAAGCACAACCATTCAGCCTGGAAAAAAGACACATACAATGAGATTTGATAAATATACTGTAGAAAATAATCTTTAATTTAAACGATATTAAGAAAATATCTCAGAAATAAAGACATCCTATTAATTTAGTGTCACCAAATATTCTGATGGTCCTTATAGCTGCACCATAATATTGACCCCCCCCTCCCAATTAAATATGTTTGAATGTTTGAATATGTTTAAACATTAGGGCATTTAATTTATTGAAAGATTGCAGAGGATACCAATCAAATGCACAATAAATACACAGTCCACAGCCATTTTACAAAGGCCCTTTTCTTTGTATTATTCTGGCAAGTTAAAGCAGCAGTAAAACACCTGTCTCTGTTCCTACAGGGGACAGCGCTTACAGGTGTTTACACGTGTGTGTGTGTGTTTGTGTGTGTGTGAAAGAATGAGAAAAAAATGCTTGCACTGAGGACATGCTATGATTCAAACACGAACACACACACACACACACACATAGAGAGAGAGTCTTAACAGGAGATTAGGGTTTATTCCCACGTCTAGTGACGCAAACAAACCATAATTCATAGGCACATGGTCTGACTTGAACACTGTTCTTTATGATATAACACCCCCTCTGTCTCTTTTGTCATACTCAAAGGCTTATTCACAAAGCTGTGATTATAGAAAAACATTTTCTAAGAAATTGCATTGTAAATCAAATAATTTAAAAAGCATGGGTATGCAAATCATTTCCAAAGGAAATAAATTGAAAGACAAATCCCAAGACTAACTCCAGACTGAAGCTGGAACTTCTTTGCAACATAGCTATTCTATTAAAAATGCTGCTAAATCTCCTTATTTGTAAATCATTTTTATTGCATCTCTCTTGCTCTAATGACATTTTATTAATGAATGCAATAGAAAGCTGACAGATGTATTCTGGATCTTTTTAACATTGTGTACTAGAAATAATAAATGAGCCATAACCAGATGATGGTAGACACATGTAATCACAGGCAAAGAGGATGAGTCAATGATGTAGATTAAGAAAGCCTTCCTCTTCAGAACGCATGAATTACAATAAAATACCAGACAAACGAACAAGGGTTTGACTGGGTCATTACAAAGTGTCACCATGGAAACCAGATACGATTTAAGTCCCCAACAGCACAGTCTGTCTTGAGCCTTTAGCTCTGTACCAAAACCTAGTGAGCTGTCTTCCTAGACAGCATCTTAAGGCACCCTAGGTGTGCTTAGGAAGGCTGAAAGCATTGCATCTATTCTTCAGACAGAAGGCAAAATTAATTTAAAAAATATGTTCAAAATGATTATCATAATGTACTAGTTGGCTCAATGTGGTGTTTATGCTATTGAACTGTACGCTTAGCAACATGCTAGTGAACATGAACATGCAAATTCTACTGAAATCATATGAAGGGTAAAGAGTATGCCAAAAGCCAATTACATTTTAATCCACAAACATAAGAAACGGCAACAGAGTGGAAAAGCTTTGTAGATCTTGTAAATTTGGGGAATTTTATGAATAATTAGTAGCAATTGAGTCACATTGGTGAGGCAACTGCCTAGAGCAGCTTGTTTATTGAGAAAAGCCCTTAAGGGCACTTCTGAGCAAGAGAAGTAAAGCATGAGAAATAAAGTGCTTCTAATAAGGTTCAGCATCCAGTACTTAATACATCCTGTAAATAAAGCAACAAATATGAACATGATATACTAGATAACTACTGGCTTACTATAAACTAGATATATCCCTATTAGAGTGAGATAAATTAACAAACACAGCCATAATATGAACAGAAATGCCCATGGTTGCAAAAATAAATGAGAACAAGCTCATTTCAACACTGGCTATGGTTTTAGTAAAAGGTGCAATCATCACCTCTAATTGTAAACTTGACGGCTTATGCATATGCAAATCAAGAGAAGCCTGATTCAACGCACAGGACCATCAGAGCAGGGAGACCAATCAGGAGATTAATTAACAATAAAAGGAACCAATCATCTTTTCCAGCATGTACGACTTTGTGAAATAATGTCCTCATCACTGCTGCTTGTCAGTACTGTGTATGCGGGCAATGTAGAGTGCTGATCACGGCACATAAATAAAACTGCAAAAACAAAAAGAATGAATTGTGGGTGCTACAAACAGGAAAATATGCAAAAAGTGCTCAATCAAGGTGCTAAACAAGGATGTGCAAAACTACATATTTTTTTAATCAATTACCCTGTGTCTTGCCTGAACTACATGACTAATCTGTCTTATTATTTTGGGATTCACATAACTCACATAGCACACAGAATTTGATTTTCTTATTTTTGCAGAATAAATAGATATGTAAACTGTGGTGATTCCAATAGTGTCGGGATCTAAAGCTGCAGAGTATCTCTCAGTAATTTATAAAATTCTTCCTCTATGTTATCTAAATTATCTTCCTCAACTTGACTTTGACTGCTTTTTATTACAGTAGAGAAATGAGAAAAGGGCAACTGCAGAAGCATTTTCAGATCAATCTGACTACATGCCATGGTGATTTATTCTACAACGAGATATTACTCTCTAAGATCAATTATGTCTGCTCAAGCATTTGGGAAGAAATATCAATGTCAGCGTCCTTGATTAACATAGCCATGATTCCTTTGTGATACATATATGATTCATTTGTGGGTGATTTACACTTCTCTGGGAAAAATGGTTTATACTGCATATTTGTTAGTTTCACATCTTACACTATAGAAATACTGCAACAAGGAGAGGTAAGAAACAGAACCAATCGGTCTCTGATAGATGAGGAAATAATGTTTCACAAGAAAAAAGCACAAACGCCTACATTTTGAGCACATTCTTACCAATGCTATAAAAGATAGCAATCCAGCCAACATAAGAACGTGAACAATAAATTGTGCACTCTGATTACTATGACTTTTTCATGCAATACAGCAGTGGAAGATCACGCAACATTACCCAACATCATAGCTTCCCACCTCACAGTGTTAGTAAGGCTGGTTGCACTTGTTTTGACATTCGTGCCATTTACTATGGAATATGAAATGCTAAAACTACTAGTGCACTGGTACAAACTCCATCTTACAATTTACAATGTTTGACTGACAAAGATTTTCTCTTGTATGTTTAAAGTAGCATTTTCAGAACTTCTGTAATTTTTCATGACTTTTTCAGTTGTTTGTGATGACTAGTTAATATGTATTATTTAGATTTATGTGTGTCTCACAATTGCACTCACAAATAGTAATTTTTTTAAATACTGACTATAACCAAAAATGCATTGACTACAGAAATTTGTCAAAAATGAATTTTATTTGACCTTTAAGAATCTATAAAATTTGCATAACTTTTCCAGACCTGGGAATCATGCTTTTATGAACTCCCCGAAAATAAATGTTTTCTTTTCCATTTCCCACCCTTTTTTCAGCCCTCAAGGGCTCTGCTGAGCAAGAGAGGCTTCACAAGAAATAAAGTGCTTCTAATAAGGTTCAACATTCAGTACTCAATAAATCTAGTATATAATACAACAAATACTAACATGATATACAAATCTAAACAAAAAAAAAACCCTTTTAATACCTGACATCACTGGTTATATAAGTATTAGATACTTATGTATACTCAAGTTTACTGCTGCATTATGTTCTTATGTCCTGTGTTCTTGGCTGTCCTTAACCGTAATTTTATGTTGCGTTGGTAGCATCCTAGTAGAATGACTGTGAATAGTATTATTACTTGGTCCTTCCTGTTGTGCAAATGCATCTCTGTGTCCGTCGTAGCTGCTTTTGAACCAGCTGGGCCTGGCTGAACGCCACGCAAAGTCCTCTTTAATTACACACAACTAGCGAGGACCAGCAGGCCTGGAGACAGGCCTCACATGCGCCTTTGTTCTCAGCGATTAACCCCAGAGAAAAACACATCAGCTCCCTGATGATAAGACTCATAAAGCCTTACAGCACCACAACAAGGCACACTCCACTGAAGGAGATATCTGACCTTTTACCAAGCTCTAATCTGTTAAATCTGTTAAACTTCAACCAGCCAGGATGACTTGGGGTAATAACGAATGCTTAGCCATATAAGGTGCATCGTTTCAATTTCTGAAAGCTATCCTCACTGCAACCTGTTACTCTCTAACCATCTAGACAATTGCATTATTCCTTAAGAGCTCCTTAAGATATAGCTCTTCCATTCATCTGCTAAGGGCAGTGCAATCTGCAGTGCCAAAAGCCATTAGGATAATAACACTTTGTATTCAACATTCACTGCTGCAAAAGTTTGCTCTGTAAATAAATGCATACTAACAGCGTTCCAAGCTGCAGCTCTTTCAAAAAGTATACAATTGCATTTAGTAGTAACATGCCACACATTTGCATAATATTCTAAAACATCTCACGACATATTCCAGGTGAAATAAAACTAAAGACCAGTAAGCATCAGTCAGAGTTTGTTTTATTTTGTTAGCCTGCCTGTACTACAAAGCTGGAACAGATTTGCATTTGAGAAGTAAGATGAATTTATAGCCAAAGTTATATATTAGAGGTGCTATTCCTCCAAGGGACTGCAGCACTGCAGAGCAGCATCTGACACTGTATTGATTCCTGGCAGCTGCCTTTGGCAACGGTTGTAACTGGCTAATATAGTGAGCTTTCAACCACCCCCACAGCGGTACAGTCCCAATAAATCAGGCCCAATGATAATAGAGAATCTTGACCTACTAATCTGTAATAAGCAGAGTGCTCGGCACTGAAGGCACAGAGCCAAACCGTGCCGCCCACCGGTGTGACAGAAAGCAGATAAACAGAGAGAGAGGTGTAGAGAAGTTTTTTTTTTAAACAATATCCTCTTTTTATTCTTGCGTGCCTCAGCAAAAAGTATAATTGAAGACATGCAATTTATCTTGGGTGCAGGTTGAAAGACAGAAGATGAAATATTTCCAATTTCCTTTATAAATGACCAAACTATGCTGAGTGCTTCAAAATGCTATGTTTGTGCCTTAGTGATGTTCTTTTGACTGCTCTCATTTAAAGAGCCAAACATGCACAGACACGCTGTAGGAGCATCTAGAGAGCTCACTGCTTTAAAAGCAGCTTGCGAGAAGTGAAAAAAAGGTTAGGTGCATCTCTCTAGTCTCGCCTCAGACTATTTATACACCCACCGTCTCCTCCAGGGCAGCTCTCCTTTTTGACTCGGCAACAGTTGCCGTCTGCATTCGAGAATATGAAATATCTCTTCCTGCAGCTGTCTGTGATTGCTGCAGCATTTGCGACAGAGGCAGTCTCATGCATTGGGGTGCGTGCAACCTATGAATGTCATTACGATTGTGCAGGTCAAAGATTAGGATAATTAGATTTGTTGCAGTGTAATTCCTGAAAATTGTGCTTGCTGCAGAATTGCTATAAAATCATTCCAATATCTTTAGTAGAAAGAAATGAAAGCAACAGACTTACATCTCATTTATTTCTATGCCTGTGCATTAAAAACATTGCTGCAAGCAGCAATTATGGAGCCCAGCACACTTGTCGAATGGAATATTGTAATGTAGAGTAGATTTGTGGAATATACCTTTTAAGGCTGCACAGATTTGTGTAGTCATGACAACCGCTGACAGCTAGTGTTTGAACAACTGGTTCAAAGGCTAAAAGCAAATTCATTATTGCATTATTGCTTTTGACCTAAAGCTTAGTGTTAATGGCAAATACAGAAGTTCCTTTTCAGTATGAAATCTTTTGTTTCAACATTTAGCATCCTCACTGTTAACTTTGTAGCAATGCTGCAGTCAATCTGAGCCATTTCCATACTAGTAGGTGGCAGTCACCAGAATAATTCTGCTAGTCATTTCAAGGTAAATACATCACAGCATTGTGAAAAATAGCCTCGCTTCCTGATTTGCAATACATTGTTGACCCATATATGCAAATTCTTCGGTATATCCAAAAAAGGAGGAATAATCCAATGAAAACTGTTAGATGCGGTTAAAGGAAAACGGCACCGTTTTTCCATATTCCAATATGTTCTTCCCTCAACTTAGACGAGTTGATACGTACCTCTCCTGTCTCAGTGCGTGCACTTAATCGCTCTAGCGCGCGGCGGCGCTATGCTAGCATTTAGCTTAGCACCATTCATTACTTATGATCCAAACAGGGATGAATTTAGAAGCCACCAAACACTTCCATGCTTTCCTATTTAAAGATGGTTACATGAGTAGTTACACGAGTAAGTATGGTGACACAAAATAAACAGTGGCAATTTTCTGTGGATAATATAGAGTGGATAATATAGAGTGGATGTATAACTATGATCCTAAGGAATGAATGGTGCTAAGCCAAACGCTAGCATAGTGGCGCCGCGCGCTAGAGACAGGAGAGGTACGTATCAACTCGTCTAAGTTGAGGCAAGAACATATTGGAATATGGAAAAATGGTGGTGTTTTCCTTTAAAGTATTCTTTCGACAAAATTTAAAAAAATATATATCTGTTGGGAATAAATTGAAATCGGCAGTTCTTTAAAATTCAAAGAAAAATTATACTATGATAAAAATTATACTATTTGGTTAAAAAGGTAATAAAGCTAAAACGCACACTTCCGGTTCAGAGTTTGGACTCAGGCGGATTTTTGTTTTTGAAAGAAGTATCATAAGCTCACCAAGCAGTATTTGATTAAATAATACAGTAAAACTAATATCCCACTAAACATTGGACGTCGGATAGACGTGCAGATCATGTCTATATTGGGTCCGTCGGTCCATGACCAATTCTGGACATCTATTCGACGTCCAAACTAGGTCCACTATTTGGACGTCCAACCATGACCCAACTTGGACGTCATTTTGACGTTCAACATTTGACCTAATCTGGCTTATTGTTTTTGGACGTCATTTGGACGTCTATGGCAGTTGTGATATACACATTAGACGTGCGGTAGACGTCGAAAAAAGACGTCGCCTGGCGTTACAAAACAACCCCATTAATGGACGGAAATTGGACGTCCAAAATGACATGGAAAAGATGTCACTACGACGTCACATTGCGCAGTGGGATTGTGAAATAATATTAGATTTAATTTTCAGCAGCCATTACTCCGATCTTCACTTGCTCCTTCAGACCCACTCTAATATGATAATTTAGTGCTCAAGAAACTTTTCTAATTATTATCCAGGTTGAAAACAGTGGTGTTGCCTAATATTTTTGTGGAAACTGTGATACGTTTTTCAGTCGTCTTTGAGGAATATAAAGTTCACAAGAACAGCATTTATTTGAAACAGAAATCTTTTGTAACATTATAAATGTTTTACTGTCACCTTTAAATCAATTTAATCCATTCTTGCTGAATAAAAGTACTAATTTCTTAAAAATTTAATTTATGAACAACTTTTGAAGAATAGTGCATCTAAAACATTCAACTGAAAGGGGGAAGAATGTTGCCATCAGGATCAAGAAGACACTCCTCAATCAATGTGCCAAATTTCAGACTACCAGACAGAAAAAGCAGCAGAGGAAGATTAAGATGACTAACAGATACAATATATGTCCACACACCTTTGGCGCTTGGCCCCATAAAAAGATCAAATGTAGCTCCTTGCAGGTGAGGTTATACAATACGAGTTAGTTAATGGCATTAAATTAGTCTAGCGGGTTTTACGTGCCTCTCAGAGTCTCAGTATAATAAACATAATTTATTAGCAAGCAGAACACACCTTGAACTCTTTTCCACGCAATGCACCACTGGGATGATCATATTACTGTGCATAAAGCATCCAGGGCACAAACACACAGACACACTAAAACACACCCACACATATGCGCACACACAAGACTAAAAGGAGAAAGACAGGAAGAGGGAAACTGTGTGCGTGGTGACAATGGCCATGTTGTGTAAACCACCAGAGCTTTGTTTGGTGTTAATAACATGCCATAGAAAACTCGGTCCCATCGAGAGGAAACACAACTCTCTCGGGCACAGCTGGGCACCAGTGTATTACCACCAGAGGAACAATGAGGAAACACCCACCGCTGCTCAGTCCATTACTGCATATAAAACAAAACAGCACACTCTGTTCTTTAAAGGAGACATATCATATAAAATAGAATTTCTTGCTTGCAATAAGTGTTTCATATACAGTAGCTACGTAAACCATTGGAAGGAAATGAAAGTTTAATCTCAAGTACAAACAAACTATTACAATAAAGCTGCTCTAAAGAAACTGGAAATGGTGGAATTTCTAACATCAGAAAAAAAAAGAGATATATAATACCTGGAGAAAGCTATCGATTTGCATTCCCATTCATCTTAATGGCAGTTTGCTTGGCTAGCAAAGGACATTACTGCACTAAGGTGGAAATGGTATTGTAAACTAAATATCACAGATGTTTTTGATGCAAGAAACCTTGACTATCATTATAAATGGACATGTTAGTGGACAAAATTGAATTTCTCTTTAGCAATAAGAATGTCTTGTACAATAACTCAGTATACAACTCAAAGGAACTGAAAGCTTAATCAAGTACAAACAGAAATGAAAAATGGTTGGATTTCTGACATCAGAAAAAATTTAATCTATAATACCTGGAGAAAGCTATCGATTAGAAGTCTCACTCATGTCATTGGCAGTTGATTGTCTAGCGCAGGTCATCACTGCTCTAAGGTGGAAATGGTGGCATGAAATAAAATATCACATATTTTGGTGAAAGAAACCTTGACTATCATTGTAAATGGATTTGTACTAATAAATTGTAATAAATAAATATAAAATGCTAAATTAGTATAATATGACCACTTTAAATATATGGCAATGTATTATAGATTATCACCCTAAACTTTCACCTAAATATATCATCATTATTCTATTTTTCATAATTAACTACTTATTAATAATGTCTTTATTTTTCATTTTTTTGCAAAATCTGCAATTGCAAAAAGTAATAGACTGTTATATGGCATCCAAAAATACACAAGTTCCCTTGGGTCCAGCGATAGCTTTCTTGGAGCCGCTGTCACAATGCTAGCTAGATTAAAATCTAAAGCTATTTTTGGCCAACGGTGTGCCAGATGCGGACACAGCGTATCACTAAATATCTTAATATCACGCATCAACGTTTGAAGCTATGCCTACAGCCTTACGCATGACAGATATGTGAATGTGCATTGTCATTCAAAAGGTTTTTTTGGGCATACACTGTATTTTTAAATTAACATCAGAAGCATAGGGTCCGTTTTCTTGTGTGAAGGTGCAGGATTGTGGAGGCCAGAGTTAAAGGCTCGTGTTAAGGGCATATTACAAGAGACTGACTGTGTCATATCCAAAAGGGCAGGATGACAGTGCAGTGCCAAATATGATTTAGCACATAAAAATACAAGGCTGTGTGTTTCTAAGTGGGCCATATTCTGCAAATACTTAAATAAAAAAATAAAAAAATGAAATGTTCCATGGACTGAATAATAAAAGGACAGGACAAAAAAAAATCTATCAAATCTATTAATGCAATAAATAGCCTATTTATCAACCACTAACTTTTAAACTATACAGAAGCACTGCAAATATACCAACTGATAAAACATCCACATAACAGTGCATACTTGTTCCATAAATTGATATCAGATGATATTATCCTGTAACTGGACCTACAGATGACATGGGTGTACAGAACACCCCAACAAAGTCAATTGTATTATAGTTCAATTTGCCCATCTACATCTGTTTCTACAATGCACGCATGGTGCATTTTTCAGCTGCAAATATACTGATTACAAAGACGTGGCATAAATGTATTTGCACTGATCCATCATTTTAGGAAACAGTGGATCACAGGCGATATATTAGCATGCACAGCAGGCAGAAAATGAGATGCAAGCTAACTGTCAAAACAGAGCTCCTATAGTTTGTCAGAGTAAAGGCACCACAGGAGCATATTTTACCAGGTTAACTGCTTTCCTGACACAGTCAAGTGTTTACTGATTAATTCAAAATTTAAATCTCCAAACATTAGCCCATTATATTTACACTTTCTAAATAACTGAAGTCTAAAAAATACATGCAATGCTACGGTTGTATATGATTTGCAGTGCACCACTGACAGAGAACAGCTGCAGATGGACACAGAACAGACAATCATTACAGAATATTAAATACTGTAACATGCTTTATTCTCGTGCCATTTCCTTCAGTGTGCTGTAATAATCCACCAATCCATAAATCGAACAGTTTTCTCATTAAATTACTTCTGCAATCACAGCTCCGATGAAAGCAATGAACATAGCTTGTTGGGGTCACAAGCACAGGAAGTCACATTAGCATAAATGATGGGTGGCTGACATGCTGTGGAAGTGGCCATGCGCACGCTGCAGATGGCGTGGGAGATTTAGTCCATCAGTCCACAAGCACGAGAAAGACATCTGACAACTCACCCAGCCCCCACACTCATCACCACCTCCATTTATTGGGATATCATGAGGCACACACCACCCGTCTCCATATTCAAACCCTCAAACACTTTAACAGTGTGCTGCAAGCTGTTTCTCTCTTCAATCAGCATGTCATGTAATCACACATTTTGTCCAAACACAGGTATTCTTCCCCTGGATTCAGCACTCAGCACGTTTCAGCATTAGCGTGAAGCTATGCTCTCATAAATACCACTCATGCAGATTACTGCCTCTGCTATCCAAGCTTAGTGTTTACTCAAGGCCTGAGCATCTCACCAAATAAAACTTTGTCCACATTTGCAATGCAGAGGCCATGCATAATTTAAAAAAATAATTTTAAAGTGTCTTGTTTTGCATACAAACAGCAGTTTTAAATCATCACAGCAACACTACTGCCCACTTTCATTTTTTATGCTTTGAATTCCCAAACAGTTTCATATATTAGCAGTTTTAAATCACCAAAGGGACAATAGAGCCCACTTTCATTTTCTAGGCTTTGGATACACAAGTCACTTAATTTCTTAGTTGGGTTTTGTTGACTCAATCTACACAGGCTGTTATTGGCCAAACCTGAAGGAATGTCAATCACTCATTGGTCCCTGCAGAATGCTAATGCATTTATTGGCTCTTCTACTGCATCCTCAGCCGTTGTGGAGTTTTAGTGAAATTACAATCATTTGGAAAGAGCCATCTGGAGAATGAGTGGGCATAACAGAGGTTACGAACTGCATGTTGGAGAACCCACCACTCCAGATTTTCTGTCTGTCAGACTCATGCACCCAAGAACATTGGCTAATTAGTCATCAATACATAAGAGTTAAGAAAGATATCAGACTTAGATATCAGTCAGAAGAGCCTTTCGAGTAGTGACTCCCAAACAAGAGTCTAAAGTACTTCAGTGAGGGAATCAAATTAAATTAACAATCAATGCTTTTATTATCTATTTACTAAAGACACATATCAAAACCAGACCTTCAGAAACAAAGACTTAAGACAACAAAATAATCAATGACTCACCTCAGCAAGGTGAGGCATGGGGTTAAATCCACAGAGATGACATACAACGCTTTTACATTCAGTGCAGGTGTTGTAATTAGGAGGGTCCTTTGAGCCCATGTTAAGATCCACTTTGCAGAGTGGGCAGGTGGATGGTTGAGGTGCACTTTCAGGATATTTTACTAATTTATCCTGTCCAGTTTCAGGTTTATCCTTTTCTGAAGTAGGTATCCTTGATACTTTGGCCTCATTGAGCTGCTCTGGTTTCTTTTCAACAGGTGGTTTGTTCTCTTTTTCAGGAAGTACCTTGTTGGGTTCTGTTGCAACAGATCCTTTGCGAGATGTTGGCGGTGTAGCCTTGGCAGAGGCCACTGAGCCTTTGCGAGAAGCTGGTGCTGTGGTAGATTTACCAGACTCAGTAGAAACGGTAAAGCCTTTTCGTGAAGTTGGAGGTGTCGTGGATGGCTCATCTTGAACAGTTGAGGAGATCAGATTAGACGCCGAGCTAAATAATGAGGATCCAAAACCCAGAACTTTCCCGGAGACAGCAGAAACTGACTGTGGTGAGGGTGACCGAGATCTAGCCTTATCTGTCAGTCCACCGAATCCACCAAAGAACTTTCCTGTGGTTGATTCAGATGGTTTATAAGAAGAAGGCTGTGCTTTAGGACCACCTAATCCAAAACCAAAGAAATTTGATTCCTGTTTTGGGGGTTCAACCTCGGCAGGTGGAGAAGATTTTACAGGAGTGGCTGTATCTTTGGGTGGCTGTTGTTGTGTTTTCGCAGGATCTGGTTGAGTATCGTTTTGCTTAGGAGGCTCTTTTCTTGGGGTGATTGTATCAGTTACCTTAGCATCAGTACCTGTCTTCTGTTGAGGGCTTGGAACTGAGATCTCTTTCTTTATTTCTTGGGCAGGGGCAGCTTTCTTTTCAGCTGCAGCAGGCTTCTCATTAGGTGTAGACTCAACTGGAGCTGTAGATACCTTGTCAACTTTGGATGGAGTTTGGTTGTCTTTCACTAAGGGCACTGGCTGAGGTTTCACTGTGGGACTTTCAGATGTTTTCATCCCTGTCTGTGCCCGTTGTACCTGGCAATTCAGGCAGAGCCATTCCTCAACCTGCAATAATTAAAGACAATTACTAGCAATAAGATATTTCATCCTCTACTCTAATGTCTTGCAGTAGGTTTATATGTTGAAAACCTAATAACTACAAAAAACTGCAGCTTGAACACACATTAATATAACAAATTAAAATAAATGAACACTTATTCACATCATTAACATTGGCTCTGTGACAATTTTCTTTCATCCTTACTTTACATATCTGCAAGTGAAATGCATAAAAAAGCCGGTGAGGTTGAACTGTTGTTGAACTTAGTTGTATACTCCTTAATTACGCAAAATAACTGCCTCAAGTAACACTGCTACAGAATATGTCTTGAGAATTTCAATGGCTTGCCACACTGACATCATGACTACAAATGGCCCCTCCTAAATATTGTTTTTAAAAACAAAATAAAGCAAATAGGCAGTTAGCAGACAAAAAGTAAAATATATACTGTACTTAGCAGTATTCAAAGTAAACATAGACATACAAATATAAGTGAAATTAGAGTTTAATGATAAAAGACTAAAAATGCATGGTGAAATGTCCTGTTTTTGAATTTAACTTTGTTTTTGGAATGTCTAAAAAATAAAAAAAAAGAATAGTTACATTTTATTTATTTTTTCCAGAATGCCAGTGGCATTGTTATGTTCTGTAATATGATGGCAATGCAAGTTATACTGGCTTACTGTACGTAAATACTGTATCTACAGTATAATGGAATAAAAGACAACAAGAATGGTACATGGGTCTTAAAAGTGTTAAAAGTAGAGGTTAAATGTCTTACCTCTGTTTGATGAGGTACTGGATTAAATCCACATTGGCTGCACACTGTTGTCTTGCATTCTGTGCATGTGTTAAAATTCTTGGCATCCTTGGAACCAATATTGAGTTCCACTTTGCATAATGGACAATTGGTCTTGCCTTCTTCAGGAGCAGGTTTCTGAGGTGGTTTGGGTGCTGTTACTTGCTTGATTTCTGCTTTTTTCTCCGCTGGTTTCTCTGCATCTTGTTCTGCATGTGGTTTGGTGTCTCCTATCTTACTAGAGGCTTGTGTCACTGCAGATCCTTTGCGAGATGTGGAAGGAGTAGTCTTAGCAGAGGTCTGGGAAACTATGGATGCCTTTCGAGAAGTTGGAGGTGTGGTGG
The DNA here is from genome assembly GCF_936440315.1 of Barbus barbus. Taxonomy (NCBI): domain Eukaryota; kingdom Metazoa; phylum Chordata; class Actinopteri; order Cypriniformes; family Cyprinidae; genus Barbus; species Barbus barbus. Next base: position 25,446,665 of record NC_136751.1, read on the forward strand.
AAGGTTCATCCTGTACAGCTGAGTTGATTAAGTTAGATGCTGAGCTAAATATAGAGGATCCAAAGCCCAGAACTTTCCCAGACACCGCAGAAACAGACTGTGGTGATGGTGATCGTGATCTAGCTGTTTCTGTTAAGCCACCAAAGCCAAAGAGTTTCCCTGTGGTTGACTCAGATGGCTTAGAGAAAGCAGGTTGTGCCTTAGGACCACTAAATCCAAAACCAAAGAAAGTGGATTCCTGTTTTGGTGGCTCTGCCTGTGGAGGTGGAGCAGATTTTAATGGAGACTTGTCAGACTCCTTTAAGAGTGTGTCAGTTTCTTTGTCTCTCTTTGAATCTGATGTTTCTTTCTTCTGAGAGGATGCAGGTTGTGCCTTTATGTTAGTCTCTGGTGGTTTTGGTGAAGCTGCGACTGATGCTTTCTTTTGGACATCCACTGAAACAGGAATCTTAGTTTTATCATGGATGACCACAGCTTGAATCTCTTTCTTCTGGGTTTCAGCAACATCAGGAACTTCGGTTGAAACTAATGATGCTGCCCCTGGTGTTATACTTTCTGCTTTTGGAGGTGATGCTGCAATGGGGACATTTTCAGGTTGTTCTTGGGTCTTTATTTTTGGAGGTCCTTGTGGTTCCATTTCATTTAATGCTCGCTGTGTTTGGCAGTTTAAACAAAGCCATTCATTGACCTGTAAAGAAATATTAAAAAGAATTCTGGAATTCTTTCTTCCATGATATTGATGCAACATTGACATGAGATTGATTTTGCATGGATACCACTAATGCTAGCAACAGTTATAACAAAATAGTAGCATTCCCTTACCTCTGTTTGATGGGGTGTTAGGTTGAATCCACAGAGGTTACAAACAATGTTCTTGCACTCCATGCAGGTATTGTAGTTAGGGGTTTCCTTTGAACCCACATTAAGATCCATTTTGCAAAGAGGACATGCTCTGGTTTCAGCTTTAGGAGTTGCCACAGCTACTACTGAAGCTTCAGGTACTGCTGAATGCTTTTGCACTTGCTTCTCATCTGTTTTGTCCTCCTTTGGTTTGTCTGTTATAGGTGCTTTTGTGTCACCAGTAGGTGGAATTTTTTGTGAAGTAATAGATCCTTTCTGAGAAGCAGGTGGTGTTGGTGAAGTCTTAACTGAAGTTTGGGAAACCACAGATGCCTTGCGAAATGTTGGTGGTGTTGTAGTCTTTGCAGACGTTTCAGAAGCTGTGGAAGCCTTTTGAGGAGTTTGTGGCAGTGTGGAGGACTCATCTTGAACAGCTGAGGAGATTAGATTAGATGCAGAGTTCAAAAAGGAGGATCCAAATCCTAGAACCTTCCCTGAGACAGCAGTCACTGAAGGCTGAGGGGATCCAGACCGAGCACCACCAAAACCAAAGCTAAAGAAACCCGATTCCTCTTTAGAAGGTTCTGGTTCCTGTTGTACAATCAATTTTGCAGGAGAAGGATCACGTTTTGGCATTTCAGTTGGTTGTGTTGTAGCTTGTGTAGGTTTGTTCTCTTGATTCTCTTTAGCAACTGATGTGCTTATCTTCTCAATAACATCTGGCTTATTTTTTGGAGTCACTGAAATTGGAGTATGTATGAGAGCCTCCTTGTTTTCTGGTATTGTTGGTGGAGATGCTTTGCTAACCTGTGGCTGTGGTTGAGCAGAGGGAAACACTTGAGCTTTCTTCACCTGGCAGTTCAAACACAGCCATTCCTTAACCTGTAGGATAATAATTGGAATTAGAATTAAAATAATAAAAGATGTTCTTGAAATTACACTGATTTGACACTGAATTAATTTAATTAATGCAATAACTGAGCAACTCACAGAGATACAAAGAAACAAATGAAGTACTCTTACCTCAGTTTGATGTGGCATGGGATTAAATCCACAAAGATTGCACACTGTGTCCTTGCATTCAGTGCAAGTGTTGTAATTTGCTGGATACCTCTTTATGTCCACTTTACAGAGTGGACAGGCTTTTGGAAGCTCCGGAACTGGTCTGTTAATGTTCACATCAGCGACTGGTTCTTTGGTCATCTCACCCTGTGGTTTATTTCCCTCTTTGTCCTGTTCATCCTGTTTCTGTGCAGTAACAAGTTTGGCCTCTTCTGCTGGTTTCATTTTTTGTGTGGCTTGTGAAGCTTCTGAACCTTTTCGAGATGTAGGTGGTGTTGGAGTCATCTTAACAGAACTTTGGAACACAGCGGATCCCTTACGAGAACTTGGTGGAGTTTTGGTGGATGACTCATCCTGAACGGCTGAGGATATCAGATTAGATGCTGAGCTAAGGAAGGACGACCCAAAACCCATAACTTTCTCAGAGACAGCAGATTGAGGAGAAGGTGACCGGGATCGAGCACCTCCAAAACCAAAGCCAAAGAAACTAGACTCTTCCTTAGTCTGTTCGACTTTAGATGATGGAGCAGGTTTGGAAGGAGAAGCTTCACCTTTAGACTTTTGAGCATTTGGATTTGGAGTAATTGTATGCTTTGTAGACTCTGCTGGAGGTTTCTTGTCCTGCTCAGCAAGGACACTCTGCTTCTTTTCTGGGGAAGTTGGAATTTGAGCCACTTTCTTTTCTGGAGATGCTGGTGGTAATTTGTTGGATTGTGGTTGTGGCTGAGCAGGGGGAGGTCCTGAGGTTCTCTGTACCTGGCAGGTCAAGCATAGCCATTCCTTCACCTGTTGATTATTAAAAAAAAAAAAGTTAATGAAACCATTAAACATACCTTCTTTTACAAGTCAAAATCTACACAAAATAATTCATTTTTACATTTTCAATAGAGCCTTTACGTATATAACTGTTAAAGATATTGACATATGGTACCTCATTTTGATGGGGATTGGGATTGAATCCACAGACATTACAGACAATTTTCTGGCAAGAACTACAAGAGCTGTAGTTCTGTGGGTCCTTCTTCAGAGTTTCATTGCAAAGTGGACAAGTTTTTGGAAGCTCCTCTGGAGCATGTGGAGGTTTGGCCAGATTAGGATGTGGGTTTTTCTGCACTGGCTTTGTTTCTAGCATTGTTGTAACAACTTGCTTTGATTCCCCTTCAGGTGGTTTTTGTTTAGCATCCTGAGGGGCAGGTGATCCTTTTCGAGAAGTGGGTGGTGTTGGTGTGGTCTTACTTAAAGTCTGGGAAACTGTAGATCCCTTGCGAGATGTTGGTGGAGTTTTGGTGGAGGATTCATCCTGAACAGCCGAAGAGATCAGGTTAGATGCTGAGCTGAGGATGGAGGATCCAAAACCAAAAACCTTATCAGAGACAGCAGTCTGAGGAGAGGGAGACCGAGATCGAGCACCACCGAAACCAAGGCCAAAGAAACTTGACTCTTCTTTAATCTGTTCACCTTTAGGTAGTGGAGCAGACTTGGAAGGAGAAGCATCACCTTTAGATATATGAGTATTTGTTGTTGTTGGTGTTTTGATCTCTATAAGAGGTTTATGTTCCTGCTTAGCTGTAACACTTGGCTTCTTCTCTGGAGTCTTTTCCTTTTGTGGAGATGCTGGTGGAAGTACTTTGTTAGACTGTGGCTGAGCTGGGGGAGGACCTGAAGTTCTCTGCATTTGGCAGGTCAAACATAGCCACTCCTTCACCTGTAGATCATAAGAAAGATTACCACCTATGACCATGCAAACTGATTTACCCATCATTTTAACCTTATCTCTATTATTATTTTTATTACAAAATCTGTAGAGAATAATTTCTGGTAGCAAAACGAGTCTTTATTATGAGATATAATAAGTGTAAAACACAGACTTACTGCAGTTTGATGTGGATTGGGATTGAATCCACATAGATTGCAAACAATGCTTTTACAAGAAGTGCAAGAGCTATAGTTTTGTGGGTCCTTCTTAAGGGTCTCTTTACAGAGTGGGCAAGTTTTTGGATGCTCCTCTTTCACTTGAGCTTGTAGAGGTTTGGATGATTGAGAATCTGGTGGCTTTTTCTGTTCTTGGCTTGGTGAAGGGGTTGGATTTGATTTTGCTGCAGTAAGATTTAGTTTAGTGTCTTGTGGAGCTACTGATCCTTTTCGAGATGTGGGAGGTGTTGGTGTTGTCTTATTCGAAGTCTGGGAAACTGCTGACCCTTTGCGAGAAGTTGGTGGAGTTTTAGAAGGTTCATCCTGGACAGCCGAGGAGATCAGATTGGATGTTGAGCTAAAGAAGGAGGAACCAAAGCCTAGAACCTTCCCAGAGACAGCAGACACAGTGGGCTGAGGAGATGATGACCTTGAACGAGAACCACCAAAACCAAAGCTGAAAAAATCAGAATCTTGTTTAGCAGAATCAGATTTAGGCGGTTCATCAGATTTGGCAGGTAAGACATTTTTCTGGATTTGGGCCTCTGATGTAGTTTCTTTGGAATATGCCAGATTGGGTTTGCCTTCTTGTTTCGCAGAAGCATTAAGTTTCTGATCATCTGCAACAACACCCCCAGTGTCTTGTTTTTTTGGTGATGCAGGTGGAGGTAATTTAGTAGTCTGATTTCCTGGTTTCACAACTGTAGGTTTGGGAGCTCTCTGCATCTGGCAGTTCAAACACAGCCATTCCTTCACCTGTGGGATGATGAAAAAGGTAACCATATAATTATGAGAAATAAAGACGACTATTGTTTCATTTTGAGATATTATAGACTGCGCATTCATAATAAATCAATTACCTTGCTGAAATGTATTTTCAATAATTGTGACTGAGAAAAAAAATCTGTATATATAATTATTTTCTCACCTCAGTTTGATGTGGCATTGGGTTGAATCCACAGAAATTACACACAGTGCTCTTGCAAGTAGTACAGGTGCTATAATTTGGTGGATTCCTCATTATTTCTGCCTTACAAAGTGGGCAAGCCTTTGGAGGCTCAGACGTGTGGTCACCATCTTTTACAGCTTTACGCTGAACTTCTGTCATTTTCTCTTCAGGTTTCTTGTCTTTCTGCTGATTTTCAACAGATTTAGCTCCCTGTTTTGTTGACACATCAGCTGATCCCTTCTGAGAACTAGCTGGTGTTAATGTAGTCGTCACAGGAGTATGTGAAGCTGATGAAACCTGCTGCTGAGTTGCAAGGAGTGTGGTGGAGGATTCATCTTGTACAGCGGTGGAGATAAGATTAGAAGCCGAATTCAACAGGGAAGAACCAAATCCAAAGACCTTCCCAGAAACACTGGAAGCAGCAGGTTGGGGAGAAGGTGATCTAGAGCGTCCAAAACCAAACAAGCCGCTCTCTTCTTTTGTGGATGCAGCCTTTGGTGAGGCAGTAGATTTTGTGGATAGAGTATCATCCTTCTGTGTTGGCTGTACTGGATTTTTGATGTCCTGCTGCTGGGGTGGCTTCTGTGTTGGTGGAACTGCACTAGCCTTATTAGACCCTGGTGTTGCATCTGCAGATAGTGGAGTCTTTTCTTTTTCAGTAGCATCTGTGGAATTAAGTGGCTTCTTCTGGGGTGGAACAGGAGTTGGTGTTGCTTTCTTTAGAGGTGATACTGGTGGAGGTACTTTGTCAGTCTCAGCTTGAGCTCTTTGCATCTGGCAGTTCAGACATAGCCACTCCTTTTTCTGAAATGGCATTCCAATAATCAGTTTAAAATTGAGCACACAAAGCACTACAAGAAACAAATTCACAATATTAAATTACTTTTTAATATAATTTTAATGCATTTTTTCATGCTTAAAAAGTCTAAAGTCATAAATGTTGGTGTTTTGTACACAGTACTAATTAAATGATAATTATAATAATGAGTATAAGGTGTCTTATGTTCAAGGTAAAAAGGCTGCTTACCTCTGTCTCAAGGGGCATGGGGTTAAAGCCACATAGATTACACACTGTGTTTTTGCACTCAGTACAAGTATTGTAATTGGGAGGCTCCTTCTGCAAATCGACTTTACAGAGAGGGCAGGCTTTGGGAAATGATTTAGTGGGCTCTGTCCTTGTTGTTTCTGGTAGATCTCTATCTTTTGTAACTGATACAATTGTTGGCTGTGCCTGACTGACCAAGGATTTCTTATCATCTTTTTTTATCTGTTCTTGTATATTTTCAGGATGTACTTTTTTGTCATCTGAAGGAAGCATTTTAGGAGAGACATCAGATCCTTTTGAGGAAGCAGGAGGTGTGCTGGTCTTGAGAGATGTCTGAGAAACTCCAGAAACCTTTCGTGAGTAAGGTGGAGTGGTAATCTTATCTGAAGTCTGGGAAACTGATGAGCCTTTACGAGAAGAGGGTGGGGTTGTAGTCTTAGCAGATAGTTGGGAAGATGTGGATCCTTTGCGAGAAGTGGGTGGTGTTGTAGAAGGCTCATCTAGAGCTGATGAGATCAGATTACTTGCTGAGCTAAAGAGGGAGGAGCCAAATCCCAAAACCTTCCCAGAGACAGCAGATGCTGCAGGTGGAAGTAAAGGAGACTGAGATCTACCTCTAGACTCTTCAGGGATTACAGAGGAGACAGGGACATGTCCAACTTGGGACTTTCCTTGTTCTTGCTGCTGTGGGGTAGCTCCTTTAGTGGTTTCTTCTCCTTTTTCTGCGACTTTAGTTTTTTCCCCATCTGTATTTTCAATGCTTTTAGAGTTTACTGCAGCTTCAGAATCCTTCTGTGAGGTTGGAGGAGTTGTTTTATCAGACGTTTGTGAAACTGTAGAACCCTTACGAGAGGTAGGTGGAGTGGTATTAAATTTACTGGAGATTTGTGAAAATACGGAACCTTTCCGAGAGGTTGGTGGTGTCTTATCAGACATTTGAGAAGATGTTGAAGCCTTGCGAGAACTAGACGGTGTTGTAGAGGACTCATCTTGAACAGCTGTTGAGATTAGATTAGATGCTGAGTTAAAGAATGAAGAACCAAACCCTAGAACCTTCTCTGAGACAGCAGAGACAGCAGGCTGAGGAGAAGGTGATGGAGATCTAGCTCCTCCAAAACCGAAGCCAAAGAATCCAGGTTTGTCTGGTTGCGGATCAGTTTTTTGAGATTCTGACTTTGGAACTTCTGCAATATGATGTTGTTTCATTTCTTTTTGGGTGGGTTGTTTAGTCTCTGCTAATGTTTGCTTATTGTCTTGTTTCCCTGCCTCTTCTGGTTTCTTATCCTTTTGAACTGCATCTGCTGGAAGATGTGGCTTCTTCTGTGATGCATCTGGAGTGGGAGTATCCATTTTAAGTGGTGCAACTTCCTTAGCGTGTGATTGAAGCTGTGCAGGATGATGTTCTGGTGCTTTCTTCATCTGACATGCCAAACAAAGCCACTTCACCTGTAGTTTTGTAAAGTAAATTGAATTAATCATTTTGTTACTCAAATTTACATTATACAGCATCCCAGACTTGGATTAACCACACTGCTTATTAACTTGCAATGTTCCAAGCCAGATCAAATCAATTAGATTAAAGAAGAGATGAATATTGTAAGATCTCCTGTCAACATAAAACTGTGGGTTCTCAAATTGCATCATGATAGTTAGCATTAAAGTCAGCATGAGCTCAAAATTTACACTATTTATTCTCTTAATGCAACTCACTGGTCTTATTGTAAACAATTAATTCATGTATTTTTTTTTCTTTGAATTTGCAATCTTTAAATCAGACTGTCTAAATGTGTTCTTCTTGTGATATGCTCTCTTCTCTGTGCAGGCATATGGAAGACCACACAGCATTTAAGATCTGCCTCCATTCTGGTATGCAATGTTTACTTTTCACAATCAACAGGCTTTGTCTGACAGTTCAGACAAAGCCATTCTTTCAACTGAAACGTAAGACAAATTGGTTAGTTTTTTTTTTTTTTTTTTTTTTCTTGTTTGATCAATGTTTTACTCAGAAATGTCACAATTTGTTAATCTGTGTTACTCTTTATTTTGATATTCCAGTTTAGACATTCTACTAACTATAAGTAACATTGCAACTATGTCAACTACCAGTTATTAAAGTATTAGTATACTGTCTGCTGTATCTGCTAACACTGTATTTTGATGATCACCGAGCACCCAACAGGCACAAGTACACATCAGCTCGTTCTACTAACCCTAACCTAACAGTCTACTGATACTCTAATGAGTTAGATGACATGTAGTTGCAAATTAATGAGTTAGTTGACGTAGTTGGAAAGTTACTTACAGTTAATAGATTGTCTAAAGTGGCCTACTGAAATAATGTGTAACTTAAAGTGGTTTGCAATGTCCATTCATGACTTTAACAAAACAAAATTCAAAAAACAAACTGTTCAACACAGCGACATTTTCTTACCTCATTTTCATGGGGCATAGGGTTGAACCCACACAAGTTACATACAATATTTTTGCATTCAGTACAGCTGTTGTATTGATCTTTCTTGAGCTCCACCTTGCAAAGTGGGCAGACCTTGGGAAGAGGCTTGGAAATAGGTGTCTCTGATTTATCCTCTTTTACTGTATTTGATGGCTCCTTAGTCTGTTGAAGTGATGGTGTCTTCTCCTCCTGTTTCTGTCCAATTGATTGTTTAGAATCTTTACTAGGTTGAGCTTTCTGGGAACCTTGCATGGTTTCAGAACCTTTTCGTGAGATAGGAGACGTTGTGTTGTTGTTGAACAATGACGGAGAGGCTGTAGAGCCTTTACGGGAGCCAGGAGGAGGTGCTGTTTCTGAAACTGACGAACCTTTGCGGGAGGTTGGCGGTGTTGTGGAAGGTTCATCCTGAACAGCTGATGATATCAGATTAGATGCTGTGCTAAGGAAGGAGGAACCAAAGCCTAAAACTTTCCCAGACACAGCAGAAACAGGAGGCTGAGGTGAAGGAGACCTGGATCGAGCCCCACCGAAGCCAAAACCAAAAAATCCAGACTCATCTTGATGAGGTTTGTCTGATTTCACCTGCTGAGATATCTTCGGTTGACTGAGCTCTTGTGGTATCACATCAGTGGGCTCCTTTCCCCCTACTACAGCTGTTTTCTGACCAGTTCTGGTGGCTTCTGCATTTTGTTTCTTCTGCGCAGATTCTGGAATGTCTTGCTCCTTCTTCTTTGGCACCGGGACTACTTTCTTAGCTTGATCTTGAAGCTCTGCATGGGAAGGCATTGATGCTCGCCGCACCTGACAGGTTAAGCAAAGCCACTCCTTTGCCTGCCAACAAATAAGATAGTTTGAGAAACTCCAGACAAATTGGTTTACACAAAGTTCTTAAACTTTGAGTTGAAATAAAATTATTGATGCAGTTTGATCATACAAAACACAGCAATATTGCTGAATTAGCTGTGGAATTATAATACAGTAAAAAATATTTTATATTAAAGGTATATACTCTACAGCAGGGCTAGTCAACTCCAGCCCTGGAGGGCCAGTGATCTGCACTGTTTACTTTCTACCCTTATTCAACACACCTGTTCAGAATTTTTAAATAGTCCTGAATACTTTTATTAGCTTGATCAGGGGGTTTGATTAGGTTTGGAACTAAACTCTGCAGGACACCGGCCCTCCAGGAGCCAAGTTGAAGAGCCCTGCTGTAGAGGCCACAGCTCATTTTCCAAATACTGAAATATCTTACCTCGGTTTGATGAGGCATGGGATTAAACCCACAGAGGTTACATACAATACTCTTGCATTCAGTGCAGGTGTTGAAATTAGGAGGATCTTTCTTGAGCTCTACTTTGCAAAGTGGGCATTCTTTAGGCAGCGATTGAGAGGACATATCAGCTGCTTGAGGCTTTGATGGAGGTGTAGATGGTGCTTTGAAAGGTTGAGATTGTATGGACTTCTTGTCTGCCAACTGCTTTTGAGAAAGAGGCTTATTTTCCACAGCCTGCATTTTTGTTGAGTCTTGGGATGCTGTAGATCCCTTGCAGGATGTAGCTGCTGTGGTATTGAGAGATGTCTGTGAAACCGATGAACCCTTACGAGAGGCGGGCGGCGTTGTAGACATCACAGAGGTCTGGGAAACTGTTGAACCTTTATGAGGTGGTGGCGGTGTTGTGGAGGACTCATCTTGAACTACTGAAGATATGAGACTAGATGCTGAGCTGAGGAATGAGGAACCAAACCCTAGAACCTTCTCCGAGACAACAGGTTGAGGAGAAGGTGATCGAGATCGAGCACCACCAAAACCAAAGCCAAAGAAACCTGTATCTTCTTTGGAGGAATCTGATTGTGTTGTGGTTTCGGATTTGACTGGGGTACTACTATCTTTTGGCTGTTTTATAGTTTCTTTCTGTGCAGGTTTTTCCTTCTGGAGATTTTGTACTGTAGACATAGTAGTGGGTTTTCCAAGTGCTGTTTTTGACTGGTCCTCAGTTCTACTGGCTCCTGGAGGAGGCTGATGTGGAGCTGTTTTGTCTTGCAGTGAGCCAGCATTAGTCTGTAGCTGGGGATTTAGACTTAAAGGTTCAGGTGCTCTCTTTATCTGGCAATTCAAACAAAGCCATTCCTTCACCTGCATGACCAAAATCACAACCACAAATCAGAATCAGAATCAACATTATTGTCCTTCAATAAATCAATTATGACCAGTAGAGTAAAATAAACTTTTTCTCTTACCTCTTTTTCATGAGGCGTGGGGTTAAATCCACAACGGTTACACACAATGTTTTTGCAATTGGTGCAGGTGCTAAAATTAGGAGGATCATTGGTAATATTGGCCTTGCAAAGTGGGCAGATTTTGGGAAGAGGCAGGGGAGTTTTGTCAACTTTTGCAGACAATGTTGGGTCTGTTTTTGCTTTCACAGAAGATTTACTGGATAGCTGAGGTGACTCAGAAATCTTTGTTTCTTGTTTTTGTGCAGTAGGTTGTTTAGTATCCCCTGTGTTTGAGGTCTGTGGAACAGCAGAGCTCTTCCGAGACGTGGGTGGTGTTGAGCTCTGGGAAACTGTGGAAGCTTTGCGGGAGGATGGTGGTGTTGTAGATTTCTCATCTTGCACAGTTGAGGATATTAAATTAGATGCTGAGCTGAGAAAGGAGGAACCAAAGCCAAGAACCTTCCCAGATACAGCACCCATAGCAGGCTGAGGAGATGGAGACCTTGACCTAGCACCACCAAAACCCAAAAATCCAGTTTCTTCCTTGGCTGTCTCGGCAAGAACTTCAGATTTGGCTTTTTTTTCTTGCTGCTGGGCTTTTTGGATTGGCAGAGTACCATTTGGAGCCTTGGTTTGTTGTTCTTCTAATTTCTGAGGAGGGTCAATTTTCTTGCCTAATTCAGAAACACCTTTTGTTTGAACTGAGGGTGAAGCCATTGGTTGAGTGGTAGGGATTTTGTTGGGCTGTGCAGTCTCCAGCTTTGGAGGTCCTGGTGGCTCCATTCCTCTTAGAGCTCTTTGAGTCTGACAGTTCAGACAAAGCCATTCTTTCAACTGAAACGTAAGACAAATTGGTTAACACAAATTCACATATATCATTCAAAACTTGTAAAAAGTATTAAAAGTCAACATAACAGTACCTCTGTTTGATGCGGTGTTGGGTTGAATCCACAGAGGTTGCACACAGTGTTTTTGCACTCAGTACAAGTGTTGTAGTTGGCAAGGTCCTTTTTGATTTCTACCTTACAGAGTGGGCAGGATTTGGGCAAGGTTTGAGGGCCTTTGTCTGCTTTTGGCATCTGTGAAGACGGTTCTGCTTTTTTAATTTGAGATATTGGTGCTTTGTTCTTTTGGTCTGCAGTTAGCTCTGTCTTTTTCTCTTCTTTCTGACCATCTGATTGATTAGCCTTTCCTGTAGACGTTGATAATGCAGCCCCTTGCGGTGATGCGGACCCTTTGCGAGACGTCGGTGGAGTAGAAGTCTTTAGGGAACTTTGAGAGACTGAAGGTGCTTGAGGGTTATTTGGTGGTGTCGTATAAGGTTCATCTTGAACCGCTGATGAAATGAGATTAGATGCTGAGCTCAGGAAGGACGACCCAAATCCTAGGACCTTACCAGGCATGGCCGAAACAGCAGGCTGAGGGGATGGCGATCGTGACCGGGTTCCACTGAAGCCCGAAAAGCCAAAAAATCCTGACTGTTCTTGCTCGGTCTCAGCCTGTGGTGTTGCTTTAGACACAGAAGGAGAGGGGGCATTTTTTGCTGTCGGTTGCTGTAAAGGTTTAGGAGAGGGAGCTTGCTTTGCTCCTGCTGCACTAGTCTGTTGTTCATGCATTTCCTTTTTCTGAGAAGCAGGTTGGTTGGCAGGACTAGTCTTTGTTGGCTGAGCCATGGGCTGTTTCTCTAAAGGACCATGTGTAGATTCCATCTTTTGAGATTTGCTGTACTGTATTTGGGACTTTATAGTGGCTTGTCCCGGAGGCTCCATTCCTTTCAGCGCTCTCTGTGTCTGGCAGTTTAAACAAAGCCACTCTTTTGCCTGCAAAAACATTACAAAATATAAGGAGTTATTTCTCCACATTTATTTTACAACATGAATAACAAATTATAAAAAATATATTTTATTTTATATTATTTTTAATATTGTGTGTGTGTGAGACTGATTACAATAAAAACAGCAGAAACTTTTTCTGTACTCTGAAAGTGTATATTCATTATTAATATAAATATTTAAATATTTCAAGCACACATAAAAAAAACATGATGTGAATTTATATATTTTGGTTACTTTTAGAAAAATGCTGCAAATGCTTTCTTGAGAATCCTTCCCAGCAAGCTGAAATTTGAATATGTTCATGTCAGAGCAGCCCTTACAACTACAGAACTCTCGGCTATAGAGTTTCATTACCCTGGAATACTCCTACACATCACAGACAACTGTAAAGTATACTGAAAATGCATATTCTGCCAGAGGCCTACAGGCCTACTTTTATAAACACTTTCCAAGCTACAACGATGAAACCACTGTATTGTTATCTCACACCAGCCCTAAGACACTCTTAAATGTGTCACTTCACTCAAATGTTTTCTTATCCTGAAAATGCAAGTTCTAGAGGCCGACAGTGTAGTCTCTCTGACTTTCCACTAAACTAGAAGGCTGAAACAAATATTTTCATATCAGAGCCCTCTGATGACCCATAAAGTCCCATTAGGCTACACAGAAAATCATTTGAAATATTTATAAATGGTCAATGGGCTCTTTTGTGTTACAAACAACAACACAACCATAAAATGTGGATTTGTGCAACATTCAGAACTGTAGTATTTGTGCAACATTCAGAAAAATTGTCTTATTTGCATAAGCTTACATATACACACATTCTGCGCACATTAAAAAAAAAAAAAAAAATCACAACTGACATATTACAGAAAAATCTGCTTCTGCACTGTGTTACTTTGGCATGCTGGGGGAAAAAAATCTGTAAATGTTCCTGTCAATTTTTTTATGATACATTTCAGAGTTTGAGCTGGTGTTAAATATGTATTAACTGTTTTAAACAGCTTTTGTTCGCTCTTTGCTATTTTGCTACAATGGATGTCTAAGGGTTAAATTAAATCCCCTCTGTATCTCAAAGTTTTATTTATTTTTGTGCTGCCTGAACAATTCTCAAGCACACGGCTCATCCTGAAGCCCAAATTTAATCTCTGGAGAAAGCCAGCAGCACTCTTTTTTAGGCCTAAGGAAACAGACCAAATCATTTAGATAATTTTAGCATGGGATAAAAATATACACAGATGTGTTGCATTTGCTAATTATCTAGACAATTCCCAGGTTTGAATATTTCATGATTAAACACTAACCACACAGTTGTGGCCATGAATGAAGGTGACCTTCATATCCGAGACATATTTTTTCACTATTATCTCATTTCAACAACACTGAGCACTTGACACTGAGCACAACAGAGTAGCAGATGCCACTGTAATCTACACCTCATCTCTGTGCTTTTGAACTCTCTTGGAAAAGTCTTAGATGTTATCTCCGAGGACTACCCACTGATCCTCTGTCTGCCGAGTTTTTGTCACACAGCTGGCCCATGTGACCCAATAGCCTTGGAGTCACCTTGCGAGGCTACACATAAACTCTGAATGGTTCATTACAGAGTCAAGTGTCTTTTGTGCTCAACACATCTTAAAAGATGAAATGGCCATTTAGGGGCCAAACTGGCATGCTCAAGACTTCCAGATGATGACAATAGAGATGGTAAGGGCTCTCTGGGGGACATACATTATTACAGCAACTTCACTGCTAAGACTAAACACATTGTTTGCCTTTGCTTGACTATACCAGTCCCTAAATATAAAACCTGATTGCCAAGACACAAAAGTTAGTCTGTGTTTTGGAAAACCTATAGTTGCAAACACAAACATCATTAATGCTAGAATTTTAGATGTATGATATTTGTAAAAAGTGTATGTTTATGGCCTCAAGAAAAATATTGATCCCAGCATGCCAGAAAGTAACCAACTCAACTTAATATTAAACATGATGAAAGTGATTTCAAATGTTTTGCTGACTTCAGCCACACTAAATCTCTCTCCAAAACCTTGCCCTCAAAAGACATATTGGCTAAATTTGTAATGGCATTGCAGCATATTATTCTAAATACAGAGAGTGTTTTCTAGTTTTTTTTTGACTGATTTTACAAAAAAAGAAAACATAAATCAAATAAGCGAAAAAATTTTCAGGACATCTATTTCAGTGATGTATCTGTTAGTACATAGTTTTATGTGGGGTATTTCAAATAAAAAGTTAATCTATACTTGTTAACTAATTTACAAACAAAATTAGGTGATAAAAAGGGAAACCAGCAACAGTGGTAAGACGTCTTCAAAATAAAAGACATGAATTCCCTAGGACTTCAAATTAAAAGACATGAATGCCTGAAAACAATGACCAACAAAATGGTTACAATGAAACAGTAGATCTAACAATTTCAATTGTGAAAGGAAAATCATAAATCCCCTTGGATCAAAACACAACACTAAAGCCCACAAGATCGACATGAATGAACCTTCCTCATCAAGACTATCTTGATGGCTTTGCTGGGTCTGGAAAGTGACTAAAGGCAACACAATGCATGGAAAGCTGGGAGGTAAAATAGACAAGCCACTAACTGCAATGTTTGACCCAGATAGATCATTAAACCTCATAACACAAGTCACTAAGCACAGAATGTCTATTCATTCATAACATCTATTTATTAACCAAAGCCCTAATGGATCTGTGAATCACTCTAATGCATAACTAAAAAAGAAAGAAACAGTGTGAAATTGCACATTGATGTTTTCGTTTTTGCCTTGAGAGTCATGCACTTTATTTTTGTAAGTTTAGGCAGGGAGTAGTCTGAGGTAATTGAGAATCAAGGCACATTTTGTCTCTCACACAGCCATTTTCGGTCTGCCTTCCACAAGACTGCCTCCACACAAACCAAAGACACTAGAAAATACATCCATCTTTTACAACAGAATCACTGGAATCACTGAGAACATGTCCTCTGAAATTGCTCTTGACATTTTCTGTCCACAGTTCATTGCACAAACCATAATGTGAACCTACTGCAAGAAAATGCATTCATCTGTTTCTTACCTCTGTTTGATGAGGCACAGGATTAAATCCGCACTGATTACACACGGTGGCCTTGCATTCAGTGCAGGTACTGTAGTTGGGAGGATCTCTTCTCAGGCTTGCCTTGCAGAGTGGACAGGCTTTGGGAGGAGGTTTTGGGCTTTGATCTAATTTAGTGGCCTGAGCAGATGAGGATTCCTTTGTTGTCATTGTTTTTTGAGTGTCTTGGGGTTTACTTTGTTGCTGTTGCATTTTTCCCTCCTGTGTCTGTGATTTAGGAACACTGATGGAGCCCTTAGTGGCCTCTGAGCCTTTTCTTGAGGAGGGGGGTGTGGAAGTCTTGGCAGAGGTTTGGGAAATGGTGGAACCTTTTCGAGAGGTTGGTGGGGTTGTGGAAGGCTCATCCTGGACAGCTGAAATCAAATTGGATGCTGAGCTAAGGAATGAAGAACCAAAGCCTAAAACCTTTCCAGAAACAGAAGAGGCACCAGGCTGTGGAGAAGGAGAGCGGGATCGAGCGCCACCAAAACCGAAACCAAAGAAACTGGACTCTTCTTCTTTTTTAGGGGGCTCAGTCTTTGATGGTGTCTCAGTTTTGGCAGGAGGAGCACCTTTTGTCGTCTGTTGTAGAGGAGGTTTTTGTTGTGACGTTTGCTGCGAAGGATGAGCTGCACTTGTACTGGACTGGCTTGATGGTTTCTGACCCTCTGTTGGTTTGGTTGGCTGGCTGGCAGATGGGGGCATCTGCTTACTATGAGGAGTGTTTTTCTTTGCAGGGTTCTGTGATGGTATGGAGTCCTTGGGCTGTGGCTGGGCTTTTAGCGTAGGAGGTCCGCTGTTTTCTGTCCCCCCCAGAGCTCTCTGCATCTGGCAATTCAGGCAAAGCCACTCCTTAGCCTGTGTATATGGAGGATACACAATTGTTATACAATTGCTGGTTTTCAACTTAACAAAAAGTTCAAATTAATCAGTTGTTTTGCATTGTTCCGCACAGAAAGACAATTTTATACAGTGAAAAATATTAGGATTACTTATTCATTGTTGCATTGATGAAAAACTCTATTTACTTCTTTAGTGAATGGTGATAAATAATTGTGAAAAATATGAGCTTTTGGGGAAAAATAAAAATTGTCAAAGAGTTAAAACCATCACAGTCCAATAAAACATGCTTCAGAGACAGTGGACTCTGGACTGAAACACATGATGGTGGACCTTCATTTGAAAAGTGACATGTAAATCTAGAGAGGTCTATTATGCAATGCATAGAGATAAAGATCTTGTTTCTTTTCCTTTTTAATAATAATAAAAAAAAAACTTAAAATGAGGCATGTATATTGTATACTACTGCTTTATGTATCATGCTAATACAGATAAAACTAAATGAGTTGGGAATTTACACTCACGGTTGCATCTGGAGGACTGAATCCACACATGTTGCAGACCATTGATTTACACTGTGTGCAGGTGTTATGGTTGGGTGAGTCCTTGGACTTAAGATTGAGTTCTGTATTTTTACAGACTGGACAGAGGGATTTCACCCCAGCTCCAGGTCCACCTTTCATCTGAGGCTCTGCTGAAGGAGGCCTTGAGCCAAAGGCACCTCCTGGATGAGACCCAGGTCCACTCGGGCCTTGTTGTTGAGGTCCACCTTTCCCAACACCCTGCTTAGGAGATCCACCCCCACCTGCTCCTTGTTGCAATCCTCCCCTGCCTGCTCCCTGTTGTGGAGGACCTCCCCTCCCAGCTCCTTGCTGTACAGGACTTCCCCGTCCAGCTCCTTGGGGTTGAGATCCACCCCGTCCAGCTCCTTGGGGTTGAGATCCACCCCGTCCAGCTCCTTGGCCTCCCCTTCCCACACCCTGTGTCTGCTGTCCACTTTGCCTCTGAGGCCCCTGTGAGGCTGGTTGGCCATTCCCCTGCTGTTGAGGATCCTTCTGCTTTGAGGGTCCTGGAGGCTGCTGCTGTTGTTTTTCCCCCTCATCCCCAAAAAGACTGAACTTGTTTACAGCAGAGGACATTGCATTTAGAGGATTCCCCCCACTCAAAAAGTTGGAGGAGAACATGTTGGCTGTTGGGAATGGGGCTCTGAAGACTGGTGTAGGAGAGGGCTGGGATGGGGGGAGCCCAGAGGAGGGAGTCTTTCACCAGTTGCAGTTATCCCTCACATTTACCTCCAGTGTCCCTTAGAAAATAGAAAATGGACAATGAAAAGAGAGAATTCATGCATCACTTGTGTTTTTATTGCATGCATATATACAGTATATAATATACATACTAATAGTAAAATATTAGTAGTTCCAGACTCCATAAACAAAATGATTTAATACCATGTTACAATTTAAATATACTTCAGTTCTGCCTAAGACAAAATGGGGTAAAATGAAAATAGTATTTTGACAGAAAGTTGTTATTTTCAGGCATAGTTTAGCCAAGTCGTCTTCTTCAAAGCAAGTAAAAACCTAATTTATGAAAGAGTTGTACCTAAAACAAGCAAAACATTTAAACAAACATTTGTCAACTTCATAATTCATAATTGTTAACTGACATGTAGGGGTTGTAGATGGTAGATGATCAATCTCACAGTCACGATCTGCAGTAATCACACTGACACATAACATCCAGTCAGATAGAGACTCCCTTACTGCCCTGATCATCATGTATCCCCCCTTTACTTAATCTAAAACTATTTTAATCAGCACCTTTTTATTATATAGTTTACATGATCTTCTGTTACCTGGTGTTCTGAATGACATTGTGCTGAAATGCATAAAATATTGACAACATATATGTTATAGACCATACTATAAAAACAATACATTGATAAAAAAAAAAAAAAACAGTCCATGCCCATGGTATTTGATAACTACAATCCAAATTGTGAGTTAAGATTCTGCTGTTACAGTGACAAAACTAATGGCAGTTTGGCAAATAAACAATTTTACAACGCATATTGTTTATCAACATGTGTAATACACTTTTAAAAAAAATCCAGCATGAACAGCGATGAAACACTTAAAATCTCGTGTAAAGCATGACTGCATTCGCCCTGTAATTGACGGAGCGGTTGGACGTTTCCCTTCAGCACCCTGGACAGCGCTCTACGCTCAGCTCATGCGTCACGTCTCTCTGCCTTTCAGCGTGAAATACAACACGCCATACCATTCACAGCAGTAACTCTACGCGGACACATTTATGATGAGGAACTTTAAGGGGTCAGTGGGTTTTCTGTGTGTATTTATTCACAAATGTAGAAATGTTTTGCAGTATACCGCGCGCCATCAATATTAAAACCCGATTGGCGACCATTAACCTGATATCAACGTTAAATTGTCACACTGTGCTCCTCTAACAGCCTACAAACATATATTGACAGATTATTGTTTTTTTTTTTTTCTGCTTCTGCTCCTTCAAAAGCAACATCTATAGCCGTCTACAAAAATCCTCCGTCGGCATATCCGGGTTGTAAGAAAACTTAATGTTTCGTTATTTACATGATTGGCAGTTTTAGTTACACAAAATCAAGATGTTTTTGCTCCAATTGACCAAAAAAAAAAACAAACAAACAAAAAAAACGCTGTAATATTATAGGTTGGTTATTTGATATGAGGCTGTAGATGGTAGATGATCAATCTCAGACAGTCACGATCTGCAGAAATCACACTGATCTCGCCACATAACATGCATTCAAACGGAAAATAAAAGAGCAAACAGTGAGAAATGGAGGTTCCCCCACTGTCCATATCATGATTTGCCCTTGGATTTCCCAGCCTCATCACTAAACCCGCATCCTTCCGAAAGCATTTCCAGACTAGAAGTATTCCTCTACTACAACACACACCATAATCATCCTTCCTCAAAACTACCACTGTGATCAAATGGAAAAACATGATTATTTTCATCAGAATGGCCAGCTGAAGTGGTACAAACAGCATCCTACCTTACAGCGTGCGAGCATCATTATTTATTCTCCCATTTCTGTCTCTCCAGTGCTGTTTGGTGATCGGCTACTCGGCGTCTAGGATGGAGGTTACACGGATCTGAGGGCATACCCGCTTTCACAATCGCCCTCTCTGCGCATGCGCCGCAGATGACAGGTGATCAGCATACATCACCTCGCGAAAATTGAATTTAAAGAGACATAATCATTCGTCTTTGACAAACTGTCCGCTAATAATCGGCTTCCGTTTGTTTGGACATCTGTTAGGGGTTTGTTATCGTTTGGGCAAAAAAAAAAAAAAAAAAAAAAAAAAAAAAAAAATCATTTATTATAATTTTAATCATTTTATTATTAAAGCACATAAGAATGTTGACAGTGTATTAGTATAAATAAATAAACAAAACATATTATTAGCTCCATATTATTAGTATTATCACAATACAGTTTTTTATCAAATGTTTAAACAGGCCTATATTTAATATTATTACCTGTATGATAATGATGATTAATATTGTTGTCACCTAGTTAACCTCTTATCTTACTTTAATCTAAATGTAAAAGCATATAAAGAAAAGGTGGATACTTTAGTAATGAATATAACAACGAACAAAAAATCTAAATAAAAACATAACTTCAATATTATCCACCCCACTGTCAATACACAATGATACTTCTGACCAATAAACAAGCAATTCTTCATAACACATAAATAATTTATATGATTTCAAATGTTTCAATGATCTTCAATGATACTTTAGATAAATGCTTTTCTAAAGGAAACTATACAAAGCCACATAAGTAACCTATATGTAAAATGTAAAAATATGTAAATTGTTGTGCCAGAAAAGATAACCATTTCATTTACATCTTTTGTGCTTGAATGAAAATACATACATACAACCCTTAGGCAACAGTGTGCAACAGAAGGTTAAACAGCGACAACAACAACATAAATAAAAATTATTATTATTATTATATCAGCTTCTAAGAACTGTGCACTGGATGCAAGCTGCTATGACATGCAACCTGGTTTATGTATATTAATTTAGAAGGTCAACTGTAGTCAGTATAAAAGAATGAGCCTGTTGCAATGTCCTAAATCGGTTCACCTTCAAATTCACAGTAAACATTGATGGGATATGACAATCCATGCTCTCACTTGTCTCTTCTACTTTTTCCTCTATTCCTGCTTGTCATTTGTCTGTGCACTCACTCACATGTAGCATCATTCAATTCTCAGGGAGTGAGAGAAGCATGCTTTTTCTCTGTCTGCATTATAGTTTTTTTGCCTGGCAGGATCAGATACGGTCCTGGGAGAATCTAATGTGCTCCACTCTACTGCTAATGGTCGATCCATAAAAGACCATCAGTGCTGCCATGCCAGCACCATTACCTGAGTCTTGCTGCCCCATCCTTCTTCCAGAATGGAGCTCTCAACAGTCATCAGACTTCAAATATTTCAATAACTGGCCAATACAAGATCTCCTCTTTCCTAATGCCCCAAAAGTAACTGGTTGCATTATAATTGTGCATAGTCAGCAAGTTTATTTTTATGCAGTAAATAGTTATGGTTCTGCATTGGATCACCAATCTGTGGCAGTATTTCTAAACTAAAAAGTGTTCAAACCACAAAGAAAGCAAAGCACCGTAAACATCTAATGAAGTGTTAATTTCTTCTTTACTGAACAGTGATTCTTTCCCATGAGATCCACTGATTTTTTTTAAAGCATTACATTTAAAAAGGGCTGTTAACTGCTTTCACTGAATTCAATGTTTGCAGAGCATGAGTGGCCACTTCTCACATCCACACTGTCAAGGGCCAGACGTTCCTTATACAGTAAGTGCTCGTCTTCTATTTTTATTCAGGCTTTGAACTGAGCCAAACTTGTACCTTTTCAAATCAAATGATTTTATTGACACCATATTCTCTCTCTATTTTCCCCCTTTTCTCTAAAATTTCTAGTTGCTAGTGGAGCCCAATTGCTCACTCAAAAGCCAGACTGAAAACCATGTTGGCTCGAGGTCACATAAATCAGGAGTGCCTGGCTTACTGCCCAGGTGAGTTTTCTACAAGAAACATTTGATTCAAGACTGTAGACCAAGCCTGTCACCCAGCAAAGTGCTGAACAAGAGCAGTCTAAACAATCTGCCAAGAAACTACACCACAGATTGCATCCCTTCAGCATCTCTCTGGGGATTAAGTCCAAAACCATAACTGCCATTTACTCCTTCCAATGCAAATTAATTCTCATCACTTTAGAAGAAGCCCTCAATCATTCTGAGCTATAGTCTAGCAATGCCTTATGGAATAATCATATATCACCTCACTGTAATGTGCAGAGTCAGATGATATTGGGAAGAATGTCTCTTCCAGCAAAGTCAGCATGTTCTGAAACCATATCATTAATGGATCTCACCTGCTTGCTTTGAGTTTGAAGTTTGAAGATCCAAAATTAAACGTTTATTCACCCATAAACCAGAGCTCAGAACTAAACCGAGAATGCATTTTAAATTATAATCCAATTAGTGAATTTGATTTGAACTTGAACTGCAGTAGAAATCAGGATGCAGATTTGCAATTCAAATGTAAATGGAAGTAGAATAAAATTAGTTTTAATATTATATAAAAGTAATTGTTTAACATCAAGTCTTTTTGAACCTTGATTTAGAATAAGGCTTTTTCAAATGTTTTACAGTATGATGGTACAGCAGATGGCTAGAACAAGAACAGTAGAACAATATGATTAAACAATAAATAGAACAATAAAACAATATGACAGACAAAACAGATAGAATTACAGATAGAACGACTGACAGAATGATACAATGATAGAATGACAAAAATAGAAGGTTACACTTTATTGTACGGTGTCCTTTTTACAATGTAATTGTATATTAGTTATACATTTATTATATTAAGTTATTTATTAAGTTATTATATATGTACTTTTTATATGGGTAGGGTTAGGATTAGGGTTTGTCTTAGGGTTACTGCATGTAATTATGCATAATTTATTGTTACCTTAAAATAAAGTGTTACCAAATAGAATGATAGATGTAATAATAGAATTACAGATATAATAATAAATAGACAGATAGAGCCATAAATATGACGACTCAACAGATTTAAGACAATTTACAGATTTAACAGATTTAAGTTAAAACAATAGAACAAGATAGATAGATAGATAGATAGATAGATAGATAGATAGATAGATAGATAGATAGATAGATAGATAGATAGATAGATAGATAAGAACAAATGATTGAACGATAGATAGGTAGACAGACAGACAGACAGACAGACAGACAGACAGACAGACAGACAGACAGACAGACAGATAGATAGATAGATAGATAGATAGATAGATAGATAGATAGATAGATAGATAGATAGATAGATAGATAGATAGATAGATAGATAGATAGATAGATAGATAGATAGATAGATATTCCACTGAAGAAATAAAAATCATTGTAACAGTATTGTAAAGGACCATTAATTCTCCCTATCTCTGAAGTGGGCCGTCTCCTTTATCTCCAGCCATAGGGGGCGGTGTGGTCATGGATTACCTGAGAAAGGTTTTCTCAAAAGGGAACTCTTACTAAACCTGAGCCAAATGTTAAACCTGAGCTAAAAACTTTGTTTTGGTTTATTAATGTTTTTTGCTGAATGCTTAATGTTGACATTGTATTTTTATTTTTGTTTTACAAGAGCGTCCGTTACTTACCACATATGCTCTTATTTTGAAGTTGGTAAAAGGAAGTGCAGCGGCGCGCTGTGTGTATTTTGGCGCACTTTCTATGTGAAGTGCCATTCAGATTAAAGCTACCAGGGAAGTGAGATGAGAGTTCTCCAAACTGTGAAAATACAGCTTTAAAAAGGGTTTCTTTCTGCCTTTTAGCTCCTGGCTGATGAAGGGCACAAGCTCTTACTGTAGCATTTGAACGTCTGATAGATTGTTTACAGGAAATTAGGCCTTTATTTGGTCATTTCATATATTTTAAGTTTTTCTCTCTGAATTGAGATCGTCAGCTGTACAAAAATAATTCATAGTTAATTCAGTTATCATTTAGTCCATTTAGCACTTTAAAAGGAGATTGTTGTAATTAAAACAATTTATAATTTATATTCAGGTTAACTAAAGTACAATAAGGCCAGTACAAAGACAATTAGATTGTAAATGTGTGTTCTCATGTGTTTATGGAAATGTATAATTTGCAGTGAGATGTCTAATGTTTGTTTGTTTACTTTCATTTAGCTCTTACGGTGTTTCTGGGAATAAAATTCTTTTTAAACATCAGTCCCTGAGAGTAAACTGCATCTGTTCAGCCGGGAATGCTACAAGTATAGTGATGAGTAAATGATGAATACATTTTCTTTCTTTCTTTAATCCAATATGAATCGCTATATTAGCACAAGGTTAGTGGTTTGTGTTGAAATAATGCATTTTTATAAATTCTACCAACATACTGGAAAATGTTATAAATTGCTTTGAATGAGGTATGTGGTGAGAGACAGAATTCGTCTGGAAACATGCGCTGCCAAATAAAATTGTCTCTAACACAGTAATGTTAACATAAACAACAAATTCACCCCACATCTCTATTCCGTCACTGAACAGACAGAATTCTGCCATTAAAACACACAGATCAAGACAGCCAGAGAGAGCCACGTTTCCCCAGAGCCTGCTTCTGTGAGTGAGCGTGTGTACGGTAAGGATGTGAGTGAGTCGTGCATGGCTTCAATCCCCCATGCTTCACTCTCCCACTTGGCCTGTGCGTCATGTGTTGAGGGAGGGCCGCGTGTGTACGCATGTATGCTGCTGATTGTGTGTTGCGTCATGCGTGGGGAAGTGTAAACACTAGGAAGCTGGAATCATTTTTCCTCTCCCACCATTTGTCTGTGTGTGGGTGGGTGGGTGGATGTCTGTAGACATGGTCAGATTGGATTGCATATTTCTCTAGACATGGTTACAGCACCATTCTCACCCTGAGGAACAGATATTGCTCTTTCAAAGCTCAGTAGACTGAATGGATTTCTCATTTATGTTTCAAGCAAAATCAAATTTGTCTCAGATATATCTCAGGGAGAAATAAAAATATACACAAACCAGATTGACACATCAAGAGTAAAGGAAATAAGAATTTAATGGGGAATATTCATGTTTATATTGAGATCTCACATACTTTGCTGTTTATATGTGTGTGTGTGTGTGTGTGTGTGTGTGTGTGTGTATAGTTGAGTTCTCACCTGAAACTCTAAAGACATACTGAAAGACGTACTGAATAAAGACCATATTCACATCTTATATTTATACTGAATTCCAAGAAACTTCCAAATTTACCATAGTATTAACTATACATCTTCATAATATTACATATTCATATTAACTTTTCAAATGTTTGGGGTTGGTAGGTTTTTCAAAGCCACATATGTTCAGTAAAGTTGCATTTATTTGATTTAAATAATACAGTAAAAACAGTAATTGTGAAATATTATTAACATTTTAAATAACTGTTTTGTATTTTATTTTTTATTTTATTTATTTTTTGTGATGCAAAGCTGAATTTTCAGCAGCCATTAATCCAGTGTTCAGTGTCACAAGATCCTTTAGAAATCATTCTAATATGCTAATATGGTGCTCAAGTATTATTACTGTTAATTCTGAAAACAGATATTTTTTGGGGTGGGGGGGGGGGGATTCTTTGAAGAATAGAAAGTTCAAAAGGACTGCACAGAATAATCTAAAATGACATCTAACATCCTGAATGTCTTTACTGTCACTTTTGATCAATGTTATGCACCATTTCTGAAATAAAATGTTAATGTCTTAAATTAAAATAAAATGTAACTGACCCAAATTTTTGAATGGTATACATACATACAGTATATAGACACATACGTGTATGTAAGCAAATAAATAAAATCTATCTATCTATCTATCTATCTATCTATCTATCTATCTATCTATCTATCTATCTATCTATCATCTAATGAAAAAATAAAAGCCAGTCATTTAATTTAGAACACGTCTATAAAAATATCACACTTAAAATTTGTATCATGTCTTAGATGATCATTAGAAAGTCCTTGCCATAGAAAGTTTGAAAACCCAGCTCTAGTAATTTCATCGGTTTACTGTAGCTTGCCACAGGCCTATGTATAGATCAATTGTTTGTTTGTTTGCGTGTGTGTGCATGTGTTAGAGTGATGTCTGAGGATGTAGGAGCATGTCTTCGCTTTCGGTAAGCTCTGCTGCTCCGCTGAACCTGACATGTTATTCCATCAAGCATGCCTAAACCTTTTGACATTTGTCCTGAAACAAACTTTCTCTTTTTCTGTCTCTTTAAGTGTCTCAGCTTTTCATGCATAAAAAAAACGTAGACATAGATATCGATGCAAGCATGCATAAACACTTCTAAAAATATACACGTACCAAAACATGAGGACATGAACAGATGGACAAGCCCAGATAAACAGAAGCCGACATTGACAAATACACATTCACACGTGCACTCATCATGCTAGGCCTTAAATATTCTTGCTTTGACTCAGCAGTATTCATTCACATAATAAGTGTATATTTGAAGCACACATGCTGATGTTATTAACTGGATGTTGTAATCTACTTATTTACACACACACACAAAGGCAAACATGCACACAACCCTCTCTGCATGTGGAGTACAGCAGAGGGTCAGGCTGTAATCAATATTGTAACTTGATCACACACTGTTTGCCAGTTTCATTAAATTTAAATATCTGCCCTGGAGAGGAAAAAGATGGACCGGGTTGTCAGCCAGAA
This sequence comes from Barbus barbus, assembly GCF_936440315.1. Lineage (NCBI taxonomy): Eukaryota > Metazoa > Chordata > Actinopteri > Cypriniformes > Cyprinidae > Barbus > Barbus barbus. The sequence continues at coordinate 25,472,797 of NC_136751.1, forward strand.
AAAATAGCTTGACAGCTAGTTCACACTGGTCAACAACCCCCATCCCTCCGTCATAAATTAATTTCATATCTGCAAACCAAGCGTGATGTAAAGCTTGCATGTATGATAGTGTACGCTTACATTGTTGAATATAAAATCTTGGAGCCAATAACCTATCCAAATACTCATTCTGGCAAAATAAATAAATAAAGTATAGTTTATAAAAAAAAAAAAAAAAAATACACGATTGCAACCACTTACCTAATTTTAGCCCCAACAAATTAAGGTTGAACACATGCAAATAATCAAAGTCCAGTGTGTTTGACGGCGTTAGGCTGTGCAAATTCCTTTAAAATGCTGTTAAATCCACAATACATCAGCGTCTCTCCTTGTCATCCATGTTCACAGACTGCCACTGCACTGCCGCCACTAACTCTGCTTTTCCCCACCACTGACCATCATCAACTATCAGCCTAAAAATACTCTTAAAGAGACGACATCACTCTCTCTCCCTCACACTCTTTGGACACCCTTCCAGCTGACTAGGGACTGCCCTAATCTCCTGCTTGTGCAGACCAATCAGAAGCAGGCAGGAAATCAGTAGTGATGTGTAGTGAGAGGGGAGGAAAGAGAGAGAAATAGGCAGCTGCGGATAATAGATATGGAGCGAGCGTAGACAAGAATCAGCAGGAGATTATGTACTTAAAAGATCCTGCCCGGTATATGATGGCTTACAGGATGCTGTGGATGGGTTTTTACCATTACCGTTTCAGTTTATGTTACAGAAATCATTATAAACTGCAACTTCATTAGATAGATAGATAGATAGATAGATAGATAGATAGATAGATAGATAGATAGATAGATAGATAGATAGATAGATAACTACAAAACAAACAGAACGCTATAATGCTAAATATATAGACGGAGAGAAATAGAACGCTGCAAAACATACAGAACGCTAGAACGATAAAATGTACAGATATATAGATAGAACATTAGAGAGATAAAATGCTGCAAAACAGACAGAATGCTAGATGTGAAAAAAATCCTGGGTAATTTTTTTAAACCCAAATGCTGGGTTCAAACTGTTGGGTCATTCTATTGGGTTATTTTTTAATATTTTTTACCCAGGTGCTGGGTAGTTTTTCTCTAACTACAGTAAGTTGCTGGGTTATTTTTTTCTACCCAACAGCTGGGTTCAGCCTGTCTTGGATGAAACAACCCAGCTGCTGAGTTACTGTCATCGTGTTTTGCACGATGGAAATGCCCTTTGCCTTGCATAACATAAATGGATTTTATTCGTTATAATACTGAGTTTAATTTAATTTGTTGTTAATCTCTCTAATCTCAGTACTGTTTGTTTATTGACAGGTTTTCGAGTCAGTCATGACATCTTTCAGCTACAAGTGAAACGCATGGCTGCGGTCTGAAGTTTGCAGTTCCCCCACCGAACAGCAGCCCTTCACCGGCTCAGATTTCGGCGACATACCGGCGTGAGAATTAGCACTATTACGGTAAAAAGTGATTACATGGAACGGTTCTATGCATTTAAATTAAAATGCTACTTTTAAATGTTCCATTTTTTATTTCTAAAATGCTTGTTGAACGACAATGTATGTAATGTTGTAAACTATGCTGTATTCACCCAAATAAATTCAATTTGTCTTGGATTTTGTCCACGTGTTCTTGCTTAATAATAAATGTTCATCTTTTGATTATTGCCGTTGCATCTAGTAATTCTCTGTGTGATTTTTTATTTATTTCCAGCCCATTTTAAGGCAGCTGTAACAGGGCGAAGAAGACGTGCGGATCCAAGTGCAAGCTTTTATTTAAAAACAGTCAATAAACAGGCAGGGTCAAACAACGGCAAACAGGTATGGTACGGGCAAGACACAGAGCAATCCTAGGGCTAGCGAGAGTCGACGATCGGCGAACAATATCCAACAGGGCAAGGCAGAGAGATAATCCAGGTATACGAGCAGTAGTCCAAGAGAGGTAGCAAACAGAATCCGAAGGGCAAGGCAAAGGGTTAATCCAGGAAACACGGGCAAGAATCGAAACACTAGAAAACACACAAGGCAAGGCAAGACTAAGACAACAAAGAGGGTTCCGTAGCTAAGACTAGGACAGTTCTAAACGCAGAACAATACTGGAACTAAACAGAAAAACAGAATGGCACGGTAAGGCAGCTAACACTAGGGGAGTTCTATACGCAGAACAATACTGGACAGTCAGGGAGAGAAAGTCCAAGGCTTATAAAGAGTGTGAGATAGTGTGTGATAATTTTCAGGTGTGGAATCAGCTGTGTGTGTCGTCAGTGCAATGGATGATGGGAAATGCAGTCCAGTGTGATGTGTGGTGTGAGAGTCAATATGATGGAGAGGTGACCTCTTGTGGCAGTCGGACGGAAGGCCACGAACCGGATTCGTGACAGCAGCAATATAATAATTTTTAAACAATAGTTAACTTAAATATAACAACCCAGCATGGTGGGTAAAAACATTAACTGGGTCAAAATAAACCACCATGTGTTCTGTCCAAAATTACCCTGCGCTGGGTTGCCAAATAACCCAAGTTGGGTTGTTTTTAACTAGTGCTGTCAAACTATTAATCGTATCCAAAATAAAAGTTTTTATTTACATAATATATGTGTGTGTACTGTGTATATTTATTATGTATATATACATACACTCACATACAGCATATATTTTGGAAATATTTACATGCATATACATTTATATATTTATATTCTTATATTTTATATTATATATAAATATATTTAATATATAAACAATTTTTTTTCTTAAATATATACATGAATGTGTTTGTATTTATATATGCATAATAAATATACACAGCAACACACATATATTATGTGTAAAACTTTTATTTTGGATGCGATTAATCACGATTAATCGTTTGACAGCACTGTTTTTAACCCAGCACTTTTAGAGTGTCGAATGCTAGAGGCAAAGAACCCTGCAAAACAGACAGAATGCTAGAATGCTACATAGAAAGATGGATAGATAGAACGTAGGGAGAGATAATTCTGCAAAACCGACAGAACGCTAAACAGATAGACGGGTAGATAGAATGCTATAGTGATAGAAAGCTAGAATGCTAATTAGACAGACAGACTGACAGAAGGACAGATAAAATGAAAAAGACAGATAGTTAGACCGATAGACAAGGCTAGAGAGACAGAACTCTACAATAACAATGGATAGAATGCTTGAACACTAAACAGACTGACACATACTGTATACAAATGGATAGAAAGGTCATTCATCTGGAAAAAAATTATCTGGAAACATAATTGCAATTGTACCATTTGACTCAAGTAAATAATTTAAAGATACATGCAGTAGATTATTAGAATGGACTCAAATGTTTTTTTCTTATTGTTATTATTATTATTCATACATGCACCATCAACAAATTCTCGTTGAATAAATGAATAGGTTGAATCACAGAGAGAGCAAGAGGGTGTTTAAACTGTAAAGGCTTAACTGACATGGTTTGTTGATGAGATTTGAGGTGAGGTTCTTACCCACGCCGCATCCTCCTGCCACATGTCGTCCTTGATGGAGTAACACAATAGCAAGGTCTAGACACTAAGCACTGTATAATTGACGATGTGTAAAACAAGATGGGCATAAAACCTACCTCAGAAGTCTTGCCCTCGACTCTCAATGTTGTTTTAATGAGTCACACTCTCTCCAGACCTCAGGCATATAATTTTTTAAATGTTTGCTTTGGGGAACGAGGTGAATACAGAGCCCATCATGTCTTCAAGCTGAAAGCAAACATTCAGAGACCATCTGTTGCATTGTGCGCTTGATATCTGAATGATCCATTTTATGGTTAAATGAAAAGTTATTGTGATCGCATTATTGCTATATAACAAAATCTTCTTTGTTTTGCCTGAAGAGCAATTACAATCATAGTCAAGTGAGTTGTTGATATAGTGAGTTTTTTGTTATGGAGGACAATTTTGTCAACCACAAAAATATTGCACATTGAACTTGTTTTTTCCAGATGCAGCCCAATTAAAACACTGAAGGTGCAATTTAGCACATTTTAAGAGACTTCAAACTGCACATTTGATGTTCAAATAAAATCTCAAAGCATTTTCTGGTGGTGCAGTACTGAGACGTTGCTTAGAAGTTCATGATTGTTCCCTCTCTATGATTTGGAATAACAAAGCCAGGTGCGTAATGACACTATTCCCAGCATATGGAGCACCGGGTTAACATCTACACTGCTGAACGCTTTTATGTGACAGGACTGACAACTGCAGCCCTCAAAGGACAAACGGGTGAACGTATCACCTTTACTAATGCTGGATTTAGAGTTAGCTATTTAACTTAAAAACTGTTAGACACACATATTGTTCTTTAATAAGCAGCATAGCCAAAATGAACAGAAATTGCTTTGTTTTAACAAAGTAACTACGTGATTTTCTTTTTAATTAACCATAAAGAGGCATACAGTGGTTAACACATTAAGCTCTCGCACATTTGAGCTGCAATGAACACATGGCTGAAGAAAGTCTCAATAATTTGAGAATTATTTATAATATTAATAAAAAATGGTTGTTGGAACTTTTCTACCAATATTAAACCACTTATGAACCACTTACATGGTTTTACTGCAGTAAAAGTTTAATAACGATTTTTTTGTTTTGTTTTTTGGAATAGTGATTACCATTTGTAGGCTACAGCGACAGTTTTACTACAAATACCATGGTTAAACTACGGTTAGTGTAGCAATTTATAGTTTTAACTAACTTTATTTGTAGTAAAACCATGGTTAATTTTCATAAGGGATAGGCAGTTTTACAAATCTTTTCATTGGCCAAAACAAAAACAACATACAATCAGATTTTTTAATTGAAAATACGTGCCTGTAGTGACATTTCTGCTAAACGATATTATTGTGGTAATGTCCAATAAGGTGGCGATAAAAGAGAGATTAGTTTTATCCAAAACAGACCGACATGAATCTGGTTACATTTTATTATGCTGGCTGTTACATGTTGCGCCAGTTCGTCCGTGAGTGGTGCTAAAGGGTTAATGTTCTATCACGTTTGAAAATGAAGTACCAACTACACTAAACCTTACCAATAATGTTACCAAAAGCAAATGAGAGATAAAAACACATTTGCTTAAGCAACATTCCTGAGCTCTCTGAGCTCTTTACACAGAGAATACAGAGAAGGTTTGCAAAGTATTACTTTACAAATAATACGCTGTGTTTAAAGCGTTTTGTGGTCACAAATCACTTACCCCTATGTCATTCCAAGCCCGTAAAAGCTTTGTTCGTCAAACCGCGTATGCTGTTCTGTGTCAGTCGCACCACAAGGATACGCTGTTTAAATTCAAATCAAAGCATAGAAAACGTATCAGTGTTGTCCGGCTGACACAGAAGAGCTTACGCAGTTTGCGTCCAGCAGATATTCTCCAAAATGGCGCTCAGCTGACACAGTGGAGACAAATTGTTAAATAAAGTCATTGTTTTTTATTTCTTTGCGCAGAAAACGTCACTTCATTAAATTCAGATTGAACCACTGATAGCAGATGGACTATTCTGACGATGCTTTTCATACTTTCTGGGCCTGACAGTGTAATTTACTTGGCAGTCAATGGGACAGTCACAAACCTCCTTTCATCCAAAATATCTTAAATTGTGTTCCGAAGACGAACAAAGCTTTTACATGTTTGGAACTACATGGGGGTAAGTGATTAATGACAAAATTTTCATTTTGGGATGGAGTAACACTTAATAATCTGCCCCTATAATCATAATTTGTGTGAAAAGAAATAGCATTTTGCTGTCTCTAGAGTTCATTTCAGCTTGAAACTGCGGTGAATTGTATGTATATAGGTACAGTTTTGAAGTTTTACAAAAATGTAGGTTAAGCATGTTGCCAGTTAAAGTCCTTGTGCCGAAGACCTTGTGCTTCATGTCCAGGTTGTTGTGGAAGAGAACACGGAAGAAAAATAGCATCACTTTTCAGGTGTAACTTTCATGACCAGGGGAAAAGTTATACTTCAATATCACCTTCACTGGCTCTGCACACCCACTGGGGTGTAAAGTCAGGGAGGTTACTCCAGTGCTACACTGGGAAATCGAGTCTCTTCTCAAATATTTATAGGCCGTCACTGCCACACAGCTGTTGCTGCTGCTACTGCTCAAACACACACTAACTGGCCCGTGGTCAATGTGAACCTGCCTGCCAATCACCACACTGATGCTATCGCATAATATAGCAAAAAAAATACACATTACGTTCATCACTTCAGCAAGTTTTTGTGGGACTAAGTCTGTATGAATGATGTTGGTTGGGTTAGCTGAAATAATAAAGGCTCAAACTCAGTTTGAAAGGAAGTGAATACAATGAGAATACTGCAACTTATTCATTATGATTCAACTGTCGGAAGACTTGATGTAAGACTGCAATGAACCATATTTTCTTTCACAATACAGCCTCTCATGTTAGATGACTGAAGTAGAAGCAATGAGACACTTTGTCCCTGCGGAAACTCATTTTCCTCAGGCCGCACACATCTTGGCCAACCGCTTTTCATCACTTGTATCACTTGATATCCGACACTCACGGATTAAAGCTTTAGCGTTTGAGCTGACCAACTGGTGGGTTTGTAAGAGATGACGTAAAAACAGTGGGTCTCATCCACTAACTGTGCGCACGAACATATTCATGCATAAAACCTGTGTGCAAATATTTCAATGCAGAAATTGAGTCATGACATAAGTTTTTCTAAATTTAAAATCTCTTAGAGGCCTTCTGAAACATTGATAATAATATTATATGCAACATTTTTGTACATACAATATTATATATTTAATATATATATATATATATATATATATATATATATAGATATATATATATTATATATTTAATAATAATATTATATATATATATATATATATATATATATGTGTGTGTGTGTATGTATATATATACACACAGTATATATTATTTTTATTTATTTACTTTCTTTACAGGTGTGTATGTACGACTTTCTGGTTTCATATCTATATATACACATATTTTTCACCTGTAAAATTTTGCATAAAAAATGTCTGTACACTTAAGGACACTTGCCAATATTATTAAAGAATGAGATCCAATATCTTGGTGACAATTTTAGCTGTAATTGTGATTAACGACATGATGTGTCGAGGTGTACAAGCCATGCAAATCTACAAGTCGATGCTATTGATTTAAAAATAAATATTTCCTGCATTGTGTCTCCCTGTATATTTTGAGCTGTCAACATGTGTTTGCTGTCCCAGTAACAGATGTTATGGAGCAAAGGTCATGATTATGCAATGTGCGTACACGAGTATGTGAGATTACAGAGCGGAATTGAAGACATGAATAGACACACGGCAGGTTATTACTCTCAGATTAAACACATTCCAGCCTGACAGCAGTTTGGTTAAGCTTCTCCTATTGTACAGAGCGTAACAGAGCAGGGGTCATGAAGAAAAACGAGGCATACAATGTGATATACTGGAGGACGCCACTTATTCCTACAAGGGCAAAAGGGCTTGGCCTTCTGTTGAAGACCACTGATTTTGTCCCATCATTTTAAGATCTATATTTTAGACCATTGTTTCATAATTTCATTTTTGAGCCCTCTAATTTCAGAAATAATCTACACATCTTCTTCAACCCTTTCAAATTAAAGGCCTGAAATGCTCTGGACTCATCACTTAATTTCTCTCACCATTCTAATGGCATCTGGGTTGCCAGATTTCCAGGACAAAGATTTTAAAATAAAATCAAAACTAGTCTAAAACCAAAACTCAAACCATAAAACTTCCAAACCAAATACAAAAGAACCTAGATTATGCATTTTCAGATTATAAGGTAGCTCTCTCAGAAATGATGAAAGCAGAAGGCATCAATTCAAAGCTGAGCTGAAAAACCAGCATCATCATTGCCAAATGTCAAATGCTCAAGCTTTGAGAAGAGAAATTAGGCCACAGAATAGTTTAAAAGTAGCCTAATTCTGCAGGAAAACCACAGACTTGGCGACACTGTGCTGCATGACCCACTAATCACATTGCATTACTCTTTCTTCAAAGATGTCCCACAGGACTCTGTATTCAGCCCTTTAATATTCTCCATTTCCACCAAATTACTCAGTTCTCAAAGCTGCATGGCTTCATTTTTCTATTATACACGAACAGCATGCAACATTACTCCAATCATCCAGTTTTTTTTTTCTACGTGATCTCTGTGATGTCAGTCTGTTTCTCAAAACATCTTGACCTGAATGACAAAAATCCATGTCACCCCTAGTGACATCCTCCTCAGATTAAACTCTCTTCATCTTACCTGAAGGTCACACAGGTCCCCCTGGATATAGAAAAACCACTGCATGACCAACTCACATTACAATCCTGCTGTTTCATGCTTCACAACTTAAAAAAAAAAAATAGTCCCAGCTCCTCAGTTTGGCTTGAGGTATTTCATGACCACATAACTTGTTGGCTTACCTAAAATTGCAACCACCATCCATGTTAAAACTACAGAACACATTACACCTTTGCTCAGGTTCTCTCACTGACTAAATGAAGTGTCTTAAAATAATAATAATCCTCTATTATTCTAAAGTGCAGTCAACAATGTAGCTACATGCTTTCTGTAATCTTAAACCATTCTGCAGACTCCACAGTACTGCTGCAATTAGTTACATAGTCATCGAAAATAAAAAAAGACAATTTTATGTATAATATATTTTTTGGCCATATATTGTAAATGTATAAATATTTGCATTTATTATTGTATTTAAATGATTTTTTGGTAAGTTATAAGTGCATTGAAGGTCTGACAAATGAAGGTCTGAAACAAAAACACAAACGTGCAGGTAAATATATTTTGTAATATAAATTTTAAAATGTTGGTTTAAATTCACAAAGTATATGTAATTGTTAAAAGTAACTGTGATATTACAACATATATTTTGCTACATGGAGCATTTCTAATGTTGTGCAATAGTAGTTATATCCTATACCATGTGTCCAAATTATGATTTATGACCCCTGTCAGCGTTGATTGACAGGTTATCATATGTCAAATGTGTACATGGATAGATTTATCACCTGATTTCTGGCTATGTGGCCCCCTCTGTCACATGTAACATGTTATGACAAGACAAACAAATAAACATTTTAAATAAGCCCTGCTTTAGACAATGAACACACACGTAAGGGTTTTTATACTGTACAAACTGTATTTTCCATCACCCTACACCAACCTTACACATAAACCTACCCCTTACAGAAAACTTTGTGCGTTTTAAGAATTTCAAAATCAGATGACACAATTCACATTTTGTTTGTTTGGCCGTATTTGTTTTAAGACTCCTCTGCAAGTTCATGCTAATCCTTGCATGGGAAAGAGAGCATGACGAGCACACACGTATTCATTTAAGAAAATTACTGAACATTTGACTGAACTTTTTATTATTTTGACAAACCTCCATTTCAAATTATTTCCCTTGAGATGTTTGTCCACAGAATCTTTTTCAAGACAACGACATTAAACATTAAAGAATGTTATCAGTCACTATCGCCATCTTCTTTGACCCAAATAAAGCAACATCTCTGGTGTACGCAAGCATCTACAATGTGTGCGCGTGCTAAACATCTTTGTTTCTCCACTTCTGTCATATTTATTTGATGTAATGCAAGCATATTTTGAGAACTATGATGTTCCACGCTTTTGTAAAGGTTATAGAAAAAAATTCAAACATAATCTTTACATAGGAATTATCTTTGCACAAAAAAAAAGGATTAAAAATCATTGAATTGCGAAATGCAAAGTGTATACATCATTTAAGAAAAATTGCTGTAATGCATACAGAATACAGAAATCCTCCTCTTGATCTATTGTGACTGACATTTTACACTCACAACTGAAACATATCTAACCATTGTGCTCAAAGCTACACATTCAGTAAAGTTTGAGGTTGTACACAGTCCTGAAAAGGCTACAGACACAAAATAACAAGGAATTTGTCCAAGTCACTAAGAAAATGATCATATAAATACAGAAAACCATAACATTATACTACATTCCCTTTGAAAAGGTTATAGACATAATCGTTTATACAGGAAATATGTTTGCACAACAGAAATATGTATCAGTATAACAAATACCTAATACTGAAATCCTCTCTTCTAAATATATTGTTAAAGTTTTAATGTTGATTTTGATGGCCTACACCACTAGCTGATACCACTCTATACTTTTTAATTGTTTTTTAAGATGTTTTTTAAGACTATTCTCAGAATCTGGTCAATCATGTCGCGAGTGTTTGCAGGAAACCATTATAAGATAATAAAAGGATAGTCCTTCTACAAGAGATTGTTTAAACTGAGATTGTGATGTACTGTTAAGCTGTTTCTGGCCATGAGACAAGCCCCTCGATCCTACTGTTTTTCTGTTACACGTACATCTATTTCATTTAGAACACAAAGTTGCACATTACAAGTTGAAGATAGTGTGGAAACACTATTTTCTTTGCACACGTCTCTAAACATGATTTTAATAAATAAATCACAGATGTCATGTAATTAATTCATTGAAAGGTGCATGTTTTTGACCATTTTAGTTGGTCTGCACCAGCACACAGACACATGTTTTAGGTATTCATCTGACCAAAAGGTTTGATCCTGGGGAAACACGCACAACAGCAGCTGTGTGTTGTCATGATTGTCTTCATAATTGATCCACTTTTATTAAAACAATGCGGCATGAAGTTACTGTATTCAATGGCACGTCTTCTTGGCCAATGGCATATCTTTTTTTCCCCCTTCTAAATATCTAAACATGTATTTAGCTGAAATATTAGTTGTTAAGTGTTTACAAAGTTGTCATGCCTGATGTTTAAAAAATTGTTGCATACTCGGATTTGTGTGTGTGTGTGTGCGCACGCACACACACACATCAAAGGACATAAATTTGTATAATGACACAGGTATGACACAGGTATTACAAGGTGAAGGTGACTTTTCAGGACATTGACCCATGTTCCCTCTTTTCAGAACGCTTATAAATCATACAGAGTGAGGATTTTTGGGGGAAAGTAGAAATGCACAGTCTCCTTTGAGGGCTAAGTTTAGGTATAGGGTACAGTTTGTACAGTATAAAAACCATTACGTCTATGGGATGTCCCCACTTTTCAGAAAAACAAACGTGTGTGTGTCTGTGTGTGGCTCAGGTATACCCTACGTTATGGGGACAAAGATGGCTATATTCAAAATTCTTGTCCTTGTGGGGAAATTTTATTTGTCCTTAAAAATCATACAGAATGAAGATTTTGAAAATCTTAAAACGCACAAAGTTTTCTGTAAGGGGTAGGTTTATGTAGGGTGATGGAAAATACAGTTTGTACAGTATAAAAACAATTACGTGTGTGTGTGTGTGTGTGTGTGTGTGTGTGAGAGAGAGAGAGAGAGAGAGAGAGAGAGAGAGAGAGACCAAATAATCAGCCAAAGTGTTGATTAAAGCAGGGCTTATTTAAAATGTTTATTTGTTTGTCTTGTCATATCGTGTAATGTACTTTGATTTCTTTTAAACAATATGGTTTAGCACAATGGTCAACCACTGATTTTTTATTGTGCTTTATAAATAGATTGAACTGAACTGCAGCATGATTCTGTGCACATCTATATAAGGTGGATGCTGTAAAGCCATTAACACAAGCACATAGAGGATATCCGCTGTCAGTTAGACACCTTCACTGTTAGAAGGAAATGGATAGGTTAGATTAGGTTGTTCTGATCCTACAGAGGTGTTAGCATACACAAATCGAGATGATAAAGAAAACCGTTTAGAGGTTTGACACATGTCTGGATGTCTTTCATCCCCCCAAAAACAAAGAACCATCCCCGTTAACAAACATATTAAAACATTATATCAGACACTGACTACATCACAGTAGGAAACAGATTGGGGAGAAGCTTTGGGCTCTGATGTCTAGACACCAATCCACCAAAGGTGTTGATCTAAAACACAAACATGGAAGCCAGATGCCCCAGACAGCCTCCTTATTCAGAGGAGGTTGTAGACGTTGCCGGTAGGGACAAATTGGTGACTAGGCATTAACATATACCGTATAGATCAAACAAACATTGATCCTGTTAAGGTGTCAATACGCACCCCTTTGCTCAGCCATTTTTCCACAATCAGGAAGAACCCGACACCTCCAGACTGGAAGCTAGCTACAGCTCAGGAAGGAGATAAAAACATCTTAAATCCACTCATAAATCCATCAAAAGTCAAATCTAACATCTGTTTTGATCTTTGATCTTCTACTGTCATGTCATTCAGGGGTGACAGGACCCTGTGACGTGACAGTCAGGGTAACAGAGAGGGTCACATAGCCATAAAAGGTCATAAAATCTACCCATGTACACATCTGACATATGATAACCTGTCAATCAACGCTGACAGGGATCATAATTCATCATTTGGACACATGGTATAGGATATAACTACTTGCAATTATATTATCATTCTTTTTGCTACTCTGAGGTTTGGTGCTACTGTACATGATTTGTGTCCAAAATAAATGCTCATATCAATTTATATTCCTCTCTTTTCTTCTCTACTGTTCCTCTGATTTTCTTTTCTATCTCTTCTGTCTTCGTTGCCAGTAGCTCTCCTCTCTATCTCTCTGAGTCAGTGTCTGCGTGCTCACGCCGAGTTGTAGTGGGTGAAGTGTCACACAGGCTGATGAATTGTGGGTATTACTTCCACTCCCTCGCTGTCCTCCTCCATAACTGTGCTCTAGGCAGTGTGAGTAAAGCAAAGCCTTGAGTGTGTGAGAGTGGAGTGTGTTTGTGTGCTTGTGCGTGATGTATTGTGCTCTGCAAAGCAGGGGCTGATGGCTATCCTATGTGACCTCTGTTCTTAGCGACAACAACAGCAGCCACTTTCTTAAAAATAAAGTTTGCAAAGGGGGATTTTCGCATTCATAAAAGAACCATTGTTTTTTCTTATTGTGTTGAACATTTTAATATTCTGAAGAAACTTTATTCATTATAAAGAACCTTTTGTGCAAAAAAGGTTCTATGGCTGTTAAAGGTTACTCATGGAACCATAGATGGCAATAAAGAACCTTATTTACAGTCTTTAGTTAAAGGGAGAATCTCAAGTTTATGTCTAGGTCATACATTATCCCCCCCCCCCCCCCCCCCCCCCCAAAAAAAAAAAACAAGGTACCATTTACATTTTTTGACAATTATACATATTTTACATTTAAAATATAAATGCCTAACACAAATGTTGACAGTGGCCTCATTTACAGTTACGTTACAAGTAATTCTTGCTGGGAAATCCTCTCAAGACTCACGAGAGACTGATTTGGGATTTATCCTGAACTGAATTGCAGTATTTGGAAAAACTGCTTCTTAACGGATGCTGGGAAAATCAGGCTGGGGTTTTTGATAACACATTTGCTCAGCCTCCTCTGGCGTCATTCTGAAGTCAAAGACAAGTGTTTATGTGAGAGCTGATGAGCTCTGATAAAGAACAGTGGGACTAAGCCTGCTCTGTGATGATATCTGCAGCGCAGCATCACATGAACGCCTTTCAAAGGATTTAACATGTCTGAGAGCGCCAGGAAAGCTGAAAGCGAATGTCAGCAAAGATTACAAATAATTATTGGTACTTACATTGTGTTTGATGGATTATTAAAATGTTAGACTAACTCACCAGGTATAATAATTGGATTTAGTTCAACTGCAGTTGGATTTAGTCCACCTTTATGATTGAAGCATATAATAATATTTACTATAAGGAATTTCTTCCTTGATTAGTTCATCCAAAAATTCAATCATTATTTACTGACTTTTCAAATATGTGAAATAACCATTTGCGTAAGTAACTAAATATATTGTGGATCATATGCCTTCAAAGGGGAAGTCGTGGCCTAATGGTTAGAGAATCGGACTCGTAATCCAAAGGTTGCGGGTTCGAGTCTCGGGGCCGGCAGGGATTGTAGGTGGAGGAGTGAATGTCCAGCGCTCTCTCCACCCTCAATACCACGACTGAGGTGCCCTTGAGCAAGGCACCGAACCCCAAACTGCTCCCCGGGCGCTGCAGCATAAATGGCTGCCTACTGCTCCGGGTGTAAAGTAAAGTAAAGTCGTGACGTATTGTCAAGTATGGTGACCCATACTCGAAATTGGTGCTCTGCCTTTAACCCATCCAAGTGCACACACACAGCAGTGAGTAGTGAACAAATCCACACACACACACACACCGTGAACACACACCCGGAGCAGTGGGCAGCCATGCTGCGGCGCCCGGGGAGCAGTTGGGGGTTCGGTGCCTTGCTCAAGGGCACCTCAGTCGTGGTATTGAGGGTGGAGAGAGCGCTGGACGTTCCCTCCCCCCACCTACAATTCCTGCCGGCCGGGGGCTCGAACTCGCAACCTTTCGATTACGAGTCCGACTCTCTAACCATTAGGCCACGACTTCCCCCGTGTGTGTTCACAGTGTGTGTGTGTTCACTGCTGTGTGTGTGCACGTTGGATGCGTTAATTGCAGAGCACGAATTCTGAATATGTGTCACCATACTTGGCAGTATGTCACTTCACTTCACTAAAAAGGCTAAGAAGCCTGCATAATACGCCATGGAATTAAAAAGTAATTTTAATTGCAACTTTTTATCTCAGAATTATGACTTTTTTCTTGCAATTCTGAGAAGAAAAATGTGAAATATAAACTTGCAATTCTGAGAAGGAATGTCCTCACTGAAAGTCAAAACTGATATAAAGTTGCATACAGTATTAGACGAATAAAATACTTAAATGAAAATTAGCTTAGAATTTTAAGTTGAAGTACTAATATAACAAAAAATATAAAAAATGCATTACTTTTATGATGCCTTTTTTCATCTGTTCAAAAACATTAATGGAAAACAACAACGTGAACAATCTGCTAAACATCTCCTTTTGGGTTCCATTGAATTACCGAAATCATGTTTAGAACAGCTTGATGGCGAGTAAATGATGACAGTTTTATATTTTCTGGGTGAATTATTCCTTTAACTTCAACACAAAATGAAAACTGACACTTATTTACTTTCTTAATGCATGTTGCTGCAGATTCATTTGGACTAAATGGTTCTTTAGGCATTGCTTTAGCAAACTCACACTCTATTAAAGTATGCCAGGCCTACTTTTTACAATCCAATCAATTCCTGATGTATAAAAATCAAGTTTCACAGTCATGAACATTTTAAAACAGAGGTGTCCAATTCAGTTCCTGGAGGGCCGCAGCAAATAAGTCTGAAGGACCTAATTAGTTGGATCAGGTGTGTTTAATTAGGGTTGAAACTAAACTCTGCAGGGCTGACACCCCTCTTCTAAAACATGTCAAATTGCAGAAGCAAAATGGATTGAAAACAGCAATTCACATTGCCTTTAAAAGGCTTCAGTCTTTATAATCACAGGTGAAGAGAAAAAGGTCACTAACTGAAATTAAAGGCGTTTGGTGACGATACTGAATATTAGGAGGATATCTGTGTTAAGACGAGATAAGACACCTCCACAAAATGCTGTTGCACTGTCAACGGAAGCCTTTGAACCGCAAGCATACCATGATCACACACTTTTTCAGGAATCCTTTATAAAAAGATGTCTGTGGGCGAGGTGAGTAAAGCTAAAGACAGGAAGCCGGCTGTGAGAGGTGTTCTTCTCATGAGAGGAATGAGTTCAATAAAACTAGGTCTGAATGAAACCGAGCAAACATCCCTTATGAGAGTGTGACTCGTTTTCCTTTCAATAGGCTAAAATTAGCCTAAATCTACACCAACAGAATGAAAAGAAGTGCTCAGCAAGAAAAGAAGAACTATGTATCTTCAGGAAATGATTCACACATAACTTTCAGCTTCGGTGCCTCCTTTATATTTCCAATTTCCGGTGCTGTTTAAAGACTCAAAGACAAACTGACCATCAGTTTGCCAATTTGCTAGGAATAGTTGAAATGTAAAATAACTCATTTCAACAATAAAAACAATAGTTTGACCACTGGTTATTTTCCTTCTACAGAATATGCTTTCCATGAACAAATCATTTAGACTGGTTTTGTAAATGTTTTATGCCAGCTTCTGTAGCTACTTTTAATAGCAAGCTTTATTTCATTTTTAAACAATTTATCTTTTGCTAAAAAACAAACAAACTAAAATTTGGTTTTAATTAAAAATATCTTCAAAGGTGTTAACTATGTAAAAAAGTTTTCTCACAATCTAATAAAACATGCTTCAAAGGGGTTTGACAAAGAACATATTGGTGGATCATATATATATATATATATATATATATATATATATATATATATATATACACATACTGTATATATATATATATATATATATATGATCAGTATTTCAAAATCAGTATTTCAGGATGACACGTTTATATATACAGTATATATTTATTTATATACTGTATATATAAACGTGTCATCCTGAAATACAGATTTTGTAAACTGCGTAAAATAATAATTAAATAGATTCAACTGAACATTCAAACATCGTAAACAAATTGTAAACATCTACTTTTATGGTGCCTTTAAAAGCTTGGAAAAAAGGTGTTGCTATTGGTAATTAAAACAAATAAAACTTTTCAGCTATTTAATTAAAGATAATATAAATATTAGATGAAAAATTACACTGAAAAAAAAGGTTTCCCTTAGCAACTAATTAAATATATATATAATTTTAAAATACTAAAATTACTAAGAGTACAATAAAATTAAAACTATGTAAAACTAATTAAAATGACAAAAGCACATAAATTACTCAAACTTAAACTAAAATTTAAATATAAAAGTTAACAAATAAATGAATAAATATAAAAGTATAAAAACAATACTAAAACATCACTGCTTGTATCCTCCAACCCTAAATGCAGCTGTCTAGAAAAGAAAGGCAAACGAAGTGCTATTTAAGAGGGTCAAGAATGATATGAGGGCGAGAAACATGAGAGAAATTTCATGTTGGGTAAACTACTGTTTTAAATGGATGGTACTTTTTCTCCATTCATTTCTGGCAAATATTTTGGATCCTGGCAAGATATAGAAGAACTAACAGAAAACATGCTAAAATAGTTTAGCACAGACTGATCTCAGACACCAATCTTCGTCATTTCAATGCAATAAAACATTAAGTACATAATCTGAACATGAGCAAAAGGTTCTTGAACTCAGTGCTATGTTGAAATGTTTTAAATATGAGAAAAATGAAGGACTGTGGAAGCAATCTCCATTATAACGAATCATCAGCACAGGGTCTGCCGCATGTTTATGATGAGGCGTTATCAGCGACACACTCGGGCGACTGTCTCGCTCATAAATGAAATACATTATTTCCATTGCAGACCGGCGTACATATTGCTAATTAAGGGGCCCATCTGCAATAAGCAGAGAGAAGAAGAAAGAGCAGGAGAACGGCTGTGGTGGAAAGTCACAAGGCTGAATATTAATACGCCATGTTATGGACCTCCATGAATACAAACTGCTTCCATCCATCATGTCAAAAACAATATGGTTCTTCCCATCATGCTCACCCTGAACTCCAAAGCTGGGTTTCAGCAAGACATAAGATATATTTCATATCAAACAAAAACAATATAACAATTCAGAAGTTTGGGGTCAATAAGATTTTTTGTTTTGGAAAGGAACAAAAGGAAGGATGAAAAAGCGACAGTAAAATGACCCGAAGTGACAATAAAGGCATTAATAATGGTACAAAAGACTTCTATTTCAAATAAATGCTGTTCTTTTGAATTTTCTATCAAAGATTCTGAGTCACAGTTTCCACAAAAATATTAAGCAGCACAACTGTTAAAAATATTTCTTGATCAGCAAATCAGCATATTAAAATGATTTCTGAAGGATCATATAACACTGAAGGCATGAATAATAGATGCTGAAAATTTAGCTTTGCCATCATAAGAATAAATTACGTTTTAAAATGTATTCAAACTGAAGACACCTTTAAATTGTAATAATATTTTACAATATTACTGTAACAGTTTTGTGGTTGTAGAGGTAGGCGCATGACAAGGAGTGGACGAAAAGGAGTTTTAATAGGCATCAACACACTATACCATTATAAAACATTAAACCAAGACAAAGACTAAGGGAGAATTGAGGACTTATAAAGGGACTGGAACAAAAGGAACAAACGAGATGATAAATACAAAACCGATGAATGGAATAAACGATGATTAACTAATGACAGGAAACCGACCAAATAAGGACAAACAGGAAATAAACTGAAACCAAAACATGACAGATATCGTCCCCCTTCCGGAAGGTGCCTCTTGCATCATAACAGTCACATCGGGGAGGCTGGAGCAGGCCATGGCGGATCGGGGAGCTCGGGAGGCCATAGCAGGACAGGAGACTCCGTGGCCTTGACCCTTGGCCAGGCCACACAGGCAGTGACTATATTGCCCCCCTGCCCCCCTCCCCAAAAAAAATTCTTGGGGAAGTTCCCCTCTGGGAGCAGTTCAGGAGGAGAAGGCTCTGGAAGCGCGGACACTTGGGGGCGCTCTGGAAGCGCGGAGCTGGACGGAACCAGTGGAGACGAAGGAGAGCTGGATGGGACCAGCGGAGATGAAGGAGAACTGGACGGGACCACCGGAGACGAAGGAGGGCTCTTGCGAGGAGCAGGCACTGGAGGGCACTGGCGAGGAGCAGGCACTGGAGGGCACTAGCGAGGAGTGGAGCTGGCCGACTTGGGGAACTCAGGAGACGAAGGGCTGGATGGGACCAGCAGAGGCGAAGGAGACTCTGGGGCTAGAGTGGGCGCAGCAAACTCCAGTGGTAGTGCCATGTCCAGGAGCGCACGACCAAGCATCAGTAAGCTTGCCATACTTTCTATAGGCGGGCTTACCATACTTTCTGCTGGAGGGCCTGCCATACTCTCTGCAGATGGGCTTGCGTTGGCCACTAGCGACAGTCTTACATTGGCCGCGGATGGCGGCAGGCTTGTGGCGGCCGCGAACGGCGGCTGGCTTGATTTCCCTGCGAATGGCGGGCTTTGCTTCCCCACGGACGGCAGCGGCATAGGCTTTGCCGTAGACGGCGGGCTGGAGCGAGCTGCGGTCGGCGGGTTGGTTCTGGATCGGGGCAGGACACTCTCCAGAGACCGGAAGATCCCTTCCCTCCAGCTGAGTCCGGTGGTGTCTGGGAGGTCCACAGGCGATGGTAATTAGCCCCGATCCAGAACAAGGAGTTCAGCGTGGCATCGTCTGGCCCCATCCATACAGCGAGTCTGCTGAACTCCTTCGCATACTGAGTCGGCGGCAGATCTCGGCGGGCCAGGGCAGTGAGGCGAGCCGCAAACTCCATATACTGTATTGGTCTTGGTTTCTGTAAAGGTTTTGTGGTTGTAGAGGCAGGCGCACGACACGGAGTGGATGAAAAGGAGTTTTAATAGGCATCAACACACTATACCATTATAAAACATTAAAACAAGACAAAGACTAAGGGAGAACTTTGGACTTATAAAGGGACTGGAACAAAGGAACAAACGAGATGATAAATACAAAACAGGTGAATGGAATAAACGATGATAAACTAATGACAGGAAACCGACCAAATAAGGACAAACAGGAACTAAACTGAAACCAACGCGTGACAATTACTGCTTTATTGTATATTTGATCAAATAAAGGCAGCTTTGACCTTCTTTCAACATTAAAGAAAAAAAATCTTACCAATCCCAAACAGTAGTGTATATTATAAGAAAGTCATTGATAGCTGGAAAAAGTCGTGAAACCGTTGTCTGTTAGCATTCCCATTTATCTCAACAGCAGCTGGTCAATGGTGTAGTTACAGCATCTACCAGCAGGGGTTAACAGGGCCACGTTAACCAGCTAAAACTCGACCCTGTGTGGATTTATGGCATTTATTATACAACACAGCAATTAAAAGGTTTAACACATTTTTACACACCATTATACAGGGCAAAACTGTTGACCTCACTTCTAATTTAGTAGTTCACAGCAAACAAATATTGTCTTAAACACTAACCAAGGAAGATGATGTTGTTTGAAATGCTGATAGAAACTCATTACGGTCAACCTATACACAACTGAAATGCATTATTACATGTCCAGTTAAAACTATGAGAACATCTAAAACTACTACAAAAACACTAACAAATCTTACACCAACTAAAATAATTTATAAAATAATGAAAATGCAGATAAATATACTCAGTATGTGCGTAAGTTTTGTCAGGAGGGTTTTTTAGAAGCCAAGTAACCGTTCACAGAAATGTTTTCCTCAGTTGAATGGAACTCTTGAATTGTCAACAGTGGAAAAGTCATTCTGTGAGATCTTCAGAGGAAATCTCACATCGTTGACAAGAGGACAGCTGGCCTCCGCCATGCGTCATTGTTCAGAGCAGTCCAAGAGAAAACGTTTCCTTTCACATCCTGAGAGGGTCTTTGAACCCCTTGTCTTTTAATGGCCCAGTCAGTTAGGTAGAAGTTTCCGTAGAAGAACTTCAGTATTTTCTTTCTAGCACAAATGTTACACAAGAGCCCTATACAAATATTCACATCGATTACACATTTTCTTCCTTTTTTTCAGTTTTTAAAGGTACACCAAGTAATTCCATGCATTTGTGGTATGCATGCTCTATGTATATTCTTCTTATTTCCCATAACAATGGAATAGCTGAATGACCTGTTATATTTTCTAAAATGTGCCATGCATGCCATTTTAAAGACTTAAGACTTATAGTTCCCATACTGCAATACTCAACCCAAAGATCTATTTCCAGTGCTGCAAATGATTTTTAATCTCCTTAGTAATGTGTTCAAATAATTAATAACAGTTAAAGTGTCCTAATACCAAATTGAATTAAAAATGCAAAATAAATGTTTTTATTTCCAATAACAGGATGTGACTCGCTGAATTTAAACACAGAAATACACTGCCATTCAAAATTTTAGGATTTGGATGACGTAATGCTCATCAAGGCTGGATTTACTAGATCAGTAATATTGTGAACAGTAAAACTGTAATATTGTGAATTATTACAATTTAAAATAAACATTTTCTATTTGAATACATTTTAAAATGTAATTTATTCCTGTAATGCAAAGACGGATTTACAGCATCATTACTCAAATCTTCAGTGTCACATGATCCTTCAGAAATCAGTCTAATATGCTGATTTGGTGCTCAAGAAATTTTTTACTTATTATCAATGTAAAAAACTGCTGAGCTGTGCAATATTTTTGTGGAAACTGTGATACATTTTTTTCTGAATTACTGGATGCATAAAAAGTTCAAAAGAACAGCATTTATTTGAATTATTATTATAATTTCTTTTTTTTTGTAACAACAACAAAAAAGTGTCCCTGCTGAATAAAACTATTTATTTCTTTAAAAAAAAAATCTTAATGACCCCAAATTGTTGAATGGTAGTGTAAATCATAGGGAAAAAAATTAGCAATGTAGTATATTTGTGTTAATGTATATTTGCATAATGTAAACGGTTTCGTTTTGCTATGATCTATGACGTCTATGAAAAAATGACTTATCTGGCATATTGACTACAGATTAATAGTTATCAGGTCAAATGATGCAACTCTAAAGACTCTAAAAGAAATGCTTTAATGACTTTACCAATCATTCCTTTCTTAATAATAACAATAATAAAACTGTCTATATGTAATCATCTGCACGGAGCATGAGTTTGAATGTTCTAACAGTCTTTACTGTCCCTGTGTGTGTCGAGGTGCCCGTGCTCTCGCCCGCTGCTCTGCCCCGGGTGTGTACCGCCATTTGGGTGCCATTCCCTTGAGTTTCTTCCTCTTCCTGTCAGACACGCACCACACCTTCTCACAGTACTGCTCCACCCGCTGGAAGTTGCTGTAGCCGATCAGCTGCATGAAATCCTTGTACCAGAGCTTTGAGGAGGATGGAACAGAAGGCAGGCTGGGGAAGGGGCAGGGTGGAGGTCTGTGCGGAGAATCGCCTTCATCTTCCTCGCCTTTATGCAACAAACCCTCCACTTTCCCCTCATCCAACACCTCCAAAGTGACACGCACCACCGTCTGGACAAAGCCGTGCTCTGTGGACTGGCACACGTAGACCCCTGCGTCTCCCTTCGCTATTTTAAGGAGCAACAGGCCGTGGGGGGTTTGAATCACATGATCATCGCCTTTCACCTGAAGGAGAGAAACAGCATGCAAAGGACACTATCAAAATTTGTGTACTTTGCTTGATAGGCTATTCTGGCTGGTTTCTAGGCTGGTCCAAGTCAAACGGGTCCACTTCCAAGTCTTAGTTACATAATCAGATTACTTTTTTTCAAGTAACTTATAAAGTAATGCATTACTTTTACATTTACAACTAAATATCTGAGTAAATTTTTCAAATAAGTAACGCCAGTTACTTTGTTTTTTTCCCATTTATTCACTAACATCTCTCCAGTCCCTGTGTTGAGAGAAATTGGGAGTAAGTGCAGAGACAGAGGCACTTCTTTCATCCTGAGGCTTAGTAAATTCACTTTACAGTTGTCAAAAATATAACCTTTGGGTTTTTTGTTACCAAAAACAAATAAGCAATCCCAGCCCAGGTGACAAAAATTAACGCAAAAGTAATGTAATGGATTACTTACCGTAAAAATGAACTAATTAACGCAAATAGTTACTTTTTATGGAGTAGCCCAATATTGTAATTCATTACTTTTAAAAGTAACTTTCCACAACATTGTTAACCCACATGATTTAAGGTATAATTATGCATTAGGTGTATGAAAATAAAATACTTTTGGGGAATCTGTTCTAATCCCTAAACACAAGTAAAAGCTATTGTAATGATGCTCGGCTTAACTAATATGACTGATATATGTGTCATTATTAAAAGTCTAATTTACCATGATTCTGCAGAGAGATGTCTTGGAGCACAGAGATGGTCAGAGTGACGTTCTTCTTTTCTATTTAAGATGAATTGAATCACTAGGGGCTATATTACTCAGCCTCCCTGTGGTCAGAATAGTAAAATGAAGCTTTAATCTATATTTAACAGCCCTCTCTCAGCAGGGGTTCAGACCATAGCTTGTGATGAAATCATTTCTGAACCTGACCATATGAGGAGAGCTCTATATTACACACACACACACACACACACACATTTCTGTCTGTGTGTGTGTGCATAAATGTATGTATATATACCCATCGTAATAATAAAAGTTAAAAAAAGTTATCTTAGGGTTAGGGATTCGGAAAGTATTATGTCATTTTAATATAATATAATATAATATAACAATTATATATTATTATGGAGGAATTTTTTTTTTGATCAATTATTTATAATTTTTTCCTTCTATAATTATAAAAATAAAAAAAAGAGTTAGGTTAGTAATATAATATAACACATTTTATTTAAAATGATAAAAGTCTGTATATTCTAGATGCATGTGTTTGTACCTCCTCCATATCCACGCCATGTTGAATGTACCATGTTACAGACGCCTGCAGTGATCGTGGTCTGCACTCCAGCAGGGTACTATTGTTCTCCACACCATATACCAGCTTTTCTGAGATGATTTGTTCTTCTGTAACACAAACATACCCACATACTGAACAGCCTAGTCTAATATATTCCTTTTAAGGTGATATTTTCAACACTGAACACAATCAACATCTTGCAACAGGATTCAAACTTGTGTCAACTGTTGACATTGTGTTTTCATTTTTATGTTCTCAGGTAAACACAGTCTTACATTTTTTCATTCCCATATGTTTCATTTTTAACGGTGTTTTCACTTTTGTCTGCCTTAGTTATTTTCAATTGTGCTGAAAAAAAAACGCACTGACCGAAAACATTTGAATATTTTGTCACTAAATATATAAATAATATACATTATCTATATGCATAGATATTATAGTTACAGTAGGCTATGCTTTAACGTTCTTTCCACCATAAACAATGTTAAATTCAATCATTTAAAGTTTTGAATTTGTACTTTTCTTCACATTGTTAATATCTTTTAACTTTAATATCAGACCTTATATTTGAAGTAGGTTTGATTCAAGATGAAATGGAGAAAACGCATAGGTAAAATATTTCTGGAATAAAGGAACTGGGCAGTCACCTTCACAGGATGTCTTTCTGCTAAAGTAAAAGCACCATCTGTGCATGAAGCGTCAGAAATAAGTGTACTCCAACCTCTTCAACTTTCACAGATCTCATCCGCCTCACTTTTCCCTATAAAGCTTCTAAGACTCTAATATCCTCCATTGATCAAGCTCTGGCCAGAACATACCGCTAAGCTGAAGCCCGTTGCACTGCTGAACCGCGTTGCCATGGCGGACGTCTTGCCGTCTGAAGCGCCTAAAGAATAAGAGAGAAAAATGAGACATTGATATAACCCAGACACAGCCCGCATGTCTGCCTGCAATTGTCATAATATCATCCTGCCACCCAAGGTGTGTAACAGTACAGGGAAGTGACAGAAATGCAATCAGACTCGCTCTGTTTTTTGTCCGTACTCTTTGAGTAATGACACTGACAGTCATTTGGTGCCGATTGTGTGTGACTTGTCTGGCTTTGCATACAAAGTGAGTGTGTGATGGGTATTAATATGGACGTGAGGTGTTAGCATCAATCGCTAACAAGCTCAGATTGATGACCACACTGAGACAGCTGACAGGCCTTTGAGTCTGGATTAGGGAAACACTCCCACTCGCCCTTCGCTCCGATACGCTCGGCACACAAGCTATATCCTGTGGCTAAGTGAAACATCAAAAGAGCTCTCACAAAAACACACACTCTCCAAGTTCACTGAGCGCACTAATGGAAACACTGGGTTGGAAAGCGAACAAGATTATCGTGCACATGCACATTCTGACAAGCTAGAAACTGTAGACTAAAAAAAGTTGCTTCATCAAGAAATGCATTAATAACCTAATTTTGCAATGCAAGACATGGAAATAAAACACATCATCTTTTCCAAATGTCAAGACGCCTAAAATTTTCTTATTTTCGTACAGTCTCAGTACTGTCAGTATATGCACTACCAGTCCAAGACTGATATTTACAGAGCATTTTTATGCACAGACCTCCCAAATGAACAAGTTATTTTAGTGTGTTTGTTTAAGATTAAAATATTAAAATGTCAATAGGCATATGATGAAGTGACTTCTACTAAAAGAGGTTTAAAGGAAAAGATTGCCACCCTTGGAGAACATTAAAATCTACATTAACCTAAACAATTAAGAACAAATTATTAATTTGCTGTAAGAATGTATGAATATTATTGCATTACATGACAAAATCTCAAACCAGCAAATATGACAAAATAGTTGCATTAGGTTTCAAATAATAAAATTAGTTGTGCAATTTCTACTTTTCATATCTATGCAAGGAGATAATTTTAAGCATAACAATCGGAATAATTAAATATTTTGATGTGTGTGTGTGTGTGTGTGTGTGTGTGTGTGTGTGCATCTCAAAAAATTTGAATATCATGAAAAAGTTTTAAAAAATTTGTAAAATTTCAAAAAGTGAAACTTTCATTTATTATATATTATATATATATGTTTGGAACACTTCAAGGGTGAGTAAATGATGGCAATTTATATTTTTGGGGTGAACTATCCCTTTAAGGCATTATTTTCTGTAAAACTGCTTTGGAACAATATGTAGTGAGAAGTGTTACACAAATAAAAATGACCTGACTAAATATAGGCTATACATTTACTATATATCTTTATGAAATTGCTAGTACCTTTTTGTATACAGCCCAGCAGGATAGTACCGGGAACATGTGAACCCGTCCCATGCACAGTAGGGGTCTCTGGCCAGGCAGCAGTCAGCGCAGGCTGAACCGTACAGCCCACACTGGTGCACACGGATCTGTGTTACACCCAACTCAGAGCCCACGTACAGCTGTTGCTATGGAGATACAAACACTGCTGTCAACCGCTTTGTTACATGTGATGAATACCATTATGTCCAAATCACCACGTTAGCATAATGATGCAGATAAAATCATTCTGCAATTATTTGTGTGCATTGTAAATAATATAATATATTACATTAATAACACAGAACAAAAGATGCTCATATTTGATTCATAATATTTACTAATGACTGCAAGAATGAATAATTAACTATGAAGCATATGACTTGTTATAAATGCTGAATTTGCCATAGGTTTCAAGATGATCACTCATCCGTGAAAAGTTTACTCAATACCACCATCTCCAGGTGGGAATACTACAGTGTCTGTGAGGACAAACTGAGAAAGTCTTACTCGCTTGGTAGAGATGAGGATCTCTGTAATAGGAACAGGGACCTAGAATGAAAAAAACAAAAACAAACTGTGTTTAGTGTGAAGATTGTTTCCAACGGAAATTAAATGGTTTCAGTATAAAGATAAAAAGTCACGCAAAGGACTTCTGATGACCTTGAAAACTTGCAATTCCTCCAGAAGAACTTCTTCAACTGTGTCGGCTTCTTTGTTGTAGATTGTGATCATTTTTAATACTACAGAATTATCTGGGTTAAAGAGAGAGGACCAGAATTATTTATGTAATATAATACGTAATGTAATATTGTGAAACATTTGTAAAATTTAAATTACTGTTTTCTGATGATTTTATGTATTTTAAAATGTAATTCATATAATGGCTGAATTTTCAGCATCATTACTACTCCAGTTTTCAGTGTCACATGATCCTTCAGAAATCATTCTAATATGTGACCCCGGACCACAAAACCAGTCATAAGTAGCACAGGTATGTTTGTAGCAATAGCCAACAATATATTGTATGGGTCAAAATGATAGATTTTTTCTTTTATGCTCCATGAAGATATTTAGTAAATTTCCTACAGTAAATATATCAAAACTTAATTTTTAATTAGTAATATGCATTGCTAAGAACTTCATTTGCACAACTTTAAAGGCGATTTTCTCAATATTGATTTTTTAAATTTATTTTTTTGCACACTCAGATTCCAGAATTCCAAATAGTTGCATCTCAGCCAAATATCGTCCTATCCTAACCAACCATTCATCAACGGAAAGCTTATTTATTCAGAGTTGACCATTATGACTGGTCCAGGGTCACATATGCTGATTATTATCTGTTCAGTATTATAATTATATTTGACAGTTGAGCAGTTATTTTGTTGTTGTTGTTTTTGTGGCAACCACATTTTTCAGGATTCTTTGATGAACAAAGTTCAATAGAACAGCATTTATTGGAAAGATAAATCTTTTGTCAAATTAAAATGTCTTTACTGTTACTTTTGATAAATTGAAAGCATCCTTGCTGAACAAAAGTATTAATTTCTTTCAAAAAATAAATAATCTTTCAAACCCCAAACGGTAGTGTATATATTCTAAAATAATTGTCAACTTTTTAGAATTACATTAGCTTATAGTTGGCCTTAAAGCTACAAAACTCTAAATTTTAGGGATTTTGTACACTAGAGATCAAATAAAATAATAATAGTTGATTGTTATGTTCCTTTAAAAAGCAAGACATAAAAAAGAAGCTAGACCCACTGCGAACATTTAGTATAGGTATAAAGGAAATATAGGTACTAAAGTTGAATACCAGTCCCTATGAAGAGAACATTGTAGTGTCCGTCCTCAGCTTCCACCCGGTCCACCGCCAGCTGTGTGAGTTTACGTCCTCCTTCAGTGTCCAGCAGAATGGGCCGTCTGTGAACGGGCTGCACCGCCTGGAACATGAGGGGATGGGAACGCACAAAACGCAGGACCTCATCCGGATACTCCTTTGAACTGGAAAACTGGCCTCCGTTTATCTTACTGGCGCACTGTGAGAGACCAACATCAGTAAATATGAGTACAGCATGAACAGAGTTCTTCAAGCCACGAAAGCCTTCAGGTCTTTCATTTTGTTGCTCCTGATCTGAGAATAGCTCGCCCGCTTCTCGCTGCTATAACCTTTTAGAACAAGAGACTAATCAGAAATCCTGCAGTGCAGACTAAAGCTACCAAATTGCCTTTTAAAAGGTCAGCTGTCAGAGACATACTTTTTTCATTTGCTTTTACCAAGAATAACAGCATATGAAAACTGAAGAATTGAGACAAATTCTGAAATGTGAACAATGGATGTACCCCGATTCTTCAATATGAGACAAGACACGATGCACCAGAGAAAATGACTGTGAATTACATGTCATTACTATTGGAAACAAATCTTACTCTTTTATCGGCTGGAGATAAATAGCCAGAGAAGGACATTAATCAGCACATATCAGATATAATTATAATTCAGACCACGGCAATTTAAACGCCTCGATTTCACAGTACCTCCGTAAGTGCTCGGTTTCAGGCATTAATGTTAAAGAATTGGCATGACACACTCGAGGAGAATAGCGATGTGCACAGTCATGCTGAAAATAGACTCATCTGCCATGAGAGATTTTGTGCGTCTGAATAAATAAGATCCAAAATTCAACATTCACTCAAGTGGGCCTCCAAATGAGGCCATGTGTCGGATGTGTAAACGCAACAGTCCGTGACATTTTGTACACTGGGATTTCTGACATAACAAAAAGATGACACAAAGCAACTGATGGAGCAAATATTACTCACCGATCCAGGTCGTGGGTAGGGGACCCTTCCATCGTACACCTTCCAGTGGTGGTCAGTTCGTTCCCGGTATGTAAAAGGCCCGTTAAACGCTGCACGGATGTCTTCCATGTTATACATGCACACTGCGTATCCTTTAAAGACGGCACTGAGTGACAAAACAGATGAAGATGAGCATCCAGGCTGCAGTTCATCAAAATAAACAGAGAATATAAAAGTATACATTGCTTTGTTCAGTGACACATGTGACCTCACCCACCTGGTGGTGCTAAACAGACCAAAGATCTCTGGATTTTTCTCATCTTTCTTCCGCAGTACGAACACATCCTCTAAAATAACACAGATGCACACAAAAAGTGTCATCATCAAATAAACCTGAATTTGTGTTAAGCATGATTTTACAGCATTTTGCTGGATCAACATCCTTTTTTTGGACCTGGAACAACATTATTAATCAGTTAGTGCCTTCTGATTTAGAATAAGGGTTAGGGATTGTTTAATAGGAAAATATGTTAATTCAGATGAATAAGAGTTTGAAATTCATTTACTAGAGAAGATATTTCTCAATTTTTTTGGCAGCCAAAATTCTTTGGCCTAAAATATTTATATGAGGTACTACCAATATATATATATATATATATATATATATACATACAACAAATTAAATAAAAAATCGAAAAAGAATATAAATACTGACTGGTTACTTTGTTCTTATATTAAATACTAAACAGGTTTCTTTATAAGAAACAAGTAGAATAAATATGCAATTGATTTACGGTCGTGTGTGTGCGTGTGTTTTGTTTTATAAAAAGAAGACATAGATAAAATAGAATTAGAATAGAGAGTGCTAGAGTTAGAGGGTTAAATAAATATGGAAGAGATGTGTTTTTAGCCGTTTCTTGAAGATGGCTAAGGATTCAGCTGCTCTGATTGAGTTGGGCAGGTCATTCCACCAGGTGGGAACAGTTAATGAAAAAGTCTGTGAAAGTGATTTTGTGCCACTTTGGGATGGCACAATAATGCGTAATTCACTTGCAGAACGCAAGCTTCTAGAGGGCACATAGGTCTGAAGTACTGAATTTAGGTAAAGGGTTGCAGAGCCAGAGGTGGTTTTACAGGCAAACATTAATGCCTTGAATTTTATGAGAGCAGCTATTGGTAGCCAGTGCAAACTGATGAACAGAGGTGTGATGTGCGTTCTTTTTGGGTCGTATTAATATTAATCTTGCAGTGGCATTTTGGATTAATTGTAGAGGTTTGATGGAATTGGCTGGAAGACATGCCAAGAGAGCATTACAATAGTCAAGTCTGGACAGAACAAGGAGTTGTGTTGCATGTTCGGAAAGAAAGGGCATGATCTTCCTAATATTGTATAAAGCAAATCTGCTGGACCGGGCAGTTTTAGCAATGTGGTCTGAGAAATTCAGCTTATCATCAATCACAACTGCAAGGTTTCTGGCTGTTTTTGATGAGCCTAATTGGAAGGTGAAATTGTGATGAAGTAATGGGTTTGCTGAAACTACAAGCAGTTCTGTCTTAGCTAGGTTGAGTTGAAGGTGATGGTCCTTCATCCAGCAAGAAATGTCTGTTAGACATGCTGACCAATTATCGTCGGACCATCAGGATGGAATGAGAGGTAGAGTGTCATTAGCATAGCAGTGATATGAAAAGCCATGTTTCTGAATGACAGAACCTAGTGATGCCATGTAGACAGAGAAGAGAAGTGGCCGACTTGAATACTTCACCTCTCCAAGATACCTTGAAGGACCTATCAGAGAGGTAAGACTCAAACCACTGGAGTGCGGTTCCCGAGATGCCCTTTCTCAATAGGGTTGACAGGAGGATCTGGTGGTTGACCATATCAAAAGCAGCGGACAGATACAGAAAGATACGTAATGAAGACTTGGAAGCCGCTATTGCAAGTCTTAGGACTTCAGCAACTGAAAGCAACTGTTTTTTTGTTTTTTTTTGGAAAGCAAGAAAATAACTGATTAAATAAAAGTGTTCCTTGAATGTTATGCATATCACTTTGCATAAAATCATCTGCCAATTGCATAAAAAAAAATGAAAGTTTCTTTACACATCAAAGCCAAACAATACATCTGTAGTAACACAATGATTGCATATTTATTAATTATATATTAAAATAATATAAAAATGTTGTAAAATATAACTGAATAACAAAAATGACAATGCCAATTAAATAGATTATATAGATATAATAGTCTCATCTTGCACATATTTGGAACAGATGAGGTGTTTAATAGGATGTCAGTGCAGAAACAAATGAGCTATCATCTGAAAGTAAAAGGGCCCATCAGAGAGATGCTTCAAGATTACAAAGTTTGGTGATGGTTTAACAGCACAGCTGGTGGAACAGATTTAGATTTTCAATTCACACAGCTAGCTTATGCTGTGAGATCTATTGCAAATTCATCCGGATGGACAGATGGATACCTGATGAAATATCTATAGTGAAAGGCAAAATGTGAATAGCAAAAACTGATTTATCAGCAGTTTTGTTCTGAGGCATATGATGAATAAAATCACTGAGCTGGAAGAAACGGCTCATCTGAGGCTTTTTTTTTTTTTAAATGTGCTATTGTGGCCATTTCAGTCAAGCGGCCCTACGTTGATGGATTCCAGATAACTGCTTAGGACAATGACTTCCTCTGTATATTTCCAATACATGAGCTATATCAAAAGTTGCAAACTATGTTTTCTATATACAGTAGTAAGCAATATTAGGGTATGGCATCACAAATATGTCAGCGCTAACCAGATGACATACTTTTTATGGTTCATTTTACAGCAGCTCAAACAGCAGAGCAAGGCACTAGCAATGCCAAGAACTGAAAACCTTGAATGCAATGCATGTCGCTTTGGATAAAAGCATCTGCCAAATGCAAAAATGCTATTTTATTTGTGTGTGTAAGTGCAAGCACATTTCATGTACAGTATGTACAGTATATGTGCAAGCTTTATGGGCTAATATCACACACACAATCGCTTGCACTACAGAATAAGACGAGTCTGAGATGTTCAAAATGCTTACAGTACACAACAAAAACACAATTTTAGACCTAGTACTGGTAATTCTCTATATCATAAGAAAGTAGAATGTCCCCTACCGAGCTCATCAAAGTGTGTGTCAATGCCGTTGGGTCCAGCCACTGAGCAGATCAAACGAGTCTTCAGGAAAGAGCTCCATCTGTGTACCAGCATCCTCTGACCACCCTGGTCATTCTGACAGCAGGGAAGATATAAAATGACACTTCATTTCACCTGACCCATGGGTGGTGCTGTCTTGCAGCACAAGATTTTGTCAAAGACAAAAAGTAATTGGCCAGTGCTTGGCTGGTTAGCATCAGAAATGAATCTCATTGAGTCTGGTTTCCTATGAACCTTTATGAGTATAGGGGGTCAATAGCATATGCTTTGAGATGAAGAGGAAAGCTAAGTAAACGCTTTCTTTAAGCATTATAGATCATGCTTTTGAATGCTAAGCAAGACTAATTTGATTCAAGCATGTTTTTGGTATCATACCGCGCAGACTCTGGCCACTCTGGTGTAAACGGCTTTGTTTCCTCCTTCCATGTTGGCCACTCGTTCCGTGAAGAAGTAGTAGACCTTATTATCAGCAGGATCGTCATTGTCAGGGATCACTGCCGAACCCACAAACTTGGGCTCTAGGAAAAAAAAAATATATATATATATATATATACTGTATATAAAGAGGTATGGTTAGAATTACACAGAAATACACACTTGTAAAATACTGGTAAAAGTTTGGATTTTTTTTTTTTTTTTCATGTTTTTGACAGAAGTTTCTTCTGATCACCTGCAAGGCTGCATTTATTTAATCCAAAAATACAGTAAATATTTTGAAATATTTAAAATGTTTTTTTTTTCTCTCTCTCTCTCTCTCTCTGATGGCACATCCGGATTTTTAGCATAATCACTCCAATCTAATAATCCTTCAGAAATATTTCTAATATGGGGATTTGCTGCTCAGGAAGCAATGATTATTATAGCTAAAAACACTGCTTAATATTTATGTGAAAACTATCAATTATTATTATAGGTGCTCAATTATTAACAATGATTCTTATTATTAATATTAAAAACCATTGCTGCGTAATATTTATACACTACCATTCAAAACACATTTATTCAGCAAGGATGCATTCAATTGATCAAAAGTGACATTAAAGACATTTATAATGTTACAAAGGATTTCGATCTCAAATAAATGCTGTTTATTGAACTGTCACTTCATCAAAGGATCCTAAAAAATGATCACGGTTTCCACATAAATGCTACAATGATAATTTTTCCTAAGGATCACGTGGCACTGAAGACTGGAGTAATGGATGCTAAAAGTTCAGCTTTAACATGCAAACAACATGTAGGATATAAATCTGTCATTTTAATGTGCAAAATGCATTTGCCTTATATAATCAAATATGAATAAACCCACTATCTTATTATACAGTGTGATCCGCATGTTGGAGGGAAATGAAGCTTTGTGCAGTGAATGTGAGTGGGATTAGATCTTCAGCGCTTCATGAGTCAGCAGCGAGAACACTTAACACCAGTTAACACCATTCAAAACATGAACAGAACTCAACCCCAGACTATTAAGTGCACACAGAAAATGTAAAAATCTCCATGGAGTCGTGCTCTATGCTCTGCATTACGCACTCGAATGTTAGAGCAGATGACCTAAGGATGTGATGGTATTTGACCGTGGTTTATTATGTCTGAATGGATGTTAGAGAGATGGATGGTACGTGTCAAACATCTCGCTCTCGGTCTCTCTGTATGATTAATGCATCACAGCAGGGGTCGGAATCACATGTGAGAAGTGAGGGAATGCCATATTTTTTAACATCTGTCTGACACACTCAGGCTATCTTCAGAATGAATACAAAAGCTTAATTCATGCATCATCCAATCAGAATTTAAGTCAAAACTATCTGTTCTTAAATGCACATTCTGGCAACTGTTATAGATCATCTGTGCATTCTATCCACATATACAGTTGGATTCTGTGCATACTGCAAAAATAGCATTGTAGTACGCCATTGTGAATATATCTTCAGTCACAGTTGGCGTGGAGCTGATGTGTTAACTGCACCTACAATGAGGCCACAAGCCTTGCTACAGTGATACGCATGGTAAAAGCATCACTCTCGCTGCTCTGGGCTGAAGGCCAGTTCTCGCGTATGCTGCAGGAGGAGATATACAGCAAAGGGAAGTATTAAACCGGCTCACAGCAGGATGCCGCAGGCCTCTCTAAACCACACACAGGATGAACTGTACATCAATCTTGAATTCTACTTTATTGCTCTATTTGATTCTATGTATGCACATTTATGTGTATACTTGTTTTATATCCAGTGGCTATACGCTGTCGTTCAAAAGTTTGGGATCAGTAAGATTTTATATTGTGAATTAATATTGTGAAATATTATTGCAATTTCTAATATTGGTTTCCTATTTTAATATGCTTTAAAATATAATTTATTTATGTGACACAGCGCTGAATTTTCATCAGTCAGTACTGCAGTGTTCAGTGTCACATGATCCTTCAGAAATCATTCATATATGCTGATTTATTATCAGTGGTCAAACAGTTGTGCTGCTTAATGCTTTTAAAAAAAGAACAACATTCATTCTATATAAGTCTTTACTATCACTTTTTATCCATTTAACAACCTTGCTGAATAAAAGTATTAATTTCTTTAAAAAAAAAGAAAGAAAGAAAATTTACTGACCCCAAACTTTTGAATAGTAGTGTATATTGTATATAAAACTTATATCAAATAATGGAATTGGTGAAGGCAGTTGACCAAAGAAGTGTTACTGGTTAAAGCTAGATTAAACAACAACAGCAACAACTTCTTGAGGACACCAGGAAGCATTATCTGCAACAGAAAGTGCTTGTATTTTCAATAGTTTTCTCTCACCATTCAACTGCTGTCTGTCACCCACTTCAGTCCTAATGAAACTGTGGTTGCCTAGACGATATAGAGCGGCATCATTCTCCCAGTAATCAGTGTACAAGCCAACAAACAACTCCCCACCTGTCAATCAAACATGATTTAAAGAGAGAGAGAGAGAGAGAGAGAGAGAGAGAGAGAGAGAGAGAGAGAGAGAGAGAGAGAGAGGAAAGTTAAATCAGTATTATGGAATAATATTGAGAAATGCTTATTGGATTTAATACTGTAAAGCTGAAGTGTTTTTTGACAAGTGTTTAAGTAATTTAAGCAGTTATTTATTCAGTTTCAATATATTATCTTAAAGAAAAATTGTCACTTAAAACTGGTAAGTCTTAAATTGGTTCAGTAATGTTACGATTTCATATTTCACATGACAATTTCGATATAATATGTAATATAGATACACATCAACACTTAATGACAGACATTGCATCCCTGAACACTTAAGCAAATGTATAACAGCTCTAGTAATGTGTTTGTCCTATATTGAGATACCACTAGGTGGCACCACAGACACTGTAAATAAATAGTCTCTTTCACCAGTGAGTAATAAATCCTGCGGAAAGTCACGAAGTAATGATCTAAAGGGCAATATCAATTTAGCATCTAAACATTCTTTATTATAAACGATCTGGGGTGGCTGGGAGAGACTAAATTAATAACCCAGCTGAAAACAGTCTGCAACTGCTGTCAGAGAGGAAGTCATCAAATTCATCTCTCAATTTCCCTTCAATCAAATCCCTGCTGCCATGTGAATGAGCTCTCTGAAGGACTGGAGCTGAAGTGTGATATGAAGAGCTTTCATGCTCGGTGGCCCCTGGCTCAAAATGCACTCGCTTCCTTTCAAAACTCAAGAACATACACATTCTGAACATCATGATGAAAAGAAGAGGGGAAGCTACAGAAAAATAAAGATATAATGGGATGAAAGATATTTGGATGTCAACAAAAGGAAGAAAAGACTATTAAAGGATGGAGGACTGGAGGAGAGGTTATTCTCTAGAAAGATGCAGGAATGGGTGAGTGCTTACGGTACATAGTGGATGCTGAAGGGCTGTTGGGATGGAATGGACATCTTCCTCTGCCACTCTCTATGTGATCAGACTCCAACCTGAACTCTCCTTCCTGCTGGAACACAAACACACATTTAACAAGCTAAAAACAATAATAATAAAATAAAATAAATACAATTTATGAAGAAACATAATAATAATATTAAAGTTCTTTGTTGAATAAAATTAAATTTTACAACAATTTATCGATCAAGAACCTGTCACACTTCACCAGGAACACAGAAACTCGGAGACACAGAGATTCAAGTAACAGGCTTTACAAATTTAAATCAATGTATTGTTTTCTGTGAGCAAATAAACAAGATGATTTTCACATAATTTTGAAGCAAACATTCTAGGGTACAAGATCCAGTTCTCGCAAGTCTTGTGAACAATTGTTCTGTATGTGTTTTATGGTCTTATTTCAGTGACTTAAAAATTTTCGTTTTTCACTAACCACGCATAAACGTTGATTTCTCAAAAACACAATCATGTACATAAATGCTGCTAACATATTATTGTAGCCCAGTTTGTGCTGTTTACAGTGTTATTAGACTTTAGCCATTTATATTTTTATAAGCAACTGAAAAAAGCACATATGTCAGGGCATGTCGAAAGTTCTCTAGGCCCCCAAAACACCCTCAGACCCCAGAGGGTTAATGGCACTGGAGACATGGAACACACACAGGGAAAACATTCAAGAACCGACAAACACTAACTGAAAGGACTGGGGCTTATAAACACAGGGTAATCAGGGAGGAAGACGAGACACACCTGGAAATCAAATTAACAATCAAGATGAGGGAGAAAAACACACAAAACAGTCCACAATCCTGATATATCGCACCCCTTCTGGAAGCAAGTCCTCGCACCGTAGTAACATCCAAAGGGGAAGGGCGGGCGGGAACTAAGGAGGAGGCTCAGGAGGAGGACGGACACCCGGGAGGGGGCCGGCAGACAGAGACCAGGGAGATGACGAAGGAGGGATGAGCCAGGGAAGAGACAGGAGGGACCCGGAGCAGGAGGCGCACAGCTGGACCCAGGCCACAGCCGTGATGATGTCCACGGTGGAGCCGACGGAGGGAGGAGCCATGGAGGAGGTATGGCCGCCGACTCCAGGGGGCCGACCAACGGCGACGGAGAAGGTGGTGGAGGAGCCCGAGGCAGAGACGGAGAGTCAACGAGCCAAGGGGATGCCGAAGATCCGGGGGGCCAGGGTGGAGTCGAGGGCCCTGGCGACCGAGGCAGAGGCCCAGAGATCCGCGGCGGAGCCAGAGCGACTGAGGACCCAGGTGGAGTTGAAGGGAGGAAGGAGCCCAACGGAGCCGGTGGGACGGAGCAACGAGGCGCAGCCAGAGGAGAGGAGTCCTGAGGCGATGGCGGGTCGACGCCCGACCAAGGCGGAGCCGGAGGGACGAGGGAGCCAGGTGGAGCTGGTGGATCGATGGGTGATGGTGGAGGCGAGGGAGCTAAGAGCTGAGGTGGAGCCACTGGGTCTATGGGCCGAGGCGAAGTCCAGGCCTCGGAGGCTGGAGGAGGAGGTGAGGGACACTCCAGCCCCGGCGGCGCTGGAGGATGGCAGACCCACAGGGCTCGCACCGTACAGATAGGGGGCTGAGGGCGAGTGGGGGGCTGCCAGACGACAGCAGTGGAAGAGGCAGGAGCAGGTGGGAGGGTGGGCATTTTCGAAGTGCAGGCACTGGAGGATCTGACTCCGCCTCCCTGTCTAGCAGTCCCAGATGTATCATCAACTCACCCTCAGCCGCGATGCAGGGGGCTCCACTCCACTCCACGCTCACACCGTCCACGGCTTGCTCCCTCGTGATGGGCACTGCCGCCGGCTCTCGCACTTGGTCTGACGGGTTGGGCTCAACTTCCGGGGTGATCATCCGCTCAGTTGCTCTGCTTAGCGCTGGCTCGTAGATCGCGGGGGGAAATGGCTCTCCATCATCGGTAGGCTCGGGCTGATGCTCCGCACCGCGGGGAGATGGTGGGCTGGGCTCTGGGTCTGGAGTGGATCTGACGAGATCATCCTCAGGGGAGACTGTGAGGGGCAAACCGTTTATCGCCAGAGTCCACTCCACGAAGGTGGCAAAATCCTCTCGAGGACCATCTTCGGACGACAGCGCTTGCATCATAGAATGAGCAGAGCACGTCTTCCGGGTAGCTGGTGGCGTTAACTAATAGCAGGAACAGTCTGATATGGTCCTTGAGCGATCGGTCCCCCTGCTCCAGCAGGAGGAGGAGGAATTCGGGCCGAACGAGGGGATACATGGGAACACAATGGAAAGAAAAACACTGGGTAAAAAACGGAAACAAAAACAGAGGGAACACGCGGAGGTAGCTGTTTTTGGTCGGTTCTTCTGTCACACTTCACCAGGAACACGGAGACATGGAGATTCAAGTAACTTTAATGGCACTGGAGACATGGAACACATGCAGGAAAGACATTCAAGAACTGACAAACACTAACTGAGAGGACTGGGGCTTATAAACACGGTAATCAGGGAGGAAGATGAGACACACCTGGAATCAAATTAACAATCAACACGAGGGAGAAAAACACACAAA
Organism: Barbus barbus; assembly: GCF_936440315.1. Classification (NCBI taxonomy): domain Eukaryota; kingdom Metazoa; phylum Chordata; class Actinopteri; order Cypriniformes; family Cyprinidae; genus Barbus; species Barbus barbus. The sequence continues at coordinate 25,511,065 of NC_136751.1, forward strand.
ACAGTCCACAATCTTGACAGAACCATTTATAAACAGTGAGTAATAAAGTTACTTTTAATAATAATAATAATAATAATAATAACACCAATAATAGGTTGTTCACTAAATAATAAAAATGACAATTATAATTGTAACAATAGTATTAAATCAATCAATCAGCTGATTTAACAAAAAAAAATTTAATAAATTTGTTATTCCATCAGAAATAATGTTTTAATGACATTTTCACACTTGAAAATATCACCTGTTCATCACCAGCATAAATTTAGTTTTTTGTAATATCAAAACTACAAATAAAAATAAAATAAAATAAACGTATACATACATTTGTTTATTAAGAATCTTTCATGAACAATGCTTTTCAGACTAATAACTAACTATTCTAAATATACAATATATTTACAATAACATTATTGGACTTTTAAGTAAAACATGATTTGGATGATTTATTGACATTTCAAGTAGTAGTAGTAGCAATAATAATAATAATATTTGTTTGTTATTTCTTTGATAATCTTTAATAATAATAATAAATAAATAAATAAATAAAATAATCAATCAGCTTATTTAACAGAAGAAAAAATTAAGTTATTCCCCCAAGCATTAACATTTGACTTATTTTTCTCTTGATAGTATTTCCACTCAAAATGCCACCTGTTCATCACCAGCATATGTTGTGTTTTTATATGCTTTAGCATGAGATCCCCAGCATGACTTGCTGATATGCTGGCATCCCCTCTAGGTTCCTAAAAAGCTTAACCAGTGAGAGCTGGTCAACCACCTTCAACAGAAAGTTCATGCTGGTCGAGCAGCTTCATTATTAGTTTTGATGGTGAACAGCATGGAGAGTCATGCTGGTGTAAGCTGGTATTTTCAGCAGGGTAGACAAAATAGAAATCTGACACTGCAAAGTCTGCAGTTCTTAGCATTGCAGCAAGAAAAAGAAAACAGTGAAAATAATCAATCAGCCTGCGGGCAACTAGCATCATAGAGTATAATGCATTAACACATCAGTATCAGTGTATATTACAGTAGCTTTTCATCAAATAACACACAGGCCTTCACTGCATTTCCTGCAGACTCAGGGGAAATGTAACATCCAGGTGAAGCAATGGAGGGTAAAATGAGATTGGAGCGCACACAACCAAGCCCTTCCCTACATGAAAAGCCCTTTGAAGAATCCCTTTCTCTCTACCGTTATTGCAAAGCTCACTTTTACCAGAAGGTGATGGTATAAGCCGTGCAACATGTGTCACAGAACAGGCTTTCACGAGCTTGATTTATGTGTTCTCACACTGTGTGATCCTGGAGAAACAAACACCAGACATGTAACACCAGTCCATCCATCATTTTCTGTCTTAGGATTGTTCTTCTACTCTTTCCGCAGGTAGACGTTTTTCCGATCATTACTTCATACGAAGCAGGAATGGAAATAAATCCTTAGCCAAACCCATAACTTCAGTTTCATTTTATGAAGCGTGATGTTACATGGGAGAATTATTGGTATAAATCATAAAGGTTGGCGTGCTGGTTTATGCCGAGGGGCTGTAAGGTTCTTTGCGAATGTACAAATCTTACTTAACACAGTCTTGTGATCCCTAGACAGATAGCATCAGCGCTTGTGGCCAGCACACATGGTTGTGAATGTGCATATCTGCTCGAGCAGATGATGTGCCTGAAGTAACATTTGTGGCATAGCTGAGATGAAATAGATCGAGATTCACATGATAATCAGCACACCTTACGGCTGATGAGTCAAACACACACAAACTCACATGCACACCTTGTGGAAGAACACATGGTTTGGATTTGCATGAGGTAATAAAGTTGCATGAGGTTTGGTGATCGTGTTGCGCATTGTCAGGAGGGATGAAATGTTAGGTGAGAGATCACCTGAAACTGACAGCCGCAGAATACCAAAAATGAGTGTTGGTGGAACTAGTTGGTGTACCTCAGATGATGCTAACCAAAAACATATAAAACTACCAAATTTTGCTTAATTGCAACGTTTAATCTCAATCGCATCATATAATCATTGCAGTTAATAGTGCTCACTGTCTGTTTGATTACATGTAATTTGTAACTAACTGCATGATTTATCCTGTACATTTCTGCCATAGTCACCACTAATAACCTACTCCTGAATATAATGAATAAACTGAATTGAATTGAACTAGTGATGTGTGCAAAGGGATGGTTCAAAACCAACTGCAAACTGAGAGGTGAAAAAGTGCACAATACTTTATAATATTGTTTATTAGTGTGTAATAATGCATAAAATGTTATATTTTATCATTAATATTTAATTTAACAATGTGTGTATTTTCCAACAATAATATATTATTTTTTAAGCATAGTTATATGAATACATAATTATTTCTGAGCTGTTACAAGATGCCTAAAAGGTCTGTTCAGACCGCTCAAACAGAAGAAAACGTTTGTAGTAATCATTACAGAAGAAAAATGTAAGCAATGTCTTAAATGCCCAATTATATGCACTTACAAATTATAAACCAAAGATATTAAGCAATTATAAAACAATTATAAGCAATTATACACAGTTAACAAGCAAAAATACATGGCACACACAAAGCAATTTTAATTCGACTTAATTATAACTTTTTTAAAATCATTTTTAAAGGAGCGCCGCTCCCCCATTCATAGAGCGGGGGGGGGGGGGGGGGGGGGGGGTTCAACCGTTCTATGAACTTCTGTTTACTCACCACCAGAGGTCACTCGCTCACCACATTAACTCTTGCACTACACTACTGTTGTGGACTGCATTTCCCATCATCCATTGCACTGATCACAGCTGTCAGCAATCACCCATTGCACTGATTACACAACTGATCTCAATAGACATGCTTTATAAGCATTGGACTTTCTCTCTGTCATTGCAGAGTATTGTATGCACTTATCGCTAACCTAGCTGATAGCAACCTTACGGAGCCTTTCGTAGTTTTCATAGTCTTGCCTTGCCTGTTTTGATTCTAGCCTGTGTTTCTTGGTTTAACCCTTTGCCCTGCTGTTTCGGATTGTGTTTGCCCCTGCCTGGATTATTGCTCGTGTACCTGGATTATCTCTCTTTGCCTTGCCCTGTTGGATACTGTTTGCCGATCGAAGACCCACGCTTGTCTAAGGAATACTCTTTGTCTTGTTCTTTGTCTGTTTGCTGTGTATCGACCAATGCTTGTTTACAGTTGTCTGATATTACATTTAAAGTTGATATATTTTAAATGTACAAAATTGCAAGGTCATAAACACAGATGTATAGCTAAAATATATATTTAAATGACATACCATAAATGCTTGTCAGTACATTTGGTAGTAGATGATAACAGAATTCTGAAATTAATTAAGAAATATTTAAGTGGATCAAAAAAGAACTTTAAAGCTGAAGAAGTTCAGCTAATTGCATTTAATTTACTTTTAGTCTTCTTATAGCTCAAAAAGTAGAGCATGACACTAGCAGCACAAAGGCCATGGGTTTGATTCCCAGGGAGAGCAAGAACTGATAAAACATACCTTGAATGCAATCAAAGTCAGTTTGAAAAAAAAGCATCTTCCAAATGTTCAATTTAAACTATAATACATTTTAGTTTAATTGTGATTAACATGCAACATGCATGTTATTATATTACATTATATTATATTATATATTAGGATGCTCACTTTGTTTCAGAACAACATTTTATGTGTTTATTCTGTTGAGATGTGAGCAAGGTATGATGTGGGTGTATTAGTATATAAGTTTTTGTACAGCCCATTAGAAAAAGCAGGGTTTTGGTGAAAGAGGAGATGGTGTGCTGTGATGTGTGTATGGGCACAAAGGGCCGGAACGGTGCTTAGATTCCCGATATTAGGGAAGGAATGCAATGCGGGCCGTTCGCTTATGGGTACATGTATACGCCTCTCACTGGCTCTCTCCAGTTCTGCTCTGTGTCTCTGTAGCTTTATCAGTCTTTCCTGTCATCATGGCTACATCTGTAGCATGTCATCCCAGCACTCCAGGGCCGAGTGTGTGTATAATTGTGCAGGTATGTGCATCCATCTTTGTCACCATGTGTATATCTGAATGCGAAGCCTATATCTTATGTGCACGGATGCATATGTGTGTCATATGCGTCTCATTAATGTCTCCGAGTGTTTAGGGTGTAGTTGTTCCAGACTGAGGCGTGTGCTTGAGGCCTGCAGCTCAGCGCTGGAGTTATCAGGCACCCCGCTGAAGCCTGTCTCCTCTAATTAAACCCTCTCTGATCTCCTGCCTATGGCTCCCATAACGCCCGTGGCTCTCTCGTTCACCTCTGCCGGAGGGTCAGGGAGCCAGAAGTGCTTCCTATTCCCAGCCATGAATGCCGATCTCTGAACCTAGTTGGGATGAAAAGCGGGAATGAGGTGGGAAGGGAATTCACCATCTTGAAACCTCCAAAAGATTGTGAAAGAAAGCCTGTAGGCCATCTGCCACGATCAGGATTCTCGGTTTCCTTCAAATAAACGTCTTGTCTTTGCTCTTTTCTTCTTGCCTGCTCCTTCAAATAAAGCTTGCTTCTCTATGATTAGCCGCTCTGTAATTTGACTGGGGCTCCCCTGGGAGGATGGAGATGTTTGTTTTCGCTTGTCTGGATGTTTGGTTGGAGACTTTACAGAGTGAGAATGATAAAACTTCCCGTTGCACACAGTAAAACAAACTCTGTCTGTCTCTCTGGAGATCAGGCTTTCTCCACAGGCGGTTGAAGAGTGTTAAAGTTGCTTCAGAAATAAAGTGCTGTCAGGAGTACTTTTCGTCACTTTTACATGTTGGGGTTTTGCCTCTTCATTAGAGAGATAGTGGAGAGAATGACAGGAAGTTGTTGGAGAGAGCGAGAGAGAGAGAGAGAGAGAGAGAGAGAGAGAAAGAGAGAAAGAGGAAGGCAAGTGATCAAGATGCGTTGCAGACTGGACTCAAACCTGCATCACCTACATAAGCAAAATGTCAGAATGTGAAAGGTTAACATACAAATTAGGATGAAAAAGTCTATAAATGCACCACTTATGGTATATACACTATATACCATAAGTGGTGCATTTACAGACATAAATTTTCAATTTGATCAATGATTTGTACATACAGACAGATCGACTACTTTTTCACAATGACAAAATTTTAAGGTGGTTCTGATTACATGTACTTTTCAAAGTAATAAAGAGGCAAAAAAGTATAAATGAACAAAGCCTGATACAGATGTATTAAAATTAGCATGCTAAGCATGAAAACCTTCAACTTTTCCACACAGCAGTGCAGATGTAGGTCACATTGTTCAGTCTCTGCCTCTCTAAACCACCAGATTTTTAACATTCCTTATAACGATAATACAATTGCATATGCTTTTAAATATGTCTTTCCTTCCAACTGAGAACGGCAAAGTTTCAGCAAGCTGAATACCAGCCACCATGTTATCAGACAGCCCTCCAAACCAAAAGAAATGCGCTCCTAAACCTCATGGTGACACACAGCATCTGCATCTTTTTACAAATCAAAGATTTGACCAATGTTTTAGTGTCTTGAAATGTTAAGCGCTTTAACTTGTTACCACTCTGACTGGTTTCAATTATCGCAAGTCTCTCTGCACGTCTCCAGCATGTGTGGAATACAGCGAGAGAGACAGTCGCAGACTGCAGGGGTAGTTTCCAGTATGGTCTCTGGTGACAAACAACAGCACAACAATGGACACAATTCATCCGTGAGTCACTACGACACATTCCTCAGAAGACAAACAGGACCTCCTCAAGACCTGTTTTTCTGGGATATAAGACAGAAAGAGGATAAAAGGCGACACCGGAGCTACATGCGACCTCAGTCTGCTTCCTATACAATAAAAAGCTTCAAAGATGTTGCGGTCACTGAGGCATCTCTGAAACTTTGTTGTCAACAACTGTGACTAACATTACAGTTTTAAAACATGCCAATTCCATCATGTTTGTTCACCTTTAAGCTTTTAACTTAAAACAAGAGGGTTTCAGTGATAAAAGAGGCGACAGCGTTATTTTTTTCATGTTTTCCAATAATTTTAGGGGCAGTCGTGGCCTTATGGTTAGAGAATCGGATTTGTAATCCGAAGTTTGTGGGTTCGAGTCTCTGGTCCAGCAGGGATTGTAGGTGGGGGGAATGTAGGTGAATGTCCAGCGCTCTCTCCACCCTCAATACCATGACTGAGGTGAGACCCTTGAGCAAAGCACCGAACCCCAAAACTGCTCCCCAGGTGCCACAGCATTGGCTGCCCACTGCTCCAGGTGTGTGTTCACAGTGTGTGAGTGTGTGTGTGTTTGATCACTTCTCACTGCTGTGTGTGTGCACTTGGATGGGTTAAATGCAGAGCACAAATTCCAAGTATGGGACACTAATTAATTATATTTTACACACATATATATATATATATAACTAAAACAAGAAAACATACATATATATAACTAAAACAAGAAAAAAATAAACACTGATTTAAGATGATTTTCTTTGCCACAGCAGATTTACCTCTGTTCCACGGCCCACTCTGATATAGGCACACACTGGGCTGAAGGCTCCAGTCCCACATGCTAACAGGTGGGTGCTGTTATAATGCTGCACCAGCTTAATGTAGTTTGCACACTCCGGCTGTGAGAGAGGGACAGAGAGAAAAATAGAGATAAAGAGATAAAGAAAAGAACGCTTTTAACACTTTTCAAGATAAACACTGTAGCCATGTAACAGGATATCACTGTGTTATATATACTGTACAGTATGTATAACAGATTTACCTTCTCTCTGCCCTGCATTAAACAATCCCCCACCTGCTCCTCAGAGCTTGGCCAGTGAATCTAAAACAGAGAAACAAGCGTATGAGTTCTGGGCATGTTGTTCTGGCACAGAAATATGCTTGCTGTACTTGGCAGAACACAGTCATTGTTATGTTTTTTGACCTGTGGTTGCATAAAAAAGACTGTCCGCATTTCTGTAGTTCAAACAGTAGAGCATGTTGCTAGCAATCCCTAAAGGGTACATATTATAACCTTAAAAGGTACATATTAGTACCTAAATTACACATATTAGTGCCTCTTGAAAGGGTGCCTCCCCAGTAACAGCTTTTGTAATATTTTTGTGAGACTGTGGAGTGAATCTTTAATTATAATACTCCCTAAGAAGCCTCTTATAAGTCCACTAAAATATGTTCCACTTAAAAACATTTCACACCTGAAGAAATAAATAGCACTTTGGACAAATGTGTTTAAAATGATGTACAATCACATGAGATAAAGACTCATATGAGAGGCTTATAAAAAAAAGCTATTACATAACTTGATTCTTATGTAATACCATCTACTTTATCTCAGTAAAGCCGCCTATCTCCGACAAACATCAGACCGGAAGTCATTCATTTTCAGTGGAAAACAGTAAAGCTGTGTGGATACAGATGGATGCATATAGAAAATGTCTATATCCAATTTGAGCTTTAGCTGCATCAAAATCTTTTGTAATATATATATTTTGCATGGATATATTCATACATTTATTATTCATTCCTCTTACCATTGCAAAAAAAAAAAAAAATCCAATCTGAAAGTTGTGTGGTGCGACTGTCATTAGGGGCCAAAAAATCATAAATAAATAAATGTCAGAGACAGTGGAATGGCTGCTTAACACCCCTATATACTGTATATAATTATATACTGAGAGTTTCAGAGTAACAACCTCAAAATGAGCACAAGAATTTGTGAATGTTTGTAAATTGTAGTTGAACAGATGGTTGCAATACAGTCTCTGTGTTCTCTTTGTATGAATGCTGTTTTTATTTATTTAGTATGTGCGTAGCTATCCTGAGATTTATTTAGCAAAAGACGCAAATTGCTTTGCGCAATGTACTGTCATGAGCCAAATGAGACGATAAACTGTACCACACGCACACACACACACACACACACACACACACACACACACACACACACACACACACACACACACACACTCAGATGACAATGCCGGACAGACACATTGCCAAAATCCTGAGAACAGCTATAAATGCATGTACCTCTTTGTGAGGGGCAGTGATGCGCTCCAGATTGAGAGAGTACAGTATGTCTTTGCCTCCGATGATCAGCCTTTCCTGAGTCTCATCCAGTAACATACTGTAGTGCTGCAGACGCCCCTCTCCAGCCTGGAACACTCTCGTCCTGTTCAGCTCCCATAACTCTACAGACACAAATTAGGAAGCATTTTAATCATGTGATTATTTAGAAAAGTATTTGTATTACTCTGCTTATTACACATGATTTGAGGCACCATTCATGCATGGCCAAGTTTTAATTCATAGGGTTAGGGATTTGTTGATGAAGCTGGTTAACCAAGATGGTCAAGAAGTTCAGAAGTTCACTCAAAAATGAAAATTATGTCATCGTTTTCGCAAAACAAACACTAAAGCACCATAAAAGCATCATGTACACTACAATCTTAGTCTTCTGAAGTCATATGATTGCTCTGTGTGCAAAAAAAAAAAAAGTTTATTCAAATGGCCAATTTGTGAATTAATCTTTTTAGGTCTTTTCAAGACTGCATTTATTTGATCAAAATACAGTAAAAAACTGTAATATTGTGCAATACAATTACAATCTATTTGAATATAGTCTAAAATGTAATTTATTCCTGTGATGGTAAAGCTGAATTTCAGTATCATTACTCCAGTCTTCAGTGTTACGTGTTCCATCAGAAATCATTTTAATATGCTGATTTGGTTCTTAAGAAACATTATCAATGTTGAAAATAGTTGTGGTTCTTTTAGCATTTATTAGTAAACAGAAATCTTTTGTAATATTACGAATGTCTCTATCATCACTTTTGAGGCAGCTGGAACCGGATTAAACAGACCACATATATGACCAAAATCAGACAGAGATGCACTGCTTCACTGAATCGTGATATAAGAGAAATTGGATTATATGATTAATCAAAGTATGGGATGTTGATGATTTATGACAGATTTCCTGAGCGTGTTTGTGTGTGTGCGTTGGGTTGCTCCATGGGGAGTTGCCCTCGTAATGGTCTTGACCTTCTGATTTATTCAGCGTGTGCGAGTTGGCCCTCCAGTCATACACACCCAATGACAAAATGTGTTTTTCATTTTAAATGCTCTCTGGTTGCTTTAAGACTGAAAAATGGCAGCCTCCCAACACACACACACACACACACACACAAATATGCAGGCAGATCCATCGATAAGTGGATACACACACATCACTGGACGCTGGTTTAGTTCAGTGACACATGGAATAAAAGACAGTATTAAAAGGAAAAATTTAGCAAAAAATTGAAAATTCTGCCATTACTTACTTTAAATGTCATTTTCAAACTCATATGATTTCCTCTTTTATTTAATGTGTATTTTTATGGAATTTCCTAACCACTTTTTTTTTTCAGTTTAATGAAAGCGCACAGGGACTGAGGCTGTCAAGCTCCAAAAGCACAAAAAAGCAACATAGAAATACTTTTAAAAAGCATACACTGAATCAGACTGAAATGTAGAAAGCTGTAGCTCTCTGAAAGGGAAGATCATCATTGAATAATGACTTAAATTTCACTTTTTCACCACACAGATCTATCATATCACTTCAAGAGAGTTGCTTAAGTCGTATGCACCCAATTTTGTGTCCTTTTAGAAGCTTGAAAACTTCAGTCCCCATTCACCATAACTGTATGAAAAAGAGAGACCAGAATTTCTCCTTTTGTGTTCCAAGGAAGAAAGAATGTCTTACAGGTTTGGAATGAAACGAGGGGGAGTACATTTTCAATTTTGTGTGAACTAATCCTTTAAAAGAGTCACTTAGAAAGTTGAAGGGCAAAAGCATGTATGGAAAGAAGATAAGCGAAGCAGACAGACAGATCAGGGATAAAACTGGATTACTGAAATGATGGCGGGAGGGATAAACAGACATGAAGAAAGTGGAAAGAGAACGACAATGTCAAACACAGACATTTAAAGAGGCAGACTTTGATCACACTTTAGTGTCTGAGAGCAGTTCTTCTGAAAGACACTCAGTGTGTTTTTAATTATGTTTATGAGTCTTGCGGTTAATAGAAATGCCTTAGGATACTCAGAAACATGAAAACAAGTAACACACATACACCCACAGTGTTCAAGTTCATTTGGAAGTCAATGTAATACCTCACTCTGATGTTTAACAGTGAGGTATAAAAGTTAAGACAATACTGATAATCTGGGATTCAAGATCTAAAAAAAAAAGTTTTAGAATTCTGAAATGATCCACTATTTGGGAAATATTATATGACAGAAAAAGGACAACAACGATGCAGAAAACAGATGAATAAGACAAAGCAGATAAAGACTACTACGACAAAGAATACAAGGAAGAAGATAAAGATGAATAATAAAGATTAGACGACAGCAAAGAAGAAATAATATTATTATTAAATCAGCTTAGAAAAATGTTAAATAGAAGCTTACTAGGGGTCTCAAAGGTTGGATCAAGTATGTGCAACATATCATATGTTTGTTTAGATGTCCATAGGGTGTCGTCATGTTGAAAGCCCATGAAACAATTTCTTCAAGATGTTACAAATTACAATCCCTTTTAAAGTGTCAACACCTTACACAACTTGTGGTGCCCATGTGTCGTATTGAAAGAACCAAGAGTGTGTTAAATAGAAAAATGGAACGAATCATTGAATGCCTTCAGGAATAATTTCCAGTTCCCTGACCATATATACAGCAAAATAACAAACAGATTGGATGAAGAATTTCACATTGCATCCACTCTGATTAATCCAAGGTCTTTGCTCTATTGATCTTTATTGGACCTGTCATTTAGTTTTATTTATGTTCAATATATGAAATCAATTCCACTACGCCTCTCTCATTCATTTTGATTATGAGCATCTTTCTCATTTAAATCTATGGGTTTGGCCTCTTGTTCATGAAGATAAATGAGATAGATAAAGGAAAGAAAGAAAACCAGACTTAGCTCATGATTTGACTTGCCTCTATATGTGATGCTTCACAGGGTTCACCCACTATAAATATTTATTTAATACACATTTTTCAGTAGAAACCACAATGAAAAGACATACAGGGTCATGATGTTTATAAAGAGACCTTATGTCTAGAACAAACAGCAAATTGCACATGTCCCAATGCAAGTCAAGAAAATAATCCTGAACTCCCTGAGGCAACGGTCATTTTAACCCCTCACCGTTATTAACGCAGTGCCCTGACAAGGCAAGGGTCGCACCATTAGGCTGTTCATCAGAGGGGTGGGGAAGAAATCAGGCGAAAAAGACAACCATCCAACCGATATAATAAATTAGTGCACCCTTATTATACTCATTGCATGAATATTTGCAAGTTTGATACTACATATCTATAACCATAGCATAAATGTATATATACAAAGATGTATTTGTTTATATATAATAATAATGATGGATTTGTTTCTTACAAACACACAGCGTTTTGCTTCACAAGATGTTGACTGATGGTCTGGAGTCATGTGGATTACTTGTGGATTATTGTGATGTTTTTATCAGCTGTTTGGACTCTCGTTCTGACGGCACCCATTCACTGCAGAGGATCCACTGGTGAGCAAGTGATGTAATGCTAAATTTATCCACATCTGTTCTGATGAAGAAACAAACTCATCTACTGTTTTAAACAAAACTGGCATGCAAATGATTCAACGACTCATGTAAAACTCGTTTTGTTCTTGAATTAATAAGTGATTTGAAAAAAATTAGTTCAAATTGATTCTCACCCAAAACAAACACAAACAAAGAGCAACCCAATTGTTGCCATTGACTGGCAAAACTATGTGGTTGCAAAATTATTAACTGAGAAATATCCACCACTAGTATGAAAAACACAAATAGGACTCTAGATATGCTGACCAGACAAGGAAATTTCAGGAACAGAACTAATGGATAAACAATGATTTGCGTGTACAGTATATGTTATTGGCAAACAATTTATTAATTCAGACTATAAGTGAAAGTGTTTTTTATGGGTCCCCTTATGCTTTTAAGACAGGAAGTGACTGCATTTATTCACAGGAAACACTGTCAATCCCATTCTCAGGCTTGTCAGCTAACAAAACTGAAAAAGCGGTTATTGAAAGGGAAATGACCCAAACTCTCTCTAATCCAAATCCCCATGTGCTGAACAGGCTGTATTACCCTCTAAGCCAAACTAAAGACCTGTTTCCTCTGCCCAAGTCATCTGAACCTCAGCCGGGTTGAGCAGGTCTAAGGAAGTGCCGATTCTCCCTAAAGAGGACTTTGGAGGCTGGAAGATTCCAGGTTTAAGGATAGCTGATAGGCTGATTGCGGATGTGGACGTCTACTCGGGGCTATCGGCTATAGGGAAGTGCTTTCATCCTAGGAAGGAAAAGAGCTTCCTACTTTCATCTGTCACTCTGAGTTCCCCATTTTTTGTCTAACAGCAAAGGTCATTTTGTAGACCCCCTGATGGATGAATTTTACATAAATCATATTTATACACACTGCAGTATAAGGCGAACTTGTCTATATGAACAGGGGTCCATTTTATTTAATTCAATGAGGAGGCAAAAGCCAAAGCTAATTACTATAAAAGATCTGATTCTCAGCAGAAGACTGAGGGACTCTGTTTAAGAGAGCACAGCATATTGACTGTGTTAACCTGCTAACCCTAGTAATTATCGTAAGGGTTATCCTGTATTTGGGAATATGATCTTTGCCTTCTTCCAGACAGACTGCATGTCTGGGTAAGGCTATATATCCTTCAAGAGTAAAACTCTCTTTAATGGAATCAATGTATTCAATATTTATTGTTTACTAATCAAATAAATAAGTAATAAGCAACCAAAGTCAATGGGCAATCAATGCCCTTTATAATTCAATACACATTGATTTGTAGTCTAAATTCCCTAGTTCAAAAATAAAATAAAATTGAAAAATAAACATTTTTAAATATATATTTATATTTAAATATTAGCATTAACATGTATATATTTGCATGCAGAAGCATAAAAAATCTAAACATGTGCAGCCTGAACATAATCCAGTCCACCACCCTTGAAATATTTCTTCTCTAATAAACTCAACAGCTTGTTAAACACTTGTCTCTGTTGATCTGGAATAGTGAAGGTTTTTGGTTTAGATATGAAGCCCAGAGGGGTTTGTTTCTTGTGGGCGGGCTGGAAGGGAGAGTTTCAGTGTGGCCTTGAAGGTAGTGTGACGTGGGGCCTCAAATAACATTAAAGGGTTCTTACCGAATTGTGTATCATGTACATATGATTCGCACTGACGCATATTGTTTGTACTTTCAACTTGTGCTAAATTGCAGCTGTAATACTTCAATGAACCAGTAGAGAGGAAGTAAAGCTGGCTAACATCAACCTGCCCTTCTCTCAACAAACCACTACAGGAGACTGAAAACATGAATAAATGTGGAGGTGAAACAAGCCAGATTCAAACTCAGTTTGCCCATATAAGCAGACCAGGTGTCTGATCATCACATTGATTCACTTGACAAATTAACCACATTTAATGACAACACAAAATCAAAACTGAACCCATTACATTTCTTAATTAGTGATGCAACATTCCTGAGTTATGAAAATTGGGCTAATATTTAAAACTGAAAATTATAATTTATTATTACATTTTTATTAAAAAGTTATTTATATACGGTATAGATTCTTAAATAAATAAGTTATTATTTATTTGTTTGATTATTTATTCATGGCCCATAATGATGAAATTTATAACTGCTTTAAAATAAACAACAAAGGTCACATGTATCTGGTCTTCTAGTGCATGATTGATGCTTGATGCATGTTATTCCAAAAATTAAATAAAAAGAACAAAAAATAAATAAATAAATAAAAATAAAATATATAATATAATAAAAATATGCTTATAATATTATGCAAGTAAACGTGCAAACAATGTTGACTGTATGAAAATACAGTCTGAATTTTCATAACTTAATACATATTAATACATAATACAGTATGAGATTACATAACTTTATGGATTTATATTCATTCCAATGCCAAAACATATTAGCCAACAAAATACACATTTAGATACATTTCACATATGAATCATTCTTTGCATGGTGTTTGCATTTATTTACAAACATTTATCTAGCCATTTTATCAGCTACTGTAAATATGTCATGGGAAATATCTTATAATTCCTTACTCCCATTTCATCTCTATGATGAAACAATGGCACTTTAAAGATAATGCACATTGCAAAGAGGTGTTTTGTCTGTGCTTTATAGCACGTAGGTTGAGATTAAAGCTTTTACCAAAGCGTTTAAAGCAACAGTGGCACAATGACTCCACATTTAGATGCAACGCTCAGTTAAGGGTGAAGATATGAGATGGGGAGGACTTAGATAAAGATCATTTCCATAAACAGTCTCAGCGATGCTTGGGTGAAACATGAGCAAGCAGCCAAAATGGGGGTTTCCTGAATGACATAGTTTTCAGTGATGGTATGAACGGACCAAAGAAAGAAAAAAAAACTGTTGGCGTCATGGAGCGTGATATCATGCTCTGTGTGATAACATGTGATAACAGCTCTGTATGGAAAAGAAGAAGAGCAGTGTAACCAATCAGACATTGCACAGAAAAAAACAAAATGGGGGTAAAAAGCCCCATCTGCTCGCCCTTTCATAGGCCAGGGTCTTTATGTCCTGTCAATCAAGTTAACAAAGACAGACAGGTATTTTGATTTCAAACATCAGCGCAGACTGAAACAACATGCTACTGGCGATTCCACAGTGGCTACGAGATAAACTTCAATTACCTGCTAGGACACATGATGTGTTGATACAAAGCACATTTTCAAGAATACAAACACAGAATGCATGTCAATCATCCAGGAGGCGGAGCTAAGCAAACAGAGGTCAGGTCCTCCTGATGGAACGCGCTGTGGACCACATGAGGCTTGTGGAGAGACACATGGAAATACTGCCAGATCCAGCTTGTCATGTATTATTCTGTGGTGACTGAATGATAGCATTTTGTTAGTATTGAATTTTTCCTCATGCTGCATTCAAGAATGCCAGAAAAAAAGCCATTTATAAAAACATGAACTCAACTTTGTGGAACTGGAAATTTTTAGCAAGGGAACTATGTTCAAAGAACATTTGCTGTCCATGCAGTTTACATGCACAATAAAAGAATGATTGAGCTTACCAAGGCCAAACATATCATACGCTATAGTGTCTCGGGTTAATGAAAATTATTATTGCAAATAAAGATGTAAAATTTCATCCAAAGTTACGAATTAAACTTATGCGCAAAATTGGAATATTGCATTTATTGCATAAAACATTTGCGATTAAAGCACAGTTTCCATTCAGGGAGTTGAAGAGAACAAAATTGTCACTTCCTGATTAACATGCACTAAATATCGCAAAGAAAAAATAAATTTGCTGCAGTAGAAGGCAATAATTTGTATATACAATAAATTAGGAGCTTCAGAGCACGCTGATGAAACGCG
This sequence comes from Barbus barbus, assembly GCF_936440315.1. Taxonomy (NCBI): domain Eukaryota; kingdom Metazoa; phylum Chordata; class Actinopteri; order Cypriniformes; family Cyprinidae; genus Barbus; species Barbus barbus. The sequence continues at coordinate 25,526,576 of NC_136751.1, forward strand.
GTCATGTTATCTTATTTTCGGAGTCTGCTGTTTGGGAACGCAGTTCTTGGAGTTAATTATAACAAAGCACTTTGACGAGACTTGCATATTGACAAAACTAGTATTTCAGATGCTGTGCAATGAGATCGGTCCATTGGTTGGTCCAGTTTTACACTGTCCCATCGCAAAGTCACATGTCTTTTTTGATGCACATTAAGGAATTTAATCGGGAAAAGTGTTTCCATCATAGTTTAAGCACATTTTCTTACCGGATAAGAAATTGATCCTACTTAGTTGAGCACATACGTTTTTTATGTGCATTTTTAGGATTTATGTGCATCTTGGCCTTTCCATCCAGCTTTTTTTTATGCAATATCCCAAAATGCGCATAAAAATTGTAAAAAAAAAAAAATAATAATTCAAATTTCAAATAAAATAATCACTATAAAAGTTACAAATTGTATTTTCAAATGTTCTTAGTAAATATTAGCAATTGTTATGCTTGTTGCTTGTGTTATGCAGTATATGGAATCAGCAATCAAAAAACAATTATATCAGTCACTACGGCATACCAATTATTTCATAAAGTGGTGGGGGGAAAAAAATCGCTAAGACAAAAAAATTTTTACAAAAATAAATAAATACATAAATAAATAAAAAGCCTATGCATCTGTTAAGATCAAGTACTCTGGGACATGATATTTTCAATACTCATTCAAAAAAAAAAAAAAAAAATACAAAACATCTACTAGGTGAATCAGCCTTCTCAAGGTATTTTAAAATACATGTGATTACCACAAAACCACTCTCAGCGTTTCTACAGGAAACACCCATCTCTTCATATTATATTTATGAGTTTTTCACTTTTTAACCTCCTCAAACATCTGAATGTTTCATTAAGATACTCTTTGAGTTCAATGTCTTGGCTTGTACAGAGATAAACACACATTTTAAGTGATATCCTTTGAAAACAAACTGAGGGGCTTTCCATGGTTTTCTTCCCTATAATTTTCTCCCACCTGGAATAACCGCTCATGTTTAAGAGCTGCAAAACTCTCAAAAAACACACAAGTGTTGGATACATTAGGGCCTGTCGCTCACTCACTTCATGGAAAAAGAAGCCTTTCAACACCCAAAGCCAGTGGGTTGAAAGATGCCAAAGATTTCTGTTCATAAAACATTTCTCTCATATTTAACCTTGACTGAGCCTTGGACAACATGAGAGAGAAGGAACAAAATTTACTACTTACTGATTTAAATAACAAAAAACCTTGACATTTATACATCATTATTCTTGGACTGCCAGTCGGAGTAGATTAAACCTGACTAAGTAGATCTCCTGAGTAATGTCACATCGTAATTCACTTACAGATATAAGACGATTAGCTCAACTCAAACATCCTCTCACAAGAACTGCCATAAATGCCTCAAGAGACAAGTCTGTAGATGATTACTGGGCACAAAAAAAAAAAAAAAAAAAAAAAAAATCGAACAATTTAACCAAAGTTCAGTAGTATGAAATCACTTATCGACCCTATGGTTCTGAATCAGTAGTTTGAAAGCTTTCTGGGATGACAGAAAATTACACCATCTTTACAAAGCCATTGTGTGTCACCTCTAAAATGAATGCCAAATGGACACAAAGCGAGGGAATGAATACAAAGAGCATTAGCTGAAGGACAGAGAACATGATCCAAATGAAAACCATCAACTGCCTTCACTGGATTACAATATATCAAAGATAAGAGGATGTCACATGGAGCGCAATCCTTGAACGTTTGATGAAATTCCAGGCCATTGTTTTGTTGAAAATGGTCGTTCTGGTTGTTTGATGTGGAGAAACAAGCTGACTGACGATACATTGTAAATTACCTGACCTTGGAGATCTTTCACTGACCAGAGAACTATGTGCATTCATTGAAGCCACTGTAAGTCAAGGAAACCCTTGTTCTAAGGGGCCATTTGTGGGTCTGCTGTCCAGCACTGATTGTACTGACTGTGAAGTTTATTAAAACCCAGGATTTCTTCCTTCCCGTCATGCTGTCTCTGAAGAACACGTCTCCATGACGACCCTTCAGATGCCCCATTTGAAAGGAAATTATGGGTTTACTGGGTAAACAGGCCTTTTGGAACTGTCAGGAGAAATACTGAGAAAGACACAGCGAGAGATAGGAAGAAGCAAGAACAGACCAAAGCAGGAACAAACTCTTCCAAGAACATCGTTAATTACGCAATGAACTGCGGACCAGCTAAACACATGCAACGCTATCTGGATACAATGACTGGGTGATGAAACATCAGGAGGTTTGCTTGTATAAGTTCTTTTCCTTTCATGTGCTGTGGACTCAAAGCTAAATTTGCCTTTGGAGTGACAAATAGGTAACTATTACACCTGATCATTTAAGACTATTTAGAAAATGTCTCTTTTTTCAATACATTAGAAGTCAATAGGGTCTAATGTTGTTTGAACCACAGAATATCTTCTAATTATTCTATATTCTTCAGAAGAAAGTCATACCGAGCTGGAATGTCAAGAAAGTGGGTAAATGGCACAATTTTCTCTTTTTTTTGAGAGGGGTAAATTATCCCTTTAAATGTGGTCAGCGTCCATTTCAGACAACCTCCAAATAGTTTCAGTAATCTAATTATAATCCGATCAGGGAAAATGCATGTGAATGACAGACATACAGTAAAGTTGGCTGGAATGACTGGATTATGCCAATAACACAAGGACAGCACACATAAATGGGTAGATGAAAACCTTCATATGAAATCACTTGGAATGGTAAAATATGATTTGAAAAATTAAATTTTACTCTAAATGTTACAAAAACAGTCTTCCGTTTGGGAATAAAATTCCCCCATTCACCACAAAAAAAAAAAAACCCTGGGTAAACTCATTTATAATCATCTGAGCATAGATGAGCCTTCTTGTCTACGTTGAAGTAGGTTTAAAATTACAGCAGAGACTCGCAACATGAGCTGTCTAATAGGCTGTTATACTGTCAATTTAAAACAGAATATAAAAATTAAACACAGACCTTCGTCTTCCTTGCTAAGAGCCAAAAGCTCTGTAAAACAAATCCCAAGGCTGAATTCAAAACTTAAAGATCGTGTTCTCCAGTAAAAGGTGATGAAAAACCGATTTAGAGTGCTCAAACTGTGATTAGTCATTTAGTGATGACTGACGATGGAAAAGCTACTATAGCTTGTTATTAGAGACCACATAACATGGCGAAACTGAAGTATGCCGCCTATTTGACAGAGAGCTCAAAATATGTCTCTTTTCTCACATTTATATTGATGTAGGGGGCAAACGTCTTGTGTTTTGGTTGTTTAAAAAAAAACTCATAAAACGTTCACGAACATCCATTTACATGATGATAGCTACAACCAACTGGAGGTCCCTGAGGATTTGTATATTTGAACGGCTATAGATTTGGGATAAGAAACTGACACTTTTTATAAGTAGCTGGGACAAGGGCTAAAAGCTCTGGAGAGCTTTTGGGGGCTCCTTGTTGAAATTTTGCAAGGGGTAACTGTTCAGTAATACCGCACCGAAGCCAGCATGGTTTATTTATACAAGTTAATGCACGAAACTCAAACTCTGTCTTAACAGCGTGACATCACCTCAAACCGGGGTTGGACACTCCAGAACCAGTTGGAAGTGTTTTGAAATAATGTTTAGAGTAGTTTGAAACTGAATTCGCTCTCGAATAAATATACAACTCTTGCAGATCATGTGTTCAACATGTTGCCCCTCGGACCATGCAGTAGGGAAGAGCGTACAAGCTCATCGCTAAATAATTCGACCTCACTATTCAATACTCTCAAAAATACCTGCATATAATTAAGGTGCCTGTAAGGTTCAGAATGCACCGTTGGGATGCAGTTGACAATTTTCATACCTGAAATCATGGCAGCGTTACACTCCCTCATAAACAAACATATTTGCCAAGTTGTAGCTTCTACTAATTACACCAATTTCAATGGTAATCTCTTAACTCTCACTTTTGTTGTTTTTAGCTTGATTAAACCCTCAAAGCCATTTAAAAATGAATATCAAATATGTGCAACCACCTACACAATCCCACCCAAACACCTACAAACCAGCTGAATGTGTTGTTGCTTCAGCTGTTAGACAATGAAGCCAAAACATGGCTTTTTAAAATAAGCTTCCTTTACACCTAATTAGCATTTGCTGTAGATATTTTTATTATTATTATTTCTTTAAGCAAAGCTTAGCCAAATCATAGCAGAGAAGCACCTTGCCCTTAAATTTGAATTGCGAATTCCCTTTTGAACTCAATTTTCAAAAAAAGGTTGCATTTCTGAAATATTACAGGGATAAAACAAATCCAATCTTAAAATTGTCATTTTGTCAAGCCCTAATCAAGGATTAATATGCTTACTAAAACAAATTTATAAGCTTAAAGAAAATCCCACTCAAACCTCCCTGCCTACACAAATTTAAAAATTATTCCATTAAGAAAAAAATTACTTTGCACTGTAGTAGCTTTTCAATGCAACAAACTGAAATGTAATAACCAGTTACTTGTTCAATCAGGAAACAAAGGTGCATTCATAAAATCCACAAAGGAGACAAACTCAAGCTCTACAGATATTGATAAGCGTGTCAAATACATTCCACTCAAGTACACAAAACACAGGTTGCTACAAGAAACTGTTGGCTAGGTGAATTCATAAGTCCACAAACTCTACACCTTTAGAAAAACATACCATTGTAACTATAGGTTTTGCTCAAATACTATTGATTAATAAAGTAAAAATGTGGTAACTTTGTAATATGAGCCACCACTGTCATTAAAAAAAATAAATAATACTAACTTGACAGAAAATCCTCAGATAGAATTTTCCCAGTTATGATTTTACAAATGGTAAAAAAAGCAGCACTAAAGAACCTTGTATAATATGATGAACTATTTGCACCAGGAACACATACTTTGTTAATTTTGACTTATCTGACAGTTCATGTAGTGGGTGACCTACAAGATGTCTTTGACAAAAAATGATGTAAATTAATAAAACAAAGAAAACAAAAAGTAAAAGAAAATTCATGCTTGAGAAAGTAACAGTTGCATTTATATATTTTATATACAACAAAAATACTATTTTTCAGGACATATAATATGCAAAACCAGTTTATATTATCACCATGTCTGATACACGGTTTCTTCCATCTAAGTTGGTAGTTCTTGGCCAGAATAAGTTGCACACAAGGTCAAAGGTCAGGCTACACAAGACTTCACAGCAGTCAACATAGCAAAAGAGATCCAAACCCACATTTACTTTTATTTTTTGGGCTACTAAACCTGTCTGAGGACTAAAAGACTGACTCAGACTCTAAAAAGGAATCTCTTTGCACATTTGCAAACTCAATTTTATAATTAACGGTCTGGTAAACTGCGCATTCAACAAGTGCCATGTCTGGTAGGCAGAAAATTCCCACTCTGGTTAGCACACAGCATGTAGCCGCTGGCAGATCAGGGCAATATTTAATTAAACCAACTGGTTTTAATTTGAGTTATAATTTAAGACATCTTTACAATTTAGGAGGAGAATCCCTTGGGTTTAACCACAAGTCAACCTGATTGCTCCAAGGTCGACAAAAATGCCTCAACTACCTCTGAGGTCTTCATGTTATTCAAATTTTAAAGCATACGTGTTTTTCATTCCATAATGATATGATACATGCACAAATGTTTCTTCTGCTGAGTAGAGAACACTTTATCAGTCTAGACATGCAAATAACACCAAGTGAATGATAGAAACAGAAGCAGGGGGGGAAAAGAGATGGACACCAAGAAGAACTGTAAATGGCTAATAAAAAGAAACATTTGTAAAACAAATCTGTTTTAGAACATTTTCCTCTCAAAATCAACCTTTTAAATCAAAAATTAAAAAAGAAAAAACAAGATACAGGGAGAAGAATGGCACTGAGAGGATTGGGAAAGAAATTCCACATTTTATCTTTGCCTGGGGATATTTCCCCTGCTGCCAGCCAGTTTCTTCGCCACACATCAATCACAATTTGCTTGAGTTTGCAGCAGCTATGTGCTCAACCCACTGAAAGTGACATTGTAAATCAATATTGTGACAAATCTAATGAGAAAAGCCACTCAAACACCTCAGTATAAAACCTTTGTCCAAGGCACATGGTGTCAGTGTTTTTTCTCAAAGGAATAGCACTATTTCCATGAGCAGGTTTTACAGAACGCTCATAGATGGTATTGGTTTGATTTTCCATGCACTGAAATTCCACATGGACTCTCAACCATGACCAACGCTGGGGTGTGGATTTTTATATGACACAGTTTCCACAGCATTCTGATCAAAGAGGAAGACTGAGAGCGGCATAGGCTATTTGCTTTGGGCTAGGGTGTTCATCTACAAAGGATGCCCCCATCTATCCCTGAATTTCACTGTAAACATGCCAATGAGAGACCAGCATAGTAAAAAGAACAGTTGACATTCCTTCAGTGAACCGCTTAAGCTGACAGAAAACCACATTGTAGAAACTCAACCACCGTAACGGTGAGGAAAAACACAAATAAAAGAGAATCCAGATGTATTTATGGCAGCATCAGTGACTTCCAAATCATTTGCATGTCCATAATCAACTTCACTGTCATTCATTCATTCACGCTATCTAACAGATTAAAAATGTAGTACACTCAAAAGTATAACAAATAAATAAATAAATAACTATATAAATAAATAAAACATATTTAGAAATATATATATATTTAAAAAATTGTAGGAAACCGTAACAATTAGATTGTACAAAATTCTACGAAAGAGATTATAAATCGTACAAATGAGATCGTATGAAGAAGATCGTGTGAATATCGTATGAAATCGTATAAAATGAGATTGTATGAAATTGTATAAATATTACAGATTTTACAGAATCTTACAAGAGATCGTACAAATGAGATCATGCAGCACTATGATGAATGAAAGAAAATGAAACTACAAATTTATAAACTACAAAATTACAATTTGCCATGAGAGTGTGTTTAAATAGCTATAAAACAAATGTGAATATAAATACATAAATTTAATAATACCATTTAATAAATTATTATAAATTTACTTGTTTAAGACAGTTGTCCATTTTAACAGTGGAAGAAAGTGGTAAAATAATCAGTATGCTTAACCTGTATAAAGTCTTTGGAAGAGCTGTATTGGGATGTCCATATTGGGAAGTCTAAAATTATGGCCAATAATTACAGTTTCAGCTTCAATTTGACTGAACTTCATGCTCAAGCATTGTACACACACACAAACCTGTTGCCTTACCTTTGTGAGACAGTCGTAATCTTGGATACACAGTCTTTGCCGACTGAGTCGCAGAGCAGATCCATAGTGTCATGCAAAGCATGAAGGTCCACACACCCCATGCCATCCTCATGCAGTCCTCTTGAACGTCTCACACTGACTCCTTATGATCCACCAATTGCAAGTTGCAGAAGAATATTAGTCTGCTGTCATCAGAACAGTGCACTGAAACTCACTAAATTGACACTTAGGGTGTGTTTTGAGATGCTTCTGTGGGTTCCAGTGTGAAGAAAGTGTCTAAACTGTGCGCAACACTGTGACTCAACCCTGGCTGACTGTTCCTGTCACTCTTACCACAGGCGATGCATTCCTCTAACTCATAAAAATGTGTGAGTGCGAGCGTGTGTCAGACAACAAGCGCACTGATCTTGGAGAGCTTCCACCTCCTTTAATGAGAAGAAGCCTCCTTTCTTTCCTCTCTCTCTCTGTGAAATACTGCCCTTCCACGTGCCAGCCCTCTCTCCCCTCCTGACTGCTTCAGCTCTCCTGCCGCACACATGGACAACGGCCAGATACTCCCATCCACCCCCACCCTTCTCTTTCACTCTCTCCTTCTGTCTCTCTCGCTCTCTTAGTTCCACCCTTGTGTTCTCCTCTGTTTATGATGTACTTCTGTTGTTCTCATCTCAGGGACCATGTTTACATGTAACTGAAAATTATGATTAATATTGTAATTTGGTCATATTGCGGTTACCTCAACTGCAGTTGGACAATGTACGAAATTTCAGAAATCAGGCAGCTGGCAAATGGCTTAATTATTCAGAAATCTGTCATATAAACACTTCTTCTCCAGAATATCTATATATAATATATTTATTTATGCACATGTCCAGATGAAAGTAATTATGAGTGAACACATTTTAGAAAGGTCAAGTTAACAAAGAAACATTTTTTGGAGTAAAGAAGCAACATTATTTTGGCTAAACGATAGACGATATAAAAATAAATCAATCAGGGTGCTGACACTAGGGTTATGAATGAGAATGAATTCAAGGCATAATTAATCCAACATGGAAATTCTGTCATTATTGGAAGTCAGAGGGTTTCAGCATATCATCTTTTCCACGAAACAAAGTCAGCTTTGGAACAACATAAGGGTGAGTAAATGATAATAGAATTTATGTCGTTCCAAAGCTGTATGACTTTGTTCTGTGGAAAAGATGATATTTTGAAGCCCACTGACTTCCAGTGATGACAGAATTTAAATTGTTGGTGAACTGTCCCTTCAAGTAATGTTAGTTCATTACATTGAAATAACTGAATTACAATAAATAACTGAAATAAATGCCAGTATCTCCTGTATTTCCTCAAAAGAAAGAAGAACAGAGAGAGAAAAAAACACACTATTTCACAATGCTGATTCTATGATTAAATATAAAAATTGTGGATTTCAATAAATAGATAAATACATAATTTCCTGCTGCTCTGTTAAATCGCTTATCCTCTCTCTCTATCTCTCTCACACACACACACACACACACACACATTAATTTAAAGCAGGGGCCTCAGTTATTTTCACTTGAAAACTAAATTCAACAACAACAACGCATCAGTGCATCCATCTTTATACTGTAGCAGCTGTTCTTGATCAAACTTATCTGTAATTTTCCAGTTAAAAAGTAAAAACAAACATGTATTTTCTTGACAATTATGATGGGACTTTACAATTCATGAAGTAATAATTAAACCACCCCACTGCACATAATTCAGTTTTTGTTGTTCAATTATTGTTGATCCAAGTGTTGTTGTTCCAAATTTGGGGGGGTTCAGCTGTTAGCAATAAAAATAAAATGAAAAAACAATGCCCAGGAACACAAATTCTGTTTTGTGTCAATCCTGACAAGACAAATTAATGCTGACAAGAAATCAGAAGTGGATTTGTTGAATGACAAAGCACTGACTTAACTCGTGTCTGACATACTATCAATCCACACAAACAATTAGCAATAGTGTATTTTGATTGCCTATGTGTAAACCTACGGTAAAGTATAAGGGCGCTTACACAAGCAAGACCTGGGCTCCAGCGATTGATAGTGAGTTAGCTGGATTATCTCTAGAAAATTCTTTGCGGTTTTCTTTCAGGAACTATAATCTTATATAATTGATTGGCCCTAATATGTAAACCATACACACACACACACAAAATGTTTTGTGTTGACTGTCACTCTACGAAATAAATGTGCTGCAAATTCTGTTATGGGCTGTTCTTTTCTCTTTCAAAATACGGTACTCAGATTGTGGATATCAATATGCAGAAATAGTAACAAATTAAAACTTATTTATTTTCTTGTCAAACACTTACCCTTAACACAGGTGGAAAAAAAATATTGAACTATCCCGTTTTTAGAGACAAAGGACTTTTCTTTTGCAAAGAGTCAGTAAATTTACAAAATAAAATTAGACGTTTCACTGCTGTGAAACTCCCCAATAGCAACAGAAAACAGTTCAGCGATGAATTAAGTGATGTGTCACACCTAAGAAGATGACCGATGGAGTGGATTTGCTGTATTACAAAGGGTGGAGCATCCTCCCCTTTAACAGATGAAACTGTCTTTTCTTCACAGAGAACCACATGAAAATACTCCGATGCAGTTCTATAGCTGCCTGGGTCCTTGATTCCAAAGAAAAATAAGAAAGAAACACTTTCGTCCTCTCATCTGAAATGAAAAAATGGCGGCTGTGACGTTGAGCAGAATTCACCCACTTTATAGTTCTTTAAGGACACAGAAACTCGTCCTGTTATGCTGAATACTATATTGGACATGAACACTATCACTATAGTACTTAAACAAAATAAAATTAGATGTTTTCCTGCGCTACTCTAACCAACAGCTCACGAACCAATACTCAGACGAAGCAGTTGCACCGACCCTCTTCTCATTGGTTGCTTAGCAACACCCCAATCTCGAAGGAACCCCATTGGTTAGCTTTTTAAACACTTTAGAAAACAGTTTACGTGAAAATAACGAGCTTGAAATGTATAAAATATTGAAATACACACAAACATACATATCCCAAGGGGGAAAAAATTAAATAAACATATACAAATATTCACGGGGTTACACCCTCCCCCCACCAAATTCCAGCATGCCCCCATGACTGGACTAAAGAAGAACACACAAATATAAACTAAGTGCACTCAAACCTTGCATTACAATTATTAATTCTTGAATTACAATCTAGGGACTATGCAAAGGAAGGTTTTTGAGGTTCTGATGCACACATTACACAATGCTTGCAAATTACCCACCACCACACATGTTTGTTTTCACCAGCTTTACAAAAACATGAAAACTTATGTTCGAGACCATCAACCCTACAACAGTGGGAGGTAACAATTGTTTCCTTACCAGGTCTTCCCAGCTCAGGATAAGTAAACCTCTCAAGGGGTTTCCTTTGTCTCTCAGACCTCCTCACCTGAGAATTTTCTAGCACATCAGATGGTTCTACAACTGAAGTCTCGGGAACACTCAACTCAGATTAGTTATCAGTACGTTCAAGCTGCTGTTCACTTATACTTTCAACTACCCCATCAGTGTCAACATGTTCTTTGCGTAACATATCACCTTGGTCTCCCAACAACTGACCCACCTCCTCCACCCTGGGGTGCTTGCAGACATCAAACACTAAAGAACTCCCATCTTGTGGGTCTTGACCCTGCTGTTCAACCCCCGGAGAGATAGAATCAAAATAAACGAAAGGACCATACCCATATTCTGACTCGGAGTCAGACGAAAAATCTCTCTGCAGAGTCAACAGGCTCAGGCAGGCGGTTAGTGTTTTCATTTTGTTTTTTCCTGATCTTAGGGACTTTGAAAGGGGGTTGGCTTTCCCTTTCAGGGCTTACATGTTGTTTTAAAGGCAAGATACGATTCCTATGCAGAACCTTTTTAGGCCCGTTACCATTTTCGGGTACCAATTGATATACAGGCAAGTTAGACAACTGATTCTCTACCACATATGGTGTTGAATGCCACCGATCTGCAAGTTTATGCTTGCCTTTTAAGCCAAGGTTTTGAATAAGTACCCGGTCTCCAGGATTTAGACTATGAGGATGCACTTTCTTGTCATACCTCCGTTTGTTTTCCTCATTCGCACGAGCAGAGGCAGCTTTTGCTAATTCATATGCATCCTTTAATTTCTGTCGCATTCTTTCGACATACTTCCCATATGTAACTGGCACAACTTCATCAGACTGCACCCCTAAAGCTACATCCACCGGCAACTTAGATTCCCTTCCAAACATGAGGAGGTAGGGTGTATATCCTGTTGCTTCATTAGGGGTACAGTTGTATGAATGAACCAAGTGAGCAATATACTGGTTCCACTTTGATTTCTGCTGTGCATTCAGAGTACCAAGCATATTGAGAAGCGTCCTGTTAAACCTCTCGGGTTGCGGGTCTCCTTGTGGATGATATGGAGAAGTGCGGGATTTCTTCACCCCCATCATAGTCAACATTTTCTTGATCAAATGGCTCTCAAAATCCCGCCCCTGATCAGAGTGTATTCTATTTGGTAGGCCATAATGGACAAAATACTTCTCCCACAAGGTTCTCGCAACCGTCAAAACTTTCTGGTCTTTACAAGGAAACTCCTGAGCATACGGAGTAAAATGATCGGTAATGATCAACACATTACTCACATTTCGGGTGTCTGGCTCAATTGTTAAAAAATCAATACAAACTAAGTCCAGAGGGCCAGAACTGTGCATGTGCGACATAGGTGCGTTTCTCTGAGGTAAAGTTTTCGTCACAATGCAGCGATCACAACTTTTGCAGTAAGCTTCCACTTCAGACTTCATTCTAGACCAGAAAAAAACAGTCTCTCACTAATGCATAGGTTTTCTCAAAACCTAAATGACCATTGCTGTCATGAAGTAACTTCAGTACTGAATTTCGAAACGTATTTCTCTTTTGTCTGGTTTAAGGATGACTCTGTACAAAAGGTCTTGACTGATTAACAAATTCGCCCATTCCTTCTTCAGGAATCTCATGTCTGGATGGTCAGACTGAATACTGTCAGCTGGGTGCTTCTGCCTGATCGTGAACCACACTAAACCAAAGCAAGGATCCTTTTGCTGAGCAGCACTTAATTTGCTAGGCAACAAGTCAGGTAAATGTCCAGTGGTCAGGTATGTATATGTACACAAAGTTTTTCCCCCATCAGTTAAGCAAACACTCTGCTGTTCATGTACTGCTAGAACATTAACACATCCTTTCTCATCCTTTGCTTTTACGGATTGGCAGAGAGTACGAACCTCAGAAGCTGAAGTTCATGCAAGTCTTCCCCACTTCCATAGCTGTAATGAGGTCGCCTCGACAAAAAGTCTGCATCAACGTTATTCTTTCCTTGTCAGTACTTCAAGCTGAACTGGTAAGTGGATAGAGCTGCAAGCCATCTGTGACCTGTAGCATCTAACTTTGCTGAAGTTAAAATGTAAGTCAGCGGATTGTTGTCCGTTCTGACCTCGAAAGTCACTCCATAAAAGATAATCACGCAGCTTATCAACTACGGCCCATTTCAAGGCCAAGAATTCCAGCTTATGTGCTGGATAATTCCTTTCAGAAGCAGAAAGACTTCTACTAATGAATGCCACTGGGCGCAATCCTTCAGGATTCTGCTGGTAAAGCACGCCACGTAGTCCATCTATACTGGAAACTTATACTTTACGAGAAGTGCCATGTGATTTTTAATGACCAAAGAGAGTCAGGACCTCGGTTTAACGTCTCATCCGAAAGACGGTGCTTTTTGACAGTATAGTGTCCCCGTCACTATACTGGGGCGTTAGGACCCACACAGACCACAGGGTGAGCACTCCCTGCTGGCCTCACTAACACCTCTTCCAACAGCAACCTAGTTTTCACCGGAGGTCTCCCATCCAGGTACTGACCAGGCTCAACCCTGCTCAGCTTTAGTGGGCAACCAGTCTTGGGCTGCAGGGTGATATTGGGCTGCAGATAGCTATCCGATCAATGAAAACGCATGAAGTGACCAGGTGTAAACAGGCCCATATACTGATCGGTCTGCGCAGTGCCACTTTAAGTCGAACACACCTATTGTTGGTGTTCAGTAAGTTCCGTCACAAAATATACGTCATTCAACCTGACCAATCAGGTTGTGAACGTATGACTGTGCCTTTCGGTTCAGGTTCTTTAGTTTTGCTGTCAAAAATGCCAGTGTGAACGCTAAGTGGACAAGAACTAAATGTAATGTTTTCTTTTTTGGTCCGGACCAAACGAACCAAGAGAACTGAATTACAAGTGTGAACGCACCCTAAATGTTGGATATGTAAGTATTATAGTTAGTAAATTACAATGTTTCTTTTAAATTGTTAAATACAAATTCAGTCATATTAAAACATTTTAGCGTAGAGTTGGTTCACTTTCCGGCAACGAATCCAAGTAAATAAATAACTAAATAAATTAGCACGATAATATCGTGCAACGATATGAAAATTAAGCATATCGCCCAACACTAGCGTAGAGTACACTACTTGCATAAAGAGTTTATCTGAAACAAGCAACAGCTCAAGGGCATGGGTAACAAAAGGATCTACGCGGGTGAGTCCATTTACATTGCAGGATACCACTTCCCCTTAACAGTTTCCATCTTGTTTTTCAATATTACACACATTAGAATGCCAAAAGATGATGGAAATGAAGGACAGAAGTTAGCCCAGATGTGCACTCATTCATGTAAACCACAAATAAGAAGGAGCGCTCATGCTCTGATAATTACCAAACAATCAATTCACAGCGTAGATCTTGAGCTGTGGTGGATTGTGAGCAATCCCTTTCATCTGCGCCTGCGGTTACGCAGCCCAGTGCTAGAATCATTACAGCAGCTCTGTGTGCACCAATGGTTATTTTTGCGAGCACTGTTAAACTGCACTTAACTTTTCTCTTTCAAGCCCTTTTTCTTGGTCATTCTCACATATACACATCCCTCTTATAGTTTGTGAGGTTTGAGTTCCTCCGGTCTGTGACTGATTATGTTCTGTCTGTAGATACTGAAGCACCTGAGCACACTTCCAGCTCTTAGATCAATCAAAAATGATTATTAATGTCATTCACCTGTCATCTGAGAAGAATAGAGGTCGCTCTGTTCCTCCTGATAGCAGCATTGCACAGTGTTATTTTGTAAACCAACAGCAGCCGATCCCTGTTAAAATCTGAAATGATCTCATTGTACTTTGCATGTGGCATGCTGGTTACGCTTGCTGAAGCGGATGACATCATATCGCTTTGTAAATACTCTGCTGGACCTATACTTTTTTTTCCCCCTCATCAAAAAGTGATCAAAAATTTCTCCCATTCAAACAATGCTACATAGTTACTCATTAAAAATCAGTTTACCCCCATCTGCAGGCAGGAAGTACTTGGCCACAAAACTCAGAAAAACATAGTTTATAACTTAAAACATCTCAAATCAGTCTTTAATATTCTTATATTTTAATAATAACCTGGAATAAAAAATAAATAACTGGCTTAAAAATAGACACTTAAGATGAATGTAAAATATATGAAAATAAAAACATAACACAATATCAAGTGGAATGTATTAATTTATTTGTTATTACTTTTTATTAAATAATTATTTATTAACTAAATAAATCCTATATACCAGGTCAGTGTCTTTTTAAAAAAAATAAATAAATAAAAAATTTTATCTCTCATACAGTATTTAGCTGGACAAATCTCAACAGTCTCTGGACAACCTGTTTTTATAGCTTAGTTTAAAAAAATGGTAAATGAAAAACTGAAAGATGCATTTCTACATATCATAAACTGAAAAAAAAAGTTTGAGTAAAAAAAAAGTTACACATCAAATTAGAAGCAAGATTAGACTGAAATAACATTTTCTTGTAAAATGTAACCCAATAATCTGTTTTATTTACAATTTAGAAGAATTCTATGTACTAAACTGTAGTTAAATTTTTTTCTTTTTTTCAATTTCAATAGTGCAAATGCGATCTCATCTTACTTTTCCATAGAGTGACTACCAGAATAAAAATGGCAAGGCCTGTGGAACAATGACTAATTGGTTCCTTTTAAATACAATCCACATGAAACTCTGTGAGTGAGTGTGTCATATGTGTAGAGTTGAAGTCTGCTGTTTGAACTGCTTTGGCTGCGTTTCATTCTTGTGAATGAGTTGATACATGCCAGTCACCATCTGCATGCTGCCCATTCCCCTAACCTTTCATTATCCCCTTCTTTCACTCTTTCTTTTATAATAACAGCTATCCGACATACTGACAGTCACCCTACAATCTCCAGCTGAATGAGAGACAGAGAGAGAAATAGAGAAATAGAATGAAGGCTTTTGGCAGCTGCGCCAGCGCAAAGGAAGTCATCAGAAATCACTCTGCTCATGCCAGCATGTTTGACACACTTATTATACTGACTGCGATGTTTAAAATGGAAATGGAAAAAGATAGTATTGTTAATACTAGTAATATTTCTGCTGTCAGACATTTTCACATTTTTCTTAAAGTACTTTTTTTTTTGATTAGCTGAAAAGGACAATTTTCTCAGGTTGAAGAAACATTTCAGACGATCATTTGTAAGAGATATAAAAACAGATTTTAGAACTAAACAAACTAAATCTTTGGGCTCAAGTTGAGGCTTAATAACAGTAAATTTGAAGGTTTTGGGGACATATCCTAATGACAGTGATGAATTAATAATAGCCAAAAGAGGACCTATGACTTCTGGAAGCAGCTCTTTTAGTAGTTTAGATGGAATAGGGTCTAACATACACGTTGTTGGTTTAGATGATTTAACAAATTTATACAATTCTTCCTCTCCTATGGTAGAGAATGAGTGAAATTGTTCCTCAGGGGATCTATAGTGTACTCTCTGATGCAATACTGTAGCTGACTGCTGCATGGTTACAATTGTATCTCTGATAGAATCGATCATGGAAGTAAAGTAGTTCATAAAGCCATTACTGCTGTGCTTTTGGGAAATGCCAACACCTGTTGATGCTTTATTTTTCATTAATTTAGTGACTGTATTGAATAAATACCGGGGGTTATGTTTGTTTTCTTTGATCTTCCTTAAGCGTAAAGGAGCAACTGTATCTAAAGTGCTAGAAAAGAGAGAGTCCATAGTTTCTGTTACATCCTCAAGTTTTTCTGCGCTGTTGGATATGCTGAGGAATTAAGATAAATCAGGAAGATTACTTACAAAGCAGTCTTTTGTGGTAGAGGTGATGGTTCTACCATACTTGTAACAAGGAGTAGAATTGACAGTTTTAGCTATATGGAGTTTACACAAGACTAGATAATGATCTGAGATATCATCGCTTTGCTGCAGAATTTCAACACCACTAACATCAATTCCATGTGACCGTATTAAATCTAGAGTATGATTTCGACAATGAGTAGGTCCAGAAACGTTCAGAATGTCTATGAATGCTGATCCTAATGCATCTTTTTCATTATCGACATGGATAATTAAAATTGCCAACAAATAAGACTTTATCTGCAGCCAGTACTAACTCAGATAGAAAATATATAAATGTAATATGCTAAAAAATAGCACCGACATTTAAAGGGGGGGTACAATGCTGTTTCATGTGTTCAGAGTTGTTTACACTGTTAAAGAGTTGGATTAAGGAGCTCAGCTTTATCCGGAGAGAATCGTAAAGTTGTATCTTTCTTTTATTAATATGATAAAACTAAAGAGTTTTTGGTAATATGAAGGATGCAGTACTACACTATAGGTACTCAAGATTAACATGAGATTGGGTGAAACTGCGTGTGTAAGGTCCCCTTTAAATTATATTCATAAAAAATATTTTAAAAAATAATAAATATAAATATATAAATTAATTTTTAAGAATGTAAGGGTTTTTTTTTTTTGGTGGTAATCAACATTGGTAACATTAAATTGGAGCTCAACTTAACCCAGACTATTCTTTTAAGCAAAAGTCTCCTTTTGTTCTCCATTCAGTCTCACTGCTTTATCTCACAGTCACAACTAAGCTATTTTAAGATGTTATGTTTCTTTTCTTTAAGCCAAACTGTATTTCTAGCTCATAAACTTGACCTTCTCCATCTGTCGATCACAAAGATCTTTCCCCTCCAAGTAACCCTGGACATTTTGTTTTGCAGACCCCTTTTAACCCCCAATCCACATCCCCTGTCAGTTCAGACGGCTTGCTGTGTGAAAAAAGACAGTTTAATTCGGTGTTAATATAGCAGATTAGTTTCCCTTTGGCCTTGTCTGGAGCCGCTGCATGCTTTCATGATTCACACAGCAGTGAAAATATTTTCTCTCATGTAAATGCTATGAAAACATCCTCCGCCAGCAGACAGCCATACCACAGGGATGGGAGGAGTGCGCTGTCAGAGTGAAACATGCACCCCGTGATGAAAACTCCTGGACGAGATACTGCCGGCTCAACAGGGGTGCGAGGCTGCAGCCTGCAACAAAAGCTCTCTTCATCTTCAGAATGAATTCTGCTCTGCATCTAGTTTACACAGATGTGCATCACATGTTCTCATAGTTACATGCATTCACAAGCTTTCACAAAACTTCAATCATACATAAGTTCTATGCATTAACTCATTATACTGTCTAATTGACTCAGCAATGCACGGCTTTAAAGATGCAGATTTTTGGTTGTAATACAGTTGCATATCACGTCACACATTCTTATGGACACTTGCACTAATGGCGACTGTTTAAGCAAGACATCTGCAATAATTGTTGACAAACAATTATACAGAAAAAAAAGCATTTAGGAGCAAACGGATGAAAAGTTTTGAGTAAATTTGTCATTTTGTCAAGAAATGACATATTTCGCTCAAATTAACTTTAAAATAAAAAAGACCATTATTTAAATATTAATTTAATAATTATTTAAAAATCAAAAACATCAAACATATATTTAATCACCCCATCTATTTAAATTTTACTATAATGATTATTTTCAAAGATATTTAATAATGAAAAATAATTTTCATACATTTCACTGTAAACAGAGACAAATGCTGATATACAATTTTAATATAAATAGTAGCATAAATGAAGCAGTAAAAAAAATAATGTATACTTTTTTTTTAATAAATGAATGGAAATTTGTTGACTCCTGAAAGTAATGTCACAATGCAAGAAAAAAAAATGGAGTCACCCTATATAATCAATGGACCGTTGAATTATTGAAAATGTAATGCACACCATAAGCATCTATCGTCAGTTACTCCTTACATTATCAACATGGCAGTCTGCATAAAGAAAATACTGATCAAAGACAATCCCTCAATGCTAGGCTTTAATTCAAGTCCTTTCAAAGGTCTTGAGTGGCGAAAAATCACTTGGAGAGCCCTAGAGAAATGGATCAGCCATGACCAAATAGGCTACTCCCTTTAAAGGTTTGAGCGTGTATCCATCACAATGCCATGGTCGAGCAGGCAGAGCGATTTAAGAGCCTCGAGTGAAAGGCCTCTCCGCTACACTTAATACAGAATGAAGTGCAACTTTCCAGCCAGTACCACAACAAAGCCTCACTCTGTAGGACCGTGGAGGAGCAGAGGATTACCCACAAGAACACTCTACATAAAACCCATTTCAGCTGAGGTGATTTCTCAAATGTCAGCAGCTGTAGGTCCATTTTCAATAGAAAGCTTGTTAGTTGCTTCCAACACAGATGCCTGCATGATTCAAACAGTTGATCAGGTATCACTGTTTTTAATAGAACCCTCAGCACTTTTTCATTAAGGAGATGTTGTTGTTGTTTTAATATCTGCCCACAGCTCCATGACAGAGATTAGATGACCATCAGAAGACACAATCTCTCTAAAATGCACTGAGATCTTGCCAACGAGGTCTAAGACGTTGGATCGCTGCCTCTCTGAACTAGAATCCAATAACACTGGATTAAAGTTGTATTAAGGTGAATGCTGGAGCACGATAACACAATTTAAAAGTTAACAAAGTTAACTGTTCTGGTGTCTCATGCTCTGTCAGTCAGTCTCTTACTGCCTCGTGGTAAGAGTAAATACACTTAGGCCCGGTTTCACAGACAGGATTTATAGACTAAGCCAGGATTAGGCCATTGTTCAATTAGGACATTTAAGTCATTTTTATAAATTTGCCTTAGAAAAAAAAAACATTACTGGATTTAAAAGACAAAACAAAGGCACTGATATGTTTTAAGATCAGTCAGTGCAAATTTATTTCAGCTGAAACAGCTCAGATTTACATTTTAGTCTAGGACTAGGCTTAAGCCTTGTTTGTGAAACCGGGAGTTAGAGTACTGTATATATTTGTTTTAAGCCCTAAACACACTGCACGATTTTCAGCTGTCCCAGACGAAAGATTAGCATCGTGAAACAGTCGTGGTGAATCAGAATTTTTTTTGTAATTTTCAGGGATCCATGTGAACAGGGATCATTTTGAAAACACTGCCGTCTACCCTAAGAATCTTCAAGCATGTGTCAAGAAATCTGGATCATATTTCACGCAAATCATAAAGGAAAAAAATACAACCTTTATTCAATTATCAATCCAATTAAAATTTTATTCACACATATTGTTTTTGGTAAAGCAACACTGTTTTAAGTCACCATGACTAAATGGACCACAAAACACCATAAAAGAACCTTTTAGAAGTACTTTTTAAAATTTCATGCTATAATCTTATAGTCATTATAACTTATCGGAACAGAATTTAGGCTGTTACTCAGCTCTTTCTTCTGTGTTAAACAAAAAAATGAAAACATCGGTATGACATTTTTGGGTGAACCATTTCTTCAGAAGCTACATTCAAAGCCAAACAAAATAAGTTACCGAGCAGAGACTGTCGTGACAAGACAAGATTTACTTCAACGCCAGACGTTCTTCAGAATTTTTTTTTTTTAAATGGGACATCGCATGCCATGCTGGATTTTATAGCTGCATTAGCACACAGGTTCAGCTGTGATTGTTCTTAAGCGTCTTAATGCATTACTGTTTTGGCAGACATAGTGTCTGCCTGAGTCAGATAAAGCTTTTAGCTTCATAAAGTGAGCTGAGGTATGCCTTTCCCTCACACCGCTTCAACTCTTATCTCAAAACAGGGATAAAAATCTAATCTAAAAACTCTGATATAAATAATATTTTGCCACCAACCCTTGAAATCGAAAGGAATGTTATCTTAAAAGTTTGGAGGCTGGAGATATGACCATGTCTGCTGATAGCTTAAGTGAAACCACATGTCTATTTTTGTATGTGTGCACGCGTAGATGCGCTCACCCAAATAAATGCTACATAAACACTGAGCACTATGGATAGGGTAAGGGTTAAGTAATTCAAAATGAAATTACAAGCTAACTCCAGATTTACTTGTCTACATTCCTCAATTGATGAGTTATTGTCAGTGAATAAAAACACGGGATGACCTGAATGTCAGTGTTCTGAGAGCTGGTATGATCAGTTTCTCTGTTCCTGACGGTGAATCCAGGTGTGTTTTCACTGGCTCACGCATCACTTCACACACAAACATCAGGCTCCATGACCGAGGGAGTTTTTCTCTGGACCCTGAGGGGCTGCAAGAATGTCCAACGTACAAACACAGAAAGACAGGCTTGTATAAAAGAACCACCTGACCCATCCAGCGCATGTCAGAGAGCATCTGGAGAGAAGAGAGGGGAATCTCTCGTAGCATTCTTAGACAATGTGTTATGAAAGTACAACAGCATGCATAACTTGACATCTAAATACTGAAGAGCTGCTACTGTTTCACTTAGCAGTAAAATACTTTGTATGTAGACTTTGTTTGTATTACTTTGTATGTAGGTCTGTAAAATACCCAAATTAGTTCTTTATGCCGAGGAGTAGCTGCTGTGATTGTGACAAATTAATGTAGACTAAAATTTACAATCTCTGCGGTTGAAACCACTGGGAATGAAACCATTGACCACTTCCATGGATGGTACCGGCTTTCCCACAGAAACCAGAGCTAAGAAACAGTTCAGGCTGGAGGTTTTATGTGGTCTTTCTACAAAAAGATGACTCACATGAGTGAGTGGAAGTGGGTAAGAATGCTGGTACTTGAGAAATTAAATAGGAATTTTAATTTGGCCATTATTGTTTAGGGTAAACTACACTGACATTGACCATTTGGTTTTCAAAGTAGAGAAAGAAAGACTATCAATTTTAAATGAGTATACCTGCTAAAGATAACAGTCAACTTTTCGGAGTACACTGATAGTTGTATTCAAAGCTAACACCTACTGACTAAAAGCCACAAAACTACAATTCCGACTTCATGGGGTCTTAAATAAGTCTGTTAATCTGCCACAAACGCAATGCTGAAATAACAAACGAGCGACAGTTTGTACATTAAGAACATATGCTTTTGAAATATGAGAAACGCCATCTTAACCCATGCTTATCTGCAATACGGGCTGCTTCGGAAATGAGCTTTGATATTACTTCATCCAGAAAGGAAATGTCCAACTTGGCATAAATTCAAGTCTGTGGGTGTATCTGAATGTATTTGAGTGTAAAATATATATGAGAGACATGATGATGAGAACAGATGAGGCCCAACAGATGGTTGGGCGGTTTAGATGGACTTACATGTATTTATCTCACCGTAATATCTCAAGAGTCTAGTACTTGTTATCTACATGGAAGTTATGTAGACCGCTGAAAAACACTTAGTCCCCAAAGTAGTATACAGTTACTTGTCCTGGCTGCCATATCGGACTGAAAAAAAATCACAAAACACAAAGACATCTATAACGAAACTGCCATTTAATTGTATGAATCTGGAAGTTCTAGAGCTTGACTTGAACGTTGCCTCTGAAAAACTCATTAGCAGCGTGATTGTGCAGTAATGACCTCTCATTCCACCTGGTTGTCAAGTTTGCGTCCTGTTTTTGTTTTAAGACCTATTTTGAACGATTTTACACCCTGTCTCTTGAGTATTTCCTCACAGTTTTTCCCATAGCGCCATTATTAGTGTCCATTCAAAGTTCTCTGCTCACCTGGCTTACAACCACTTAATTTCCAATGCATGATATATTTGTGTGTCATGCTTTGTACAGTATGTCATAGTGCAGAAAAAGATCTTACAAGCAGACCATTGTTCCAATAAACATAAATGTACAGCGGTTTGCTCCAAACCTTCTCGACAAATCAAAAGTGAAAAGCCGCAGACATACCAGAGAATGGAAACTGTCGGCCATCAATGATGTCTCGATGCTTAACCAGACATGTGCTTGTGTAACTTGTATGCATGACAGGAAAATCAAAGCACCTGGTGCTTTTAACTAATTTTCACTGTATAAAGCCAAACCAAGGGCAGAGCAGCAGAGTTTTAGAACGGCACTGCACAATTTCTGTAAATTCTAAATGACAGGATCTTATATGTACAAAAATGACTAGCTATAAAGTGCAATGACTTTAAAACCTCTTTACTTTTTTTTTAAACGTTCTACACTGTGCAAAAGTCTTTTCAGATTATTCACAAAAACATTTATATAGCCTATTTTACAAAAAAAAAAAAAAACATCTTAATGGCTTATTACAATAATTGCAAAAGAAAGGTTTCAGGAATAAAAAAAAAGAAGAAGAAGATATTTGCTGCTAGAGCAAAAGATGAAAATCTGAGGATGCACAGACAGGCATGATGCTTCTGATTTCTTGTGATGAAGTGCAAAATTAAAAATTTCATAATGGAGTAGGTATATGTATCAGAGTCAACACTAAAGCTCTCACAAACAACAAGATAAAATGAATAGACTTAAAACAAATCTGCAGAAAGAAAGAGAAAGTGCGTGAGAGAGAGGAAAGGAGGAAAAAACTGTAACTTGATCTTTCTCAGCTGGCTTGAGGAAACTGAAGAATTAAAGCAGAACCCTCTTGGAGGATTTCCTTTGTACTGGTATGACTGGTGCAATTTAAGACAAACTGAATTGCTCTTATTCCCTAATCCAGTGAGACCACCCTGGATCCACAAACACTTGGGCAAATGTTCAGAGCCCATGTTTTTACTCTCTGCGTTTTGATCTGAAAGTAAAACTCTAAAGTCAACCAAAAAAGAAATGCTCGAATACTGAATAAATATAGCTTCTGTTAAACGTCAATAACGACTGTGGGCTTTTTAGAAATTAGTGTGCCAAATAACTTTTTTTCAACTGGATTATGCTTTGAAATGTTATGCCATGTGTATTCAAGGATAAAGTATGTTCTTAAAAATACTACTGTAATTTGGTCTCGTCATAACATTTGGTTCAAGCACAGAAGATTTAGTTTGATACAATATTGTTTTGTTTTTTGCTTTTTTGAAGTATTAAATTTTTTATGCAGTGGCTGCCTCGGAAACAAAATAGATTCACATTCAAGAAAAGATGAAAGAAAACAGAAACAAAGAAAAATTGAAACATATGAGGACCTTCAGGCATTTTAAACTTTCCATTATAAGAACATTAACCTTCGGGGATATTTAAAGTTTGAAAAGTGAATTAAACAGAAGCTTTGTGTGATGATTAGCATATTTTACTTTTAACATGCATCACTTTTTACAGTACATATAAATGACTGAAATATTAGTGTGCCATAAAAGTAATCTGATCAAGTTGTACTGAAACAGCATCCTTACATTAAAGGGTTAAACTAAAGATAATATCCAAAATATCCAGAAATGTTGGGGCTGATAAGTAAGTTTAATTTTTGGGTGATTCTATACCAACTGGTTTTGGTTATCCTCCAGGACTGACTCCTGATTTAATAAGTTAGATAAGTGTCCTGTCCCTTTCAGGGTGCTGTTAGTGAGTTCAGGAAGATTGCTTGGTGAAAAAAAAAAACATGTTTCCCAGAGACTTCCTGTTCAGTGAAAGAGTGTTTTTTGTTTAACAAGAGCCACAGTGATAACCTTTAGTACACTTGAGCCCCTATTACAAGTATGATGGGCAATAAAAGTCAAGATGGTACTGACCAGCCTCAGATAGTACTATTACAAATAAAGACACTAAATACTAAAAACTCTCTAAATTCATATACATGAGTTTACTTAGTTTTTCTTTCTTTGACTTCATTAACATTATTGTAAATTTAGTTCTGTCAGGTCCACTATCATCAAAATGATTGACACTTAGCACACAGTTTGGTTTGGCGGTATGGTTCCGTTCTGGGCAAAAACTCCCTGCCCATCCATGCAGCCTGTCATGAATGAGTAGGGAGAGCAGCAATAATAACTCCCCTAGGGTAAACAGAACAGAACAAAGCAGATAACATTAATGTGCTTAATAATTGCATAATTGTAACACATTATTCAAGGTAAAAGGAGTCTGATTCAACAAGGAATATCAGAAAGACAAGTCCTGACTGGTGAAAGGAGGAGCTGGGGATGGAGGAGGGTAATTTGCTCCTGAGCAAGTGAAAAAGCTGCTATATAATACTGAATAGAGCTTCTATATGAATGCCGTGATAGGTGTATTTCTAGATGTAATCAGCAAAGAGTCAGCCGATGCAAGCTTGACTCGCGTGACCTTACAGAACTAATGCTATATGCTTAAGTTGCAATATTAACAAATGTCTTTACTGACATTTTGATCAATTTAAAGTATCCTTGCTTAATAAAAGTATTTAAGAATGTAATGATTCACTCAACTCACAATGTGATACTGGTTTCACAATACGATTTTCCCACAATTTTAACAAAATGAAATTTAAGACAAATTGTAAATGTCCGTTTATTATTTCTCAGACAGAATGAAGCTTATTACTTTGTGATATTGATATCTTTTATGTCAAATTACAGAAATAAAGTATTTCAAAATTTTAAAACAACCCCCAAATCAAATAAATACACAGATGACTAATACAAATAAAATAAACCTTCATATAAACAAACTGGTCTTTGCCTGTGCTTTTTCTCAGCTTGGAATTATTATTTTTGTTATTATTATTATTATTTAAGAAATATTAGCATGTTGTCCTCATTGGGCATCCTGAGCTCGAATCCCAGCTCAAGGACTTTTCCCGATCCCGCCCCCCTCTCTTTCTCTCTCTTGCTCTACATTGTCCTATCTTAATAAAGGCAAAAACGCCAAAAATAAATCTTAAAAAAAAGAAAAGAAATATCGGCATGTCCACATTTTCCAGCAGAAAATGCACCTTGCTCAGAAAATGCAGTTGAAGCAAAGAAAAAAAAAAAACAGGACTGTCTTATCCTATCCCAACCTTTTGAATGGCAGTATATCAGTTTCTACAAAAATATTAAACAGAATGTAATTTATTTATCTGATGCAAAGGCTAAATTTTAGTTTTGCCATCACAGAAATAAATGACATTTTAAGATAGAAACCAGCTCTTTTAAACTGTAATATTATTTCACATTATTATGGATTTTACTGTATTTTTAATCAAATAAATTCAGCCTTGGTGAGCATAAAATACTTCTATTCAAAAACATTAAGAAAAACTTACTCAAAACCTTTGAAAAAAAAAAAAAAAACTCAACTCAAAAAAAGACAACTCACATGATAACTTAATGCCATTTTAGAAATAAATGATCGTGAACAATGAATCACATTGATTAAATCATTTAGTATTACATACTGCTTGTTTCCATACCATTTTAAAAATAGTAGCGTAAGCAGTATGCTATTCCATTCCAAACACAGTCTGTCACCTCTGAGAGAAGGGTGTTCAAGGGTGGATTAAGTCTGCACTCAGCGGTCAGCGTCACTCTCTGACCTGTCACTGCTCCAGGGCTCCAGAAAGTCAGAAGAAAGTGTGCTGACATAAGGATTAGCTGATGTCAAGAGGTCAGATAAAAGTTGTGTCATGTTATGTTTGAACGACCTTGAGTCGCACCGTATTTGAGTCACATGTAACACTAACACTGCAACTGCGAACACCATTTCACTAGCATGTGACACCTCTGTCAGCACTTAAAGAAAACTAATATTCTACTCTGACATAGTAGTTTAGGTTTGACACAGTCTTAATATGCAACCAGTAACCATGGGGTAAATTTAGAAGCAATTCAAGAAAATGTGGTGGTATGTTTACAAAAACAAACTCATAGGCACATCAATTTACTAAGCTAATCTAAAACTTTTTAACTTAATTGAATTACCCTTGAATTCCATTTAGAGTTGTATCTTTCACATCTCTTTGGCCTGGTTTCTGATAGCCACAGTAAACTCGTCAGATGGAAGCTAATGGGGATAAAGCTTCAATAATTAGTGCCACATTACTAGACAGGGCACGGTGCCACAAAACAGGACCACAATCCTCTCGTTCACCTCATTCCAGTGAAACAATCCCTCCGTCTTTGTTGGTATTTTAGCTCTGGTGCGTCTGAGCAGGAGAAACACAGAGTTACTGTCTTGAACTTCTGGAAGCTATTACAGATGCCTACTTCAATATCTTGCTCATGCCAAACTACACACCTAAAGCCTGTCCCATCACCCCCACTGCTTCTACACCACCTCCTTCATCATAAATGATGAGGTCCTACAGCAAGAACTGGTGATGTATAAGGAGATTAAGGATTGATATGTACAAAAATAATAATAATAATAAATTAATAAATAAATACATATTTTTGCCCTATTCAACATGACTATACAATAATAATAATAATATAAATTATAAAAATAAATCAACAGAGACATATATTACTATTGCAATATAACTATAGTACTGCAAAAAAGAGCATTTAATAATAATAATAATAATAATAAAAGCATAATAATAAAAACTAACTTAAAAACAATAAAAACATACAAATAAACAAATAAAATAAACAATAAAAACTGGGAAAACTATTCAATAATAATGTTGTTAATAATAATAATAATAGACCTATAGTACTGTAAAAAGAGCATTTAATAATAATAATAATAATAGAATAATGTTATAAATAAAAACAAAATATATTACAACTTTAAAAGTGCTACAGTACTGTAAAAATAATAATTATTATTAATAATAAAGAACACCAAAATTCTGATATTTATTTATTTTCTGAATTTTTTTTTCCCCTCAAATTTACACAATTCACATGGGTCACTTATTCAACCTGGACTATACAGATATCCGTATACGTACAGGAGGGGGGAAAAATGCTTGACTAATAATCTGAAAATTATTTTCATGTTATGGCCCAAACCCAATAAATTGCCCATAATAAATTTCTGTACTAGCTTTTGTAAATAATTGAAACACTTAAAACTAAAATCACAATTATTTTAAATCACAACATTATATTGTACAGCACGAAAAAGAAAAATAATGTTTATTCAAAAATTTGCTAAAGCTTAGATTTAATAGTGTTATAAAATTGGTGTTAGTGAACGTCAGATGATGGTAAAAAGTAATCTGAAATGTAAAAAATAATTTAAAATTAATTTGAAAAAAAAAAAGACTAATAATTATTTAACTTTTTAATGTGCACAGGTCATTTCTATTATTATAGTGCTTAATTTGTTTATTTATTTTTGGTAGCAGCAAAAGGTTAAGTAAACAATGAACTTTCACTTTTGGTGAACTATTCCTTTAAGAGTGAGACTTTAAAAGTGAGGGAAAAAAATATTAATGCAGTATTGAGTGGTGGTGAGATGTGAAAGTTAACAAAACCTGATGTGACATGGTGATGGTGGAGCGCTGCTAAACAAACACACTGCAGGCGTTCTGCAGAGAGACGCGCGGTAAACTGACTCACTGAATAAACAAACACTTAATAAGTCCTAATGCCAAAGAAATCTTTATCTTCCCCCTCTCTCATGAGCCTAAAGCCTCCTCCATCATGCTAGCACCATTTTATTTGGAGAATTATGGTCATGAATGTGTCGCACAGAACACAGAGCCAACCACCACAGCAAGAGAAACTGTGGACTGCATGTATAGTGTTTTGTGGACTGAATTATTGAAGGTGAGTGTAATGGATGCTGTACAAACACACAAGGCCGCTTTGATGCTGCGCTGAGGGTTTGACGCTCACCCTCAGCCTGCCAAACCCAGAAACCGTGACAGAATAATGCCCATACACGGCGCTAACCAGGAGATAAGCCAATACAAATTCAAAACAAATAGCTGTAGAGCCTCACCTGGGTGTGTTTCGCCGTACGTGCCAGTTTAACCACAGGCAAATATAAGCTGAAATGAATAAATGGGGCATTATGCTGGAATAACATTTCATTACACACTTACAATGCTTGCAACAGCCCTGAGAGGAATTTTACTTGAACCAAGAGTCATCAGAGAGGATTGTGGGATTTGTTTGATTTTGTTGTGAGGTTTGTAATGCTTCATCATTTTCAGTAAATTTAAAGAAAGCTCACACTGCAAAACAGTGAAATATTATTGTTCTCGATTTGAATATATTTTAAAATGGAGTTTATTCCTGTGATGCAAAGCTGGATTTTCAGGATCATTAGTCCAGTCTTCAGTGTCACATTATCCTTCAGAAATCATTCTAATATGCTGATTAGCTGCTCTTATTACTGTCAGTTACAGATATCAAGATACATTATTTTATGAATAGGCAATTCCACTGATTTCTTCTGTAGCTGTATTTACTGTCACTTTTGATCAACTTAATGCATCTTTGCTGAATAGAAGGGGGATAGAAGGACAATAACATTTAGTATTTAAGCAAGAATGTGTTTTTTTTTTTTTTTAGTTTTTGCAGGTGTCTAGCTCATGTCACCCATGACACTAAAGCAATCAGTCTTGTTCACATTGGCGTTGAACAGACACACACTCAAACAGTGTTTCACCGTGGTCCTGGTTCCCCTCTGCTGGCTGTGTATCTGCCTCATTGAACATCTCCACATGTGTGATAAGACCAGAGCAGGAGGGCTTGATCTCTGACCTGTGATCTAAATCTGAGGGAATAAATCAGTGTGTGTGTGTTAGACTTAATTTAGAGCTTAGTGGCAAATAAACACCGAAACACATATAAGATGTCTTCTTTTCTAATCCAACACAAAATCACAATGTCTTCTAAAATGTTACACGACCTCCTTTTAATTAAAGCATTTATGTACTAGTTTGTCTTAATTTAAAAAAACAACTACAAACAATCATTTTAAATGTTACACATGCACTCAGACATCACAATATTACACTGTACTGTATAAAAAAAGTAAAGATATTAATTTTGAGATTTGCTAAAGATTCCATTTAACATGTTATTCAATTATTCTTGTTTCAAAGATAATTTTAAGTGAGTGTTAGATGTTGATAAATGTCAAAAGGGGAAACAAGCATACACAATCAATTAAACATAATATCAATATGTGACCCTGGACCACAAAACCAGTCTTAAGGCGCTGGGGTATATTTGTAGCAATAGCCAAAAATACATTGTATGGGTCAAAATTATAGATTTTTCTTTTATGCCAAAAATCATTAGGGCATTAAGTAAAGATCATGTTTCATGAAGATATTTTGTAAATTCCCTACCATAAATATATCAAAACTTTATTTTTGATTAGTAATATGCATTGCTAAGGACTTAATTTGGACAGCTTTAAAGGTGATTTTCTCAATACTTTGAATTTTGTGCACCCTCAGATTCCAGATATTCAAATAGTTGTATCTCGGCTAAATATTGTCCTATCATAACAAACCATACATCAATGGAAAGCTTATTTACTTATCAGCTTTCAGATGATGTATAAATCTCAATTTTGAAAAATTGACTGGTTTTGCGGTCCAGGGTCACATATATTCAATATCTGCTGAAGTTTATAATCAAACAAAAAAACAATACTGGTGGATAACTAATGCCATCAATATTGTGCAGCTCTAATGGCACAAATTGTTTTGTATTTAAATTAATTAATTATGTAATAACACTATATTTGACCTTAAATACAGCAAGCTAATGCCTCTTGGCACAGTAAAACACAAACTACAGTTTGACTACATTTGAACATGTAACCATACATCCAAGAATCCCTCCAGAGGGCAGCATAGAGTCATGAAGCAATACAATATTGCATCCAGCATTGATAAATAAATGGCCAGAATTTTTATGATAACAGCTACATCATGGCACAGTATATAAGGCAGTGCAAACAGCATCTACGTATAAAGATAAAGGAAATAAATGGGAAAAAAATATATCAATAACTAAACATATACACTTATCCATATAGGCCGATAGCCAGCATGTTTTAGAAGGCATTGGAGGAATTTTCCATTAAAGCACGCTGCTGTCTCTGAACCATAATAATCTCATAAAGGCTTTCATGCTCTTTGATAAAGAGGTGTAAACAATCCTGACACTAAGACACGTTCTTCAGGCAAACATCTTTTACAAGATGATGACACAGAGGGCATCCAGCTGGTAAACATTTTGGCATCCTGTTTTTCTAAGCTTAATAAATTTAAACAGATAGTGTTTTAATAATTTGTTTTGCATATAGTCGTAATGTAGAACACAAATGTCAAGTACTTTAGTTCTACATTATAAACCTACTAGGGCCTTCTGTTATATATTCTATAGCATTACACAGCTGTCCAAAACTCTGAATGGCCTTCTGGATTAAGTGTCACACACACATTCTGCAGGGCATGCAGAACACATGCCTCAACACATCATGGAACACACAGGCTCATTTGGTTTGAAGCACTCCCAAAGGTGTAAACTTCAAATAACTGCGCTCTGGGCATATATTCTCAGTGTCAATGGTCTGCACTGTGGAATCCTGCCCAGTTCATTCATCACACAACCACTAATGCACTCGTTCGTAGATATGGACATTTACGACACACATCTGTGTCCACAGGGCAGTCTGTGGGGTAATCAGGACGACCTCTGACCTCTAGACACTATACATGACCAGCAGTCACCTTTAGGCATGAGTGAGTTCAGAAGTCCATAAGGGAAAACATGGAAAACAATAATTATTATACTTCCAGTTTTGATAACTAATTCATTTTTACCATCACCTACAAACATGAATCTGTTCCTTGCATTTCTAACAGCTGAGCTGGGTATACCTGGATTTACAGAATGCTATAAATGTGTTTAGAGAGTAATTTAGCTGCAATGGCCTTGTGGTAAATCAACTCTCTGACAAGCTGTGGATTTTTAAACCTGTAAATGCAGTACCACACTCTACCACCAGATAGCAGACATGCCTTTTGTTTTGTTCATAAATAACCAAAACTAGATCTTTTCAGTTTACTGAGGAAAATGAGGGGTGCTTGACCAATGTCCATGCAAAAACCTGATACTGATAGGGTGTTGCTGTGAGGTTGCCAGGGTGTTCCGATCTGGTTTATAGGGGGTAGCTTACAGTTTTTCTCCATTGGTTTGGCTCATTTCTTGAAACAGAAATTACATTCTCAAAACTCTAAGATCATTTGGCAAAACACTCTTACAGTTTAGCACAACACTATAGCTCACCTGCAAAAGCTCATATCTCTTCCAAAACTGTTCACTCCGGCTTCAATCTAAATCCCTTTCTCATTTAAACAGTCAGTGTCTCCAAAATGGCAAAGATCCTTCTCAATAGCTTTGGCTCCTTTCTCGACACAGATCGGACATTCTCATCATTCTTGGTGCTTTTGTCAAAATAAACCTGGATGGTTGATCACAACAACATGGTTCACCTGCAAAAGCGCATCTCTCTCCTAAAACAGTTCACTCATGTGTCAAAACTACATTTCTTTCTAATCTGAATAGTCAGTGCCCCCAAAATGCATCGTCCCTTTGGCATTGTGTGAGTACTGCCATACAAAATGTTTAGATGTTTTGTCACTATGGCAGAGGACCAACAATATACAACAGAAAAGAGTAGCCTCCAAGGTTTGACACAGATTGCACTCACACTACCAAGGAAATTATAACCATTTTTTATTCACACGCAAAGAAAGTTTCATATGTAAAAAGAAAATGTACATTACAGTAATAAATTGTATAAACACAAAATCAAAAAACAAGGACTTATTCAGTGGTCGCTGTACTCATTCTCCCGCTCTTGTCCACGGTCTTCACCCTCCTGATTATTTACACGCTGTTGTCCGTCTGGCCACAGATTCTCGTCCACATCACAGCGGATACTTTCTCTTGCGATGCAACGAGGGAAGAAACGGCGTGCATGCCCCAACCATCCCCTGCATTGATCTCCTGTAATGTCGTCACACGCTGCGTCCATAGCATGGAGCAGGGACGGCTGATCCTGAGCATGATGCTCATACACTCTCCACCTCCAAGCAGAGAAAAACTCCTCTATCGGATTGAGGAAAGGAGAGTAAGGTGGTAGGAACTCCATGACCATCCTTGGATGCGTTGCAAACCAGCCCCTAATGAGTGGGCTATGGTGGAAATTGACATTGTCCTACACAATTACATAAATGGGTAGGTGAGGCCCTATGAGACCTCTCTCATTTTCAGGGATAAAATCGGTATAAAGGCGATCCAAGAAGATGAGGAGCTTGTGTGTGTTGTATGGGCTAAGACTGGGGATGTGAGTGGCCACACCATTTTCAGAAATGGCAGCACACAGTTATATTGCCCCCTCGCTGACCTGGGACATCCACTGTGGCCCGGTGGCCAATAATATTACGGCCACGTCTTCGGCCCTTGGCCAGGTTGAAGCCAGCTTCATCCACGAACACCAGGATGTGAGGGGTCTCATGTCCTTCCAATGCCATTATTCTCTAAAATAGAGTAAAGAACATAAAATCAGTCATACAGAAGAGTCATATACTACAGTTAGACAATTACATGTTCTCCCCCACAGGTTCAATATACTACAGGCCACTACTCCAGTGGTTCTAAACTAGTGATAGGCCTATGAGGAAGTACTGCAGGGGTATTTGATAGAAAGGGGAGTGGGAAATACTGATGACTTACTGAGATGTTACAGGATATTATAATGATAATTGTATAATACAGTAAACTGCAGTTTTCTGTTGAAATTGTTGAAGTCAGATGAAGCAAATACTGATTCTGAAATCAGGTAAAGGAGGTATTGAAACCAAATAAGTGAACTACTGCTTACTGTGATTACAGGTAAGGTTATAATGAGAGACAACCAGTAACTGACTTACATTTACATACTGGTACCGCAGCTCCTTCACTCTGTCAGAGTTCCTCTCAAATGGTACCTTGTAGATTTGTTTCATTGTCATCTGATGCTTCTTCAAAACCCAGTCTATTGTGGAGATGCTTATTGTGTTTATATTCTGGAATATATGATTGTCCTGAAGGATGGCAGCACGGATCTGTCTCAATGTGATGGCATTATGGCAGATGCACACAAAATCTCTACAGTAAGTTATAAATTTTTTGCCTCACGCACAGTGCCCTGTCTAATATAACATATAATTCCATCATAGATTACATAGAGTACATACCTGTTTTCCCTGCGAAAGGTTTGGATGGAGGACACTGTAGAGCGAGGCACATTAGGCTGCACTCGACGACCTGCCTCTGCCATTGTGAGGCCATGGTTTATGACATGGTCTATAATTGTGGCCCGAATTTCATTCGGGACAGCAGTGTCTTCCCGCTCCTCGGCCTCTTCCCCCTATTCCTCCACCACGCATTCTCAGTCCTCCTCTTCTTCTTCTTCTTCCTCCTCTTCCTTGAGGAAGAACTTCCCCTTGTCCATTGGCTTGGCCTTGTCTATCCATGTTCAGAGATCGGACTGGCGCTGGTCAAGCTCTATATATCTGTGTTTGGCAGCACACGATCAGGGAAAACACCTGTGTGTGACACTCCCCTTTCGTTAGTCTAGTTTCACCTGACTGTAAATGACTGTCATCAATTTATCAAATATTCAAAGAAATTCATATATGGTATTCATGGTATTATGTTCTTGACCAATTTTGACAATTGAACAGACAGTTGTGCATGCGAGTACTTATACAATGAAATCATGCTGACATGTTTTGGAGAGAATGATCATTAGACTGAGAATCAACTAATCAGTTTAGATCTACAAGATCTATTCATTTGGAAAATGTGCTAAATGTGGGCTAACTGTATAACTTTAGGCTACTTGTACTTAATCATTTGCAAAGATGCACTGAGACAATTGAGACATGTACTAAGGCATTTGCCATTTGATAAAATGAATGAGAAATGCCATTCTGTTGTGAACATTTGCCAAGAGGTTTGGAGGTTTGTCCATGTTATTTTGAGAATGTAATTTCTGTTTCAAGAAATGAGCCAAACCAATGGAGAAAAACTGTAATAACAAAGGACCCTGTGATATCCCCAAATTTAGTTGATCTGTAAGAGAAAACTAACCACAGTAGAAAGTGTATGCTAATAGCTTCCTTAGCATAATTCCTTAGCATTATTCATTGTGCTCAGACATATTTCATGATGTTTACAATTGAGATGCCATAAAAGTGCTGCGTTCAAGCATAGGTTTTGGACCTTAAGCTGCATATTACTTTTTTTTTTTTTTTGCTATGGAAGAAAACGGCAAAGTCTGGTGTGTGTCAAAGAAGTACATTGCATACATTTTTCAAAGTTGTAAATATTTTTATAAGTTTTTCAACGTTTTAAATATTGGAGTACGGTTCACAAGAAAATTATTTTTCAGTTAGGCATTCCCATCTATCAAATGTTCAATTGAACATTTACTAACTTTTGCTGCAAAGGTGGTCTAACATAAGCATATTTTGTCCAGTGAGAATTTCTGGCGGGCGAGTATGGTTGTGCTTGCAGAAATCCAATTTACTGTATTCACACTCCATCTCAAAGAGATGAAAAAGAATAGAGCAAGCTAGTGTTAGAGGCCTTTTTTGCTTTTGTTAATTGTATAATAAATAAAAAGTATATATATATAATGTGTGTGTGTGTGTGTGTGTGTGTGAGTGAGTGTATATATATATATATATATATATATAATATGTAATATTTTATGTTATTGTATTATAAAAATTGTATTAATGATAGATAGATAGATAGATAGATAGATAGATAGATAGATAGATAGATAGATAGATAGATAGATAGATAGATAGAGGGATAGAGGGATAGAGGGATAGATGGATAGATGGATAGATGGATAGATGGATAGATGGATAGATGGATAGATAGATAGATAGATAGATAGATGGATAGATAGATAGATAGATAGATAGATAGATAGATAGATAGATAGATAGATAGATAGATAGATAGATAGATAGATAGATAGATAGAGGGATAGAGGGATAGATGGATAGATGGATAGATGGATAGATGGATAGATGGATAGATAGATAGATAGATAGATAGATAGATAGATAGATAGATAGATAGATAGAATCAGATCTTCATCATGTATCATTAAATGACATTGTTCTGTTCTACAGGAACTATTGTGTCAGTAATTTTACCCTGAACATTAAGCTTTTGCTTCTCTCAGCAGTATCGTGAGTGGAGAACCCACTGAACTCCAGCATGAGAGGAAAGACTAATAACACAAGACAAGGAGAATTTTTCCCTGGGCCCAGGTGCAGCAGCCAGTGGACCTAGATCACAACGCCACAAGAACGCACCCAGAGCTCCAGCCCTCAGAAACAGGTTCTTTAGAAGAGACATTTATTTGAACAGCAGAATGCATGCTAGAAATGAATAATTTACAGCAGCATTTTCATGTCTTTGTCCCTCGTTTCCAGTTCAGGAGAGTCCCTGTGAAAAGTCTAAGCAAGGCAGGTTTCCTTTTCTGCCCGATGTCCATTCAAACAGAGCCAGCCAACCGAGTTTATACTGTTAAGTTTTGCATCTGAAATCCTTTGATTTACAGCGGTTTCCTGTTGGTTATACATTTAGCTACAAAGGGAGAGAATTCATCAGGCAGAAATTATGCCCGTCGATAACACCATCTGTCATTATTAGCAGAATATTTTTAAGCACCACCTGGAATCCAACGCCAGACAAATCACTCATTAACAAGAGCAGCTACTGTAAACGAGTATAGAAATGAGTGGTGCTGTAAATTCACATGCAGTTTGTACACAGTGGCATATACTTTGGAACATTTTTCCATAAATAGTCTATATGTTCACAGCTACATTCAGATATATGTGTGCTGTAGGTTTGAGCGTGTGTGTGGCCTCAACAAGAGGGGACAAAAATGACTTGATAAAACTAATTCGGTGAAAGGGGTGAAAGTAGGACTTCTCAAGGAGTCTATGAGTCTGGTCCCAGCTGTGTTCTGTCTCTGATCCCAGCAGTTCCAGTCACACAGCTGTCCCGTCCTCAGCCAAGGGACAGGCTCGGGATATTATATAACAGTTGTAAATTTGTCCTCCTTTGCCCTCTCATATTTAAAGTCAACAAAAAAATCGAAACCAACCCCATTTACTCTCATTTAAGTTTTTGGTCTTATTGCATGTTCATGATTAAGTCCATAAATTATGTTTTCGTAATCTCTCTTAAAACTGTAATAAAATGTAAAAATCTCTAAGACATCTCTGAGCTTCGAATATATAAGGAGGAGTGTAACAATGGCGCCCACCCATTGGTTGAATGTTTTGTGAAGTTGTCTCAGAGATGGAGCTACATTTTATTATATTTTGATTAAATTGATAAAAATTTATAATTTTATTTTCTTACATCTTGTTTTGAATAATTTATGGACTGCAACATGAATATATATATATATATATATATATATATATATATATATATATATGCACACAAAATGTTTATTCGGATGCTCACTTTTCATAAGGGGATTAAAATGTATAAAATTATGATTAATGCTGTTTCACTTAGAAATGTCGTGTTATAGTAGCCAAAAGTGTTCCAGACATACTATATGTCCACGTTGACTTCAAATATGGCCTTAAATGTCACATAAAATGGAGGGCCTTGTAAAAAAGCAAAAATGAAAATCTAAACTCCTTTTTAACAGTTACAAATAATAATGTTATGCCATAAACAGAATTATTCTTCAACTGAAAAACAGTCATATACTCTCTATAGTGGTAGTGTGGATTGGTTTTTCATAAATTCAGTTTTTGTACATGTAGTGAAAGCCAACATTTCCCCAAGTATGCCTGACAAACATGACAAAAAGGAACATACGGCAATAAATGCCACTGTATTTCATATACTCGACCACAATGCTTTTATATAAACGTGAATGTGAACATAGAGCAAAATCATATCAACAAATAACTTAATTGAGGAGAAAAAGTTAGTGAAGAGGGCTTGTTTATCCTCATGGTGCAGTGGTTTACAATGAAGACAACTAATAATAAAATAAATCTATTATGCAATATTTTAGATATACTCTGGCACAGTACAAAATTAAATATTAATCTAAAAAAAATAGCAGAAAATATTTTTAGCTGTTTTTTCTTGTCAGGAAGAGCTTATTCAGAGGAACAACACAGTTCCATAAATGGATTTGCTGCATTGCTTTTGCAGCAGATGAAAATCGAAAACACAAGGAGGAAGATAGAAAGAGGGGGGAAGAAATAGAAGAATAAATCCGAAAGAACAATATCTAATTAATGGATACGCACATAAACAGAAGGGCCTACCGTTCCAATACAAAGTTATACGGTATATGTTAAGGTCAAAACATTCTATACACATAATATCACTGACAAGTTCATTACCCAGAATGCACTGGGATTGTGCTTCAGCTAAATGGAGGTTAAACAGTGGTCTTTCAGCATCCATGTTTTGTCCCTCATAAAATGAAACAAGGTTTTTATACAGACTGAAACCTGTCTCACAGTATATTTTTGTATTTGTGTCATATTTACAGGTATTTCAGTGTCTGTTAGCATCTTGTGTCCCGTTACGTCCTCTCAGAGTTTGAGTCTCAATACGTGTGAATGAAGATGTGCTCTAAATCTCTCACACACATACCTACAGGAAGTGGAATTCCACTGTTCCTGTCTCCAGCCTCAGCAGAAGTCTGTTGGATTTCCTCATCCTTTTTTATTTAGAGCCCACGTCACACGCTGCGGGGCGCCCGCTGCATCTCGTGGGTCCTGCGATTGCGTCCTTTCTTGTTTTCTTGTAGCAGCTTCCACTTACTGGTGTGTGATTGGCTAGAGTGGATGAGCTGGGTGGTGTGTGATTGGCTGGCATGCAGCAGATTGGCTTTCTGTCTACGTTGTTTCCGCTCTCTTTTCCAAACCTGCTCGCAGAGCTGGTCGACGCTGTTCGGGCTTGGCGGGTCGATGAGGGACAGGAAGTCACGGTACCACATTTTGCCGTTGGCCGGGTTGCTGCTGTCGGGCATGTCTCGGTGCAGGAGGTCATCCAGGTGTTCGGTGGGAATGACGTTGAGCGTGAGGCGGAGGAGGGTCTGGATGAAGCCGTGTTCGACAGCGTGGCAGTAATACACACCCGAGTCCTTCTGATGGAGGGTTCGGATCAACAGACCCTGTTCTGTGCCCAACACCCGCTCATCTGACTTTATCTAAACAAAACATATAGACATGTGATCAGATCACATACACTGAGTACTGTAAACATCATTGACAACAACAGTTTCAGCATTTTTTGCTGCATTCACGCCATAAACCAAAGTGCCTGATTCTATTTTCCAATTAAATTTTCCAGTCAAATATAATTTTTTATGAGTTTCTTTACTTAACTTTTGTAATGTGATTCATACCTGATACCGAATCAGGTAAAAAAAAAAATCAACATTCATGATAGCACGTGGATCAACAAATTTCGTAATTTAATCCAATATAATATTTTATTATTACAGCATATGAAACTGGAAAAAAAAAAACAGTATGCAGTTTATGCATTAGCATTTATATTTGGACTAATATTTGACATGTACTGTAATGTACATCCATGTACATTTAAACACATTTTGCACTGTTCTGTGTGATCCTTTTTATGCATTTATGAATACATAGAATACAGTTATGAATTATTTTGATATCAGGGTAAATCAATCACAATTTTGAGTAAGATTGATTGCATGAATTCTGTCCTAATATATAACATTGCAAAAATCTAATTTTATTTATTTCTCCATTAGACATTGAAAAAGTCAGATTTAGTGTGATTTTTCTGTTCAAACAGCCATTGGTCGTATGTGAGTGTGTGTGTGTGTACCTACTTAACCATATTTTGGGGACAAATTTGTACCCAAAAGTGAGGTAAACCTGACACAATCTCCAAAAACCTCCCTTTGGGGACGTCCTCATTTGTAAAACGGGTTTAAAAATAAACTAAACAAAGTTTTTTTGAAATTGTAAAAATTTAGAAAGTCTCCTTCGAGGGCTAAGTTTAGGTGTAGGGTAGTTGTAGGGCAATAGCACATACAATTTGTACAGTATAAAAACCATTACGCCTATGGAATGTCCCCATTTAGATAGCTAAGTAAATAAGTAGCTAAGTTTGTGTGTGTGTGTGTGTGTGTGTTTATGTGTTTTTGTGTGGGTGTGTGTTTTGTGAAAGTAAATTAAAAAATTAATTAAAGGAATGAGAACTATCTAAATAAATAAATAAATGCCTTAAAATGAATGAGAAAATATTTAAGATTCTATGCTCTTCATTCTCAAATCTTGTGAAGTCCATGCAGCTCAAGTGCTGCTGTTAAGTAAAAGAGGGACAAACCAAATACTAAGAAATGTATAATGTATAATGTAAAATGTATAATGTTTAATTCAGCTTTTTACTTAAATTGTTATGCTGATAACTTGTGGTCATTTGCCCTCCACTGTATACATAACAGAACATACCTCTTGTTTTCGGTCCTCTCCATGTCTCTGGAACTGCCAGTAAATAAGGGCACGCTGGGATTTAGGACTGCACTCCAGAAAAGAGCTGCTGTTTTCAACGCCGTACACTGTCTTATCCAGCAAACCCCTCTCTCCGTCTGCCTCATCTGCTCAAATAGACAGAAATAAGTGAGAAATCTTGATTTTGAGACAGACAGACAGACAGGGCATCCAGCAGTGAGAATACAAACTGATAGTTCAAACCATATGCTATCAACACTAGTGAAGTCACACCCAGCATGTCTATATCACACAGCTGTGTGTCTCTCAGCATGTTTCAGGTCTATAGGGATCCAAGGCCAAGAGAGACCAAAAAAAAGATCACTTGTTGTGTTAAGCGGCATCTATTCCTCAGTCTTTCATTTTCCTCTGGCATCCTTTTAAGTCTGAACTATGAAACGTCAGAGCGCAGTGCTGTGGGTTAGCGGTGCCACTGTAATGAGGTGTGTCCGACAGTGGAAATCTGTGTGTGGTCTCCATGAATGTGATCACACGATGTACACTATGGTTTGTGACACTTTTGATGACACTTTTTAACATTGATAATAATAAGAAATGCACCAAAGTTATGATGCTGAAAATTCAGCTTTGCATCACAGGAATAAATTAAACGTTTAAATATATTCAAATTGTAATAATATTTCATAATATTACTGAAGGAGCATGACAGACTTCAAAAACATCTTATAGACCCTAAACTTTTGAACGGTAGTGTGCAGTATATCTACATGGACGTGTGTAAGTGCATGTTCTGGAGCCTGTATTTTTGCAACAGCTGTGAAACAGTTTCTCAGCAGTTAAATATGTCATTAACATAGCGGAATGACCTTTTTAGGCTGTTTCGTTTCAGAAACTTTAATTAAACACTAACCTGGCATACGGCATGTATGCACAGCTTTCATTAAAACACTGTTATGAACAGTTGCAATTATCTCTTTGGTTTCAAAATGAAGTTTCCCCGCACATCCTGAATGTTATTTTATGAAGAGACGTTTGAGGGAAGTGTGAAACTCTGACTGCTTTCTTGCTAGTATGTTATCACGCTTTACATAAAGTCAAGTAGTAAGATCTGCAAGTTGGCTCAACATCATTCATCATTCAACAATTTATATTGATAAATCAAATTTTCTCCTGTTTTTAGTTCTAGGTTAAAATTAGGGCTAAGACTGTTTGATACAAATGCTGTTCCAAAACTAATATATGATGTTGGGAATGTGTTATGCATGGCTGGCAACCAGAAGGTTGTTGGTTCGAGCCCCACAAGAAGAGACATGAGCCATCACCATTGCAATGTATATATTTGCTAAATTACTACCTAATTAACTTTTACACTACGATTCAAAAGTTTGGGATCGGTCATTTTTTATGTTTTTTAAAAGAAGTCTCTTATGCTCACCAAAGCTGTTTCCCTTTCGAGAGAACTTCGAACTGCGTCCTCTAGGGGTCGCTATGGGGAACGCCGTCAGCGTGACCCGTGTCTGAAGCATACATACAAAAACACCACATGTTGGCCGGCGACAGTCTATGACGTCACTACCGGCGCGACATATATATTTTATTTATATACAGTATAAAGGGGCGCAGGGAAAATACGTCATTCTCTTCTTCGTCTTCAGTGACTGTTTTGTTTGAAGCGTGCATTCCACTGGTAAGAACAATTTTCTACTCTACTATGGTGAGCACTAGCAAGGCGTTTAAGAAATGTGTGCATTCGTGTCCTCGTTATTTGACACCTGATGACACACACGATCTTTGCGTCTTTTGTTTGGGCGAGGAGCACGCACGTGATGTCCTCGAGGGGGCAATCTGCGTGCACTGTGAGCTTTTTTCCATGAGAAAGCTCCGCTCTCGTCTGTCTCTCTTTTCGAGGAAGGAGGGACAGCCATCTGCTTCCCGCGGTTCAAGACCCACTGATGCTGAGGCACAGAGGAGAATGAACTTGTTGGGTTCACAGGTGGATCTGGCTGATGAGTTAGAGAGGGGGCTTTCCTTCTTGTGCTCGCCGGCTGCGAACGAGGGCGAGCCGCAGGAAGACGATGACGTGATCTCGCTGACCATCTGATCCATCTGATCATCTGATCCATCGGCTAGTGCTCTGCTGGGTTATGCCCAGGAAGAGCAGGAGATGTCTGAGGGTGAAGAAGTTGAGACTGAGCCCTCTCAATCCTCCTGCCCTGCATATGATGAACTTTTGGAGCTTATGCAATGCCCGTGGAAGCGGGTCAAGGTGGCGCCGCGGGGTCGTCTCGATGAGCGTTATCTTTCTGGTCATAACCCCCCAGCTCGAGTGAGCCTCCCATTTCTTCCTGATCTCAATGCGGAGGTTGAGAAGGAATGGAAGAAGCCGTTTTCTTTTCGCATTCATAGGTTTCAGCATACCAGTTATGCTAACATTGAGGGGATGCGTGAAAACGGCTATGAGAGGATGCCCCCTGTGGAAGAGCCAGCTATCTCTCTGAGGGTGAGACGTCCTCTCTCAAGGCTCCCTCCTTGCCATCTAAGCCCCTTCAGGAAACATCTCGTTTAAATGGCAGGGCATACGCAGCAGCAGGTCAGGCTGTCACTTCGTTGCACACGATGGCGGTGCTTCAGGCATACCAGGCTGATCTGCTGAAAGACCTGGATAAGGGTCAGGGCTTGTCGCCTGACGAAGTAGCTGAGCTGCGCTGCACCACGGATTTGCACCACCATCTGTGGGTTAATTTGGCAGATGTTGGGAAGAAAGAGAAGGGCTTTCTTCTTGATGCTCCAGTCTCGCCTTCCGTGCTTTTCAGTACCTCCATCGAGACGGTGGTGGAGAAGTTTAGGGAGGCGAAGGCGCGCTCAGCGGCCTTCAGAACCTTTATTCCAAGAAAGTCCAGGTCTAAGCCCGAACAACGCAGGGGTCCTGGCCCATCTCCATCTGGGGATCAGAGAGGGGCGCAGAAGGCTAGTGTCGCGACTCGTGCCCTCCCCCGCCTGCGGGTAGGGCTAGAGGGAGGCACGGGTCAAGGAGAGACAAGCAAGACATGAGGGAGGTGATCCAGACGAGGCATTCTCAACGCTCTCGTCCGGACCAGAGTAACTATTAAACATCTATTCCCTTCCCTCAGGGGGCCTGTACATCTGCCCTCATCTTCTCCTCTCTAATTCCCCTGCAACCACCGTCAATTCCACCTGAACGAGTTTAGGTGGGAGCCTAAGAACCTGCATTTTAAGAAGATTGCAGCCTCTTTGCTGGACTTATGATGTTTTGGTTAAGTTCTATGTTTCATAGAAACTACCTGACTGATGGTCCGGACTCGACTCTTCGGACTTCGCCTCCGGGACTGATCTCATGCACAGGAACCATGGATGGGTGAGTATGATCCAGTTTTAAGAATAACTTATAATAATTTATATACTATAAATAAGAATTTATAGTTTCTGGGACCTGTTGTGTGTAAAGGAATCTCTTCTTCTGATTCCAAGCCTTTGAGCTCTACCCTGGATCCAGGAGGCCCAGACCCTAACAGGTAAGTTCTGGGGTATGCAGCTCAGGCCTTTGGCCGAAGGGGATAATGTCACTGACAGCCGTCATACCGTCCCAGGGGCAACTCCCTTAGCCGGGTAGAGTTGGTACTTAGTGCTCGCCTTTTGTGCTAGGCTTGCACTCCCCTCAGCATGGTGACGTGGGTTTTCCGTTCCCCATAGCGACCCCTAGAGGACGCAGTTCGAAGTTCCCTCGAAAGGGAACGTCTCGGGTTACGTATGTAACCATGATTCCCTGAGAGTAGGGAACGAGACACTGCGTCCTCTAGGTTCGGTGCCATGCTTTGGATGCAAGCTTCAGGTGAAGAAGTGAATGATGTATTTTCCCGGTGCCCCTTTATACTGTGGTCGCGCCGGTAGTGACGTCATTGGCTGTCGCCGGCCAACATGTGGTGTTTTTGTATGTATGCTTCAGACACGGGTCACGCTGACGGCGTTCCCCATAGCGACCCCAAGAACGCAGTGTCTCGTTCCCTACTCTCAGGGAACCATGGTTACATGCGTAACGTGAGACGATTTATTTTATTAAAAATACAGCAAAAACAGCAATATTCTGGGAAATATTATTACAAATGAAAATACTTGTTTTCTATTCCAATATATTTTATTCCTGTGATGGCAAAGCCAAATTTTCAGCAAACATTACTCCAGTCTTGAGTGTAATATGCTGATTTGGTGTTCAAGAAACATTGCTTATTATTATCATTGTTGAAAACAGTTGTGCAGCTTAATATATTTTGAAATCAATTATTTGAAATAAGAATCTTCATTATAAATGTCTTTACTGTCACTTGTGATAAAGTTAATGCAGATGAATACAAGTATTATTATTATTATTATTTATTATTATTTTTTTAAATATCCAAACATTAGAATAGTATATATTAGTCTAGACATCAAGTAAAGACCTGGCGGAAAGTTATGGACTGTATAGATACAGAATTGTAATAATTTTTAACACACAGTAACAAGTGTGTTTCTGCACATAGTAAACATGTTTTGTGATTGCACTGAGATCCACCATGTATTACCGTGATGCTGTAGATCTGAACACTGAGTCAGAGGGTCTCCGTTCCTTATATCCTGACGCCTTGTTCTCCTGCGAAAGTACAACACACATTAGCATGTAGTGCAGAAGTCTTTATATATTTATTTATTTATTTGGTACTTCTTATGACTTTTGTCAGTCCTTAGCCA
Source organism: Barbus barbus (assembly GCF_936440315.1). NCBI lineage: Eukaryota > Metazoa > Chordata > Actinopteri > Cypriniformes > Cyprinidae > Barbus > Barbus barbus. The sequence goes on from NC_136751.1 coordinate 25,571,305, forward strand.
ATATATGTATTTATTATGTACAGAAAAGAGCAACTTAGACATTCTACTAAACATCTCTTTTTTGTTCCATAGAAGAAAGATCATACAGGTTTGTAATAATATGTGGCTGGTGACAATTTTCATTTAAGTGTTAATTTCTGTGTCAACTACCAGTTTTGTTATTGTTAACTAAAAGTTAGAAAATTGTTTTTGTTAATTTAAAGCTGAAATAAAATAAAATTAATTAAAATTAAATATTAGATTTTAACAAAACATAAAAAGTGGAAACTAAAAATAAATTAAAGCTCAGTAGAAACATATAAAAATGACAAAGTATATGAGAAAATTAGTCAAACTAAAATTAAATTGCAAACTGAAAATATACAAAATAAAAGGGTTTTTGATATACAGGTCATACAGGTTTGTAATAATATGTACCTAAGAAAATGTTAATTTCTGTGTTAATTTTGTGTCATCTACCAGTTTTGTTACTGTTAACTAAAAGTATGAAAAATTGTTTTTGTTCATTTACAACTGAAATTAAATACAATTTTAGACGTAAACAAAACTTGTAAAAAAAAAAAAAAAACTCAGTTCATAGAGCATCTTCATCTTAGGTTAACTTTGCAGTGTTTCTGTATTTCTCATTGTACCTCTTAGCAGTTGGAAAGTATCGGGAACACTGTGAGCCGTCCCAGGCGCAGTAAGGATCACGTGCCAGACAGCACTCAGCGCAGGCCTTCCCGTACACGTCACAGCGATGCAGCGGCATCTGAGAAACCCCAATGGTAGATCCAAGATAGAGCTGTTGCTGTAAAGATAGAGCAGAGAGATTGAGACTTCCTTAAAACAATGATGGCAAAGTTTTGATGGTCTGTGCTGGTGTGATTGCTGAGAATACGGGAACTTTCTCGGGGCTTGCACACAGCTGTTTAATTATATATCCCTTCAGATAACCTTTCAGTGTCTGCTTGATTATTCACACCATCTAAAGGAGAGCTCACGCTGCAGTCCTGAGTGTAAAACCAACTGGTGTGTGTGTATGTGTGGCCTCTAATGGCAGTACCTCATGTTGTCGTGTTGTGTGAGTGACTGTGACAGCAGTCCCTGCTCTGCGTAATGTAGCTTGAGGCCAAGCAACGTGTGTGTGTAACCCAGCCTGAGTGTGAGAACTGTGCTGGGTTTTTTGGTACAAGATAAATCTGGCTGGTCTATATCACCTCTGTCAACAAAATGTAGTGTGGCATGACAATTTCCCCACAAAACGGCCAATGCTAACTTGGCTGACCAGTTCACTCTTTTTTAAAAGCCTCACATGCTACGCTAGTTGTGCACTTACAAGGATCGCATATTAGACTTATTGGGTTTTGTTGTGAGCGATTGGTTTCAGACAAAAATAATGATTCATTAACAAGCTTGCAAGTTTAAATTTAGAATAATATTTAGGATCAACTCAAGCTACATGTCTGCGAAAATCCCAGACTTGTGGTTAAAATAAAATAATTCAGCTTAACACGTTAGAATATATATCATAATTTGGATTAATCAATGTTAGACCAAGGATTAGAAATAAATTACACACGTTATGAATTTCTGTCCACTTGTACTTGTACAAAAGTATAAGTGAATAAGACCTATTGTGATCTATAAAGTATTAGGCTTATTTTGCTCTTTTAAATTCACTCTTTTCTCTGCACTTCAACAAACCAATTATGTTCCTCAGACTTGCTTAATGGAATTATCTTCAGTACTGCCACTTATTTGAATTGCTTTCACCATCTTTATTGCATTAAGAGATCAGTTGTTTGCAGTTCTAATAATACCAACCTGCTTTGTGGAGAGTTCCATTGCAGTAATAGCTGTCGGTTCCTGTAAAAAAAAAAAAAAAGTGTTTTTAATGCTTTATATTTTCTATCACCAAAATATTTCTAAGTATGAAAAAGGGAAAATAATACAGTTTAAAATCAGTGCCTTTGGGGTGTTTTAGTGGAAAAATGCTACAGCGTAGAATGTAAAGTAGTAGTAGATATAAATAATATCCTAATAATGAACCAATTAGAAATAACTCAGTATAATAAACTCAGTAAACCCACTCTGAACACAGTCATCTCTTCCAACAGGACTTCTTCAAGATCATGCCATGTTCCTCTGGGGATAGAAACCACCTTAAGAACTGTGCCCATGTCTACGGTAGAAAAATATCACAATTAACTTGAGTTTTACATAAAGTATATGGTTTAAAAACTTTATTCCACTCACTAGTGCCAATAAACATGACATCATACTGTCCATCCTCTGCCTCCACCCTGTCCACCACTATCTGTGTGAACTGATAGTCAACATCGGTTTTGATTATGATTGGACGGTTGTTGATGGGGAACACTGGGTTGTACATGGCCGGATGGCTTCTGGCAAACGTGATAACGTCGTCAGGAAAGTCCTTTGTTGATTCAAAACCATCAAATGTTTTGCTGGGGCACTGTCAACATTCAGGAGAACATGTGTTCAAATCCAAGCAGGCAAGTCACTTTAATTTTAAAAATAAAATGTACAAAGGCATCAGCACTGATTGGCCGTCTTACCGTGCCAGGTCTTGGATACGGCACTCTACCCAAAAACGGTACCCACTGGTAGTTGGGTCCATCTCGGTGGGCATAGGGGCCCAGAAATACCCTCCTGATATCCGCCATACTGTACATACACACCGCTGAGCCCTTAAAGATATTACTGTAAACCCGAGAAACAGTAATTATGAGTTTTTTGACAGCTTTGCCTTCAGGGACTTAAGACACAATTATCAAGGTCCGAATACAAAAAGACAGAATAAGCATTCAGGCTTAGTGGGAAAAGGAAATTTGGTGTAAATTGGATGTTTTATTACCTGGATGTTGTAAATACAGCATAGATAATAGGGTTTTTGGGATCCTTGGAGCTCATGAGAAAAACATCCTCTGAAAACGATAAAAAAAAAATTTAGTGAGTGGTCAACCAAATATGCCAAAATAGAGATGTACAGCAAAATTATATGAAGGTATTGTCATAGCATTGGTCACTTACGTAATTCATCAAAGTGTGTGTCGATGCCGTTCAGGCCAGGAACGGAGCAGATTAAACGGGCCTTCAGGAAGGTGGTCCATTTGTTCACCAAACTCCTGTGGCCTCCAAAATCATTCTGTCAGGGACAAATTAAATCGTACTTGTATCATTTTACTTCATGTTTACTTCAGACAAGATGATGTGTAAGAGAATATAATTTGGCCCAAATTTTTTAATTTTCTGAAGAAGGGCAGTGTGCCATTCAGAACTGAACAGATAATCCCTTTTAGCCCTCTGGGGTCTGAGGTGATTTTGGGGCCCTTGAGATGTTTTGACATGCCCTGATATTTGTGCTTATTTCAGCTTAATTATAACATACTATTGACCAACATGTAATTTTTTGTATTGAGCACAAACTGTGCTACAACAATATGTGACCAAGATGGATGTACATGTTTGCATTTTTTAGCATTCCATTTGAATTGAGGTATAAAACAGAAAATAGAATTGAAATTCAAATGTGAAATTTGAAATTTAAGGAAGTTAAATTAGGAAATTCAAAGAAATTCTTATAACAAAGAAAAACTCAATTCTTCAATTCATCTTGTGTATTTTAAAGTGACATCTGAATTTGAAAGTTTAAAAAGGGAAAAAAAGTAGTTTAAAAAGTTTAAATATTTATGGACTAGTATGGATGAACATTTCACTTCCCAGAAAACCATCTTTATGTATTTTGTCGAATATAATAATAATAATTCATTACATTTATATAGCGCTTTTTTGCTTTTCTAAGCACTCAAAGCGCTCTACATTGTGAGGGGGGGTGTCTCATCCACCACCAGTGTGCAGCATCCACCTGGATGATGCGACGGCAGCCATAGTGCGCCAGAACGCCCACCACACACCAGCTTACTAGTGGAGAGGAGACAGAGTGATGAAGCCAATCAGTGTAATGGGATGATTAGGAGACCATGATGGTCAGAGACCAATGGGGAAATTTGGCCAGGATGCCGAGGTCACACCTCTACTCTTTTCGAAAGACATCCTGGGATTTTTAATGACCACAGAGAGTCAGGACCTCGGTTTAACATCTCATCCGAAAGATGGATGAATATATCTGTCAAATTTATTTGAACTAAAATTCAGTACATTTTTGTGGGGCATTGCCAATTCAAATTGAATTGTGAATAGGGATTATTCATTTCCAGAGCACAAACAAAATCTGCATTCCTAATAAAATGTGATTAAAGGGATCATGAATATAACTTTTTATTTTATAATGTAAAAAGTTTAACTTAAAAAAAAAAACCTAAATTTACAAATAAAAGGCTATTTTCAAACTTTTTACAACAGCTGCCGAGTTGAACTAATTGTGAAAAGAATTCTACTGAGATGTATTCATATAGTTGAAAATAAACAGCCAGTCTTGCACTAATGTATTAATTTCCATTACGTAATAAGTCAAAATGAGTCATTTTGGCAGCTTGGTTTCAATAAAAGCTGTTTTTAGACTAACAAGGATGTTTTGAGTTCTGAAACGTGCTGTGTTTTTATAGTACAATAACCTTTAACATGTCAAAAGATCAAGGAAAAGTAGATTTCTCAATTCTTGACCCCTTTAAAGTCAATGCACTACAACATAAAAGTCCTAAAAACAATAACTCCAGTCATCTTTAGCACAGACACCATTTATTTATAGAATGATTATTGATGATTCATTAATTTTAAAGAGGTGTGTGCATGTGTATATATACGCACACATGTCTACAATCTTGTTTTACGTAAAAACCTGGCAGTCGGCATGTGAAACACATGAGCAATATAAACAATCTCCTTTACTGTGGATTGATCAGCTCTAATTAGCAGGGCTGGGAAATGTGTTGCATAAACTAAACATACACTCTGCATAATAAGACAATTGTCTGCATTGGTGAAGGTAGGATTCCAGTCATACCGGAATACCGAGCGAGCTGTAATTGAGAACACCTTTCTACCACTTCAAGCTGTAGGCTCGCACTTGAGCTGAGCGTGTCTGCAAAAGTCTTACATTTTCTCCACAGAGCAGTCTTTGTTCTCTCGGCTGATGGCTCCTGTGACATTTTAGGCATCTCTTAAGTTTCACGGTGGGGGGTGAGAGCAAAGCCACAAAACTGAGGTGAAGCCAAATGCAAAAACACTGGCTGAGCCATCCACCTACCTGTATCGTCACCATGAGGTGTTTGTATGCATTACCGTAGTAAAGAGAAACCACAAATGAGATCTAGTTAATATCTCAGTCGTCTCTTCTAGACTACAAGATTAAATGGAAACAGTCTCCTGTTTCTTAAAGTATTTTTCTGAGAAAAAGAGTCCTAAACTGTGCTCAAATTTGCCAAGATATCAACAAAGTCTGAGATTTCAATACAGCATCGTCAGATTGGAAAAATATTGGCAAAATATGCTTATGGCGACATTTTTGCTGAATTATATCACATAGTTTTTTGCAGGTTTTACAACACTTTCAAAGTGAAATGTCCAGTGTGTGGCATTTTAGGTTTTATCGATAGCGTTAACAAAAGCAAACACGAGGTATAATCGCATTTGCTAAAGCAACCACTTCATTTTATCTCACGTCTAAGTCTTTTATCTCTATTGGCATGATACGTGTTTCCCAAGATTCATACAGTGCAATGCTGTACCAGGTGTGCTACCGAGCAAGTTTACTGCATCAGAAAGCCATACAACTGGAGTTGGTTATCTGATGCAAACTTCAAAATGCATTCGTTTACAAATGGTAAAAGTGTTGAGGTTGGAGGTTTGCAAAAATATAGGCAGAGGCAAAGCTGAAACTGATAACTGATAACTCCAGTTTTGTGAGCTATATAATGAGCTAAAGTGTGTGTGGACCAGCCTGTGGAGTAATGCATTTGTGGTCCTTTGGTGTATGTATGTATGTGTGAAGTGTATCTGTACCTTGCACAGCTGTCCGATTCTGGCGTGTGTGGCTTTGCTGATTTGCTCTCCATCAATGGCATTCTCTCTGAAGAACAAATAGATCTTGTCATCTTCAGGGTTGTCACTCTCTGGGATGAGATGCACACTGATAAATCTCGGGTCTGGAAGGACAACAAACAAAATATAAAAAATAAAAAAAATAAAAAAATACATAATACAACAAAAAATAATGTGAACCAATAACTTTAACAGCAAGAATACTGACAGTTTTAGATTTCATTTTAAGCTTCATTGTTCATGTAGTTGAATGGGTCTGACCCTCAAGTTTACGTGTGTGTGTGTGTGGGTCTTAGTGACACGTTAATTGTGCATAGGTTCTATTTACGGTATTGTGGGCCCCAGGTCTTCACAGCCAGTTTTTCATGGTTATTCAGAGTTATTGCTGTATTCACAGAGGTCCAATAGCCACATCACAAACATCTCACATAACATTACTATTGCACCAGCTCACAATGACCTACACAGTCACCTCACCACATCTACACACACTCCTATGACGCAAAACTTGTTCACTGGAGCCAAAGGCATTCATTTAATCTTTAATTGTTACTTTGGTTAAAAAAAAAATATATATGAGGAAATGTCGCTTTTTGGTGTTTACTATATAATCCTAATTCCATCAGATGTCTACTGACACACATGCAAGCACACAAGATGTGAGGTAATGACATTTGATAACTTTTAAATTTCAGATAATCCATAATAATCCAGTTCTTCTGGTTAAGGAGTTCTGTTTCTCTCACACACATATAACTCCAGTTTCAACAGAATACAAATTTTAATTATTCAATTTTAGAATAAGAAGTAAAGTTGGAAATAAGAAGTAACATTATGTTGTGACATATAAAGTCATGTTGTGAGAAATAAATTCACAATTTTTAATGTTCTAATATTTACAATATTTATATTCCAACAAATATTGTTCTTTTGTACTTTCTATTCATCAAAGAATCCACAAAAAAAAGTATCTTCTTAAAATATTAACCAGCACAAATGTTTTCAACATTAAAAGCAGCAAATCAGCGTATTCTAATGAATTCTGAAGGATCATGTGACACTAAACGCTGAAGTAATGGCTGCTAAAAATTCAGCTTTGCTTCACAGGAATAATTTTAATTAAAAATATAATGAAATAGAAAACTGGTAAACTGTAATAAAGTTGCACAAATTACTGTTTTAACTGCATTTTTCTAATAATTGCAGTGTTGGTGAACTTATGAAATGTCAAAAATCTTAGACACTTTTGAACAGTAGTGTCAGTGTAGTATGTTTTATTTGTTTGCATTCATTTAAAATATATACAAAGCTGTGTATAAATATGTGTTTGTGTCTCACCATTGAGCCATCTGGAGTCGTGCTGCTCCGTTCTGATTGGATGGTGCTTGCCTAACGTTCGGAAAATGGCAAAGTCCCGGCCCATGAAGTCAGCTGATGTCCCAGCATAAAGTTCCCCATCTGATGTTCAAAAATGCTAATTAAAACTCATACTTGGATGGCAAGAATGAAATGTCAGGAGACAGAAGGAAATAGTTCAGTCTAGGTTTTGTCAAATTTAATAACAGCTCAGGTGAAGACTCAAAGAGGTGAAACAGTCAACACTCGGAGGCAATTTCACGCTCAAGGATGGCATGAGAGAACGGGACTGTGTGTGTGTGTGTGTGTGTGTGTCATGTGTGACCTTTAATCTGAGATGAGAGATTTAACAGTAGAACGCTCTGCAGGTAAACACAAAACCAGATGAATAGTCTGCACTGGTCATCCTCAAAGAGAGAGCATTAATCAAGGGTGTTGAGTTTCCATTCCGAACAAATGAACCAGAGCAAAACACACTCCGGATTATGCACTGCCACACACCACATACACAAACACAGACCTGTATTATTTTTCTCTAACTAACCAGATCTGCTTTATGTTCTGCTTATAGTTGAATTAATTTCTCAGTGACAAACAAAATAGCTCGGTGAAGCATAACAACTGCTATTGAGAAAACAAACAAATGCACTGTAATTATATTATCAGCATATTTGAGTGAATTGAAAATGTAACATCAATGACATAGTATTTGATACATACACTTTCTGTCTATTTATATTAGATATTATATTTAAATGAAATTCTGAATCCTTTGTTGTCCAAAGTGTTCTTATATTTGGACCCCACTGAACAAACTACACACATTTTCAAAACAATAAATAAATAAATTATGTATTGCATTTTTTTTATATTATTATTATTATTATTATTATTATTATAAAATGTTGCAAACAATAAAGTAACATGAAATTATAATAAATCAATCCCGAATAAATAAATATATTAAAATTAATCATTATATTTTCGTCATCAGTCAGTTTATACATTTATACCTTTGATACATTTGTCTTCTCTGTGCATTTCATTTGCATTATGGTACCAGTAATCTATTACTTGTTTGTTTTTATTATAAACTACACAATGACAATAAAGTTGAATCTAATCCAATCAATATATATATTTTTAGAGATATATTTTTAATGTCTGTAAGGCAAAGATACAAGGAGTTTCGCGCTCAAGTTCACAGACTGAGGCGGCAGAAAGTGTATCCTGTTTGCTTTCATTATTTTACAAAAGCACGTTTTGTTATTATGAGTGCTCACAAATAAACATAGAGTCCTTACAGATTTGAAAGACGTATTACTCTTATCTGTATGACCAAAAATGACCTGCAGTGAGCGCGCTGCTTTTCAGCTTCCGCACAGACACTTGAACAGTGGACATTTCTCTAGGTTAACATTAGATTGATCGGCCATGTAAAGTTGCTAATACTTACATATTTTAGATGATAAGCCATATTTGTGGTGGATGAATGATAGGCGAGCGTTTGGATGTCCTGCCGGATGTACTGTATTACCATAGACCAGTCGTTAACAAGCTGCGTGACTTCACCAATGTGTTTTTTTTTTCAGCGACTAAAAAAATTTTGGTCGACCAAGCCTCTTCTGGTTGACTAACGATTAGTTGACTATTAGGGGGTAGCCGTAATGACGTTAAATATTAACCAGAAAATCAGTTGTTCATATTCAGCATCACTCACCGATCAGCATGGAAGCAGTCAGCAGTTTGGGGTCATAGGGACTCTTTCCACGGCCATTCTCAAACCTTGACGACCCTAGCCGAAAGATGTTGTCCTGGATAGAAACAAGCACAAAATGAATCTCTGTGCAAATGGCAATCCACAATGAAACATTTAGCAAATGTCCATCAGATTTCTAGGCTAGATTTTGATTCGAAAAAATTTGTCTAAGCGAGTAAAGCTTCTATATAATCAAAAGTGACATCATTTGGTAAAACAGAATCACCAATAAACTGTGAAAGAATAACTGATATGGGATGCATTTACCTCTGGGCGTTTGCCCACTTCCACATAAGCACAGACGGGATGGAAGGCTCCTGTTCCACACAAATACAAGTGCGTCTGATTAAACGGCTGCAGAACCTTTATGAAGTTTGAGCACTCCTTCTGCAGAGAGAGAGAACAAAACAACATCAATTAATGATCAGAAAACAGCATTTATATTGATGTAGCCGATATTTTACCAACAGAAACTTCAAAAACAACACCTTGAACATGACAGAGAGAAAAGCAAACTAAATCTGTGGTGTATCTATATTTCTTGATTCACAGTGGTCACTACGTTCTTAAATAAATAAGCGCATGCCATCTGTGTCAACAAATGCTGACAGACGCAGCTTATCACCTACACACACACACACACACACACACACGTGCGCGCACACATACACATACACATTCAGTGGCCCAAGAAAGTACTTGGACACACTCAATATAAGAATGTCAGCATTTTTTGAGCAGAAAATCAGCATATTAAAATTTCTGATGGATCACGTGACATGAAGACTGGAGGAATGATGCTGAAAATTCAGTTTGCATCACAGGAATAAATTACATTTTAAAATAGATTCTATATATATTTTAAATTGTAGTAATATTTTACAGTATTTCTGCTTTACTGTATTTATGATCAAATAAATAAAATGTATCACTGACTTTTGAACAGTAGTGAAGATGGATGAAATATTTGTTTACTTTGTTTTCCAAAGTAGTCTTATATTTGGACCCCACCAGACAAACTACACACATTTTGAATTGAATTTAATTGATTGAATTATTGCAGTTTTTCAAATATGTTTATTAATATTATTATTATCATTATAAAAATGTTGACAACAATAAAATAGCATGAAATTATTATAAATAAATCCAGAATATAAATATATTCAAATAAATAATTACATTTTTGGAATCAGTCAGATAACAAAAAGTTTTTTTTGTGTTTTTTCCCCCATCATGTGACACTGAAGACTGGAGTAAAATTGATGATGCTTAAAATTCAGATTTGATATCACAGGAATGATTACCTTTTAAAATCTATATATATATTTTAAATTGTAGTACTATTTTACAATATTACTGTTTTATTGTATTTATGACCAAACTAAAAAAATAATAAAAAATTGGTGCTAAACTTTTGAACAGTAGTGAAGATGGGTGAAGTATTTGTTTACTTTTTGATTTTCAATACTTAGTTAAACAGTTATTGTGGTGACCTAAACCTGTGATTAGGACACCTGTGTGCACTTGAGAGGAACTGACTTCATACATTCACTAATAACTACCTTTATATTATCACCTTCAATATTATAGGGGTTCACTCATAGGTTTATGTTGCATGACGATATGTGTTTGATGTCCTTAGATTGTCACGCTGTAATCAGTGGACTAACCCAATCATTTCATGTTCTTTAATATTGCGTAATTCCTCTGTTTATGTCATTTCTGTGTTCATCAAACTCCTGCAGCAGAATTCCACACACAGCGGCACAGCTGACCAACACACTCCCACAAAGCGCTTTATTAAAAGGAAAATATTAAAACAGCTGGAGTTGTTTTTCAGCAGGGTGTTTAGTGCATTAACAGGGAAATCCTGTTATAGGCGTCCATAGCTCCCCAGTGGCCTGTACTCTCAGGGTTAGTGTGTGTGTGTGTGTGTGTGTGTGTGTGTTATTGGTGTTTGTCAGCTCCACTGTAGCATCTGAGCAGGGATTTTGCCTATGGAAATGTGCATGTTTGTGTTCAGAAGCTCCCCAGTTGTGTTAAAGCCACGTGTCTGAGCAAGTCTCATCTGGAACAGACTGAAGTGACTCATCTGATGTGGAAAAGGTTTACAGAAAAGTATGACAACGTATAATATATGACTCAAAGATTTGGCTTTTTCTACTCCATCAATATTGACTGAATGACACTTTTAGTTTAGCTATATTTCTCCAACCTCCTATACCAACTTAATATACCTCAACAATTATATGTAACTCATTTTTATGGTGATTTCTCCCAGCAACCAGCAAACATTTGTTAATTGGATAACTCAGACATAATTTAAACTGACATGTTTCTGCACACACCTTCATCAAAACAAAAATGCATGGTTTTAATTAAAGTTTAAGCTCTCCACTCAGTGTATTACTGGTTCACCTTCTTAGCAGTGGTTTGTTACTTCTATTTGCATTGTTTGATAGTGAAATTGCACAGTAAACAAATAGGAAAACATTATTTAAAATTGTAAAAAGTCGATTTGTCCATGCTATTGGTTTTGACCAAGCCTTAATAAAATAAAATAAAATAAAATAAAATAAAATAAAATAAAATAAAATAAAATAAAATAAAATAAAATAAAATGTTTTAAATGTCAATATTCCATGCTAAATTCTACAAAGTCTACAAATGCATTTAAAACACTTAGAATTAAAATAAAATAAAATAAAACTATTTGTAAAACAAAATGTTAAAATACAATAAAATACACATTATTTTAAAAATAAATGCTAATTTTATGTTAAAGGTATTTATTGCAAAATCCACAGATGAATTCAAACACTTCTAATTTAAACACTTGTCTAATTTGACCTAACATGCAGCACCACCACCAACATAAATGGATGTTTTTGTGAAGACTTCTGGTTCATAAGCATTGATCTCGCTCTCTTTTTGTTTCTTACAAATTGCGAAGATCCTTCAAGAGGACCAGCAGTTTTCTATCTTCATTGGCTCTCAAAAGGGCCCTAAATTGACGTAGTCCCACTTACTTCAAACAAGCTTGAGTCAACCTCTCTTTGAGAAGAACAAGCCTCAGTCAATCTGTCTCTTTTCACCAGCACCCCTCTCTTCACATAAAAGCCATCTTTCAGTGAGCACGCCGCCATTCATTGAAACCATGTTTACATCAAAATCTCACACAATGCATGTTATTGCAATTCAAATAAGTGCCATTGAAACCCAACCAACCTTATAGTTTCTTTATGATGCTAATAGCGCCGAGGGCCGCTTTCTATGGCTCTATATGTTCAAGGCAGCGCCTCGGGCAGGATCTCAGATGGAATTTATGAGAGCAAATGGCAGACCAGCCTGGAAAGTGTTTATACACCGTTGTCCCACAATTCAGTGATTTGGTTTTTATTCATTCTTCCACTGACATCTGCTGAACTGATTTTCTGAGAGAAACCTTCAACTTTGTTTGTGAAAGCAAAAGACGGATGACAGACAAGCACAGCTTTACCTTGTCAGAATGAGCGGCTCTTCTCAAAAGCAAATCAATCGTGTCTTGATTTTGGATCTATGTCAAACATTACATTTACTTTCAATAAAAGACATATAGGCTATAATGGAAAAAATATGTTATTGCTCTCCCAGAGAGCAATAAAAAAAATGAATAGCTGTCGTACTATGCGTCAAAAAGTTTGGGGTCAGTAAAATTTTTTCCTGTTTTTGAACAAACTCTCATATGCTCACCAAGGCTGCATTTATTTGATTAAAAATAAAGTATTTTTCTATTTATAACTGTTTTCTATTTTAAAGAATTTTCAAATGTAATTTATTCGTGTGACGCAAAGCTGAATTTTCATTACTCCAGTCTTCAAAGTCACATAAATCATTCTAATGTGCTGCTCAAGTAACATTTTTTACATCATGCATACATGTACTACAAAGCGAAACATATGAGAGATGAAGCAGAGAGAAGTGGAACAGTGCAGACAAACAAGCAGTTCACTGCATCAGTGAGGTCTATCCGACAGATCTCAGGGTTATGGAGAGGACAGAAGAGAGAAGATGGAAGAAAAAAAAATACAAAGTGAAAGAGAAGCACTTACCTGGACGTCCTTCCCAGCCCATTTGCATTCATCTCGTCGAGAAGGTGAAGGAGGCCAGGATATCTACCGGTCAGAGAGTTGTCTATTAACCTTTAGAGACCCACTATAGCAACCTACTTGTTTTTAGCAAGTAAATACATATGACATATTTTTCTACTTAATACTGGTTAAAACAGCAGCAATTCACCCAAAAATATACCATAGAAACAAGTTTCTCAGGACAATATGTGACCCTGGACCACAAAACCAGTCTTAAGTCGCTGGGGTATATTTGTAGCAATAGCCAAAAATACACTTCATGGGTCAGAATTGTTAATTATTAATTTTTCTTTTATGCCAAAAATCATTAGGACATTAAGTAAAGATCATTGTCCATGAAGATATTTAGTAAATTTCTTACTGTAAATATATCAAAACTTAATTTCTGATAAGTAATATGCATAGCTAAGAACTTAATTTGGACAATTTTCTCAATATTTAGATTTTTTTGCACCCTCAGATGCCAGATTTTCAAATAGATGTACCTCGGCTAAATTCAGCTTTCATATGATGTATAAATGTCAATTTTGGAAAATTTACACTTAAGACTGGTTTTGTGGTCCAGGGTCACATATTACAATTTGAATCTCCCAGCATGCAATACACACACATCACTTTAAGGTCACTGATGACTGTAATATTATATAATATGTTAATAAATTTCCCAATTTATTACAACATTTTTAGTAATAAAAAGGCGAAAAAATGCACATAATCACATAAGAGAGTCCTTCAGTAAAATAATAACAAATAATTCTTATTATTAAAGGGGTCATATGATGCGATTTCAAGTTTTCCTTTCTCTTTGGAGTGTTACAAGCTGATTGTGCATAGATAAGATCCCTGAAGTTGCAAAGACTAAAGTCTCAAAACCAAAGAGATATTCTATATCAAAGTTAAGACTCTGCCACAACCCCCTAAAACGGCTCGTTCAAACACGCCCCCACAAGAGAAATTAAAAAAGAAAAAAAAAAGTATATTTGAAGTAGAAATATACTGTAACATTATACATCTTTAATATTATACATATCTTACAGTCACGTTTGACCGATGTAATGCACCCTTGCTAAATAAAAGTATTCATTTAATAAATAACGTCTCGGTTACGTACGTAACCCTCGTTCCCTGATGGAGGGAACGGAGACGTTATGTCGTGACGACATTAGGGGATTTACTTGGAAGCCCCGACTGCCTCTGATAAGAGAAAACGCCAATGAAATTTGGCTAGTGGATTTTGCATACCTGAGCCACTCCCCGTGCATACGGGTATAAAAGGGCGACAGGTGCATCCACTCATCAGGTTTTCCGCTGAGGAGCCGAGAACGTGTCCCTGGCAACCAGCGATGGTTCGAGATTGTGGCATGGGGACATAACGTCTCCGTTCCCTCCATCAGGGAACGAGGGTTACGTACGTAACCGAGACGTTCCCTATCTGTCGGTCACTACGAGTTATGTCGTGACGACATTAGGGGTCTATGGAAAGCGCCACAACCTGAACCCCGTCACGACCTTGTGGCATGCAGATGTTGACAAGCTAGCGCGTGACAGACAAATGCGATGCGAAGGTCGCAACCTTCCCGTCGCCCCAGCGCAAATTCGCTAACCTTGGTGCCCGCAGAGACCACTGAGTACATTGCTGCTGGAGATAGCCAAGCCGCTGTTCCTTTCCCCAGAAATCGGAAGGGATTTCGACCTTCTATGAAAGATTGCTTCAAGTCTTTCCTGTTTGTTGTTACAGCCCGGCAGTAACGACGGGGAAGCGAGCCTTCCGGAGAAGGGCGCTACGGAGGCCACACCCTGCCCGAAGGGAGGTAACGTGTGGAGACACTGGTATGGACTGGCCCAAGCCTGGGGCAGTGCTACATACGCCTGGACCCTGGGGCAGATCCTACCTAGGAGAAGGGAGGAAGGCTGCCAGCAGGGCCTGACAGAGCTCTGTCAAAGGGAAGACACGGGTTTACCATGAGGGAAACCGTACCGTGGATGAATACACGTGTGGGATCACCCGAAGGGAATCAGGCCGCACGGGCACCTAGCCGAGTACAGGGGCTGACCGGAGACCCGGGCAAGCTAACACCGGTACTGGGCCTGGCGTCAGACTGCTCCGCCCAGTCTGACTGCCGGGGGTGCTGGAGGAACTCCGCCAGGGTTCGCCGTTCGGGGAACTAACTGGAGGAGAGAATAGGCGCTCGTATCCCCGGGTAAGGGGGAATGGCGCAGCAAGCGTGACACCGGCCAACTCTTCCCGCCACTTACCTGTTACCCAACACACGGGAAGAGACTGGCTCAACGCGGAGACTGTAGAATCTCGCGAAGGTGTTCGGTGTCGCCCAGCCCGCAGCTCTACAGATGTCTGCCAAAGAGGCGCCGTGCGCCAGCGCATAGGAGGAGGCAACACTCCGTGTGGAGTGAGCCCTCACCCCGAGGGGGCACGGCTCGCCTTGGGATTGGTACGCCAAGGCGATGGCATCCACTATCCAGTGGGCCAACCTCTGCTTGGAGACAGCCTTCCCTTTCTGCTGACCTCCGTGGCAGACAAAGAGTCGCTCGGAGCTTCTGAAGCTCCGGGTGCGGTCCACGTATATGCGCAGCGCTCTTACGGGACACAGCAACGCCAAGGCTGGGTCTGCCTCCTCCGAGGGCAGTGCTTGCAGGTTCACCACCTGATCGCGGAAAGGCGTGGTGTGAACCTTAGGCACGTATCCAGGCCGGGGTCTCAGGACAACGTGAGAGTAGGCCGGCCCAAACACAAGGCACTCTTCGCTTACCGAAAATGCTTGGAGGTCCCCGACCCTCTTGATGGAAGTGAGCGCGGTCAGGAGCGCTGTCTTGGCCGACAGGAATTTCAGCTCGACTGAGTCCAGCGGCTCAAAGGGACCCCTCTGAAGTCCAGCCAGGACAATAGAGAGATCCCAGGAGGGCATCAGGGGTGGCCTAGGAGGATTTAACCTTCTGGCACCCCTCAGGAACCTCACGATGAGATCGTGCTTCCCCAGGGACCGGCCGTCCACTGCATCGTGATGGGCCGCAATAGCAGCCACGTACACTTTCAAGGTGGAGGGCGACAGCCTGCGCTCCAACCTCTCTTGCAGGAAAGAAAGCACCACTCCAACCGTGCATCTTCGGGGGTCCTCCCGACGAGAAGAACACCAGTCCGCGAACAGACTCCACTTCAGTGCATAGGCTTGCCTAGTTGAAGGGGCCCTAGCCTGAATGATGGTGTCCACCACAGCCTGTGGCAGGCCACTCAAGTCTGCCGCGTCCCATCCAGGAGCCACACATGGAGGTTCCACAGATCTGGACGCGGGTGCCATATGGTGCCGAGCCCCTGAGAAAGAAGGTCCTTCCTCAGAGGGATGCGCCAGGGAGGGGCTGTCGCGAGGAGGGTGAGTTCTGGAAACCAGGTCCGGGTGGGCCAATATGGCGCAACCAACAAGACCTGCTCCTCGTCCTCCCTGACCTTGCACAGCGTCTGTGCGATCAGGCTCACTGGGGGAAACGCATACTTGCGCAGAGCCCGAGGCCAGCTGTGTGCCAGTGCGTCCGTGCCGAGGGGGGCCTCGGTCAGGGAGAAATACAGCTGGCAGTGGGAGGACTCGCGGGAAGCAAACAGGTCTACCTGAGCTTCCCCGAATCGACTCCAAATCAGCCGGATCGTCTCGGGATGGAGTCGCCATTCTCCGGGGAACGTGAGCTGTCGTGAGAGCGCGTCGGCTGCACGATTGAGCTCCCCCGGAATGTGGACGGCGCGCAGCGATTTGAGCTGTGACTGACTCCAGAGGAGGAGATGGCGGGCGAGCTGTGACATGCGGCGTGATCGTAGACCCCCCTGCCGGTTGACGTACGAAACAGCCGCAGTGTTGTCCGTGCGGACCAACACGTGCTGGCCTAGAAGCAGTGGCCGGAACTGCTTTAAGGCCAGATGCACTGCCAACAGCTCTAGGCAGTTGATGTGCCAAAGCAGTCGAGGCCCCGTCCAGAGCCCCGAGGCTGCCTGCCCGTTGCATGTAGCGCCCCAGCCCATGCTGGAGGCATCTGTTGTGACAACAACATGCCGGGACACTTGTCCTAAGGGCACCCCGGCCCGTAGGAAAGCAAGGTCTGACCAGGGGCTGAAAGAGCGGCGACACGACTGTGTGATGGTCACACGACGTGTCCCGCGGCGCCATGCCCATCTCGGGACCCGTGAGTGTAACCAGTGCTGAAGTGGTCTCATATGAAGCAACCCGAGCGGCGTGACTGCGGCTACGGATGCCATATGCCCCAGGAGCTGCTGAAACTGTTTCAGCGGAACCACTGTCCTGCCTCTGAAGGAACTCAGGCAGTTCAGCACTGATTGGGCACGCTCGTCCGTGAGACGTGCCGTCATACTCACGGAGTCTAACTCCACACCGAGAAAAGAGATTCTCTGCGCAGGGGAGAGCTTGCTCTTTTCCCAGTTGACCCGAAGCCCCAACTGGCTGAGGTGCCGGAGCACCAGGTCCCTGTGACCACACAACTGTTCTCGCGACCGGGCCAGAATGAGCCAATCGTCGAGATAGTTGAGGATCCTGACGCCCACTTCCCGTAACGGGGCAAGGGCGCCCTCCGCCACCTTCGTGAAGGCACGGGGAGACAGGGAGAGCCCGAAGGGGAGGACCCTGTACTGCCATGCCCGCCCCTCGAACGCAAACCGTAGGAACGGCCTGTGTCGAGGGAGAATCGAGACATGAAAGTAAGCGTCCTTCAGGTCGATCGCTGCAAACCAATCCGCGGACTGCACGCATTTGACAATGCGCTTCTGTGTCAACATCTTGAACGGGAGCTTGTGTAGGGCCCGATTCAAGACTCGCAGGTCCAGGATTGGCCGGAGGCCACCGCCTTTCTTGGGCACGATGAAGTAGGGGCTGTAAAACCCCTGCCTCATCTCGGCTGGAGGGACCGGCTCGATCGCACCCTTTGCCAGAAGGACAGCAATCTCCTCGCGCAGGACAGGTGCATCTCGGACTGCCACCGAAGTCTCGAGGATGCCGCCGAACCTGGGAGGCCGCCTGGCGAACTGAATCGCATAGCCGAGTCGAACTGTGCGAATGAGCCAGCGAGACGGGCTGGGTAGCGCAAGCCACGCCCCCAGATACCGTGCAAGTGGCACCAAAGGCACAATCGACGTGCCCGCAGTGGTGCAGCGAGGGGGAGTAAGGTTGGATGGAGCAGAAGGCGGTGCGTTCTGACTCATCCCCACAAAACTCCCTGAGTCCCCGGGGGGACTGGCTAGAGGTGCGCGGGGAGGCATCGCGTCCCCAGACCGCACTCTCTTGGCCACTGGCAATATGGGTCTCGGGTGAGAGTGAGGAGGCAGTGCGTCGCACACTGTCAGCCCGCAGACCTGGGAACCCGGAGGAAAGGGAAATTGCTCTTTCTTTGGCAATGTGGGTACCACTGGCCCTTGAGCCAGTGGCGGAACAGAAAGAAAAGAAAACACAGGATTCTCCACCCGGCCCTCCTCCGGGGGAAGGAGCGACGCTAGCCTCGTCGTCTCCTGGGAAAGAGCAAATTCCTCCATCTCCGGGTTGTGCGCGTCAGGGCCGCTTTGTCGTCTTCCTGGAGGACTTGGCGGCCGGCTGAGGCGCAGGGGGCGCCGCACTCCTGCGAGAGGCTCGACGCACCGGCCTAGGTGACGACTCAGCACGGGGCGGAGGAGCTCTGGAGGACGCAGGAGGGCGCCCACGGCGACCAGCAGACTGGGGCCTGGCCCTTGGGCCAGCGGTGGCAGCTGGAGCATCCCGCCGTTTAGGGAGGATGTGCTGAATTGCCTCCGTCTGCTTCTGTACTGCCGAGAATTGCTGGGCAAAACCCTCGACAGTGTCGCCAAATAGCCCCGTCTGGGAGATGGAGGCGTCGAGAAAGCGTACTTTGTCGACATCCTTCATCTCGGCCAGATTGAGCCAGAGATGGCGCTCTTGGACCACTAACGTGGACATCGCCTTCCCGAGGGACCGCGCCGTGACTTTCGTCGCCCGGAGAGCGAAGTCAGTCGCCGTGCGCAGCTCCTGCATCAACCCCGGGTCGGGACTACCCTCGTGCATTTGTTTTAGTGCCTTGGCCTGGTGAACTTGCAGGATGGCCATGGCATGCAGGGCAGAGGCGGCCTGGCCCGCAGCGCTGTAGGCCTTGGCGGCGAGTGCGGCCGTCAGCTTACAGGCTTTGGACGGGAGACGCGGACGATTCCTCCAGGTGGCGGCGTTTTGCGGGCACAGGTGCACCGCAACCGCTCTCTCCACCTGGGGAATATCCACGTACCCCCTGGCCGCCCCGCCATCGAGGGTAGTGAGGACGGAGGAGGGAGACGAGCGGCTTCTGGCCGTGAAAGGGGCCGTCCACGACTTCGTCAGCTCCTCATGCACCTCCGGGAAGAAAGGCACCGGGGCAAAGTGCGGCCGCTGGTCGCGTTTTGCGCCGATGAACCAATCATCCAGCCGCGAGGGCTCGGGACTGGGCGGTCTGTTGACCTCCAGCCCGATACTCACGGCTGCCCGGGCAAGCATGGCCGTCAGCTCTGGGTCCGGATCGGCAGTGGCGACAACACCCGAGGGGGGCAGCCCCGCCGATCGTTCATCCTCAGAGGACGAAAGCCCATCCCCCGATGCCGCGATCGACATCTGATCCTCGGGCGGCGCACCGAATGAAATGCTGGCGGCCCCGTGAGGCGAACCAGCGAAATCACTCGGGAACCGGACGGAACAAGCGCTGCGGGAGGAGTAAGAGGTCCGCGGGGACGTGCCCGGCGGAGAAGCTCTTACCGTCACCCTCAGATCTCCCAGAGCGCCAGCCGGCGGTCCTCTGCTCGAGCCAGAGAGACCGGGACGGGTGGCGGCAGAGGGTGCCAATCCTTTCAGAAAGGAAAGGTGAGATCGCAGCGTTGCCATGTTCATACGCCCACAACAGGCGCATGACTCATCCACAAACGCATCTTCAGCGTGCTGGATGCCCAGACACTGAAGACAACGCTCGTGACCGTCATCCGAGGACAGGAAGCGACCGCAACCAAGAGAACACGGACGGAACGGCATCTTTAAAAAGACGCGAACCGCCCAGTGTTTTAGAAATTTGCTCTTTCAGGTGAAGTGCCCAGGGGAATCGCTGCTGCAGGGACACCGCTGTCTGCACCGTGACGCCACCCAGGAACAAACTCTTTTTTTCTGAGGCAGAAGGCTTTGTGGAGATCGCAAGACTTCTCATCCACTCGGCTCCGAAGCAAAAATCTGATGAGTGGATGCACCTGTCGCCCTTTTATACCCGTATGCACGGGGAGTGGCTCAGGTATGCAAAATCCACTAGCCAAATTTCATTGGCGTTTTCTCTTATCAGAGGCAGTCGGGGCTTCCAAGTAAATCCCCTAATGTCGTCACGACATAACTCGTAGTGACCGACAGATAGGGAACTATAACTTACTGACCCAAAATGGTCAGGACGTTTGTTTATCCTAATTTCTAGTTTGTTAAACCATATGTACTTGTATACTTTACTATACTTGTACTTGTATAAACAAAATTTCACCCCAAAATGGTAAATATGCATAATCATCAAAATCTCCCTAAAAATATGCCTGTCCCAAAGCTTCAGCATATACTCCATTCTCTAACACAAATCTTTATACATGGATATCAGCTATAGCATTAGCCCGAGTCTAGACACAACTTTCCAGATGTGTTGTGCAAATCCTAGGAATCATGAAAGAGATCTTTGGTGGAAAGTGTAATGGAATCGTATGGGAAGAACGAGGTTTCTGTGGGACAGCTGTCACAGTGAGCTCCGTTCTTCCTGTGTCTGGAGAGAGTTCAGTGTGCTGTAATGGAGCTCCTGTCTGATGGCTGTGAACGTGTGAAACTGCACACTGATCAGATAAGCGCTGAGTGAAATTGTGTTTCTGTGTTTCCAAGGGAGAGAAAGAGACAGAGTACAGAGCTAAATATTCACTCTTGGAAGTTGGCATGGAGGAAGAAAGTTTTCTTTGGTAGCGGTACATATTGCCCTCATTAGACCTCCGTTATAAAAGTGCCATAGTATGTGTCACTATTCCTGACAATAACTGAATTAGTTCACCCTCTTTTTTTATAACGGGACAAAATGACCGATGGAAAAACCTCTATAAAACGCATTCAGCTCAGGTATATATAGAGAACATGTTCTGTTCTAACAGCTTCTTACAATGCAAGTACGATGACTAAAGTAAATTCTTCAGGATACATTATATATATCCCATGCTTCCTCATACGGTAACATTTATATTACCTTTGTTCTGTGAAGGCTATGTTTAAAAAGTTGTATATAGGTTAAAGTGGGCTGTGGTTTTGCCCTGGCGCCGTTTGTCTGTACTTTGCTACGTTTATTTTGTTCATTATTTATCCAGGTGAATGGATAGCAGCTCTCAGCCAGACTCTATGTGATCAGTATGACAGCTTTGCCCTGAAATATTCATACTCTTTTCGCTGGAAACAGACCCCCCTGTGTGCTGATGTGTTCATGTTTGTGTGTATAAGACAGAGAGAGAGAGGGAACAAGAGAATAAGAAAGAGAGAGAGAGACCATTTATGCGTAATAAAGCATGTATAATGCTTATCAATTTCTTATTATGCTATATTACCAAATATTGGATTCAATCTTTTTATCAACTTGTTTTCTGTCGATTTTGACAGGTTTTGTATTTATCATTTAAACGGATTGATTGTAGACGCCGTTGAACTGAAAGTATACACCTCAGTATTGGGGTAAATATTGCCAAAATTATCCACGATTAATGCATTTTTCACTCAAAAACTGAGGTGCAAAACCTCAGATCAATGAGACCTACTATTATCAGTTCCAAAAAGAAATACAAAACCTGTGCTAACTGAAAGAAAACAAGTTGACAAAAAGATTCAATCTGAGATTTGGTGATAATATATCATAATAAAAGATTTTAAAGGCTAGCCATTTTTGACTGGCAACACCAAATTGGAATTGTAAAGGATTTTAAGCACAGGATATTTTAAGTATTTTAGCTTTAACTTGTTAGCTGTGGTGTTTAAAGTGGACGACTTTTGAGACACAACATCCCTGAAAGGATTTAGCGTGCTGACACTTTTAACATGCTAACTGTGACTTCTGAGAAATCACAAAAAAATCACGAAATCACAATCATGCACATCCTTTCCAAGACAATTAGGCTACTGTCAGACTTCATCAGATTCTGTGAGAAATATTCTGGTTATCCGTCTCTGTTTGTTTAGTGTCTGATAGATCTACCTACAGCCAAATAGTCGAGTAGTCATTCAGACAACCTTCCCTACAACTAGCAACTCTACATCGATTTCATTTGAATGATGTCCCATGTGCAAATGCTGACTATCTAAATTGGTTAATGTTATCCTGATTGTTATACTAGCTGTTTTAACACCCTCTTCTTACCAGTTGCATGTCCAGATTGATGTCCACCAAGTTGAAGGAGAGCACATGATCTTTGGCCCCCACAAACAGCCGACCTCTCTCCTCGTCCAATAAAAAGTTGTGATAGGAAGAGCTGTTGGCCAATCCGTTGAAAGTGAGAAGGTTGTTGGACTCCAACATTTCTGTGGGAAAAAGTGAATATAGTATATTGGATTTATTGGGTCTCCTACAAACTTGAAAAGCAAAAGCTGGCAGAAACATTGACACCCATATGCTGAGCTTTCAAATATGGTCCACAATACGTAAAACTTGATGCTTTCTGACCTCATCCTCATTTTTTAGAGTTATATGGTTGAGAGGGAGACAGATAGATGGACCTTGGCTCTGACAGCGAACAGCTCAGCAGGGACGGCAGCAGTGTGTGTGAGACCTGTGACTGTGGTTTGGCTATAAGACAGCTGGGAAAGCTGGCGGTGCTCATAGATACACATAGATATTTGCTTGTGAATTTTGCTTTTATTCCTTATGTAGTTTATTGTCTACACAACAAAGAGCTGAATAAAACAAGCCAACAAGAGTAATCTACGTAAATTAGTTTCAGGTAGCTTCAAAATATTTGCTAGGGATTTCTTATTTTATTTGTTTGTTATAGGAATTGGTTAACCAAAACTGACATTTCTGTCTTCGTTTACTCATGCCCAGATTCATTCAACAGTAACTGACAAGCCACAAGAAAGCACAGTAAAAGTACCAAGTCTTCAGAAGACATGCAGTAGCTTTCTGTGAGGAACAAACTAGAGTTTGAGTTATACCGTTGTACCTTATTTACTCCAAAAGAGTGCATATTAGTACTTGAATGGCTCAAATGTGTGCCTGTTGAAAGGGTACAGGCCCAGTCACAGCTCTGGTACCTTTTTTCAGAGAGTTTACATCTCTTAACTGATATTTTTTGCAGTGAAGTAAGTCATACAGGTCTGGAACATGTATGAGGATGGGTAATAGGCGATAGAATCTGTTTAAGTCACTAAGACAAAAAAAAAAAAATCTAAAGTTTTGTCAGAGTCAGCATCTAGCAGTCAACACGCATACCTAACTGTGGGTCTTTGTCTATCATTATATATAACTCTTAAGTTTGTTCTGTTAGTTGGTGTGTGGTGTAAAGCCACGTTAAAGAAAACAGAAAATGTGCAACAGGACCAGAAAGCTGTAATTACAGCATTTGTTCTTAAGGGAAGTAAGATTTTCCCTGCCGTCACACTTAAATTGCTCTCCAGAGGGACATTGATAGCAGCTGAGAAATATGGAAGTGTTTGGACAATTATTGTAACCTATGAGTGTGTGTGTGTGTGTGTGTTAGGTTTTAGGTTGTATAAGGTTAAGGCAAAAAGGGCAGCAGATGAATCACACACAGTGTGGGATAGAATCATCCACATTAATTTTAGAATCCAAAAATGTTTTTAAGCCTGTTGCTTACCTACCAAAAATTGCAAATTAATTCATTAATTAAAAGCATGTTATAGACACACACACATATAAACAAGTGAATGAAAGAATGAATTAAGGAAGACTTAACACTTAACGTTTTAAAGCAATTTTGCATCATGCAAATCTTCATAACTACACACTCACACACTTATAATGTATTTCTATGTCAGAACGGGTTTTCAAAGAGCCTGAGGGGAAAAAGGGGAAGAACAGGCGAGAGGAAAGAGTGAAAGAGGAAAGTGTGAGAAAGGAAAGACAAAACCTGTGGAGTGCCACAGAGGAGAAGAGAAGATCAGAATGAAGAAAGGTTAAGACTAAGGTTGAGATGACTTAAAAGAGGTCAGTTAGAGAAGAGGAGAAAGAGAGAACGAGAGTGAATCTCTCACTTGTGTATGGAGTGGCTGTGGTGTTTCCATTTGGCACCATAACTAAAAAACACTCAGAATGCCTTTTATACACTCAGACACACTCGAAGCACCATGGAATTCATCTCACCATCACTTCAATGTGAACACTCATGAACACAGGCTTTTTCGAAGACAATACTGTCTGTTCAAATAAAAACTGTTCAGAAAACTATAATCCTTTCATTTCAGCCAAAATCTCACAAAAAATCAGGAAGTTATTCATAATGTGCGTTGCAATACATTATATCTTGCCGTAAATAATTATAACAGAATTTAAAATGCAGTGTGTAACAATGAACTGATAAGTGCTATAATGTATTACAATTATTCATGAGATTGTACAATGCATTGTAAGGTGCACTACAAGGCATAATTAATGCATTAAAACTACTTTAATAAAGCGTTATAGATAAAGGCTTTAAGTAAAATGTTACCAAAATATGTAGATAATATATTAACATTGTACAATATTTGCTTGTTTTAAGTCAATATATTAATTATTTTATTTCAAAATCATTGAACATAACAGCCTATCAAAGCAATGCATTTTGTAATGATAACAGTGTACAGGACTTTTGTGGAGTGTTTTACGTATATTTCACAGGATATTTCTGTTACTTTGAGGAAATTAATGGAACAAAGTGCAATGAGCATTTCCTCTGAGCTTTATGTCATAGAAACATCCGTTGAATTACGTCATTGTTTCTGTCATACTCTCTCCTTTCTATTTTTTCACCCTTTTGATGTGTTTTATGCTCACTTCTGCTTCTGATGTGTGTTAACGTGTGACTATGTGCGTTTGGTGCTTTTTACACAAGTGTGTAACATCAACTGACACAGGCGTCTCATCGGATTGTCAAGGGTCTGCTTGCGTAACACACTTGTGCTGAGAAGAGGTCTCATTAAAATATTCACACATATACTGCAGTCAAACACACAAACACTCTCTTAAACTGCAAAATGACTCTATCAGCAATCACAAACACTCACTTTAGAGAGGAAATGAACTGCACTTGATTACTGTCGAATTCTGAAAAGCATTGAACAAATAATCTGTGTACAGCATGTACAAATGTGTGAATGTTCTAAAATATTGTGACTTTGTTGAGTCATCATCGAAACAAATCAGTCAAGTTTTTCTCTGTTAAATAGCTGAATACAATGCATGATGTAATGTTTAGACTTTTTAACACCTCTGTTATGATCCAGACAGTTGCCAGGACATTCCAAACTCATAAATCAGACACCAGAGATAGAACATCATGCAATTAGTACATCATTCTGCTCATTGTGCATGTCTTTGAGTGTGTTATCAGGCGTGAGAAGTGCATTTAATTGGGTTTGGTAATAAAATACTTTCTGAGAACATTAAGTTTTCAACCTGGAGCAATAAACTTGATCTTGTGTAAAATGTGAATATGAGATTTATTATCTAATTGCCTAGTAAAACACTGAAAAGTGCTTTTTTTAATCAGTATTATTCATGACACACAGCCACTTAACTCTGATATAAAGACTCAAAAAGTGACTGCTCTTGACAGGTTTCACTTAGAATTCAACTATAGTGACAGTTGCTGTGTGAATCAATAGTGCATGAGCTGTAATTATCATATAGCCCAGAGTTATTTATCTATTAAAGATTACCTGAGAACACCCTGAGGAACAGGTTCTCAGAATGAAGGATTTGAGCTGCAAAGACAAAGACAAGGAACAACCAAACGGGTTTAAAGTTCAATCTACACGGATGTGACTAAATATTTAATCAAATGTAAAACTTTAGCAATCAATCACTGAAATCACTAGCATCAAAAAACTCATTACAAACACATTTCAGAAACATTTCAGTTCCAGGGGGAATTTGTGAACTACTGAGTGTAGGTTTGTTTACAAAGTCTACAAAGAAATCTGAAGATGTATTATTGAAAATTGCTGTGATTTGGAAAGAGATCATTTTTGATACCCAAGTCACCAAATTGAGATGATTAGTAATCTTTCAACATATTGGAAAAGAGACCAGTTGCGGTAGTTAAGAGAAAACGGCACTTGCTAAATGACTACATGCTAACTTCACCAGACAAAATAAAATACAAAAAAGCATAAATGTTATCTTTATGCTTTATATACACTCTTTCAAAAGTTTGCGGTCAGTTAACAAGGTTTTTATTAACCAATTAATGCTTTTATTTAGTAAATTTGCATTCAATTTATTAAAATTGACACTTATAATGCTACAAAAGCACATTTCAAAAGCAACTTTCTATCATCAAAAAATCCTGAATTATGTATCAAACTAAAATATTAAAATATTAAGCAGCACAACTGTTTTCAACATCGATAATAATTAAAAATGTTTCTTGAGCAGCAAATCAGCATATTAGAATTATTTATAAATTATAATGTGACAATGAAAATTCAGCTTAGTCATCACAGGAATAAATTAAATGTTGAAAGATATTAAAATTGAAAGCAGCTAATTTTTAATTAACTTTTAAACTTTTACAATATTACTTTTTTTTGTTTTTTGTTTTTTACTGTATTTTAGATCAAATAAATGCAGCCTTGATGAGCACAATCGACTTCATAAGAGACGTCTTAATTTTTTTTTTTTTTAAACCTCAAACCTGTAACAGTAGTGTATCATGGTTTAGCTGCATCAGGACAAAAACGGGTCACGTTCTGTGTCAGATTCCAGAACATACGGTGCCCCTGCCTGGCATTGTGGGTAATCTACAGTAGCAGCACGCAGTCACTCAGGAGGAAGTGGCTTTAGACATGCTGCTAATCTGAACCTCGTCGGTTTAAAGAGGAGAAGAGCTAATCTCAGCCTCTTCAAACCACTGAGACTGTCTCTTTCTGTCTCTTTCCCTCCATCTATTGTTGTGGAAAACCATCTGAGAATACAAGCGAGGAGGGGAGGGCAGGTGGAGGCAGAGGAACAGTCCCATCTGAGGCTGATAAAAATAAACTTCTCTACCCTACATACTGCCTGTGCTCTCACATGTGTGTGTGTGTGTGTGGGCAGATGAAACATGAGCGCTATCCACGCTCACCTTTTTCCATTCATCACATGTCCATCTAATCAAATCTGGAGTTTTGATTATTAGCGTACCTGATCGTTTGAACTCTTTCCACAGGGTCCAAAGACAATTTTAAGGCAATCAAATACCCGTAATCAATTCAAATCCAGACTTTCTGCTTTCCAATGGAAAACCTGTATTATGGCATACATATTTTCCATTTCACAGGAATTTGGCGGAGTATTGTTTTAGGTGTGTGTGTGTGTTCTAATGCTTCGGCTTTATTTCTGAAGAGGATACGGAGAGTTCACATGCTGCAACTGCAATCCAACACCAGATTCTTGGCGTGTTTGTGGATTAAAAGATTAATTAAAGTGAAATAAAAATCTTATTCCTTCATGAGATTATAGCCGTCTTAAAACATTCACTTCGGAATGGGATAGCTTTACACCAAAAACATTATTCCACCACACAAATCCACACACACACATACATACAGTACTAAAGTAGGCAATCTCTTGTTTCTTTGCCACTTAATTGAGACAAATGCAGCCACATCCATTATCCTGTTCTTTGTTTTTCCACACCAGTTGACATTTATGTAAAGGTGTTATTGTTAACTTGCCCTGGGAACTTTCAGCTCAGAGGGGACACTGATACCATCCCTGTGAGGAACACCAGTGCTCAGTCAGGACTTCCTCACCGGTGGCTTCCTCTCCACACACACACACACACCTCCATTCTATGGAAGTACGGCTGTAGGGACTCTATAGCTATGTGTGTACAGGTTTGGTTGTACATGTGAGGACCACATTTTGGAATATATTCTCCCTTAGTAAAACTCAATAAAAACAACTTGTGAGACATTTAAGACATTTACTTTTGTGCATTCATAATATTCTGTAATAAATATTACCACACAAAAACACAATAGACAAACCTGTTTTTATAACTATTAATGATATATTAAGTTATATGTCTTAAATATAACTTAATTTTTCTTTCTTTAATCCAACCTACAATGACTACAAGCAAACAATTCTAGGATTCTCACAAAAATTGCAAATGGTTTGATTTAGGTTGCAACAATCAGTTGTTGTTTTTTCGACCAAAGGAAGACAAAGGTTTTTTCAAAAAATAAATAAATAAATTACACACAGCCACATGCATTTTATTTGATGAGAACTCCGCAAAGGATGAATCAGCCAGATTGTGGTGACAAATGTTCACAGGTGTGTGAGTTTGCTCTGGTGCTGGTGGATATCAGAATCAGTCTTGGCATTTCAGTCGTGTTTGCTTATATCAGCTTATTAGAGTACATTGCAAACACACACACACATGCACTCCCTAGGTGCAAAACACCAACACATATTCCCTCTCCATCTCTCTTTGTCTCTTTCTTCATTGTTTTCCAGACAAACAGTGTGTGTATGCCTGTAGGTGTCAGTGTTTGATACAGTAAACAGCTCCAGACGTGTGTGTGTGTGTGTGTGTTGGGGCAGATGAGATCTCTGGGTACTTAAGGAGCCCCCCGTGTGTTTGTGCATGCGTGCGTGCTGGATCGAGCACGTCTGTCGCCTGACAGTCACACACCGCGGTTCATATAGAGCTCAGCTTCCACCAGCCAGCTAATGAGGAGCTGTCAGTGCAATTAGAAAGCTGGCAGAGAGAGAAATGGCTCACTTTTATATAGCCATCTGCCCTGACTGTTAAACCTCTCTCTCTGTGTCTCTTTCTAATTACAGAGGGAGGGAGGAACGAGCTCTGGCATTTAAACACTTGTATTGTGAATTCACTCCTGACAGTTCACTGCATCACGAACGCCAATCGGATGTGAAGAGTTGTAATGTTTTAACAAAACCGCACCGTTAAAAACAGCCACCTTGCGTTTTACAGTCTGAAATTATCATAACACACTCCCTCAAAACACTGGAAATCTTATAAACAATTTACTCTAGCTGAGCAACAAAAGTGGAGGAAAGTACACGCAGAGAAGAATATAATAGATCAGTGGTTCTCAAGCAGTGGGTCGTGACCCAAAAATGGGCAAGTCTGTGTTGATAGGGGCAAACAATGCTTGTATAGCAATAATAAAATCTAACATCATGCATAGTTATTACAGCAAAATAAATAGTCTTTTCCACATTTCCTATTTATGGTACCCTTTTATAACTTGGCAGATGCTAATCAAATTAGCAGATGCCAACATAGACAGTCTGAATGATATGATCTCATATTAAAAAAACAAAAATAAAATAAAAATAAATCTCTGCAAGGTGAAAATAATGTATGAATTTAAAACATTATTGTACTGTGTTGCATACTGAAGCAAAACCATGCACCGTGATAGATCATTTATGATTGACTGATATTAAGTTAGACTCAAATAAACAGAGTTTAGACTGTATTTTTGGCATTTGAACTGTACATGTAGGTGTTTCAGGGAAACAATGAATGCCAGCGGCTTAAACATTCCCACCTGTGCATCCAGACACGCATTCAGCCCACAGGCTCTGTGAATGCACAAACTTAATAACACATGCCTGATTTAATCTGTGCATGAAACTGAACATACATAATACTGTATCTTGTAGAATTAAACCTAAATGCTTCCTTCAAACGTAATACTGTAAACTGTACAAAATGCTTCAGTCCTTTAAAATAACAGGTTTTTTTTTTTTAAGTCAAATGTAATTTTTTATTTTACTGAATCAACCATAACAGGTTATCCAACAAAAAATAATATTTAGGGTCAGATGAGGTAGAAATAGTGCCTTAAGTAATTGTGATCTACTTTTTTACAGATCTACTTTTTTAAGGTTAAATATTAAAAAATAAGAAAAGAAAAAGAGAAAAATGCATTGTTGATCAAATCTAAAGATTAACACTTAACAGAAAAAAAGTTACTGGAATATGTTTTACAAGAAAATAGTATTTCTGCTTTCTAATTCAAAATTTCACATTCCATTCAGTGTGTTACTTTGTAATTATTTGTGTAATTTGCTTGCAATTTCTCAGTGAAAACTGTTCAATCCTACACCAACTTTTTCAGTGTGGTTGCACTACTAGTAAACATCAAATGTTTTATCTATAATTGCACCCCTCAGCACTAGCCAACACAACACAATATCACTTTCACTAGCACCACTCTAATATTTTAGTTATGAATAATGAACACAAATATTCATGTGTGTCCATAAATATCAATATGAAGTCCAGCTTTCAGAAACATCTTTCAAAATTACCAACCATGCATAATTAAACCATGTGAATCATATCAATGCAATATCCCCGAGAAGCAACCAGACCCGTATGCCAACTCCAGACAAAAAAAAGCTTCAAGAAATTTTAACATTAGCTCTTCTAAGCTTCCTCAATCATTTTCTGATTTCCCCCTTTCCCAGAATCCCCATCAGCAACCGAATCAGAAGGTGACTGACCTTTATATGAGAGTTTGAGCCGGGGTACGTTGTTTTTGCTCCTCTGAGCGTCGGCTCCTCTCTCCGGCGTGCCGAGCGTCCACAGCAGCAGTACAATCCCCCACAGGTAGTCCATTTTCACCCCTGCCTGTGTGCAGTCCACTGGCCTCTGGTAAACAGTGTTTCGTTCAGCAATCCAGTCCTTTGGAACGCCACCTGAGGATGGAGCAGGTGTGTCTGTGTGTTAAACAAGTCACACAATGATCACATCTCTCCTGGTGAAGCAGTCAAAGCCTCAGGAGAGGACCACGAGTGTCCACACCACTCACTGTCTCACTTTAAAGTGTGTTCCTGTGGTTGTTTATCTCCTAGATGTTGTGCGCTCTTCCTCTCTGACTGTTTTAAATAGTAACACAGTTGAGACTAAACTCAACTAAAGCTCGGTGAAGCCCTAGGCACTTCACGCTCTCTCTTTTCAAAAGCTCAGAGCACACACGGTCACAGCGCAAGACTGAGAGAGAGTGGAGCCAGCTAAGAAAGACTGTGAGTGAGAGAGAGAGAGAGAGAGAGAAAGAGAGAGAGGAAAGGGGAGGGCTGTGCTTCCAGCAGAAGATCCTCTAGGTAGACTTTTTTCCCACACACACTGTCAAAGTTGCACTCACTCTACAAGAATCATTCTGACATTGGGGGGCATGTGTGGTGTGGTGTGGTAGATATTTCGTAACCTCACTGTCCTAGTTTCCCAATGTTTATTTTGCTCTATATCTAACGTAAGATAACTTTATGTCCTACTCGGGACATTAGGAAGTTGTCCCTTCCTGTCCGTGTCTTGCACTGGTCTCTGCCGCCCAGGAGTCTGAAAACACTCGTCAAACTCCACCCTCACATTAGACGTTTATTTTTAGCACGTCTCCCCGTGTGAGGTGAAGGCGTGTGGCAGGAAGGATGATATTCCATGTTTAAAGAAAGGCTGGTCAGGGCACTCATAAAGTTAAAGGGATAGTTCATTATTTACTCGTTTTCATATCGCATAAGACATTTATAATTTTGCTAAAGATTTATTTCAAATAAATGATGTTCTATTCATTAAAGAATCCTGAAAAAAATGCATCATGGTTTCCACACAAATATTAAGCAGCACAACTGTTTTCAAAATTGCTAATAATAAGACATGTTTGCTGAGCACAATTTAGCATATTA
Source organism: Barbus barbus (assembly GCF_936440315.1). NCBI lineage: Eukaryota > Metazoa > Chordata > Actinopteri > Cypriniformes > Cyprinidae > Barbus > Barbus barbus. The sequence continues at coordinate 25,603,492 of NC_136751.1, forward strand.
TAATGATTTCTGAAGGATCGTGTGATACTGAAAACTGATATGATGCTGAATGTTCAAAGTCAAAGTAATGATGCTGAAAATTCAGCTTTGCATCACAGGAATAAACTACATTTTAAAAAGTAATAGAAAACAGTTTTATAAAAAATATTTCACAATATTGCTATTTTTACTGAATAAATGCAACCTTGGGAAGCATAAGAAACATTTGAATGGTAGTATTAATAAATAAGAATACACACATATGTATATATATATATATATTCACATTATTTCCTGTGTAAACAGTGGCTACCATCTTATTTCATATTAAATAAAATAACATATTCAAATGATGGCATGCGGGGTGAGCAAATAATGACAACATTTCCATATGTTCCTTAAAAGTAAAACTACAGAGCTAAATCAGATTTTTGTGTGCATATTTGATTGACGCCAGTTTCTGTGACTCCGCCCACTCCACCCCAAATCCATTGACCTCATTATCTGTGATCCCTCCCACACAGAACATACCAACACTTCTAGAAGACAATCGAGCAGTCTATGAACAATTCCAGTGCTTGGAGTCTGATCTCTTTTTAATATCCCAAAGCTGTGATGCTGCCTATTGTAACATGATAATGTTGAACTACAGGCCACCAGACTTCTCTTCATATTTCTGTTTGGCACAAACCACACAGAGCATGAATACTTCAGTAATTGGGATTTAATAGGTTTTGACAAACGAGCTTGCAACTGACAGGACTGTCCAAAGCTCTCAGCAACAGACGCAATATGAGAGGGAAAAAAAGAGACAAGAGAATACTGGGAATATCTCACATGATATGATATAATTACTTTCTCAGTAAATTATATAATACAGCAGTATAAGGCTAAAAAATAAAATAAATGCATTTATTTGATCAAAAATAGAATAAAAACAGCACTATTGTGAAATAGTATTACAATTTAAAATTACTGTTGGCCATTTTAATTTACACTAGTCAACATTTGAAGTGGATCAAAACCTTTCATCAAAGTTGTCCTATAAAACCTAAAACCAAAGTTCTTGTCTTATAGGACAACTTTGATGAACTTTTTGATCCACTTCAAATGTTGACTACTATATTTTAAAGTGTAATTTATTCAAAGCTGAATTTTCAGCAGCTATTCCTTCAGTCTTCAGTGTCACATGATCCAGTCTTCAGTGTCACATGTTATTTTAAATGGCAATATTTCACAAAATGACAGCATTTTTGATCTAATAAATGTGATCTTGGTGAGCATAAGAGACTTCTTCTTTTTAAAAATTTCAAAGTTTGACTGGTTGTAGAGCTGGAATCACTACTAATTGAAGAAAAGCTTGAATTTTCTAGACATTAACAAAATGGGTTTTAGAATCTTGGCAGGAGTTAGTCCTAACTTTTTGCTTATAGACAACACAATTTTTGCTTACTGTGTGAATTTAAGCATTCGTTTCTCATAATGAGAAATGCCAGCTGTAAGATTAGGCTGAGAAGACTGAACTCAGTTTATTCAAGTTGATGTGGAGTCATGATAAAGTAGCAAGTTTTTGCCTGCTATATAAAGGTTTGGACAGAGAGTCTGTTAATGGGTAAATAATGAGGCCGGCATGCAGAGCGAGGGCGGCAGTCTGCCAAGTTAGTTCAAGTGGTGTTCAATTTTCATTAAAGTTGCCTCCTACTACAGTGAGCTCCCCACTGATTTCCCATCTAATTGATGTTTGCTTCCAGTGAGAAACACAAACTCAAGCAATTGAACCTCACACCTAAATAAACACATCAGATTCTACTACTGAACTCAATGAATAGGCATAAACTGTTGTAAAATGTCTAAGAAATAGTTGAAAAGTACATCAAATTATCAAGGATTGGACTATGTGTAGATCGTCCAGCGTTCCAATTCTACAGAAATAGTAGTGTATGTATTGTATTCTTTTCTAGCCCATCTTGTTTTTTTCTCTGCTTCAATCATCTATCCCATGAGTCTCTCTGACAGTGCTGCTTAGAAAAAAGGAATCCGCTGAAGCATATTCCTGCATGACTCCAGGGTCCAACTATTACACAACTCAATTCAAGGCCACTCACTCACACAAGGCCAGCGTGGTGTCATACAGCGTTCCGGTCTTTTCTAGCAAATCTCACATTGGAATCAGATGACCAAGGGCCTGAGGTACATAACTTTAATATAAGATGGGAAGAATGAATGTCTGCAGAAAGCAAACATGTATACAAGTAATTCAAGACAAACAAGGGACTTTTACTGAACATTTCCTCCTCTCGTGTCCCACTGCTCGAGTGTAAAAGAGCAGCATTTGTACAAATAAAAGTGTCAGAGTATGAGTTTTGTGTCAAAACATAAATTATATATTTTGTTTTTTCATCTCTTCTCAAACCTGATTTTACATTAAATACCAATTCCAATTTTAACTTTTTAATATTACTAGTCCTATAAACTGCATAGGCTCACATATTGACACAACATAGACCAAATAGGAAGGTTTGTGTTATTGCTCAAGAATCTGTGCTAACAGGCAGAAATAAATAAAGCCCTTTGGAGAAGTGTGGAAGATCCCGAACTAATTCTCTTTCAAACACACTCAGTGATATGAAAACTGAAGCTCCTGAGAGTTTGTATATTCAGACTGGAAGAAAACCCTTCATCTGGAAGATCGTTTGGCTATTGCTTATTGTCTTTGTGCAGTAACCCAGACTGATTCTGTATACCCTCCCAATCCATGTGTCAAGATTTTCAAGGTCCACATCATGGACTAAGAACTCATTTATAAAGCCATTTATTCTTCATTTATTCTTCCTTTTTTTTTTTTCTTGAGACAAAAAATAAAAATAAATAAACTGTTTTCAGCACTGATAATTCAGTTTTGCCATCACAGGAATCAATTACATTTTAAAATATATTAAAATAGAAAATGTGTTTTAAATGATAAAGTAATGAGATTGATATGATATGAGATATGATATGATATATGATAATAAAAAAAGAACATGTTTAAACCAACCCCATACTTTTTAGCATATATTCATATATGCCTCATTCATATTACTTCAAACAATGTAATAATATCTGAGCTTTTCATTAATACTTAACTTTACACTATTTCAAAGCTGAAAATTAGCACAAAAAAAAAAACAAATATTTGCATTGAACACAGATTATAATTAATGCTAATAAATACTAATAAAATTACTATAATCATTTGGGACCAATAATAAAGAGGTCAAACTAAGATCCAACTGGATAAACTGGAAAGAAAAAAAATTATAATAAACTGAAAATGGCATTTTCAGTTTTTATCCAGAAGAATCTTATTTTAATTCTTAGTGGATTTGTATATGATCCTCCTTGGACAGGCTCCAAATTATGATACAATTTACTTCAGCATTCCTTAAAGATATTTGTCTAAAAGTTGCTAATGAACTACTTATAATTAACTTAAAATGTTCCGAATCATTCAGACCAGTTAACAGGTTTGAAACTAACATTTCAAGAAACACTTTATCTCATAGGGTAAGTTTAGTTATAGAGTTAAAATAAAAATATACAAAATAAAAGACTTTTCTTGCACTTTTAAGAATCTGTTAACAGAGAAACCACAGGAAACATGAAGATCCCACTCAGCACTTATTAATACAATACCAACCCTCCCATCGGCCCACACAGAACATACAGCACCACAGACATAAAGACATGCCCACACCCACTCTGATGCCCACACCTCTTCCAGACCCCCATCACCCTCTTTAAACCCTTTCAGACTCCATCCACCCTTCCTGGCCCCCTCTTGACCTCCACCCACTACTGACCGCTTGGGTGGAGCGTTTGAGTCCTCATCTGTTCAAACACTCTGGGAAAGTAATCCCATAAATGAGGCTGTTTAGCTCAGCCATTTGTCCAAAAGCCCACGCAGAGTCTGTCCCGGGACTGTGGGACCGTGTGACAGGTGTGAGAAGATGCTCAGGGAGGCAGCGTGAGTCGTGATGAAAGAAGAAGTAAGGAATTATGGTTTACCTTTTATGATAAAGATGACACAATGACTTTCCCCAAACACTGTTTTATCAGACTGAGGGAATCCAGCTGCCAATGAAAATCAAGCAGGGGTTGAGGAAAGTCGCTCAACCTTTTAGGGTTTTATGGTAAATGTATTATCACTTACAAAAAGTACTATGGTACTACTATGGTATTTTGGACATGGTACTATGCTAAATGTGACATCGCTATGTCGTATATCGTACTATGAAAAATGTGATACAACTTACAAAATACCATATTAGTAAAACCAAAGAAATGTGTTGTGGGGCTAACAGTATACTAGCACTTTGTTAGTCAATGGAGAGAAAGTTGAACATGTGGGGTCTTTTAAATATTTAGGTACAGCGATTGATTCTCAATTTTCATTTGATGAGCATTCAGATAATGTTTTTAAAAAGGCTTATCAACGTTTAGGGTTATTGAGAAAACTGAGGAGTTTTAACATTGAAAAGGACATTTTGATGGTTGTATACAGTGGTGTGAAAAAGTGTTGGCCCCCTTCCTGATTTGTTAGCATGTTTGTCACACTTTTATGTTTCAGATCATCAAACAAATTTAAATATTAATCAAAGATAACACAAGTAAACACAACATGCAGTTTTTGAATGAGGTTTTTTATTATGAAGGGAAAACAAAATCCAAACCCACATGGCCCTGTGTGAAAAAGTGCTTGCCCCCTAAACCTAATAACTGGCTGGGCCACCCTTAGCAGCAACAACTGCAATCAAGCGTTTGCGATAACTTGCAATGAGTCTGTTACAGCGCTGTGGAGGAATTTTGGCCCACTCATCTTGTCAGAATTGTTGTAATTCAGCCACATTGGAGGTTTTTTCGAGCATGAACCACCTTTTTAAGGTCATGCCACAGCATCTCAATAGGATTCAGCTCAGGACTTTGACTAGGCCACTCCAAAGTCTTCATTTTGTTTTTCTTCAGCCATTCAGAGGTGGATTTACTGGTGTGTTTTGGATCATTGTCCTGCTGCAGAACCCAAGTTAGCTTCAGCTTGAGGTCACGAACAGATGGCCGGACATTGTTCTTCAGGATTTTTTGGTAGACAGCTGAATTCATGGTTCCATTTATCACAGCAAGTCTTCCAGGTCCTGAAGCAGCAAAACAGGCCCAGACCATCACACTACCACCACCATATTTTACTGTTGGTATGTTGTTCTTTTTCTGAAATGCTGTGTTACTTTTATGCCAGATGTAATGGGACACACACCTTCCAAAAAGTTCAACTTTTGTCTCGTCAGTCCACAGAGTATTTTCACAAAAGTCTTGGGGATCATCATTGTGGCATTAAAAATTAAAGTCTTTGTTATTGTAGGAGACTCTTCTCATCCTCTGTATAGTTCTTTCCAGTTACTTCCTTCTGGCGGATGGCATAAAGTGTCTTTAGTGAAAAGGGCCAAGTATAAGAAGACCTTTATACCAACTGCGATTGGTATTTTAAATAGGATCTTAAAATGAATTTATGTATTAATACAGTTGTGAGATTTTTAGGGGATGTATGTAACGTGTTGCTGTGATGATTATTTGTATTGTTTGTGTGTTTGAGCCTTTTGTCTGAAGACAATATTCTACCCCTTTGGGGATAGACACTAAAGCTTTTGAACTGAATTATCACTTACAAAAAGTACCATGGTACTACTATGTTTTTTTGGACATATATATATATATATATATACAGTTGGCCAAAAAAGTATTTAGTCAGCCACCAATTGTGCAAATTCTCCCACTTAAAAAGATGAGAGAGGACTGTAATTTTCATCATAGGTACACTTCAACTATGAGAGACAGAATGGGGGGAAAGAATCCAGGAAATCACATTGTCTGATTTTTAAATAATTTATTTGCAAATTATGGTGGAAAATAAGCATTTGGTCAATAACAAAAGTTCATCTCAATACTTTGTTATATACCCTTTGTTGGCAATGACAGAGGTCAAACGTTTTCTGTAAGTCTTCACAAGGTTTTCACTGTTGCTGGTATTTTGGCCCATTCCTCCATGCAGATCTCCTCTAGAGCAGTAATGTTTTGGGGCTGTCGCTGGGCAACACGGACTTTCAACTGCATCCAAAGATTTTCTATGGGGTTGAGATCTGGAGACTGGCTAGGCCACTCCAGGACCTTGAAATGCTTCTTACGAAGCCGCTCCTTCGTTGCCCGGTTGGTGTGTTTGGGATCATTGTCATGCTGAAAGACCCAGCCACGTTTCATCTTCAATGCCCTTGCTGATGGAAGGAGGTTTTCACTCAAAATGTCACGATACATGGCCCCATTCATTCTTTCCTTTACACGGATCAGTCGTCCTGGTCCCTTTGCAGAAAAACAGCCCCAAAGCATGATGTTTCCACCCCCATGCTTCACAGTAGGTATGGTGTTCTTTGGATGCAACTCAGCATTCTTTCTCCTCCAAACACGACGAGTTGAGTTTTTACCAAAAAGTTCTATTTTGGTTTCATCTGACCATATGACATTCTCCCAATCCTCATCTGGATCATCCAGATGCTCTCTAGCAAACTTCAGATGGGCCCGGACATCTACTGGCTTAAGCAGGGGGACACGTCTGGCACTGCAGGATTTGAGTCCCTGGCGGCGTAATGTGTTACTGATGGTAGCCTTTGTTACTTTGGTCCCAGCTTTCTGCAGGTCATTCACTAGGTCCCCCCGTGTGGTTGGTGAGATCTTGCGTGGAGCCCCAGATCGAGGGAGATTATCAATGGTCTTGTATGTCTTCCATTTTGTAATAATTGCTCCCACAGTTGATTTCTTCACACCAAGCTGCTTGCCTATTGCAGATTCAGTCTTCCCAGCCTGGTGCAGGCCTACAATTTTGTTTCTGGTGTCCTTCGACAGCTCTTTGGTCGTGGCCATAGTGGAGTTTGGAGCGTGACTGTTTGAGGTTGTGGACAGGTGTCTTTTATACTGATAACGAGTTCAAACAGGTGCCATTAATACAGGTAACGAGTGGAGGACAGAGGAGCCTCTTAATGTATGGTATTCTGTATGGTATTTTGGACCTGGTACTATTGTAAATCTGATATTACTTACAAAAAGTACCATGGTACAAATATGGTATTTTGGGCATGGTACTGTGTTAAATGCCATATCAATTACAAAAACTACCATGGTGTAATAATGGTATTTTTAACGTGTTATGATGTTAAATGTCATATCACTTACCGTACAAAAACTTTGTTAAATGTGATTTTGCAAAAAGTATTTCATGGTATTGGACAAGAATTTTGATACCATGGTACATTTCTAAAAATTTACATTGAATATTGTCACTTTACCCAGTTAATTCCACAGTATTATTTGTAAGGAATATATCTGGAGATGTTCATAAAAAATATATAAAAAAAAAAATTGTATTATAGAGTATAATCCCTTAACCATGGTACAGTACAGTGATGGCATTGGATGAAATGTAATTTACCATGCTATTTATTTATATGACACTGCCATGATACCATTCTTAGAACCATGGCACGTTTTTAAGTGATCTGAATACTGAATACAAAGTACATTCCATAGCATTTTCAGTACTATAGTAAAGTACAATATCTCCATCTGATACATAACTGCAGTTGTTGTGAGTATACCTCTAAACCATGGTAATATCATGGTACGTTTTGATAGTCAGTATGTTGGCTGTATGTATGGCTTCAATGCAGATTAAATTCATTCAGATTAAATGCGTTAATCTGAATTGATCTACTCTCACAGACTATGCTGTCATTTAAAAAAAAGCAGGACATGTACACAGCAATGGTTAAAAGAGAGAGATGGCGGAAAGTGGGGTAGAGGGGAGTGGCCTAATTTCGGAATGTCCCATCGTGATCCAACCACAGACCGTCGCCTACTGGGTGTCGACATCGTGCCCTAACCAGGAGCAATTATTTACTCTATAAACATTTCATGGTAGAATCCTGGCTGAGACAGGCATGCAGTATTAATGGACAAGAACACCACGCCGTGTGAGTCAGTGTCTCTCTCTCTCAATAAAAAATGGATGGCAAAATAACGTGAAAAACCACAAAGCCATGAATAAATTACTCTGCGCAATGTGTTCGCCTTCCCACCGTGCAGAGGTCGGCCTGCCCTTCCCTTAAGTGCCATTGGGCACATGGTGAAACGGGGACCTCACAGTACTGACCTTTAACACAGCTGCTAAGTTGCACAGAAGCCGCACATGTGGTTCAAATCAGATAACATTTCTTTCCGCCATTTTGCGCTGTTTTACATATAAATGTAGGTGTGTTAGTATGTATGTGTGCTGAATAACTCATATAACACATTTTGAACACATTTGCTTGATTCTGAAATTAAATCCACATTGCTGTAATTAACCTCATTTATGAGAGCTAAACCCAATTACGATGCAAATTCCCAGAGACTGAGAAACTCCTACCTGTAGCTTAAGGCAGCCATGGCCTTGAAGAAGATTTTACCCAACAGCCTCAGGTCTGCTAAGCGGGATTAAAGCAATTCATTCAAGTCTTTCAGGTGTAGACAAAAGCATGTCTTTAAAGCACTACTCTTGACTCTAATCACTTTCATCTCTAATCTAACTCTAATCACTTTTCTCTAATCACACACATACGCACTGGCCCGAGCCAACCTTAAGAACAGAGAGGGAAATACGGCGATAGGCAGACGGAAAACGGGATGTGAGGGAGTTGAAGGGATCACTATAGCGTCTACGTTTTAAACTATGCAAAGCTCAACTGAAAGGCTGTGGAGCTAAAAGAAACATTACTATTTTATTCATTTCAAGTTGCCTTTAAAAGCATATTTGACTGATTTTATATACAATAATGGAAGGCCAAATTAGTGACAAACCTTGACAAGATAGTGCTGTCTGCTTCTTGCCGTTTTTCTAGATAGCACAATATAAACAGCATGATTAAAAATACAAGTATACAACAGTATAGTGTAGTGTATTATTGCCCTGGTAAAGGACCAATATAAGCTCTTGCCGAAGAGTCTTGGAACAGTCACACTACTTTGGCATTCCTCCCATTTCCCTCGCTGACACTTGGTCTTGGTATGAGGAGAAGAAATGCCAGCAATTTTCCAGTTTGTACTTATATAAACTGGATACATAAGCACTTTCAGTTTTCTGTCCATATGCAACCACCAGCCCCTGAAAACCATCCATCATCCAGTCAACATAAGCAGGGCCACCTTGATGTCGAAACCCAAAATAGTCATGAATACCCAGCCCTTCAGAGAAGCTGCTCTTGAACTAGCTCACAAGAGCATTTTTGCATGCATTTGTGAATTTTATCACAGCTGTAAACAATAACAACCCAACAAAACCAAATAAATGCAGGTATACTTAATTCTGATAAAACTTCACAATAAGGTTCTATACTTTACATTAGTTAATGCAATAGCTTACATGAAATAACACTTTTTATTAATCTCGGTAATTTTAAATTAAATTAAATTTGCTAATTTAGATTTTTTTTACAGTTCAAGTTGTATGAATAAACATTAGTTCACATATTATGAAAGAACATCAAATAAAAATTTACATTTATGTTTTTTAATATAAAGCAACTTTAATCTAGATTGATAAATACTGTAAAATTGTGTTCATTGTTAGTTTTTCCTAATTATTTAAAGGAAAATTTCATTTATCATAATTTATTAACCCTCATGTTTTTCCAAATTTGCATCCAAATAGTTTTTTTAAATGAGGTGCAATTTAGTTTGGACCCCAATTTTCTCAAAATTACAATGAAAAAAAAAAAAAAGATATATGTTCTTAAAATCTCAACCACGTCTCCACACCAGTTTTGGATAAATTTTGGGACAACTGTCAATTTAAGTAATGTTAATGAACACCAAGAGGAACGTGAAAAAAGATACTAATGTTGAATAGATAATTGAATGTATTAATAACAATAATTACTATTAACAGAATCTTATATTAAATAAAGTCCCCTGAATATGTTGGTATTCTGTTATCATGAGACCACAAAGTGACAAACTGGCATCAAGATTTATGGATATCCTGACACCACTGTCTTCAGCCATGGAAAGGCTCCAGAAGGGCTTGTCAAGGCTAGCTGAGATCATTTAACAAAATACAGGGAGAACGCCTGAAAAAAGGAGGAGAAAGGGGGTGGACAGAAAGTGAATGGCCTGCATGTAAGGTTACACCTTCACAGAGTAGTCATAACAAAAAACTTCACCAAATCCATAAAGCCTGTACCTCTGGCTTCCATTTTCCCCTTTAACAGCACCCACACACTTGACATGTGTCACAGAAACCTCCAAGAGTCATTTATTGAAGAGTTCAGCACAGAGTTCAGTCGAACACTTCTGTACAAGACATCGTAGAACATCATGTTCCATCGTATCGTCAGCCTGATGTGCACAGCTTCAGAAATGTATCAACCTACAAAAAATATTTGTATAGTTACATTTCACACTGATATTTCTGAGCCCCTACCTTAAACTTCACCACTTCTCAATAAAATAAAACGTAATCTGCTGATGAACATAGTCACAATACTTTCAGTAACAATAAAATATTAGAAACATTTTTAATTTTTTTTAAGAGATTAATCTTTTATTCAGAAAGGATGTATTATTTTGATCAAATTTCACAGTAAAAAAACTATATTTATGATGTTACAAAAGATTTCTATTTCAAATAAATGCTGTTCTTTTGAACTTTTTATTTATCAAAGAAGTCTGAAAAAAATGTATGGTTTCCACAAAAATATAAAGCAGCACAACAGTTTTTTTAACGTTGACAATATGACGAAATATTTTTGAGCATCAAATCAGCATATTAGAATGATTTCTGAAGGATCGTCTGACACTGAAGACTGGATTGATGGCCGCTGAAAATTCAGATGTCATCACAGGAATACATTTTAAAATATATTAAAATAGTAAAGTTTTTTTTTATTTTAATAATAATATTTCATAATATTACTGCTCTTCTTCTTCTAATATTACGGCATTGTTGGTGATTTAAAAAAAAAAAAATCCAAAACCCCAAACTGTTGAATGGTAGCATATCCTTTGGACAAAAATAAATAAATAAAAATAAAGTAATTTGAACCAAAAAAAATTATGCATGAAATAAACCATTAAATTGATTAAATACAATAAAACCAACCTATAAAAATCCATGAATTCAACATTCTATGAACCTAAAATAATTTTTAAACATTAGTATGTTTCTAAGGTTGTTAATACATAAAAATATTTACTATTTAAAAACTATAAATATGTTCATAATGTATGTTTCAGTGTTTCTGCAAACATATAAAAATGTATACAGGCTAAAACACCCAAACGCTTCATAACTTCTGACAATCAAAAGAAAAAGTCGCTAATGGAAATTTTACATTACATGTTTTGTCAATCATCAATGGATTTGGAACATCACCACTGGATTTCTTCAGTCAGTCAGCATCAACAAATTAATGCAGTTGTTTGGTTAACCCCTCCAGCAGTACCTAGAGGTGTTCACAAGGTACGGTTTAATGTATTTACTGTACTAAGTATCCAGTCTTTAAACTTCCACTCAGGAACAATTCACTACTCAAAGCTCAAAAGTGGGTAAATTACTAGTGACACCAACCATCTAAAACTCAAAGAGGACCTTACATCAGAATTTATGCAGACCATCTCCAAGTGGGCAGCAGCAGAAGGTATGGATCCGTTAAAACCTCTTTAAGACTGAATTGAGAGAAGCCCTTCAGGTATCTTTGATCAGCAGTGAGAAGCTCAATGCTTGCAGACATGTGCCACACGGCATTAGGTGTGAATGCCCTCTTCACAAACCCAGAAGAACGGCAGACTGTAAACACTAACAGAGAAGAAGTGTGACTGAGAGAGGTTGTGTGGGTTTAGCCCGGTGAGACCGATTCCACTAGACTCTCTCGTTACAGTAGATTGATTTGACCTGTACACGCTTTCTCTTTGCGTCATAAATCACTGAACGCTGTCAATGCTTCCCGGTATTGTTCCAAAGCAATTATTTCTTAATGAGTCATTTGAGTAAAAGCCACAGCGACAGAGATTGATATTGTTGTAAAATGTCTGAATGTGCTTTTTTTGGTGACCCATGGTGAAACTAAAAGTCAGATACTGCTCAATGCTCAATATATTTGGGAAAATGTCTCTCTGGCATACATTGACTGAATTTGACACACTTTTAATTGCTTTGTAGACAAATCTAGAGTTGAGGCTGCAACGAATGAAAGCCAATGCTATTGTAGTGTATTGTTCACAAAAGGATCAATGGAGGGAAAAAACCTCTCCACTGGTGAAACATCAAGGAGATGAATAGCAGGTTGAACAGCAGATAATCAGTCATTTATCAGGGACCCAACAGGAGGACAGCAGACAATGTCACCTACTAGGGCAACTAGAGTCTAGGAAAGAATGCTGCCATCTTGCAGTTATTTTATCACATATAAAAGAGAAAAAAAGTAAGTATTGTGCATTCCAGACGTAATTACTGTACATTCCCAGCTGAAAAAAAAGTTTGAGCGAATGTTTGGGGTTGGAATGATATATTATATATGTTTGTTTGTTTTTTTAGTCTCACCAAACCTGCATTTATTCAATTAAAAATAAAGTAAAATGATATATATTGTGAATTATTATTACAATTAAAATAGTTGTTTTATATTTGAATATATTTTAAAGTTTAAATATTGCAAAGCTGAATATTCCAGCATCGTTTCTCCAGTCTTCAGTGTTCCATGATATTTCTGAAATCATTCTAATGCTAATTTGGTGCTCAGGAAAAATGTATTATCAATTTTGAAAACGGTGCTGTTTAATATTTTTGTGGAAACCATGATACATATTTTTGGTGAATAGCAAGTAAAAAAAAAAAACATCATTTATTTGAAACAATGTTTTGCAACATTACTTATGTCTTTATTGTCATTTTTGTTCAATTTAATGCATCCTTGCTAGGGCTGGTCAATATGAGCAAAAATTCATATCTCGGTATTTGTTGGCTGATTTGCGGTATACGGTATATATCTCGGTATTTTGTATGCTTTTGTATTTGGATTAAACAAATAAAGTGAATGTAACCATGTAGGCATATATGTGCAAAAAGGGTTAAAATCACATTACATTTTAACATTGTAACATCTAAAAACAAAAACAATGCTTTTAAAGCAGAAGATAAATTTACTAAACTAAAAATTAAAATTATAAAAAAGCACAGACTAATTGAGTAAAAATACTATTTTGATTACCTCATTACAGTTAGTGCTATCATACAAATACACTTTGGTTTAAAATTCTACGTCACATTTATTGTCCAACTACAAATATTTAAGCAAAATGTATATTTTAGTCAGAATTATTGCGCTCCTATTTCATTGCGCTCTGTCTGTTTGGCGGAGAATCACAAAGCAAAAGGCTCATGTACTTCTGACAGTAAAAATGGACATATTTTAGAACAGATTGTATTAAGCGCTTTCTCCACAGCAGTTCAGTCCTCTAGATATTTTTTTCAGATGTGCTCGTTTCAAACTAGTCTAATTGTAAATCGATATAAACGGGATTGCCTCATACCGTTTCGCTTATAAAAAAATATATCGATATATCGTACAAACTCGATATACCGCCCAGCCCTAATCCTTGTTATAAAATATTAATTTCTTATAAAAAAAACTGATCCCAAACATTTAAACAGTAGTTTAGCATTATCGATTAAGACTTCAGGTTGGTTATGGTCACCATCTGAACCAGTTTAACTAGTTTAGGTTGGTTATGTCTGCAAGGAGAGCTCTCTGAACTAGAGTGCAAATTCTATAGTACGAATTTATTTTTCTATAAAATGTTTGAAATTATTAATGAAATGTTCAAGCGATAGTATTTAAAATATGAGGATGCACTCTTCTAAAAGCCTTCTTTGCTGTTGTTCAGGCTACAGTTCATGTTTCTGCCCAGTCAATGGTGTGATTACATCTTTACATGGTCTCAGTGACATTGATAAGGTGTTGTATTGAACAGAGCCGTGTTCTACACTGACTGTGATGAGTGTGAGGCCGAGGTCACAATGCAATGCTGAATTCACGTTTCCTCTTTCAGGAGATCCTGGACAACAATGCAGTCCAGTAATCACTTCTGAGCATTGTGCTGCTGAAAGAGATGGAGGAAGAAAGTAACTGACTTTAGACTCAAATACAGGAAAGAGTGGACAGAAGAATGAAGAGATGGATGGATAAACTCTTAAAAATGTAAACAAAATCGACACAATTTTAAAGGAATAATTAGTTCACCTATGTGATACCACATATTGTCAACTACCAACACATACACCTTCCCAAATGAGAGACAGAGAAGGGATCTGCTCCATGATGCTATTTTGCCATTTTCTTTCTTTCTTTTTACAATGAAAACAGTCAGGGAACATTGCACAACTTTTACAGCTCAATGCATGACATATGCTTTCCATTCATGGACCTGACCAGAGTGCACAGTGTTTTACCTTGTGAGCTTTCACACACACACACACACACGCATGCACTAAATGCACTAAGACCATCAGACCATGTGCATGAGCAGAATTACAGCTCTTATAACTAAAGTATTACTAAAGTATTATAGCTCTTATTACTAAAGTAAACACCTAAGTGTGTTTGAAACTGTATTAATATACACAAACATACTCTTTATTAATAGCATTTCATGAATGCATAACTTCTAACATATTACAATAGGGTTTTCAATCAATTAAAACAAGATGGCATAATATGCTGGATTATTAAAGGGGTCATATGATGCGATTTCATGTTTTCCTTTGTCTTTGGAGTGTTACAAGCTGTGTGTAAGATCTGTAATTTGCAAAGATTAAAGTCTCAAACCCAAAGAGATATTCTTTATAAAAGTTAAGACTCTGCCACGCCTTTCTAAAACGGCTCATTCAAACACATGTCTGCGTCACGGTGTGGGAAGATTTGCATAACACCGCTCAAATGTTTAAGCAAAGAAAGAAGGTGCAACTTTTATTCTCGCTGTAGTATTGTTGTTGCTGCCGTCATGTCGTGGAGACGCTGTGTGTTTCATTGTGAAAATGAGAATACTTTGTTTGGGTTTCCAAATGAGTACACAACTAGAAATCAGTGGTTTAAGTTATATATACAACACTGTTCCAGAACAGTACAGCGCAAATATTTGAGTGTGTGCAGCACATTTTACGGAGGACTTTTTCCTGAACCTAGGAGAGAGTAGTCTACAGTGTGAACAGTATGAATGGCTGTGAACACTATAACGTGGGGCAATTCCAACGTTGTAATTGTCTGGTGCTTCTGACTCACAGCCTGTAAGTACATTTCAATATTTAAAGAATTTGCTACTGACTATTCAAACGTGAGTTTTGAGCAGTGTAGAGTAGTGCTTGTTCGGCGTTTCTATGATCACAAATGCAGACATGGTAATATTTATGCAACGCAACGCGTAAAAAGACCATATGAGTCATTATAACCAGTAATAATGTCCTCACTGAATGTAACAAATGCCTCTTTTATAATGTGTTTTATTGTTTTAGTCTTGTTGCGCCAGGTCATGGCATCACAACATGGTAAGGGCGTAACAATTCCGTTACACGCTTGAGGTATTTGGCCAATCACAACGCACCGGATAGCTGGCCAATCAGAGCACACCTCACTTCTCGGAACGATGAGCTTTGTAAAAATCGGTGCGTTTCAGAAAGATGGAGCATAGAGGAGCAACCATAATGTACAGTATGTGGAAAATAATGTTTTTTTTTTTTACCTCGAATCGCATAAACACATTGCATTACACCAAATACACAAAATAATGTTCAACATCATATGACCCCTTTAACTAAATAAATGCCAATGAATCTAAATCAAACACTGAATAGATATTAAAAAAGTGGCTTTAGAGGTCAGTACATTGTTTGTATTTTTTTCCATATCACTAAACATAAAGTAGGACACATGGATAAATGTGTTCATTTTAGCATGTTATTTTTTTTTAATTACTTAATTGCACTAAATGAACGTGTTAAATTGTGTTAATATAAACATTCATGTAAACAGTAATGAAAAAAGATTAAACATATAATAAAGTTAATGTGATAGTATCAAGTATTCCTTCACTCATGTAATGACATGTCAATCTCTCTCTGTACCCTTGGGCTAAACAGACACCGCCAATTTACTGCTAATTAGACTGGAGGAAATTGCACCTCGTTTTAATTTACTGCTCGACAGAAGCCAATATTTGACAACACACCCACACTCCATGTCCATCCAGGTGTTCAAGGCGAAAGAGAGAGAGCGAAAAAGACAAACAGCCATACAGAGGGAGAGAGAGACAGAGAAGCATGCAGACAGAGAGTGTGAGAGAGAGCTTTATTATGAAGTTCAGACAGTGGTGACATGCATATGCCCACTTCCTAGGATTGAAGTGCAAACAGGTGCATTGCAACACTTTTCCCTCTGTATACACATAAAACCAACCATATAAAAAATGGATACACAGCCATTTCTATACAGATGTTATTATTTTCAACATGCTAGCATTCATCCTAAACTGTAGTTGGGTTCAAAATTATAAATGAAAACAATCTGTCATCATTTAATCACCCTCATGAATATCCAAATGATTTTTCCCCCTGTGAAACACAGAAGAATGGTTCAGTTGGTCTTTTTCCATACAATAAGGACGTCGCAATTGACATAAAAGTACCATAATATTAGTTAATAAAACTAATAATCCAAGTCAAAAACAAACCAAAACTAATTGTTTATTCTCTTTTGCGCATCTACATATTCAAACTTGGAAAATTCAACCAATTTGGCCTCATGAGATGTCATAATAATTCATAAAGTGAAATCCATTGTTTTTTGGCATCTCTGAAGTGAAACCTGGCACATCACATCTCCATGTGTCAAGTTTGTTTATGCATACGGAAGTGCAAACAAAGTTAAAGAGTTACAGCAAAAGAAAAGGTTTCCAGATAATAACTTAAATTTCAAAAATTCTTCAAAAAATTTCAATTTTGTTCCACTGACGAAAAAAGTCAGGTTTAGAATGACTTGAGGAAGAGTAAAGGATAACAGAATTTTCTAATTGTATTTTTGGGGTGAGCTTTCCCTTTAAATGTAACTTTACCTTGAATTGGTTTCCAAGCTCAGCTACTTAATATGCTCAAAATCTAAGTGGAATTTGAGCGTTTCCAGGTAATCTTGAGCTCACCCTCATGGAAACCGTATCTGCCAAACCACTTAACCCCAGTAAGCCTCGGTCCCTGAACCCACTTGCACAATGTTATTTTTACCAGCAAACTCTCAACCGCTGCAACACACAGGTATAAGCTTTGGAATTTGGCCTGGAAGGAAACAATAACATGCATAGAATAAAGGAGGAATCATCAAGCAATACATCCTGACCCATACCTGACTGCAAAACACCCTGTTACCCTGAGGAGAAAGAATATAAACACACACACACACAGCCCAGATATCCGATTGCAGCCCTGATAAGCAGAAACACTTTCCACTGGCAGATCAACTGATGTGTGTAATATGGTGAGAGATGGTTTCCACAACCTCCTGTCATCAGGACTCAGAACATACTGAGCCGACCAGAAACTCAAAGCACATTAGTAGTCTATGGCAAGCCAAGTGTTCCAGTTCCAGCCTGAGAAAGGCCTCATTCATGAAGAGAAAGGGAAAGATAATAATAAAGAAAAGGAAAGAGAAAGAAAGCGGAAGCTTCGATCTTCTCTGCCCGTCTACTCTACATACGGTTGTATTGTAATCATGTGACAGCCAAGCTGATTTACCATTCAAAGAAGGGGCCCCTTGGTTCAGTAACCTGTTTACCGCAGTTACAAATTACCCCTTCCCCCCAAACACACATGCACATATCGCATTCTGCGTGTCTCCTAAATTCCCACACCCTCTTTACAGGACGTCTGCTGGGGTATCATACGATTGCTGGTTGTAAGAGCAGTCGGCCCAAACGCCAGTGGTTATCAGCTGACGGGAAGCAGACAGCACAAAATGATGTTGCTAAATGCAAATAATGAAATAATGTTATTTATATGGCTCCTTCAAAATGCAAAAGATAGCTCAAAGTGCTTCATAAGCCAGAATGTAAAAAGCATTAATAAAATAAAATAAAAATAAAAATTGGAAGCAAGCAAAAACAGAAGAGGAAATGAGGATAATAACAATAATATTAATCTTCATCATCATCAATACAATGATTTAAGAGATCCAAAAAATATCCATAATATATTACTCATATTACTTCACCAGCTTTCATAAAATCTGAAATGCATAACAAAAATGAGAACAAAAAATAACAAATAATAATAAACATCATCATCATCAATACAATGATCAAAGAGATCTAAAATATATTACTCACAATATATTATTTTACCTGCTTTCATAAAATCTAAAATGCATAACAGAAATAAGAATATAAAATAACAAATTAAAATAATAATAGTAATAATAATTATTATTATTATTACTATTATATCATAATTCACCTTTATTTTTATTCATGCTTTGTATTCATACTTTGTTTACATACAGGTGCATCTCAATAAATTAGAATGTTGTGAAAAAGTTCATTTTTTCTTGTAAGTTATTTCAAAAAGTGAAACTTTCATATATTTTAGATTAATTGCATGTAAAGTAAAACATTTCAAAAGTTTTTTGTTTTAATTTTGATGATTAGAGCTTACAGCTGATGAAAGTCAAAAATCAGTATCTCAAAATATTAGAATATTTACATTTGAGTTTCAATTAATGACCATCCCTACAGGGTATCTCTTGTTCTTTGAAACCACAATAATGGGGAAGACTGCTGACTTGGCAATGATCCAGAAGACGAACATTGACGCCCTCCACAAAGTGGGTTAGTCACAGAGGGTCATTACTGAAAGGTGTGGGTTTACAGAGTGCTGTATCAAAGCATATTAAATGCAAAGTTGACTGGAAGGAAGAATTTGGGTAGGAAAAGGTGCACAAGCAACAGGGATGACCGCAAGCTTGAGAATACTGTCAAGCAAAGCTGATTCAAACACTTGTGAGAGCTTCACAAGGAGTGGACTGAAGCTGGAGTCAGTGCATCAAGAGTCACCACGCTCAGACATCTTCAGGAAAAGTGCAACCAAGCCACTTCTGAACCAGAGACAACATCAGAAGAGTCTTACCTTGGCTGTGGAGAAAAAGAACTGGACTGTTGCTCAGTGGTCCAAAGTCCTCTTTTCAGATGAAAGTAAATTTTGCATTTCATTTGGAAATCAAGGTCCCAGAGTCTGGAGGAAGAGTGGAGAGGCACATAATCCATGTTGCTTGAAGTCCAGTGTGTGAAGTTTCCACAGTCAGTGAGGATTTGGGCTGCCATGTCATCTGCTGGTGTTGGTCCACTGTGTTTTCTGAAGTCCACAGTCAACGCAGCCATCTACCAGCTTCATTCTTGCTTCTGCTGACAAGCTTTATGGAGATGCTGATTTCATTTTCCAGCAGGACTTGGCACCTGCCCACACTGCCAAAGGTACCAAAAGCTGGTTCAATGAGCATGGTGTTACTGTGCTTGATTGGCCAGCAAACTCGCCTGACCTGAACCTCATAGAGAATCTATGGGGTATTGTCAAGAGGAAGATGAGAGACACCAGACCCAACGATGCAGATGACCTGAAGGCCGCTATCAAAGCAACCTGGGCCTCCATACCACATCAGCAGTGCCACAAACTGATCACCTCCATGCCACGCCGAATTGAGGCAGTAATTAAAGCAAATATTGAATGGAAATATAACTCTAAAAGTGCTGTTCTTTTTATTTGGTAAAACATGTATGTGTTGAAACGGCTAATAATAAAATGTGACATTCTGTAGTTTTGTCTCATATTCATCTTTTAACCATATTTGTAAATGTCTTGACTCCACAGCCAACAGAGCAATTTTGTCTTTACTGTTCCAAATACTTTTGGAGGGCACTGTACAGTATATTTAAATACACACACAAACATGTACTGTATATATTTAATACGTTTATATCTATCTCTCTCTCTCTCTCTCTCTCTCTCTCTATATATATATATATATATATATATATATAAATTCTTATACATGTATGTGTGTGTATTTTAATATAAATATACACGGTACACACACATATATTATGTAAACATTAACTTTGAATGTGATTAATTGTGATGATCGATTTGACAGCACTAATATATATATATATATATATACACACACACACTCACACACAGTGTGAATGAATAAATAAACTAATGAATGAATGAATAAATAATAAAAGACTGACTTCGCAGCTATGGCTAATGCTAATTAGGGAAGAACTGAATGGAACTTGACACTGTGCCTTAAAAGCATAGACATGGCGCTGAAAACACTGAAAACATTTACATTTACTTTAATATGATTAACTATTTTGGCACCATTTTGCCACTTGATGTCCACAATATCATCTGGGTCCTAAAGCAAACCAGCTGAGAACTGCTGCTGTATGCCAAGATGTGTGAGTATTTGCACACTGAAGGAGCTCCCTAATTCTCTCTGAGAGGGGGTGAGCCATACAAAACCCTGCATCCCCAAAAACAAAAGCACCCTTGACCCCTCGAAACTCTGAATTCACCCAACTTAATAATGAGAGGACAAATTGTTCTCATGATAGTTTGATGTATCTATCTAGAGTGAGGAGTTTTTGGCAATAAAAAAATAAGTGCAAAGACAAGAACGAGAGAAGTGTTAGACCATGAAAGCTGTTCATTAGGTTGCATAACGACAGAGTCAGTTACCAAAAATAGCATTATTGTTTGAAGCAGATTCATTTGCATGACATTTCTATCGCATGCTTTAATCTTCTAAAGTACCACTTTTGACCTCATTGCCAATTTGTCTATCTTTCAGAGCAATTAAACAAACAAGCTTGAACGCTTTAGAAATGGTCACTGGCGGTCTGATAAAGTCTGCCATGCTGTTGCATAATGCATCAAAAAGATTGTGTATCTGTTGTCTCCAGACTGTGTGCACCATCTTGCTCCAGTCTCATGAACTTTGCCAAGAACAGTGTGTCTTTAGCTCTCATTAAGTGGGTCATGGCGCTTGTTCTATAGTCCCAAGGTCTCAAACTGAAGCTGGTTACGTGAGGAGTCGCTTCTTGTATTCGCTTCTTGTATTCCCCAATTGTAAGTCGCTTTGGATAAAAGCGTCTACCAAATGACTAAATGTAAATGAGTCATAAGGACGCTGCTCACGTGATGAGACTGAGTCCAACTTAAAGAAGACACTAGAGAGGAACCTTCACATGCTTCTCTACCACATGCAACCTACACTTTTTAAAATAAAGGTTCCAAAAGAAGGTTTTCGCAGCGATTAACAGTTAACAGTTCTTAAAGGAACCATTTTTTAGTGTGAAGAACAATTCTAAAGTACAAAAATGGTTCTTCAGTGGCATCACACGCTTTTGAAACCTTTATTTTAAGAGTGAACCTTTTGTGCAATGAAGAGGGTTCATGAATGATAAAGGTTCTTCACGGAACCATTCATGCTATCCATTGCAAAAACAATGATGCCCACTTTTAAATGGCTCCATGAAGAACCTTCAACATCCATGGAAACTTCCCATTACACAAAAGGTTCTTTATAGTGGAAAACTGGAAAATTGTTCTATAAATGATTAAAATGTTGTTCACAATTAAAAATAATTAAAATTCACAAGTAAAATAATTATTTTAAGAACTCTTTACTGAAATATTATTTGGGGAACCCAAAATGGTTCTAAGGCATCGCTCCAAGACCCCTCTTTTGGAACTTTTATTTTGAACGGTTTTATGAAAACCACATAATACACCTTTGAAACCACTTAACCAGGACCTGGCAACCACCTATAACATCCTAGCAACATGATGGTAACTTTTGCATGACAAGCACAACTAATCTAGTTTAACTAATTTCATCTAGTGTAATGCAATGAAGTTTTCAGTATGAAATAAGCACAGAGAGAGAGAGAGAGAGAAAAAAAAAATGGAAATGGAAAAAAAGAAAAAAAATGGAAATGAACTTGTCTTGCCTGTGTCAAACCCGAACAGAAAAGATTTACAATAGTTCTTGATGACAGTAGCACTCTAACAAGAGTGTTTGATGATTCAATTGTTCTTATCTAAATTAAATTTTACATTCATTACCGTTATCTTAATTAGCCATTCGTCTCTGTTATCTTAATTTGTCTCCCCAACATATTCTGCATTTAGGTAATGAAGTGTTCATAATGAACTCATGGTTTGCTTAATTAAGATATCTTTACTTCTGTTTTTGAAAACCCTTGAGCTAACTTTAAATGTTGAACATGTCTGTAACCACTTCCTCCAAAATGACAACTCTTTTAAGAGCTTTGTACTCTGCTGATAACCCTATATCTTATCTGAATTGACAATTAAGTGAATCCTGCAAATCGTTTTATTTATTTTTTTAAAAGGTTCTGCATGGTGGCCCCAAAAAGTTTTCGGATATTTAAGGCACATTTAACAACACTTTTAAAATGAAAGGTTCTCTAATGATAATAAGAGTTCCATTAAGAACTTTTAAAATGCACATAACCTTTCCTTTGCATAAAAGGTCCCTAATACACTCTTAAAATGAAAGTTTCTAAATGAGGGTTTTTGAAGCAATGCCGCTGAAGAACCAGTTTGGGTTCCCCAAAGAACAATTCTTGAACCATTTTAAAAAATAATTTTAATAAACTAAAGAACCCTTTTCTACTAAGGAATCAATGCGATGGTGAATGTTAAAGGTTCTTCGCAGAAACATCAATGGAAATAAAGAACCTTTATTTTAAGACTTTTTTTTAAAGGGTTCTTCAGATCATAAAAAAGTTCTTCACACTTGGTTCTTTCTTCACACAAAATGGTTCTTTCAAGAACTTTTCACTGAAAGGGTTATTGGAGAACCCAAAATGGTACTTCTGGCAATTACAAAGTGGCTATATATTTTTTGAAAATACATGAGTGGCTTAAGTGAGCAAATATTTTTTGGGCCAAAACCTGATGCATGTCCCTCTCTCAGTTTGCTAAGCAGATGCAAAAGTGATCGATTCCACCATATAGCTGCAGGAAGAAATGCAGACAAGCTGTTTTGTGGTAGCTCAACTAACATCTCCGGATCAGGTGCAGAGACCAAAAGGAGGAGACCGGAGGTCATTCTGGGTGATGGCAGACACACAGAGCCAGAACGCAGCTTTGACACAGGTTTTGGAAGGCATTCACCCCTGCTGACCCTCCTCTGTCCAGACATGAGCACCCATGGAGGTGGGCCGCACATCGCCGGAACCAGCCGACCTCTCCACGCTCACTGCATCCTGTCAAAGAGGAATATGATACTCGCACACAGTTTGCAAACAAAGCAGGGTCGGAACGGGGGCTACCTGCAGGGTAATATAGCAGCAAGAGAACCGTGCAATGCATGTGCTATATCACTCAGACACAGAGGGGGAGAATGAATGAGAAAAGACAGGAGGAAGAGATAGAGGAATACAAAAAGGAATGTGCTTGGAGATCTTCTATGCATTTACGCATGCAATATTTTACTAGAATCTATATAGAGAAAATTAACACAATTTTCTCAGCATTATAGCATTATAATATACAGTCTGAAAAATATAAATTTTATAATTATTACATTTAAAAGTGTTAACATATTTTAAGATTTTAAAGAAAATCATTAAAGTATATATATATATATATATATATATATATATATATATATAGTGCATCCCTATACAGCAGTTATTAAAATATATGCATCACAAATTCAACTACTTTTCTTTTTAAGTACATTAATTAATAATATAACATTCCACTGACATGTTGCCAGTTACTTTATGATTAATACATAATCGGGAAAACATGCCACTGCAATTACATGTAACAAAATACAATACAAACCCACAAGAGAAAATAAATTATATAAGATATAAAAATGCAATATTCATTACAGTCTAAAGAAGACTGCTATAAGATTTCAGTTTAATACCCTTTATATCTATTACCACAATCTTTCTAGGTCATCTCATAGCAATTTAAAAGCTTTTAGGGCTGGTATTTTAAGTGTCATATTAAAATGCTAAAAAGTAGCTAATCCTGTCACAAGATCTAAAAAAAAAAAAAAAGCATGGTGCTTGATGTGGTTTAAGGTTCAAGTCATTAGGATTCCAATTGTAGGATATCTGTGCCCACCAGAAGCATTCCAGCAGTATGGCTGTATGGCGTTTGGTAGAGTGTTTAGGAGCCGTGGGGCGAGCAGGTAGGTAGTGTTTTAAAGGAAGTCATTTGTTCAGACAGACTGGAAATGTGGAAGAATGGAAACCTGAGCATTCTCTTAAGATGACCTTGTAGATAGAGAGAGACCTAAAAGCTCTACAATGGCAAAGCTTGTGCGTTTAATGGCACACGTGTGCAGAGGAAATACTTTTATTGAGCTTGGGAGAAACTCACGAAACTGACAATAAACTGTAGGGAAATAGAAATGCTCCCAATGAAAGAATATTTTAAAATGCCGTATTTTAATAAAATTTTGATCTTCCAAACGCAGCAGGAAAATCTAACATCAAGGCAGCCACATAACATTTAAAAAGGTACATTTAAGCTTTAAGGTTTGTTTTTGTTGTTATTGTTTTTTTATCAATTAAAAGCTGGTTAAATAGATGCAAGAATGACCAATTTGAATTAATTATGCCATCACTGTTCTATTTTCAATGATGAACATTCAGTGACAGATTATTTTTTAAATATTCAATTGACAAAAGTAATTACTATTATATCTATTTTATGTATTAATAAACTACAAAACAAATCTTCAGCGGAGCACATTAAACAGAGAAAGCTTAATTAATTGCAGAATATAATATTTAGTGTTTAAAACAAACCCTAACCAGAATGCAGTTCTGCCTTCCAAGCACTGTAATAAATGTAAATTTAAAATAAAATAAAAAACATTTATAAGCAAATGCAAGAGCCTAATTACCTTATTTGATTAGCCACACCACAAATCAATTTAAAAATGCTTTAAAAAGAATACAGTAACTGTAATTGTAAGAAAAATATTACAATGCAATATTCGAAACGAAAAGCAGACTAGTAGAATTAAATTATTCAAAATGAGACAGCGACGCTGCTTACGCAGAGGCTCATTAGGGACTGAATCTCAACCACATGGAACGCAATGGTCAGCTGTCAGCAACCATTTCAAAGCAATCCTCTATCCTAACAGAAACCACTGTGGTCATTAGCTCACTGTTCAGTAACACAACTCTGAAGTTTCAGCACGAGGAGACAGGCAGCATACTTTCTACAACAATCCAGAGGTCTTTTCCTGTCATGAATCAATTACCCATGTGTGCAACTGCCCATATGCCATTTAAGAAAAGTGGAAGCAATTACATGGAATAGTTTAAGTGACTCCATACGTACAACATCCATGAATAATATTAATAAGCCTTGCAAAGGCCACGTTGTAAACGGCTCCCTGAATTCCGCTGTAATTCACTGCTATGAATATGTCTTTCATGGGACTTAATTTAAGTAAACCTTCTGGAAACAGATTAGTGACAGAAAAAAAATTCTACATGCTTTTTTTATTTTACTGTTGTACCTATAGACTATTAATATGCTCTAATGTTAACAGACGTGACTTTCAAGGAGTTTATGCCAACCAATTTATTGCAATGAAATTTGAAGAGACAAAATACTGTATGCAACGTGGGCAATTCTGTCTCTTTCCTGCTCTGTTTTGAAAAATAGACACATGAATGGAGGAAAGAGTGAAATATAAGATAGAAAGAGGTCACTCGGATTTAACTATTTGTCACAATGGTGTTTGACTGTACTTAGGGCCCTATGATTTCCACGATGTGGAAAACACAGATGGAATCCACGGAATCTGCCAAATTTTGCATGAATAAATCAAAAGTAGGTCAGTATACTTCAATGAAAACACAATATGGACTAGTGTTTGTGAATATTAAACTGCAAAAATAACATTTAAATATGAATCATGCATGTTCTGCGTGTCTATGTGTGAATGAATGGCGTAGACACGTCGATTCGTTTACCACACACTGAATCGCGCATGATGCTTGCTGTGTTTTAAGCCTCTGCCGCCTCAATATGAGGACATGAACACATGAACATAATCTTTAGAACTGCTCCGAGTCACTTCATGAGCATTTCACCATTTCTTTTGAGAAAAACTATCATCATATCATATACAAACTGACACTTAAAGGTCTTTACAGCAGCCATGTGAAAAATAACCAGCCATAGGCTACCTGAAATCCAAGCACAAGATCACCTCTGTAACATGTTTTTTATTTTCTTTTTTTGATTGCCTCCTTCCTCGAAAGTGATCAGGTTTTACAAGAAGTCCTTTGGAGCTGTGTCCTATATGAACAACCAATGGCCACATGTTAGAATCCAGCTCCAGCTAATGAAAGGTGTAATGTTGCATTATAAATCTACACATGGAAAATACAAGCACAGTGTCTGAATTCTGCGGTCAGAGTACATCTGTCTAACATTTATTATCTCCACTCTTAATGTTTGTGCTTTGAACCTAAACAATAAATCAACAAATGTCTACCACAGTTCTTTATGCAAAGGTTTCATCTGAGCAATATGTAGTAGGCAACAACCTAGCAACTATACCCACAACTCTCTAGCACTGCCTAAAAACATGCTAGCAATTCTGTAGAACAATTTTTCAATAAAATTAAATTACAGAACCGGGCAAAAACATAATATATATTAGTCTCCTGTGATATTGTTTATTTTTATCAGTTACAGTATGTTAACTCATACTGTAAAGTAATGGTTGTGTAGCCCTGCTACTGTAAAAAGCGTCAGTATATAAAGTCTTTGTGAAGTCTTTGAAAGTGGTACAGTCGAATACCCTGATAGCTATCTGCCAGAGCAGCGCTTTACAGACAGACTGCGTTGAAAGAGCCGAATGGGACATTTGTCAACATTAAGCCCTCAGAAAGCAAGGTCAGACATATCTCCACAGCGCTACTAACAACCGTCTTTTGCTCCTAATTAAAAAGAAGTGCACAAAGGGAATGGTGGACATTAAAAGCAGTGGCACAGTGACACACACATTCAAACATCTGAACAGCTGGTAGATATGTATTTCTGCCTAATGGCCCAGAATTTAGCTAGCAGGCACGAGTGAGCACGCTCACCCTAACTAGTCCCTCTGGAATAAGATGATCACATAGAACCGTCCTACTGTCTGTCAGCAAAACCATCTCTCAATGAGATAATCACCACGGCATTTATATTACGATTCAATATGCGTGATGGCTGAACAAATTCCTGCTGTATTTCAGTCACATGGCGTGTTATTGAAAGTGCAATTATCTTGAATCGTAGTAAGCATCTAAGAAAGATGGTCTCATATATATGCATGGAGAGCAGTACGTTTATTTTTATTTTCACTTTCTTCACATAATTAAAGAGGTAAAGTGCATAAAATTATCATAAAATGTAAAGCCAAAAAATACATCTGCCTTGATTACATGAAATATATGGAAAAATTCATGACTTATGTGGGATATACTGGAGACACAAAAAGGTTCAGTTTGTTAACATTACTGCTGCATTGGGTATAATTAACTAGCAATGAAAAATAATTCTTCAGTATTAATCTAATGTTAATTTTTAACATTAGATACTATTGTAAACTAATACAAATTTTGTATATTAAGTTAAATAAATAAAACAAGTTAACTAGTTAAAGTATCATGAACAATAGCACTTTATTTTTACTAAAAAAACATTAACCTTTAAAGATTAATATTAAGCAATAAAAACATTTTTAACATCTTAAGCTGTATAAACAAAATGTAAATTAATGAATAATGAAGAATGAACAATAAACAATAATATTTTTCATAAATTAACATTAACACCATTAACCTAGATTAATAAATGACGTTCATTTAACATGTAAAAGGTTCATTGTTCATTAAAAAAAATCTGGTTTCTCTGTAAAGTCCAGAATTTACACTAAAAAGTTTTTATTGGTCAAATAGTAATCGCTCTTGCCCACTGATTGTCACATGTCGGTTTTCCTTTCAGTTCTGTTTTGACCTTATTTGATAGTTCCTGTTCTTATTTAGTTAATTAGTAATCATCATTTAGTCTTGTCACCTGTGTTTGATTAATTATCTAGTTTGCTCCTTTGTTTCCTGTTTCTTTATAAGCATTCAGTTTTGTCCCAATCCTTGTCAGATCTTAAGTTTGTAATGGTTTAGAGTGTGTTGAAGCTAATAAATATACCTTTTGTTATTCTCTGTCGTGCGCTCCTATTTCCACAACCACCAACCGTAACACTGATAGTATAAACACTATCAATAATGTATTTCTTTTTCACCTGAGCCATGATATTACACATGGGCATAACGTACTATTATTGCAAGTCTCAGAGCACATCTACTCACGCACGGTCGGCCTGCAGTGCTTGTGTCTGGATATCCCTGCGTCATCCACCTTCATAACAGCTGGATTCACCAAATGACGTTCTCAGAGTGTTCAACACCTGCAGCCATCACAGCCCTTATTACCAGAACAATAAACCTGACAAAGACCATTAAAGCTAAAGGAACATAACGTAAACCCAACAAACAGCACAAACATTATAAATTGGGGGAATCAAAGGGTTTTAACTCACAGTTTTGAGACCTGGGATACACCATCCAATATCCTGTGAGACCGAGACATGGATCTGGATGAGAGTAAAGCCCATGAAATTGTACGTCTGATGGTAGTTGTATATGCCACACCCATTCTCGCTTTCACACAATCACACACATACACACGCACACTAAAGATGAGGGGACCCTCCTAGTTACAGCTCTAATTTGGGCACAAGACTGCAGGTCTCAAGGGCTGATGATGGCGTAGCCCCACCTGAGTACACGCTGATGTCAAGATGCTCTTGAACTTGGGATTAATATCAAACCCTCAGTGTGTTTTCGCCTGAGAAAAGGGGAGGTGCAAATTGAGCTCTGCAGAAATGTGTGCATTTGTTCCCATGTAATAATGTGATTTATCACATATACATTAATGGCACTTCATGCAAGAGAGTACAATTCCTGTGATGTTAGCCAGACTCTAGAAACCACACACTTTAGCAACCACCTAGAAACTACCCACAATGTTCTAGTAGCTCCATATAAACAATGCAGAACCTTAGCAACCATCCATAACATTCTATAAGAACTTCCTAGAAACTTCCTAGAACTTCCTTAGCAACCACCCACAACAATCTAGCATTCTACCATTCTAACCATAGACATATATAGATGCCCTATTCGACCGCTCCAGGAACGTAGATGCGGCCGCCATCTTGTAACGGTATTTTTGACGTCATTCACCATACTGTAGGATCGCACAGAGCCGTTGAGCCGTTCTGTGCATGATTGTGGCATCTTTCGAATATTCAGTGATTACTATGGTGAATAACGTCAAGTTTACCGCTGCAATATGGCGGACGGCTTACATATAGCAGCCCATAGAAACAGTCGCTAATGAGACATCTACGTATATATATCAATGATTCTAACCTCTCAGAACCACAGAAGCTTAGCAACCCACTAGAAACCACCAACAACATTCTAACAACTACGTAGAAATCACCCAGAACACTAGCAATCTCAAAGAACCAGCCACAATGTTCTAGTAACTTAGGGTGACCATATTTTAGTTTTCAACAAGAGGACAGTGGGGGTTTGATATCCCATATCAAACTCAAAATATGTAATTTCCATAACTAAAATACTAATTTTACCGTTTTGCAGATTTTAAACACAGCTAAAAGGCTTCTTACAAGTGGCCATTCTTCACAAAACGTAACATCTACAACAGTTTTATCATAGGTTGAATGCAAAATGTGTGGGGGGGGGGGGGGGTACGGGGAAAAGAGGACGTATGGGCACCCTAAGTAACTTCCTAAAAATTATTCAGAACCTTAGCACCTCTAGTAGCTTCCCAGGAACTATGCAGAACCTCAGCAACCACCCACAACGTTCTAGAAAATCTGCAGAAAGATTCTCCACATAGAACACCTTGGCAACACCCTTGCAACTACTAACACTCTAGCAATGCCCAAGAAATTCATCTGAAAATGTCAAAAATCTAGTTTAATTGAATAGGACAATTTTACACATTCAAAACAACATTTAATTATATAACAAAATCAAAAATCTAATTTGTTATAGATAACATAGATATCT
This sequence comes from Barbus barbus, assembly GCF_936440315.1. Lineage (NCBI taxonomy): Eukaryota > Metazoa > Chordata > Actinopteri > Cypriniformes > Cyprinidae > Barbus > Barbus barbus. The sequence continues at coordinate 25,633,849 of NC_136751.1, forward strand.
GCAGTGATATTATTAACAATGCTTCCTGCAAGAGAGTACAATTCTTGTAATGTTAGCCAGACTCTGCAGGTGAGCGCTCGTCTGGAAGGCCAGTCTGCATGCTGAAGGGGGGCGTAAGGAAATGGGCGTAGCTTTCCTGTAGCTCAAATAGTAGAGCATGGTGCTAGCAACGCCAAGATCATGGGTTCGTTTCCTGATAAAATATAGAAACTGTAACTTGAATTGTAAGTCAAAGCATCTGCTAAATGCATAAATGTAAATGTGCAGTGATTAGCATGAAAGTCAGGCAGAGTGGGTCCAGTTGATTGTGTCCATACAGGCGTGTTTTATCCATTTTCATTGTTTCCTTAAAGAATTTGCAATAAATATATTCCAAAGATCGCAGGGTTCATCATCTGGACTGTTGCTCAGAAAAGCTTTCAGTTCCAAGAGCGGAGCGGCATCCAAGTTAAGCATTCCTATCACACAGAACACAAAAGTATTTTATTGCTTGAGCAAGATCAGTACAAGAGAGAGCATATTTAAATGACGTGATCTTTACACATTCTTAATACAATTTATATTGTTTAAAAATTGCTATTGGATGAAGAACAAAAGTAAATAACTGCCCATTTCTCCTTGCCATAACTAATGCACAGTGTTCCAGTATAACCAATGCAACTGATATATTGACAGTCATCGTAATTTTGATTTATTTTTCTGTACATGGAAAAAGTCTTAGATCTTTGAGTTCAGCTCATGAAAAATGGGGGCAAAAACAAAAGTGTTGCATTTATAATTTTGTTCAGTGTATATATATATTAAAGGTTTACAGTCAAAATCTCTTTAGTTATATTGAAAAAGACTAGCCTGGACATTCTGTCAAACATCTCATATTGTGTTTCATAGCACAAATAAAATATCACATGTATTTTAAACAATATGGGAGTGAGCAAATTATAATAGAACTCTTATTTTGGGTGAAATATTCAAAGTATGACAGTATTCATTCACAGTTTGGGTTTTGCTATTATGTAAGTTTGTCTGTTTAAAATGATAATAATTGTGCTCTAACTGGAAATTGTGTGTCTAATAATGAATGACTGAGATTTATGCATCTTCAGAAATACACCCTGTTATTTAAATGGCATGATTGCTATTGTTTCCCCAAGCTTTAAGTTGTTTTTCACATTAGCATGGCTACTGACATCTAGGCTTGTGGAAAAGTTTGAACTGCTGATTAATATCCAAGCTTTGGACCTGGTCCTTTTAATCAATGCAAGCTCATTTGAACTTTATAAAAATGTTATATGCAACAACAACAACAAATCATATATTAGACTTCATTTTTCATTACAGCAAGCTAGGCGAAACGATTTCCTTCAGGAAGTGTTTACAAAGAAAAATATACTGAAGTTACCACATTTAGCCACAGTAAACAAACTCATCATCATCTACCGCACCGTTTTTATGGAGTGGCGGAACAGTCTATTGCAAAAATTGCAAAGCTAGTCTATGGAATATCATTAAAGCTTTATTAAACAGATTACTCCTGGAAATAAGAAAAAGACATCTGGCTGGAAGCCATTTATAAAAGTAAAAGTGAAAGAGTTTTATGTATTATGTTTAATCAAACACACATATGGTCTACATACAAAGCGTCTCAGGGTCATTTCCTGTATCGATTTAAATCTGCACATGAGGACATGACCTCTCCTGCGGCTTTAACAGACATTATTTTTCTGATTGAAAATTTTTGGAATTGTTCACTGACCTCGCAATATTAATATGAATTAGTGTGGCGACACTAAATGAATGTGAATATGCAATATATTCTACCCATAAACCATCATCCCTGTGGTAAACGCTGTAACCTTGACTTGTAAACAGGCAAAAAAAAAAAAAAGCTTCTCTCAACTAAAAGCTGTCCTGATTCTAAACTGAAGGGCATTTCTATGCACAAGCAGTGTAGCCCGGGGTCATTCAATTTGGATTTCTTTAAAGAGCTGTCAGCATGTGAGGAAATGCATTTCCTTTTTTTAATGGATCATATCTGCAGTCTAAAATATATGTGTCCTTCTCCACCTTAACTTTTAACCTTTATGAGACATGCAACAGGCCTGGGATTTTAAATTTAGTTTCAACTTCAAGTTTTGCCGGCAGAGGCATTTTTCTCATGATCCAGCAGTCCTTGGTGACAGTGCCAATTATCATGACTCATTCTGTCATCATTTACTCATGCTCATATCATTCCAAACTTGCCTGACTTTCTTCTTTGGAATACAAGACTTTTGGGGGAAAAGGCATTTTTAAAATATCTTTTGTGTGTGTGTTCCAAAGAAAGTCAGACAGGTTTGGAATGACATGAGTGTGGTTCATTTTTGGGTGGACTGGTTCATCACTGGATGAATTAAAGCTTTGTTGTCCTTTAAGTTTTTTAAAGGAATAAGAACACTAGATATTTCATCTGTCCATATGCAAGTGATTACACAAAAACAGCACTTGAAAAGTAAAACAAAAAGTCCTGATATCCTCCTATATTCCATCCGGAGCAATTGCTCTGTTTATTATTGCAGGAAGTCAGGCAATCAATGATGGGAAATAAGAGCTGCTTCAGGGCTGCACTGTCCAATAACATAGTACATAGGCCTAATAAGGAACCGTCATTGTGATCTGTGTTTACGTGAGTCCGGAGATCAGGAGTTCTTGGGTTATAAAGCAGCTGATGAACAAGACTTAACTGTTCCACAGCCACATGATTGAAAAGATCCGTTATTCACGATACATGATTCCAAACACAGGCATTACTGAGATACTTTCACGTCAATGTACTGAAAATAAATTGGTGTTGGATACTTTGAAACAATTTTCACTCGAAAATCACTAGTAAATTTTACAAATGATAAATAACAAAGAAACACACTGAATTAATTGTGATATTTTAAAGTACTGAAACTGAAATGGTATTTTCTTGTAAAACATATTCCAAGAATCTTGAAATCTGCAATTTCAATAAATGTATTTTAAGTGTATTTGTACAACCAAAAACGAAAAATGTGTCATTATTGAATGCCCCTCCGAAGCTGTATGTCATTATATTTTATAAAAATAAATAAATAATTTGGTACCACTTTATATTAGGCCTTAACTACTATGTACTTACATTTAAATTAATAATTTGATACAATGCACTTATTGTGTACATACATGTTCTTACATTGTACTTATATTTAAAAAAAATACCTATATGTAGTTACATCTGTAATTAATTTCTGTAATTGCATTTATACTTACACTGTTGACCCATCCCTTACACCTTAGCCCACCCTTAAACCTACCCATACTACCAAACCTGTCCCTAACCTTACCCGTATCCCACCTCAATGGCAGCAAAAGTGTGTTTCAATACAATATGAACACAATAAGTACATTGTACTTATTTTTTTATGTAAGTACATAGTAGTTAAGGCCACCTAATATAAAGTGTGACTAATTGAAATTGGAAGTTGTGGCCTAATGGTTAGAGAGTCGGACTCGTAATCCAAAGGTTGCGGGTTCGAGTCTCGGGCCGGCAGGGATGTGTGAATGTCCAGCGCTCTCTCCACCCTCAATACCACGACTGAGGTGCCCTTGAGCAAGGCACCGAACCCCCAACTGCTCCCCGGGCACTGCAGTATAAATGGCTGCCCACTGCTCCGGGTGTGTGTTCACGGTGTGTGTGTGCTCACTGCTGTGTGTGTGCACGTAGGATGGGTTAAATGCAGAGCACATACTTGGCAGTATGTCACGTCACGTCACTAATATTTTTTGTAGGATGTACTTAAGTTCATAGGGACAGTTATGGAAGTTTGTTTCAGCCATGGGGGAAAAAATTAATTAAAATAATAATTGTGACTTTTTATCTGACAAAATCTTTTTTTATATTTATATATAAAATATAAATCTTTATATTTCAAAACTTGGACTTGTTTTGCAATTCTGAGAATTCCAAGACACTCAGTAAACTTGCAAGATATAAACTCACAATTCTGAGGGGAAATTATGTAAATGATGTAAACTCAGAATTCTGACCTTCTCGTAATTCTGTTTATATCTCACACTTCTGACTTTGTTTTAAAAAAAAAAAGCCAGAATTGCAAGAAACAAAGTCTCAAATGTGAGAATGAACCCAGAATGCAAGAAAAAAAAAATCACAACTACCTTTTTATCTTTTTTTAGCCGTGGCAGAAGCGGGCTTCCATAGGCAAGCTCTAAAATAGGCAAAAAAAAATCACAATAAAAGTGGTATCAGAAAGAATATTCTTAATTGGAATAACATGAGAGTAAATAATGGCAGAATTTTCATTCTTTCCTTTTTTTTTCTTTAAATTAAACAAACAAACAAAAAAATCTACTGATGGGAAGTTTGAAATGAGTACCTTCTACAGAAAAATGACTGATCCAGTAGAGAATACCTGTCATGTTCTCTCCTATCCCTCCACTTCAGTCACAGGATATCCTAGCACAGGAAGAGGCCAAATGTTGCCATGACAACAGTAGCATGAGTCACTCAGGGTTACTATAGTATCCTGCTGAGGACTTCCTATACCGGACCATCAGGCTTCAGTCGATGACCTTTTATCTGCGGAACAGCATGATGGCCTGTGCAGTCTTTTCTTGTTCCTCCTGCTACCACAGGGTGGACATCTGAAAGTATTCAATATTTATATGACATTTGTGATATTATAGTGTCTATTACAAAACTAAAGGAAATTACAGTCTATTGTAAAAAAAAGTTCAAGGACAGCCTGGAAGAGGAAGTAAGGTCATGTGATGAGTAAAAGGAAATGAGAAGGAGGATGAAATGTGATGCTGTGACAGCAGTAAAACGAATGCTTTAGCGGGAAAGGAAAGCAGGGGTGTGCGAGTCATTGAGTCTGATGTGATCAGTTCACAAACAACCATCAACCATGTCTGTACATTTGACATTTTACGTAAATCAGTCACATTAGGACATCAGAACAGAAGGATGTGTCTCTCAACAGAAAATCTCCCTGTTTCTGCCCTCATTAATCAAGTCCATGGGGAAAGAAATAGTAATATGGACACAGATGCTTTAAAAACTGCTTAAAAACTAAATTACAGCTGTGAGAAGTGAACTAACTACATTTTTCAGTTTCTAATAATTAAAGCTTTACCTTCCTACCATCAGGTCATTGATACATTCAAACACACACACACACACACGCACGCACACACACACACACACACACACACACACACACACAAACACATACATTTAAAAGCACCACAGGCATGTGCAGTGTAATTCAAATGTTTGGAAACACTTGACTGAATTTGTTCTGCTTTTCATGTATTAATTTTTTATTAATTTTTTTTAACCTTGAAATACATTTGACTTCTTATTAGGCAAATGGCTTCTGTTTCTTTCCCACGTTCCCCCAAAATGTCTGTTTGACAAGCAGGTATGAAATTCCTGAAAAGGTCAGACTGCTTTGCGACAGCAACAAATGTACATATACAGCAATGACAGTAACATATACGACAGTGAGTTCCATTCAATTAACTATAGGAGGCAAAAATACACAAAACTACATACAGTTGCTTTAAATACCTTTTGATGGGAGGGCTTCTGCTTATATGTAAAAAAAAAAAAAGTTAGATTTAAAGAAAATACTGGAGAAAAATAGCCAACAGCAAAACCTAATGTAATAAATCATAAATAATAAAATACTACCAATATCTTCATTTCATTATTATTATTTGTCATTATTTTTATATAATAATTATACAAATATTTTATTATAAATACAAATAATGACAATAATCAATTATAATAATAAAATATTATTGATTTTTTATTATTAATAGTATTATTATTAGACAGATTGACATTAAAATTACAGATACACACTTTTATTATTGTACTTTTATTATTGTTTATACACATTTTTTATTATTCTATTATTATTAATAACTGAATAGAATATTATACACATAGAATACTTCTCACACATACTGCATGCCAAACTCCAATGCACTCAACTTAATCTTCCATGTTCTGTGACAAAAAAGATCAGCAAGTCAGGCACAATTTTTTAAACATCTTGACTCTCTTTAATGATTTATTAAGTGGTGTCAAGTTAACATCTTAGAAATATAGGAAATATTGTTTGAAATATGAATCTAACTTTTGGTATTGTCATTAAAGATGCTAAAAAATAAGAAAAAATGCAAAAGAGATGCTAAAATCGAGCCTTTGCTGTTGCTGGCCCCACTCTGTGGAACAATTTACCAGCTTCTATTAGAGCTGCGCCCTCCTTGCCGGTTTTTAAGTGCCAGCTTAAAAACCATCTTCTGTCAATAGCTTTTACATAGCCTTGTCAATTGTATTGTTATATTGTGTTGTTACTTTGGTTTTATATTTGTTGTATTTTTAGCTGTACTGTACAGCACTTTGGATCAACTGGTAGTTGTGTGAAAGTGCTCTATAAATAAAAGAAAAACAAAAAAAACAAAACAATAAAAATCAAGAAAAAGATGCTAAAAATCAAGAAACGGATAAAGGCTGATCTGACAAATATTTTCATGCACAACATATTATGTGTAATATGAGTCGACGATGAGACAACCGAGGGGAAATTTCAGTGGAAGTATAGAGCTCGTAACGGAACAGAGAATTAGTGGAACGAGCCGTGGGAGATGGAAAATCAGTCCCTGGATACAAAAAAAAAACTGTTATTGTTTTTAGATCAGTGAGGTGTTTGAAGAGGGAGGAGTAAGACTATCTCTTCCTCTTCCTCTCTTGAGAAAGTGCTGGAGTATTGCACAGGTGGCAGTAGTTAACAGCAGAGGTGAGCTGATCTGTTTTTACACACTCTTTCTGTTTGTCTTTCTGCCTTTCACCTCGTCTACACCACTAGTGATGCAAAAAACTACACACTTCCATTATAATCAGTTGAGCTTTTTACCAAAGTGCATGCTGGAGACTTCAAACTCCTTAAGACCATTGTTCAATATGAAACTGGCATTGGCTACTTTATCTTATATGCTTGTTATACAGTACACCATTATGTAGCAACAGAAAGGATAAAACCTACTGCTTCGGACAACTGTGTAAGTGATTGCCCTTCAAGCAGGTGTTGTGCTGATGATTTGCACAGACAGGGGAACACTGGTTTCTCTGTCTGTCAGGAAAACAGTGGCACTGAACATCAGCGGCAGGAGTGGTAAAGCTATTAGGTCAGTGTGGTTGAGAGGGAGTAAAGCAGGACTAACGTTATTCTAACAGCTCTCGGGTCATTAGCACTCTGTAGGGAAAACAGCGGGGGAGCGTTTCACAAGACCAATCTCAGCACAGACACCTCAACTCATACCCAGAAAGAGACAGAGATGGCGGTCTGACCAGTGGCCCATGGATCTCTGTGTGAGAACAGGTCAGGCTTTGGTGAGAGTCAATGGAGATCCCAGTTGATTGTCATCTAGTAAAGACAGAATCACACAGATGTCAATTCAAGTCAAGTCACCTTTATTTCTATACCGCTTTTAACAATACAGATTGTGTCAAAGCATTTAACAGTATAAAATTGGAGGTTAGAGTGTCAGTTATGCATAATAATAAGATTAAACACTAAATTTTCAGTTAAAGGCATTTCATTATTGAATTCAGAGATGTCATTGTCTAGCTCAGTTTAGTTTAAATAGTATCTGTGAAATCAAATTGACGATAATCGCTAGAAATTAATTGTCCCCAACTGAGCAAGCCAGAGGTGACAGTGGCAAGGAACCAAAACTCCCTCTGTGACAGAATGGAGAAAAAAACCTTGGGAGAAACCAGGCTCAGTCGGGGGGCCAGTTCTCCTCTGGCCAGGATATTATTGTTTATTTATTGTTTTAATTAAAATTTTAAAATGTATTATATTTCTATTTTTATATAGTTGCAATTTCTAACAATAATAGTATTATGTAGTTAGGTATTTTATTATATTTTTAGTTATTTTGTTTTATTTTTAGTTTTATTGTATTTTTTGTTGAGGTCATCCCTGGGGATATGTCTCATCCAGGTGTCCGGCCTCCGCCGACGATCAGGGACGCAGACTGAGGACACGGACACGGACTGAGAAACAGAATAAGAAAGAAACATACAAATATTAGCGTAGATGCCATTCTTCTTACGATGTAACGAGTACATCGTGTGTTATGAGGAGTGTTCCTGGTTCCGGTTGATCTAATTAATGCAGCCTAACAATCCTTTAACGGATTTGAATAATAGAAGTATAGTAGTATGTTATGTGTAAGCCAAGTGCAGTGTTGACAGAACCGGGCTAATATGGTCATACTTCCTGGTTCTAGTAAGGACGCTATCTGCTGCATTTTGGACCAACTGTAGTTTGTTGATCAAGCGTGCAGAATAACCACCCAGTAAAGCATTACAATAGTCTAACCTTGAGGTCATAAACGCATGAATTAGCATTTCTGCATTTGACGTTGAGAGCATAGGTCGCAATTTAGATATGTTTTTGAGATGGAAAAACGCCGTTTTACAGATGCTAGAAACATGGCTTTCAAATGAAAGGTTGCTATCAAACAGCACACCTAGGTTCTTAACTGATGAGGAAGAATTGACAGAGCAGCCGTCAAGTGTTAGATGGTGTTCTAGGTTATTACATGTGGGTTTTTTAGGTCCGATAATTAACACCTCTGTTTTTTCAGAATTTAGCAGTAAGAAGTTATTCGTCATCCAGTATTTTATATCGACTATGCATTCTGTTAGTTTCTCAATTTGGTGTGTTACATGAAGAAATACAGAGCTGAGTATCATCAGCATAACAGTGAAAGCTAACACCATGTCTCCTGATAATATCTCCCAAGGGTAACATGTAAAGCTTGAAAAGTAACGGCCCTAGTACTGAGCCTTGAGGTACTTCATACTGCACTAGTGATCGATATGAAACCTCTTCATTCACTGCTACGAACTGATGGTGGTCAGATAAGTACGATTTGAACCATGCTAAGGCACTTCCACTAATGCCAACAAAGTGTTCTAACCTATGTAAAAGAATGTTGTGGTCGATAGTGTCGAACACAGCGCTAAGATCCAGTAGAACTAATAAAGAGATACAACCACGATCAGATGATAAAAGCAGGTAATTTGTAACTCTAATGAGAGCAGTCTCAGTACTATGATATGGTCTAAATCCTGACTAGATGATGTACATAGAGGTTTTGAGCCCTATAGCTGTTTATCGGTTTAAAAGACAGCAAAAACAGAAAAACAAACTTTAAATAAATGCTAAATAAATATCCAGTGTTGATCAGCAAATCATGTACAGGTCCTTCTCAAAAAAATCTGAACCAGGCTGGGAGTTTTTAAAAGCCTCAGCAATCTTTTGCAGGTGTTTAGAGTTAATTAGTTGATTCAGATGATTAGGTTAATAGCTCGTTTAGAGAACCTTTTCATGATATGCTAATTTTTTGAGATAGGAATTTTGGGTTTTCATGAGCTGTATGCCAAAATCATCAATATTAAAACAATAAAAGGCTTGAACTACTTCAGTTGTGTTGTAATGAATCTAAAATATATGAAAGTCTAATGTTTATCAGTACATTACAGAAAATAATGAACTTTATCACAATATGCTAATTTTTTGAGAAGGACCTGTATAGTATTTTGAAGGAATAGTTAATCGAAACATTAAATCATTGCAAATCATACTCGCCCCATTCCGAACCTGTATGTTTTTTGTTTTTTTTTGTCCTATGGAGCAAAAGGAGGAATTTTGAAGAATAATGTCTCTATTTTTTTCAAGCACACTCTTAAAGTCACTATATTCAAAGTCTTTTAAAGTCATAGAACAGCTATTGTGTAACAGAAATTTAGCAAGCTTGTGCTAAGCTTGCTAAGCTGGCTAAGCTTGTGTATAAAATAATAAAATTAAATTTAAAAACAAAATAAATTAAATCCAATTAAACTAAAATAATTAAAATAATAAATTATTATTAATAATAAATTATTAAATAAAACTCTTAAATGTCCTTGAAATACCTTTTTTATATACCTGGAATATTTGTATTTACTAACTTTATTGTGTTTATTGCCCTTGTTGTCAGTGTTGATCACTAGGAACTATCACATAATTTAAAAATTAAATGCATTTTCAATGGAAAAAATAAGCAGCATAGAGGTTTCTAATGACATGTGAGTCAGTGAATTTGAATTTGAATTTATTTATTAGGATTAACCCCTTGAGATGTCTCATTTTCGAGGGGGTCCCACAATGTATCACAATCACAACATAGTAACAAAAAACACAACAAAATTAACATTACATCCATAAACAATACCAAACAACAAAACACAAACATTAATTAACAAAAAAAGCACCACAACATTAAAATTGTTGACAAAACATTAAAATGATGACAGAATTGTAATTTTTGCCTGAACTACTCTTTTAATGATTCAATGATTCAGACCATTAACTTTCATGAAGAAGTCATTGATATTAAATGTTGTTATAATGCTGCTCATTTAGTCTGAATTCATACCAGGCATATGTTAAATAAACACTACAGGTTAAAGTCTATTCTGGAACATTGCTCCTGCAGCATCTGGACTACTCAGTCGGATAGGTTTCAGTCATTTACGGGAGGTCAAAATGAGCTCCAGCACAATGGTGCCTGTCTCCTGAACCACAAGCGCTCGGACAGAACGTTTCCCTGACATTGACCATTCTCCTCACTTCCTGCACGTATGCATGTTTTCATCCGTCACGCCTGGGCCCTACCACCAACATCTGCAGTCCTGTGGGAGCTGCAAACACAATATAAACCTTTTTGGAACACAGATCTCTGGTGACGGGCTACACTTTTGTCCATCAGACCCAGTTTCCTGAGGAGAAATCTTGAGCCCGGCCACTGAAACCCAATCTAAGTGCGGATGAAGTACAGAGAGCCTCCACCTTCTCTCCCATGAGACTGCTTTTTTCACTGGGGTTTAGCCAGACGTCAACATGCAAAATGGCTCTTAACCTTTTGAGAATGAGAAAGGAGAAAACTCATCAAAAAACAAAAGCCTATGGTGCACATCAGAATAGGGAGATTCTTCATTTTGGGGTAATTTTGACCACGTGAACTCTAAAAATGTCAATTTTTCAAATCTTTGAAAAGGTTTTCAAAATATTTTTCATCCATGTTAAAACATGAATCGCATTATTAAAAAATATAAATAAATAAAAAAGTAAAATGTTAAGGCCATGACAAATAAAATAAAATAAATAAGAAAGACCAACCCCGGCAACCACCATTAAATAACTAATTTAGAAAATAAATGTATTAAAAAATGTATATTAAAAATACCCTAGATACTTACATTGCATTGAAGGCACACATTTACATAAGAGAGTTACATTGCATTGAAGGCACACATTTACATAAGATAGTTACATTGCATTGAAGGTATACATTTACATAAGAGAGTTACATTGCATTGAAGGTATACATTTAGTAATTTACATTTTATCAGTTTGTTGCCTTCCCCGGGAATCGAACCCACATCCTTGGCTTTGCTGTACTATTTTAGAAAAATAAAATAAAATAAAGGAAAGTAAAATAAAATAAAATGGTATATAACAATAGACAGTTGTATGTACAGGTATATTATGTGCAGTTGAAATGTAGACTAAGTATGTGTGTTAGATAAATAAGTGTATAAGTGTATAAATAGTGTGTGTTCCACAATTATTGTCAAGTGTTCATGAGATGGATTGCCTGAGGGAAGAAATTGTTTCTGTGCCTGGCCATTCTGGTGCTAAGAGCTCTGTAACGTCAACCAGACGGCAACAGTTCAAAGAGTGTGAGGGGTCCAGAGTGTTTTGCTCACTCTGGATGAGTACAGTTCCAGAGTGGGGAGGGTTGTACCAATAATTCGCTCAGCAGTCAGGACTACCCTCTGTCCGGACTATCCTCTACCCTCAGTCTTCTGAGGTCAGATTAGGTACCTGCGCTGAACCAGACAGTTATTGAAGTGCAGAGGACAGATTCAATGATGGCAGAGTAGAACAGTTTCAGCAGCAATTTTTCAAACCTGCAGTAGAACTCATTCAGATTGTATGCCAGTTGTTGATTCTCCACAGTGCTGGGCGATGGTGTCTTGTAGTTTGTGTTCTCTTTCAGACCTTTCCACACTGATGCTGAGTCACTGGCAGAGAATTGAATTGACGGAGCTGTCTGAGTTTTGCAGTGAACCACGGTTTGTCATTGTTGCAGGTTAAATGAGTCCTGGTAGGAATGCACATATCCTCACAGAAACTGAGATAAGATGCTACAGTCTCTGTGAGCTCATCCAGATCGGTGGCAGCAGCCTCAAAATACTCCAATCAGTGAGGTGGAAACAGGCTTGTAAAACCCGTTCTGTTTCATCAGTCCATCTTTTAACAGTCCTTAATACAGGTTTAGCTGATATCAGTTTCTGCCTGGAGGTCGGCATACGATTAACCAAACAGTGATCAGAGAGTCCTAAAGCTGCCCGTGGGACAGAGTGATATGCATCTTTTATTGCTGTGTAGCAGTGATCCAATATATTACTGTCTCTGGTGGGACGTGTAACATGCTGTCTGTATTTTGGCAGTTCATGGGAGAGATTTGCTTTATTAAAGTGCCCGAGAATGATTAAAAAATAGAGTCCAGGTGTTGTTGTTCTGTGTCTGTGATCTGATTCGCCGTTGAGATATTCTTTGAAATGACAGGAGGTGATGAGGAGTAATTTTCCCCTAAAACCATCGGGAATCATAGGGTGAGAAGTCATTTGCCAGTACAAGACTTCTCGCCTGATGAATGAGCTGATGAATTAATAATTTATTTATGAACTGGTTAAAATAAAAGTTAAGCTTTTGGGTTTATTTTGCATCAAACACAAGACAACTTTAAGCAAATAGTGTAGAAATAGTGTCTATGCTAATTATATTTTTATACGATAAAAATAAAACGTTCTTGAATTAAAAAGCCTTGGACAAACTATGCAAAAAAGAAAAAAAAAACTCTTCTTTGTTTTCCCTCAAAGCATTAAAAGTTGCACCTGGTGGAGTTTGAACTTAACATCAGCTTCTGTTTCACACAAATGTCGGCACAGACGTGCATGTTTGTCTAGAATCGCCCAGAACTCGTGCATCTTCGGAAGCGGAACTGTGCGGAAAGTTACAAAAAATGTTGTGCACACCGCCACACGAACAGACGTCGCTCGCACTCAAAGCGAACTTCCGCCAACGCCGCTATGCCGCTGTCTGGAATGGCGTCATTCAGCCAGGTTTCCGTGAAACACAGAGCAGCAGAGTTTAAAAAATCCTTATTTGTCCGGGAGAGCAGAATGTGTTCGTCTGTTTTGTTGGGTAGAGAGCGGAAATTCGTCAGATGGATGCTAAGCAGTGCTGTCCGAAATCCGCATTGTCTGAGCTTCACGAGTGCGCCGGCTTCCCCCGTCTGCGTCCCCTGAAGCGTCAGAACAGTGCCGCTGATCCACCAACTACAATATCCAGCAAAACATCAGAATAGTCTAAAACCAGTGAAATAATGGGTGATGTGTACTGCCGAATGTCCAGCAATTAATCTCTGGTGAAACTGATTGCAAGGATATAACTAAAGACAGGACAAACAAACAAAAACATATAAACAACTGCGGACGACGCCACGGAGGCTGCCATGAGCGGCGCCATCTTGGACTGTTATTACTGTATATGTACTTATACAGTAATAACAGCAGCGCCATCTTGGACAATAGTATCACTAAGTAACACTAATGCGAAAGCCATACTAAGAAAGTACTTTGGCAGCAAATAGAAATATACAAAATGTCTAGTGGAGACGACCTTTCCAAACTTAGAAATGCTGTAATAGATAATGTACAAAATATAAACATCTTAAAACAGAGCCACCAGCCAGCTGCAGGCCAGAAGCTTCACAGATCAAAGCACTCTGGGAAAAAGATCAAGGATTTGCACCTATATGAACGTCAAAATATGTACCAATATGCAGCCTTAAAACCCTTTAAATTAGAAAAGTTACTCAAGGCATCAAAAGAAACCAAAAGTCACAAATATTATCATGCAGACAGACTATTGGCAGTCGGCTCATGTTCACAGACAGACAGTACATCTTCAGAGTTGGTGGGATGGGAATAGCTCTGTCACACTAGTGAGAATATACAACCTAGTTTAGGTTACTGGCGCTTAGACCAGTCTGCCTAGTAATAAGATCCAGCAATAACACATCTAGTTAGATAAGTACTGATAATGATGGACATACGTACTATTGTTATAGACAACGACAGGAAATAGCAAGGGCAAGTACATATACAATAATAACAGCAATAAAATTTTGGTCCATATTGCATTAGTACACTAGTGTACATCATGTTATATGGTTTCAGAAAAAAATAAAATTATAAAAATTATATATATATATAGTAAAAATCTGGCAAAAGCAAATTGTTAATCATAATATTTTTTGTGAATTTTTAAATATAAGCATAATTTAAAATAAATAATAACATTTTAGAATATCATCATTCCACCAACCATACACAAGACAAATTGAGTGGTACTTTAACCATTTTTTTAGGAGAATTTAAGAATCAAATAAACTTAGATTTAATGTAAGCATACATGTATTATTTTTGTTCCACATATATATAATAAAGTCCATAAAAATACTACTCATTTGCTCAACGGTAGATTTTTTGCCAAGTAACACTCACTAAACATGCTTGTAATTGTAATTCTGTATGAATAAAACATTAGAGATGTTTTGATAAATGAAAAGCTCAATGTTTCTCTTGGTTTTCTGGCCTTTGTTTTGTTGCTTTGTCATAACCACAGGATCTTATATTACACATTATTGTTGCTTGAGGTAATATATGCTGGTATCTGTGGCATATCTGACCTCTCTCGATGGGCACATACCCCTTCTGAAGATGGGTCTTGGCAAGCTGACACACTGGATGTGTCGGCTTGAAAACCATATTAATTACCAGCCAGACTCCTGAGTTCTGTTATTCAATACCTTCATCTCTCATCACGAAACAGTCGGCCATACACACACACACACACAGTGTACCCTGCAGCCAAAAGCCAAACATTTCCATTACTCCGTGACCTTTCCTAAAATACCATAATGGAAACCACAGGCTGTTTAGCATTTGCATACTACACCAACATAAGTTCAGCCAAAAGCTTTTAACCTAAACACCAAACCTATACCTAGCCACCATGGAAAACTCTACAGTAATTGACAAAACCAAATACAAACCGTGAAGGAGACGTGAATCCGTCCAATATGGGACTGACGTTCTCAAGCAAACAAGTTTCCACCGTGATACCGAGCTACTTTAACCAGGTCTCGGTGCTCCTGAGGCCAGGCAGTAAAACGGCGCCATATCCCAGGACAAATACGCTGCTTTATACTGGAACCACAAATCTGTTATTATTCCTGACGGTCTTCCAAGAGAAATTACAAAAAGTTTCATGTTAAAAGGTAATAATGAGCCAGGCCGATCCGGCCCTTTGAGGATGAAAAGAAAACAACACCGTTACAAATAAAGAGCCAAGAAATAAGCACAGTCACCTGCACATGTGAATCAATGAAATATAAACATCCAAATGAATAAGTAAGCTAACATAAATACATGTCTTTTTAATCAAACTGTTCCATTTTCACCATGACAAACATTGGTGCATTTTTATTCTGGATTCTGCACTTACCTAAGATGACAAGTGGTCTTTATTGAAGACCAAATGAAGTGGTCGATTATGAATGTTCTCAAAATGTTACCACAAATGCCAAATTCTATCATGTTACTTGGCACAAGCTGATTGATTCAACATTTAAATGGTTGGTTAGCATTCAGTACAGCATTTTGCTGTGCGAAAACCTCCACCTTCCCCAGCTCCACCTATATAGATCTGCTGCGGGTTATTATATATGCTATTTGTTCAGCAGCAGTGTGTCTTAAATACAGAAAAAAACATTTATATATCATTCATGGAACATTTGTCTAACATTTTTTAAATGTTACTACATGTTTCAGAATGTTCAGAGAACATTCAAAGTAACATTCCCTTCATGTATGCAAAATTATAAAATTGAATGTTTTTTAAACACATTTTAAAAAACTGGACATTTTGAATGTTTAAAGAATATTGCGAATTTTTTATATTTTATTTTCATTTCAATCAACTGCATGATTGTTACTGTATATCGTCAAAAAATGTAAACTATTTCATCACTCATTTTATCAGATAGATACACTGGTCATTAAGACAGCGGAGTGAGGAAGATGCCTGCATGTTCTGAGGTTAGAGGAATGGTGGTTGATCAGAAGGAAGGGGCTGGATATGGATTCTCGTGAAGTTCAAGTAGAGGCGAGTGGTTCAGATAGCTGAGTTGATTTTGGCCTGGTTAAACTGGCGGCAAGAGCAAAAAAAGCTCTGGGTGTTTACCCGAACCGGGGCATGTTTGGATTGGATATCCTCATTGCCCTTCACTGTGATCCTCCAGACAACTGAAGTTTCCCCTAGTCAGTTTCCTCGTCCTCTGTCATCCAGCTGGAACGATCTGCCAAGATTTTGTTTTTCTGCAATGAATCGTGGATGTCCAAACAAGCTGGCGTGTTATATGCAATCTAAAAACCGCCACACGCACGGACACAAGTGCAGGACAGGCTGTGGCCCAGTTTCTCAGAGCGCCTGAATGTGTTAGACACGCGTGTGTGGCATTAATGAGATGCTTGCTCTCCGTGTGGTCTGTAAGACTATACGAGCCTGTATCGCTCATGTGTGCCTGTCTCGGTTTCACATGGATCTACTGATACTACACCCAGCGTTCCTTTAGGAAGCTAATGACCGATCAGCGCTGTCATTCAGCTTTTGTTCTGTGAGTACGTACACTTGCGTGAATAACTAGGACTCCTTCATCGTAGCTGCCATTTATTTATTACTACAGCTGTTCATGAGTTCCTCCATAGTGCTGTGGTCAAATCAGGGTTATTATTGTTAACTAAAACTAAAGCATAAAGAAAATAATTTTGTTACTTGAAACAAAATAAATATTAACCGAACAAAAATATAAATAAATAAATAATTAAATAAATAAATACATTTTAGTTCAGCCAGCTGCCAAGGCAACATTCCTTATTTTTGTTCAGTTTAACTTGAAGTACTAAAATGGCTAAAACTAAATAAACTAAAACAAATAAATAATGCTTTATTAGTCATACTAAAATAACACTGGGTTAAATTAGTACAGGAGATACCTGACAACAACAATAATAAATATAATAATAATATATCCTAATTGCTAGGATAATCAGGGTCGTTTCTAAACCCAAAGTAATAGCACAACACTCCTCAACAATCCACAACAAATTTAAAATATCATTTATTGGAAACAAACAAAAAAAAGCATCAAATTAAATAAATTAAGCCAATAATTATTCAATCTAAATAAATAAAAAAGAAGAAAAAACAATAAAATTAAAATCAAATGTTCAAATTTAAAAATATATATTAATTTTGCAATTTGTTAGAAATTACATTTAGTTATTAAATGAGTCATTAAATTATTATTGTTTTACACTTTAATTTAAGATTATCATTATATGGCAAAGGTAAACACAGAAAGAAACAAACAAATAATTAATTAAATGTTTACCAATAAAATAAAATAAAATGTATTTATTAAATTATTATACATTAATTTCGTATAGATATGTTAAAAAATAAAACGATAAAACTAAAATGAATCACTTAAATGCTACAAGTGAATTTTGCCATCACAGTAATATACAAACTGAAAAATATATATATTTTTGTTTTGTTTTGTTTTACAATTTTAAGATTTGCTAAAATTACCATTAACCATGTCATTAAATCAGTGTTTTAATGATTCAAGATTAATATTAAATTATGGCAAATTTAATAAATTAAGTATATTTAATTGTGCGCGCACAGCACCTAAAATTTTATTTTTGATTACTTTTGCCATCATCTAATGTTAATCTTAGATTACTATTTAAATACATAAATTATGATTAACCAGTACCAATTCATGTGTATATAGAAAATGTCCAATATTGGCCGATATATTATAGATATTATACCGATATATTAGGCAAACAATAGTCAATCTGTGCTGGCAACCACATATAGCTCTCGCTGTAAAAGAGAAGAGAAAGCAGTGTATTTCACAGCCTGTGACTAGCTATAACATTACAAATATTAATAAAGATCAAATTAAGATGTACCAGGAAGTGCTAAAGCTACTGAAATCTGCTCCACGGACACCCTGATCACTCCCATGCGGCGCATATGCAAACACATTGACATAAGTTCCTCCATTACCCTAAAGGCCTTGTGTGCGAGGATGGTGTCGACAGAATCACACTGACTGCTGATTGGACGTCTTCATGTCGGCGTAGTTTTAATGTCTCTGTGTTTTCAGTGTGTCTGTTTCCACTGGGACGCGGGAGGTCGGAGTGTATGTGTCCGACCTCTTATTTTTAGTGAATGTAAACAGTATGAGTGACGCTCTAGTCAGTTATCTCAGAGTTTGAGCGAGGCTCTGAAGATGGATGGGTTAATTAGTCGGGTCAAGGTCTCTCCTCAACATTCCTAAAGTGACATCCATACGGCACGGGGTTAAAACTTCACCTCCCACAGTAAGGGCTGATATACTTTTAAAGTAACGCGTGCAGAGTGTCATCTCAAGGTTTGAGTCTCTACAGCACAATTCTGTTTGTCTCTAATTGTTTTCAAAAGAATAAAGGGATGTGACGCAGACGGGATTGGCTCCAGTGACTGTCTGAAATCAAACACAAAAACTCATGTCCTGTCTACAAAGATGATTTGTTATTTTAAAGGAATTCATAACATGATCTGGAGCAATAAAAAAAAGTTAATCAATTCATATGATTTCGTATGAATCCATTTATAGTGGCAATTAAATAGGCATTAAATATTTCTTTAGTTATTTCTAAAGTGCACTTGAATTCGTTTTAGATCATTAGACTTGAAAACTAAAATCTAAAATTAAAAATGTTTTCATTGACTGAACTGTAAGTTCTATAAAAGCAGAACTGAGGAAAAAGTGAAACTAAACTATACATTTTCATCACTCCAACGCTGATTTAAATAAAAATGGCGACAAATGAATTTTAGTTTTACCAGTTAGAGAATTAACTTTGGCAGCCCTAAAATAATAAAGCTACATAAAAATAAAAATAATAATAATAAAATAAATACATTTAAATAAATATAAGCTAAAAGTAAACAAACTAAGTTAAGCTGAAAATATTAATTTATATATGTATATATATATTTTTTTGTTTGTTTGTTTGTTTTTGTTTTGTTTTGTTTTGTTTTTTGAAACTATATTAACCCTGCTATGGAGTCACTTACTGACTTACCTTATAATACAAATGGAATATAAATTGAAAAAAATTACTGACTGAGCTGTAAGGCACAGCGTGTGTGTTTGTGTGTGCGTGTGTGTGTGTGTGTGTGTCAGTACATTAGCGGTAAGTGTGTGTAGGTGTTGTGTGCTAGTGAATGATGTGATAGCACATCTTCTAGAGTGTCAGTAGCCAATTATCTCGAGCTATCAGCATGTGTATGTGTGTGCTTAAAAGCAAAGTCCTGTATCCCATCTGCACCTCTTATATAAAGTGGTTGATGGCGTCTTTCAATGACCAGACATGACACGCGATGGACAAACAACTCTACTGTGTTTGTGTGTGTGTGTGTGAAAGAGTGAGAGGGGTTGATTAATGGACAGACTCAGGCTCAGATGTCACTCAGGATGCAGGTGTGAGTCTGATAAGTTGACCGCATCCACTGCAAAGCCCTCTCATTATCCTCTTGAAAGAGTGAGATGGAAGAGGTGGAGGCATTTCAAATCAATAGGAAAATCTTCATGCCACTTTCTTAGCAAGACAGTAATTCGGTTTGGAAAGGAATAATTCAGCCAAAAATTGTGCCATCATTTGTTTACCTTTATGTTGTTCCAAACCTGTATGGCTTTCTGTCCTCCACTGTACAAAAAAGAATGTTTAAAAAATTATACTAGTTGCTCTTTTGCATAATAGTAATGAACTACTCAAGCTTTAAAACAATGCAAGGCAGTATAAATGTATCATACAATCGGCTATACGGGATTTTCAGTAAATAACAACTGCGAGGTATATTCCACCCAAAAATAAAGATTCTGCTATCATTTACTCATCCTGATGTCGTTCCAAAACTGTATGACTTTCCTTATTCTGTGAAACATAAGAAGATATTTTGATAAAAAGACATTTTTCTTAAATGCATTTCTCCAAATATCATCATCTTGTGTGTTTCACAAAACAAAGCATGTCATGCTTTCAATGTGAATTCAATATGAACATACAAGCCATGTTTATGATACATTTATGCTAATTTCGGTGTTCATTTTGAAGCTTAAAAGCCCCGCTCCCCAATTACAGTTCATATTAATAAGAAAGCAACCAGCACAGTATTCAGGATTTTTAATTTTGTGTTATAAATTGTGAAAGTTATACATGAGGTTGAGTAAATAATGACAGATATTAGCATCCTAGAACAATAAAGTGATTTCAAGTTATAGACTAAGGGCAACAAACCTAATTACAAAATGAATAATAACTGCTCCAAATCATACAGAAGCCAGACCATACAATATTATTTTTTAGTGATTTTGTTTTTTTCCTCTAAAGTTATACTGTATTGCTGAAATAAGACAGAAAAATAGCACTAATGTAAGTTTCATAAATTAAATATACATAAAGTGTGACAAATAGCCTAAAAATGATTTTGCATTAGATTTCTATTCTATTCTATTCTATTCTATTATTTTCCTAATAGAAAAACAAAGAAATAAAAGTTTTGCTCAACATGAACAAAAAAAAAAATAGGGAAAACCACCACCTTGAAGCAACAACTCTACACTGTTCTTATACTGGAAAATATACATTTTTATATTCGTTAGTTTATAAATTTTAGTACAACAATTTATGGATTGCACATTCATATTCAAATATATCCAGACACAGAGCAACTCTTTCGCCAGACCTTATGAGTAGCACCACCTGAATAAACATGCGAAAACAACAGGTGTAAAGGCACCCTTTAAAAGGCCTGTTGGTTGCCAGCTGACGGATCGCTCTCACCCTTAAGAAAGTCAAATCACAAACCAGATCTCTTTAAAAAAAAAAAATCTATATAATCACCAACATTTCTTATAAAAGTACAAATAATCCAAGCTATGCCATCCAAATTCATTTTCTTTACACATGCCAATTGATCTCATTTAAGTCTCCTGAGCTCTGAACTTCTTCCAGACACAAATTTTATGTAACTCTAAGTTTAGCTGAACAATAGAGTAGAACTTCAAGTTTTTCTCCATTTCGGTCTCACTGTCCTTCACAACTCAGCTTTAACAATAGGAAAAAGGCAATATACTATTGAGCGTGTCACAATGGCTATTTCCTGCCAAGTACATCCTATCGTCTGCTCAGCCAATGAAACGAGATGTTAGATGTGACGTTTTAAAGATCAAGCTCCACTGAACCACACAATACACATTTCAGAGTGATATTCTCAGAGCACCGTGACATATGACACCAAGTGAACAGAAAAAAAGCGGTGACGATTGTGCCGACTAATCGTTTTTTTGCATCTTATCGTAACCGTGAAGGATAGACAAACTCTTTAATGCCGTTCATCTGTGAGGTATTTGGCACAGACAAGGACTGGAAAGTCTCTGCCATGCCCGTGACTGTATCCTTCATGCTTTAGTTTCTAGACTATGAAACGACACTTCAACCTCTGTCAGATTAAAGCAAAAGCAGAAGATGGGTTAGATAACCTTTAACTATAATGAAAACTTTGCTCACTTTCAGTATTTTGTTGCCCTTCTGAATGTCCATTTTCCTATGTATGCAGCATATGGCCTTTAAACATCCTTTGGATCTGCATTGCTTGACTGGAAGAGCTGCCTTTGGCTTCAATCCCTGAATACATAGTGCTCTGCACAGACTGTGTCAATGAGTACGTGTTTGTTTTAAACAACCTAATATCTTAGGTCAACTCCAAACACAAATGTACCATGCTCTAAGACCAAAATAAGTCTTTAATGGAGATGTTCCAGGAAAAATGCAGGTTAATGCAAAACTAAAATAACATAGGTCTGGACAAGCTTCTTTCCTGTTATGCTAATATATTTCTTTTGGTTAAAATAGCCACTCCTGATTATATTAAACACAACATGTTTTTTATACAGCATGGAGATCTTTAATCATGGCTGACACACTGGATGGGTTTCCAGACCTGATTAGCGCTCGTGGTTTTGACTCATCCTTCAGAATAGGTTATTTTGGTCATTTTGCACAATGTTAATTTAGCTTTTCTGGCATCTTAGGCCTCTGTGTGGCGTCTGGATCCCTCACGGCTCAGGTGCTGAAGAGCAGAGCAATGATGACCATCTGCAGCGACTTCAAACAACCTGCCATCTGCTTCAGATTACTGCAACCAAAGCAGCCCAACAATAAACCAGCCAGAGAGAGAGAGCGAGAGAAAGGTGGCATGCATACAGCTCTCATCAATCACATTGACTTCTTCTCACAGACTCCTAAAAACTGTCTTGCACCTGCGTAGTGGATACAGTTGCTATCAAAAACACCATTTTGCTTTCCTTGTTAAATTGTATTTTACTTGTTGGCGCTCTGCGTGGAATAAATGGCATTAGTTGAATGTGCTATTGTTTTAAGCATATGGAAACCGCTAAATGTAATATATCTATCAGTCTGCTTAGGCTCATATTTGTCCCAGTGAAGGTTCTCTCAACACTCACTCAACAAATGGTTGTTATGGTGCCATTTCAGGTGCATTAATGGAAATGAAAACATCTGTTCGCTCGCAGAAGTTAATTAGCGGTGATAAATCAGTGGTTAGAGAGCTCCTCTGAGATGAAATGTCTCATTCTACCAACTCCACGGTCATCAGAGTCAGTGCTTACTTACTATGACACTGGAGTGTAATGAGGCCACTAAGTTCATCAAAATTGCTCAGTTTGAGGAATAAAACAAGCCCCAAAACAGACAAATAACCTCTTCCTGGCTTTAGTGCACTATTTGTCAGAGATACACTATAGTAAATTGTAAAGCCCTTTTCCAAATGGCACACTAGATATGGACTTGTGGTATCACAACCTTTTTAAACTCCACAAAGTCATTTTGAGGCTCATTTGTCAATTGTATTATTCACAAAGCTACTCACTAGTGCCCCTATTGTGCATTTTTACCAAACTTCATATTTTGATTAAATGCATTTAAAAAAAAAAAAAATTAAAGCTTTTATTCAATAAGCAATAAACTGACAAAAAGTTACATTAAAGTCTTTTACGAAAAGAGTTAAAAACCTTTACAAAAACAGCAATTTAAAATCATTCTTGTTGTTTTGAACTAAAATGATCCTGGTCTCCACAAAAATGTTAAGTAACACAATTATTTTTAACATTTATAATAATTTAAAAAAAAATTATCTTTAGCAGTAAATCAGCATATTAGAATGATTTATAAAGGATCATGTGACACTGAAGACGGGGGTAATGATGCTGAAAATTCAGCTTTGCATCACAAGAATAAATTGCATTTTAAAATATATTCAAATAGAAAACTTATATATGCAGCCTTGATGAGCATAAAGAGACTGTAATTAAAAAAAAATGTAAAGAAAAAACAAACAAAAAAAAAAAAAATTTAATAATTCGCTATAAATATAAGCGGATAATCTAATAAAAAGCAAAGGTAACACTTTATTTTAGGGTCTCTTTACTAGTCGCTTATTAGCAGGCATATTACTAGAATATTAGACATTTATTAGAACTAATTAAGCACATATTAATCCCTTATTCTACACGACCTTATTCTACATCCTTAATCCTATACCCAATACCTAAACTTAACAACTACTTTACTAGCTATTAATAAGCAGCAAATTAGGAATTTATTGAGGGAAAAGTCGTAGTTAATAGAGAATATGTGTTCCCTATTCTAAAGTGTTACCAAAACAAATGATCTGAAATATTGAATTAAATCTGTAAAACACACCAAAGCTGTATGAATCTGACTAAGGCTGAAGTACAATGAATGCAGCTCTGTATGTGTTTTTCCTGCCAGTAACATTCACCTGATTTAACAATGCATGCTGAGTGTTTCTTTTGGCATTGTTTGCTCTCTGTTTACTCAGCTGGGGTTATTCTCTTATGCAACATTCATGCAAATTCCAACACGCAGTGGATTTAAAGTAATTAGCATTTTTTACAAGGGCTGTTTGGAGGCTTTCCTCAATTAAACAGAACAGGTCTTTATAAAAAAGATTCAATTAAATGTACCCACTTCTTCTCATTATTTATTTACAGCATTGTGCATACAGACACGCATACAAACATGACATTAAAGAGCTATATTTAAGTCTCATGTCCATATGCCTTTCTATAGCTTTGCTCAAAGATACTCAAACCTAACACTGCATTAGCTGAGAAGTTGTGATTAAAATGCAGCTAACAGCACTGACATGTGTGGGGGGGGGGTTATATAGATTGGGCTGCTTTCCTGAACTCAACAGTGCAGGTTTATGAGAAGTCTTGAAACAATTGCAGAGATGAAACGCCTGGACAAAAAGTCTTGACCCTTATCAGCTGACTAACAATACATCCAGCGATCAGCCTGCCTTGTGCTGTCTGATTTTATTACACTGACAAAATATGAATGCAACTATTCATGCCTGCCGCCTGTGCAAATCTGCTGGATTAAATCAGCAAACATAATCAGAGTTAATCAGAGCCTCAGAGTAAAAAATAAATCATGAGATAAAGCTTAAAATAAGAATATTACTTTGTGAGATATAATAACAAACTGTGAGAAATACAGTCACAATTGTTGAACATGAAGTCATTGTGAGAAATAATGTATAATTACTAATTTATTTACTTACTTAACTCTGGGATGGAAACAAGCTTCCATAAAAATAACTCAAAAACGTAAACTTTATATACAGTGTGTGTGTGTGTGTGCGCGCGCACACACATGCATATATAAAGTCTTTACAAAATAAAAGTCTTTACAATAGATAAAAGTAAAATAAAAATGACTATCACAGTCTCTTAATAGTCATACCAGGAATAAGTGGAAAACACTGATTGGATCACTTCTGAATATGCTTTTTAGGCAGGATTTTATTGTCAGCTATACCCACCATCGTCCAAGAATATAAAGAGATGGTGAAAGGAAGACAGCATGAAGAAAAGAAGTAAGGGATATTGTAAAAGACAATCTGACACCAGTTCTGCGGTGTTCTTCAGAAACTTGCTACCAGTCAATGTGCTTTTAATTCCTGTGCAGGGTGAATCTGATCTCTGTCCTGACTCTGGCCTTGGCCTATAGTGAGTGAGTGAGAGTGGAGTGTGTATCAGTGATCAATAGAGCACAAGAACACACTTACTCGCTGCTGTTTACTGAATCACACTCGAAAACCTGTCACACAAAATCTTTACGGCTAGTTTATCCAACGCTATCTCACGACCAATTCATACATATTTTACGAGTTGGCTAATTCGTACGAATTCAGACAACCTCACTCGTACGATTTTGTACGATTTGTCTAAACCCCAGTGACGGGTAGGTTTAGGGGTGGGGTTAAGTGTAGGTCATTCGTACATATTCATATAAATTGGAAACTCGTAAAATACGTACGGTTTAGCAAAAATCAAATGAATTTGCATGAGTGAGGTCGTACGAATTCTAACAAATTAGCCACCTCGTAAAATATGTACGAATTGCCGTGAGATCGAGCTGGTTTATCACTGTCTTATGATGACATATGATTTGTAATTACTGAGTTTTTGTGTAGTGTTTCAGTACATATTTAGATTTAGATTATTATATTTATATATCTAGAAATGAGTTGACAATTGATGTGACTTTAAATGTGGATATTATTGACACACACAAACACACACACATTAGCTTGCATAAGACAAGTCAGTGTGTGTGTGTGTGTGTGTATGTGTGTGTGTCAATAATTTCCACATTTAAAGTCACATCAATTGTCAAACCTACTGTCTTTTTGGATTGCTCGCTTTCTTTGTCTCCAGGTTTTTCAGGTTTGTTCTACAGTTTTGGACAAGTGAAACTAGAAGAGTTAGACTGATATTCCTGCCTCAACAGACACTGAACAACCAGTGGACCTAAATAAATAAATAAGACTGACAGCATTTAACTAAATTTTCTGCTCTATTATTTGCCTCAGACAAAAAGAGAGCTTTTCTTTAGCAAGGCCAATGAAATACACATGATATTGTGATTGTATTAAATAATCAGCATAGGAAACTGAATGGTTACGATAGCAAGACGTTTGAATGAAATTATCTCTGACATGCACTGAGAGGTTCGTTGTGCTTTCCAGAGTGCGGCTCTGAAAAGTCGCCAAAATCCTGTCAAAGTGCACTTGTCTTATGCAAGCTAACATTCCTAGAGTTTAATCTGGGACAGAATTGATATACTCAGCACTGCTTTAAAGCTCGTTAGTAGTTGATATAAGGTTTTTTGTGCCTAACATGATTGCTGAGCTGCAACAAACGCTAATCTTGTGCAATTCTGTCTGCAGATGAATCAACTAGACAGGCAGTAAAGTAGTCATTTTTAAATGTATCTATTTTTTAGCTTTAATGATTTTCAGCCGTTTTAGCACACTAACAGTAACTGTAAAGTCCCAGCCGTGAGCCAAAACACTTTCTGACAACTTGAACCTCTAAATTCATCCCTTTAAAGGAAGAGTTCAACCAAAAAATGAAAAATCGCTTAAAATTGACTCACCCTTGATCTATCCAAGATGTGGATGACTTTGTTTCTTCATCAAAACAGATTTGGAGAAATTTAGGATTACATTACTTGCTCACCAATGGATCCTATGCAGTGGGTGCCGTCAGAATGAGAGTCCAAACAGCTGATAAAAACATCACAATAATCCAGTTAATGTCTTGTGAAGTGAAAAGCTGTGTGTTTGTTAGAAACAAATCCATCTGAAACATTTGAACTTCAAACCAAATTACGAGTCCAAAAATAATCCATAATAACTTTTTCTCCAGTGAAAAAAATCTTGTTTAAATACATATTTGTTTAGAATTGTGTTTTCACTTGTAAACAGTGCTTGATCTGTGCATATTTCTCTCCTAATTCAGACGAGGGGTATTATGGACAGAGAGCACGTGTTACAGCCAAAAGCAAGAATTTGAAGTTAAAAGTGTCAGTATTGGATTTGTTTCTTACAAGCACACAGCTTTTCACTTCACAAGACATTAATTGATACATTGAAGTGGTGTGGATTATTGTGATGTTTTTATCAGCTGTTTGGACTCTCATTCTGACGGCACCCATTCACTGCAAGCAAAGGATCCATTGGTGAGCAAGTGATGTAAAGCCAAATTTCTCTAAATCTGTTCTGATGAAGAAACAAACTCATCTACATCTTGGATGGCCTGAGAGTAAGGAGATTTTTAGCAAATTTTCATTTTGAGGGAACTATTTGTATAATGTAATGTTAAAATTTTTATAAAAAAAATCAACAATAAATTTCAAGACAATTATTGTTTGACACAGACTGTTTGATGTTTGATGCTTTTTAGGTTACATCAGGTTAGTGCTATTGCAAATGACATTGTTTCTCTGTGTTGAGTGATCCATGAAAAGCTTGTGCTGCCCTCTCACAATCTTTCACCCACAAACCCTGGGAGCACAGGGTCAAAGGTCAGGCCGATGGTTTTTGAGTGGAGTTGATTGTCAAGTTATTCAAAATATCTGTTAGGTGAGTAAATTATTTAAACAAGTGGGAAACCCCCCCAAAAAACTAATCGATCACAAAGATACTGTTCACCATTCAAGACTGCATCTTTCACAAACTTCAAACATTATAGATAATTATTACCAAACGTACTTTGTAACTGAGGATTCTTTCATCTTCCAAAACATCTGTATAGCGATGCTCAGCAACGGCAGGTTTCTGCTAAAAGGCACCCTCTGTCATCTTTGATGTCAGCGACACGAGCGGCCTTCCCAGAACTCCTAGTGACCCTAAATCAACAAACATTTACCCATAACGCATGATCAAGACTGGGCAGAACTGAATGCAGATGAGTCCATGCAGGAGCTGTAACTCAATCCCCAACCATCTGACCCTTGAACTAAAAATAGTCCATCAGCTAAATCAATTCAGCTAATTATGAGTCCAATACAGGCAGATTATTTGCTCTTTATTGATGATTTAGCTTTTTTAAACACGTGAATGTCATACCTAATTTATCTATTCACAAAATGAATGCTATTCTATTCACAATGTCTGAGCCACCTTGCCACCTTATAAGGTAACAGTAAAGGGATCTTTCCAAAATCATATGTGATAATATTTTAATACATTTGTTTATTATTATTTTGTAATCATTTGGGTCTTTTGTGTGACATTTTATGCTCTTTTTATTTTAAGGTTTATTGCATTATTTTAGTGTAATTTGTGTTACCCTAATGGCACCTTTTTAACATTGTGGGTGGAATAAAGGAATTCCCATATTGTTCGGATCTTAAACCAGCTGCAGCCTGTAATGTCAGAGATGGTGGTACGTGGAAATTTAAGATCCTTCCTAAACACAGACATACAAATGTATCCTGTGAATGAAGCCATCACTCCACAGGTAGGTGTGTGTGTGTGTGTGTGTGTGTGTGTGTGTGTGTGTGTGTGTGTGTTCAACGTGTCGTGGCAGCACTCAGGTGAAGAGATACCGGGCATAAATCAGGTGTGAGCTGCACAGGTAGTCATTACCCCCTCAGAGGTAACAACTGTTTCTCTCTCTATTATACATTCCTCCTTCCCTTCTTCCCTCAGGACACTATCAATATTCCTCTCTTGTCACTGGCTTAAAGGAAGCTGCTCTCTCTCTCTTTCTGTCTGTCAGCGCTGCTGTACACATCTGGAGCTGCGTAATTGCCCTCTAATATTCTGCCAAACACAACTTGTCCCTCCTTGATATCTCAATCCTCTACTTTTTTCCATGACATTTGTGTTGAGAAGTCAATCCTGTCAGCTCCTGCATTCAAACGCACCCAAACATACCTGTGTGTGTTTTTGTAGTTTATATGCAGATAAATGATTCAAATCAGTCTTATGTCAATTATATATATATATATAAAAAAAAGTTTTTTCAATAGTCCTTGTTTATAATATTTACATGTTGTTGTTTCAAAGTCTTTTTTTTTTTCTTTTTTTTTTTTTTGAATACTTTTGTTCAGCAAGGACACATTAAATTGATCAAACGTGACATTAAAACATTCAGAATGATAATCAAATAAATGCTGTTCTATTCATCAAATAATTCTGGGGGGAAAATGTCTGAATTTCCAGAAAAAAAATATTACAAAAACTGAATTAAAAAAAGCTTTGATTATAATTTTAAAAAATGTTTATTGAGCAAGTCAACATATTGAATGATTTCTGAAGGATCATGTGACACTGAAGACTGGAGGAATGATGCTGAAAATTCAGCTTTACCATCACAGGAATAAAATACATTTTTAAATATATTAAAATAGAAAACAATATTTTAAAACTGTATTCATATTTCAAAATATTACTTGCAAAAACGTTAAAAAATCTTGCAGACAAACGGTAGTATTTATATACACATATTTTCTCAGAATGCATTTCCCAGAATAAATTCTACTTCCTGTCATCTCAATGCAACTTCCTGTAGAGTAGCCCAATTCAATTTAATGTATTTGTTTTTCATGTCCATCTCACCACTTTATCTGCTTACATTGATATCTATTACTAAAATGAGAATAATTGTGTGCATCAGTTGATACTAGACTTGATACTAGGAAAAAGAAAACTTAAATTGAATAGCAAGAATCACAACTGGCCTCCAGTTTTCCACTAGTTTCTTGCAATAGGTGCTCCAATTTGTTCTGGGTATTAAATAAACCATGAAGCTTCAAAAACTCTCAAACGCACGGTCTAAAATATTCATCAGCTTTGTTAACAAAGAGAGAATGAGAGAGCAAGCGCTCTTATAAACTCAACAACAGAGCCGAGAATAATAGATAAGAAACCAACACAATATTTCCCTGCTCATTTCTCCCTTTTCAACGATAAATTAATTCAAGCAGAATACAGCAGAACATCCATTCCACATGAAGATCATATAATTATCTATATCCGTCTTTTCTCCACTCCACAGGCTTTTGGAAAACCGCAGGCTTGCCGTAAGGAATTCGTGAACCCCCGTGGGAGAGAATCACACAAAAACACTCAACGCAACTACTGATGATACAGCCACAAATTCCTCAAATACTCAGATCTCAGCTGGAGCAGAAGCAACTTTATATGGTTACGATAATGCTACTTGAAATGGTATGTGCTTTCGCTCCAGGTCTCATAAATCATCTTTTTGTCTTTGTCCTGTAGAGGACACGGTCATCGTGTGTCCTGTGTCCACTGGGAGAGTGTAAGATACATTAGTTAGTTTGAGTCAGGACACTCATATCTGCAAACGTGCACTTTCTGAGATCAAGAGTGGACTGACCTACAGCAGATTCTGTTGCACATCTAGTCAGTTCATTCTACCACTATACAATGCTTTAGGTCTGCATCAAACATACGATGTACTTGTCAGTTGCACAAAATTATTGTCTTCAAAACTGTTCAGCATCATGTGCATATACTCTATATATGGTATTATACTCGACTTTACCTGAAGAACTGCACTTTCAATTCACTAAGCATATTACATACATATTATTGGTTTTGTTAAAGCACCAGCTTTTCACAGAAAATGTGATGCTGTAATGATGAAATGAGCCGTGAGCAATACTAAACAAAGGAGATGATTATAAAACATTTCAGATCAGTCCAACCCAACACATGGTAGCTGGGCAAAAACATCTTTACTTTCATAAGTTGGCAGCCAGCATTGGTAAAATATGCAAAATCACAGCCAAGTAGCAAAACTGTGGCCCAATTTAGTCTCGACATCTTCCAAAAGACTAGAAGGAACATGAATGACTGAGGCAACCACACTAATTTCTACCAACAAAACACAGAGCTTGCCCATCAGGTCAGACTCTTGTGTGGCCTTTTTTCGTGACTTCAAAATCATAAGATCATCATGTAAGATCAAATTTAGAAGTTGAATGCAAGTCGTAATTATGAATGGGATTTTCTTTCATTTCCGAGTTGGGGGCGTCATTGAGAAAACACATAGGATTATTAATTATTAATAATTCATGTTTTTTTTTCTTTTCCAATGAATCTAAGTTGCATATACAAAATACCATAGCATTGTACAATTGCAATAGAATGAATAATGATTCGAATTACAGAATCTTTATAAATTGAATAAAATAACAAAAAAGCAAAAACATACCCTATGCACATTGTTTAGTCATCATTTTGTAGACGTAGAGTTAAAAATGAATAAAAATATTTATATATATTTTGAATTAAGTTTTAAAAAATGAATTTTATGTAGAAAAGGTACATCGTCATCTTGATCCAACTAAAAGTTATTTGAACACACCTGATGACGTAATTGCTCAATATTTTTATGGGATGAATTTACCATCATGCTCTGTGGCTGCATGTAAATGTGAAACACCTGAAAATAAAATAATTAATTAAATTAAATTAAATTAAAAAGGGAAATTGAAAAAAAAGAAAAAAAAAATCAGTTAAAACAAAAGAAATAAATATTAAAATTTTTATTCCAACCAAAATTTACGTTAAATGTAGTTTTCCTAAACTTATAAGTAGCAGTATTTAAATATATGATTTTTGGCAAAGACTCAATCATAGACAACACCCAGCAGAGCCTAATCTATCCGATTTGAACCTCTCATACTCTTTCTGTCTGTTTCTCTCTCGTTCCATCAACCCGCTCCACCTTTGACCTGCCTCAGCTCGAAGCAGAACATCTCTGTTAATAGATGCTCTTGTATGGTTAAAGAGCTCCAGCGATTACCACTACAGGAGGGCATTCTGGAAAGAAAAGATCACTTTCTGCTTGTCTTGGCCGTGGCGGGAGGTACAGGAAGAGAAAGCGGTATTACTCAAGACTTTAGCACTGATAAATGAGTTCTCCCATCAGCCCAGAAACAGTCATTTCCATTTCATTGCACTCTGCATGTGGTTGTCACTGCCGTCCGTGGCCGTGCCCCGAATCAGACAGAAAGCCCTTATTGTCGAACCCAGAGCAAAGACGGATCCCGTGTTGGTGTTCTGGCATGATGTGGTTCATTCAGGACTTGTTTACTTGTGTAAAAAGATTATTAATTAGGTTTATAAAGGATTAAACTGTCGTTTATTTTCTCCCTTTAAGATGTAATGAATTTGTGCGTGTGGATTTTTGTGTGCGATTGTGACCTACTGACCTTGACTTCCTCAGCAGGGCACCGCATGCACTATTGACCAAACAATAGAGGAGATGAGAAATCCTGATTGGAGAGGAGCCCTGACCTTGAAAACACACATGCACACATGCTTCAGGCGCTGAGGTTATCTGAGGTCACGCTCTGTTGTAAAGTATGTGTGAGGAGTTCACTCCCTCTCTAACCTGATCTGAAGCAGCCTGACACCGTCCAGCGATGAATCTCTCAGATCAATCATAACAGCAGCGCTGCGTAACTCTCGTTCAGATGTGAAGTCATGGGATATGAGATATAACTATGCCTGGAGTGTGTGTCTGCGCGTACATGTGATTATGAGGCTGTGGCAGAGATATGGGGTCAGGTTGTTTAATCTATATTACATCACATGTATTGAACTCTTGTGTTTAACCCTTAAATGGTTTTTGTATCCTGAGGAAGACAGATATTGGAGAGCCTGGGGGAGGAACAGTGAGTGAGAGAAAAATAATATACTTGGAATAAATACTCTGGTATAAACACTCCATTTTTACCTAAACATAAAATAACAAGATATACTATGAAATTAAATACGAAAAGCAATAATTTGAAGATTATTTACATCCTATTTGTAGTGGTAATAGCAAATAATTTTCTATGGTATTTTATGGATAAAAAAGGCCAAAATACATATGTGAAGACAATGAATTGAATATATTATATCTTGCAGCCTGTGCCATAGCAAATTATTATTATTATTTTATTATTATTATTTATTGTTTTTTTGATAGCCTTAAATTTGTCAAGGATTACTTGAAGGGATTGATCACCAAAAAATATATAATTCTACTCACCACAAACGCTTTTCATATGCTATCATATACCTTCAGAATACTTAAAATATAGTGCATGAGTCATATGGACCAAATTTTAGGCACTCTTGGAGTTTGACAAGACCATGGTTGACATAAACAGCTAAATCTCCTTTTGTGCTCACCTGAAGAAAAAAAAAAACTTGGTTTGAGTGAATTGGAGAAAGGAAAAGAATTTTAATTTTTGTGTGAATCACTTCTTTAAATAATAAAGTCATTGTCTTTTCTTGTTTGCACAGTTAAGTAGAACTTAAAAAACAGTTTATTTCAACACCATGGTCATTTTAAATATTGTCATATGCCATAAACAAATTACCTACAGTAAGACACATCGCAAAAATAAAAAAATAATGTAATTTACACAGTGAAACATAAATGCTTGATTAAAAATGTAACTTCAAAAGAGAATTCTACGTAAATAATCCTAAAGCATGCACAATCTCATGTACAAATAATATAAATATTTACATACATTCAACATGAATGCAGTTGTATTCTTGGTTAAAATGAAAGCGCAAAAATTACATTTTGAATTTTGTTTTGAACATTGTTTATAGATTTACAGGAATATAATTTTAGTATACCATACCTTGCCCAAAGGGACTTTAACAAAACAGATTCTGACGTATTTTCAAGATCAGTCAAGATGACTGGTGTTCAAGTGGGTATTTTTGCCAAAAGCTCATTTTTAAATGGTAAAGAATCTGTGCGTCACTTTTTTTAAGGGACTGGGCCAAACAAAAACAAGATTAATGTTTAATTTCACTGATATTTCTGAAAGATTTTTTGCTTGACTGGTCAAGAGATGATTAAGTTCTGTCTTTGTATTTAGTTTAGAGTTCATTTAATCCACACCCAGAGGCTCCATGGGCATTGTGACCCATCTAACCTCACACTCGATTCCAGGCTTCATTGGTTCCTCTAGTGGTGGCGTCGGTTCCTGCTCTTGCGGAGCTCTTGAACGTGCTTCCATTTCCCCTTCTGTTTTTGCTTCTTCTCTTTGTGCCAGAGCGTTTCGCAGTACTCATCCAGAGAGCGCACGGGGCCGTTCAACATGCGCAAGTAGTCCTTATAGCGCTGGCGAGGTTCGGTCACGGACGGATTTTCTGATGATTCCCGTGTAGCAGGTTGGTGTGCTTGGATCTGACCGCGGTCCAGGACGTGAAGAGAGAGGTGGAGGAGGGTACGGGTGAAGCTGTGCTCCTGGGAGGTGCAGAAGTATGAACCTGCGTCGCTACGCTGGAGCCAACGAATCAGCAAACCTCGCTCGGTTATCAGCACACGCTCGTCCGGTTTGATCTGCAACAAATGCACAGAATTACTGATTCTTTCATAAAAATCAACCATATCAACAAATACTTTCTTGGACACACACAGCAGCTTAATCACAGACAAAATGAATTTATGTGTCACTTGCTGGGTTTATTCTCATAAATCATTCTGCCCAGGAGCCCACAGCAAGACTCCTTCAAGGTCAGAGATCAGTCTTTAACCTCTGCGCTCCATTTCCTGCTGACCTCACATTACACCATCTGACTGATCATTAGAATCTTATTAGACAAATGAGACAAGCTGCCCACATGTTAATGCTAATAAGGGAGAAGGACAGAAGAAAAAAGGGGCAGAGTAGTGTTATGCCCTTGGTCTTGTGATTTCAGGGTCTACTTTCAACTTAAAAGTGTTTGCATGATCTATTGCACTGATCTATATCCAAGGTGTCCATCTTTCTGGTGACCTCTGACATAGGAAGTGCTCTGTGTTCAGTGCATACAAACCTGTTTGTGAAATCTGAGAAAGAGCACAGAAAAAGTAGCTCAGGCTGTGGGTAGCGTCAAGCTGAAAGTTCGTTGTCATAACAAACAATAAAAATTGACAATTTTGTCTCGTTCCCTATTCTCAGGGAACCATGTTTACATATGTAACCTGAGACGCTTTCCATCTCTTCACCTCCCTTCCCTTCCTTAATTTTTTTTCCTGTTATCTCTGTGTTTTTGAGCCTGCTGATTTCTCCTGCTAGTCACGCTGTTGTCGTGGACTAAATCAATACAGCTGTGCAGTACAAAGAGGAGGGAAAGAAAGCTTCAAAGACACTGAATCCATGTAAAACGCACACAAACCGCTTACCACTGCATTGATTTATGCTAATCTCTCTGCCATCTAAAGGACGCTTCAAGGAAATGCAATAGTCATGATTGCACTAAACAACTCTTTATATTTGCATTTTAAATTTGGAGTGTGACTTTTAAGTGATACCTTGCAGAAACGTGTCAGGAATGAGAGGAAATAGGGCGGTTTCACACTGTCTGCAGCACCTGTGACAGCTGGAACTAAAACATAAAGGCTAAGGGCACATGAGTGTCAAGATGAAACGCGTGTGTATGTCATGGAGATGTTCTGGTGCGTGGGTGTGTTTTAAGTGAATGTGTGTGTCTGTGTTTCGTATCTTGGCAGTATATCACGGCGTGTAACTCCCGCTGAAGGTTTTACTGGGGGGCAGGAGGAAACTGGCCTCTGATCACAGACGCAGGTTTAAGCGCAGCATCGGTCTCAGTGCCGGGTCAAAGGCATTAAAACCACGATACGAGGCCTCTGTCTGTCTGCGGCCCCTCCGCACACTGCTGGGTCTGCCTGTGGGTTTTGAGAAAAAGAGAGAAGGTCTGGAACCTTCAGCACAGGATCTGTCTCACATCTCAAATACGAGCTGGCCTGCCGGTGACCCACAGTCCTATGGGAAATTATATTTAGTTGTAAAAAGGGGGTAGTGAAAAGCGTGGAAAAAATGGGTAGAGGGATGGAGGAAAAAAGAGGGAGAGAAGGCATGAAGGAGCGAGAAAAGTCCTGTTTAGAATTGTGAGTCAATAACAGGTTCTTATTCAGATTTTTAAAATAATACCGGTAAGATTTTATTGACGTTTGGTTCTGTTAATTGTTCCAGAATGTCAGCATGTCATAAGAAAATATGCTGTGTACTTAATGTGTTTAAACTTTAGACTAAAACTTTGCTGTTGTCATGTCATGATTTGGATTTTATTTGAAATATCACATTTTCAAAATGTAATCATTCAAATGACTTAGAGAATTAGCATACAGTAAATCTGTTAAATGTGAAAATCAAATTGAATAAGTTGAACATGGTTCAAATATGGCTATATCAAGCAAGATTAATTTTGTTAAAAAATATGAGATTGGTTTGCATAATAATTTTGATTTGTTGATGATAAATATATAAACCTAGTTAAAGCATATTTAATATGCATTCAGGTTATTAGCACTATGACTTCAAGTCATACAGACTGTGTCAAAGCAGCTTTACAGTATTAAACAGGAAAATAGTGTGTGACAATGCAAAAGGACAACAGTAAACAATTTTCAATTAAACTTACTCTTTCTTGTTTGATTTATGCAATTAAAACCCATAAATCTTAAACATAGGCCTAATTATTTTTAAGTGTGTATCACCTTTGCATGCCTTTAGATGTAAAAAAAAAATCAATCAAAGTAAGTTTAGGCAATTTTTTTAAGAATTATGTAACAAGTTAATTGTTTTTATAGAATAAAATTGAATTGGAACCAGAATAAATGATTTATTTACAATTCCCATCCCATAGTTCTCTTGTTGTGTTCTCAGCTATGTGGGATATGAAGGGTCCATTCTGTTATTGCAACCAGATATCTGTTCACTCTGATTCGATAAACATTCACACAAACACCCAAGTGCTGTTTTCTCTTCTATCATTCATTGTTGTCTTTTACGAGGTGAAGTATGGGCTGATATTTTAAGATTGCGCCACACGTGTGAGATTGTGCGTGTGTTGCAGGTGTTTTGCGCAGCTGTGTGGTAGGGAGTCATTTTGTGCTGTGGGAAATACAGGAGAAAGAAAGGAGAAGAAGAAAAGCAGGAAGGGAAACTAAGACAAAACTACTGCATCATAGCAGGACTAATGTTTACTTGAGACGTGGGACTGCAGGATATTTCTAAAAACAGGAAACGGCAAGTTTTTTCTTGAATTGCATCTACCCTGTGACATTTGTGCTGAGATTTGACCTTCTGCTGTTATGCCTCCCCATACGTGTCTTCAATTCTCTCTCACACACACACTCACATAGTCCTGTTGGGATTAATTGTTGAGGAGATGGATCAATAAAAGGATATGCTGATCTACCACTACAGAGTCAGGTCTTGGCCCCCGTCTATTCATCACAGCTAATAAAAGACAAGAGACACCCACGACACAAGGTTAAAATGACCTCTGTATCCGCACTATGAACTTTCCACTTCACACATAGCTCCATTACTACTCATTGAAAGGACTGCTGTTCACAAATGCTGCATAAATCTGTGTTTTAGAAGATAGCACAAATAAACTTCCTTCAGGCAGTATAAAGGGACAGAGATATCTGAAAGACGAATGTATTTGTATGTGTTTCTAAAGTATGCATGTCACCCAGGTGCGTGACTCCCAATCGACAGCAGTGAAGATGAGATGAGATTAAATGCGTAGGAGTAAAACATTGAATAAGAGAGATGAATCCACCAGTGAAGGTCACTTCTTGACTGCTGTGCTCTGTATCTCTGTTTGTGTTCCCTCAGTTTCTGAGCCTCAGGCCATTTTCACGATTACCAGCAGAACTGTTCCAATTCTCTGTTTTTTTGTTATAACACATTGTTTAGTAAGACGATCTTCAGAATTATGCAACATCTATTTTTCCTAGGCATCAGGGGGTTCAGAGTAACTGTAAATCAGCTTCTAGAGTGTGTCCAATCATAAAAAGCCTGTGATGTTGAAAAGATATTGTTATGAAAGAGAAACTATGACTGGAATACGCCCAGGCTATACTTTATACATTTATGCTAAGTGATGTTTAAAACACTGCCAAACAAAACAGTCATTTTTAACTCCATTTTATGGTACAACAATTCATTTTAGTGACTTTTTAGTAGTTTTGTTAATATGGTTCATGGAAACAAAATAATTGATCAAATAAACAATTCACCAACTAATTTTATTCTTTGCATCCGATCTAAAGTAAAATAGTGAAATATATAAACAATAAATACTTATGAAATATTTACTTTTGTAGTGTAACTAAATACTTACTAACTGTCCAAAGAAAGAAAGAAAGTCATGACGTATTGTCAAGTATGGTGACCCATACTCGAAATTGGTGCTCTGCGTTTAACCCATCCAAGTGCACACACACAGCAGTGAGTAGTGAACAAATGCACACACACACACACACACAGAGACCGTGAACACACACCCGGAGCAGTGGGCAGCCATGCTGCGGCGCCCGGGGAGCAATTGGGGGTTCGGTGCCTTGCTCAAGGGCACCTCAGTCGTGGTATTGAGGGTGGAGAGAGCGTTGTACATTCACTCCCCCCACCTACAATCCCTGCCGGCCGGGGACTCGAACCCGCAACCTTTCGATTACGAGTCCGACTCTCTAACCATTAGCCCAAAGAAAGAGAGGGCTATGAAAGTGTGTGACCAACACACACACAAAGGCACAAACTGAGACAATGCATGTTGATTATACCTCTTGACGGTGGTCCGCTCCTGGCTTCAGTATGAACCAGCGGATCAAGGCCTGCTGGGATTTTGAAACACACTCAAGAAAAGAGGAGTTACTCTCTACTCCATACAACACCTTCTCCTCGACATTTCTCCCTAACACTGCCAAAGATAGAGAGAGAGAGTGATCAGCATATCAGAAAGACAGTAAAGGTATTTTTTGGGTTAGTGTTGAGATCCATTAGGTGAGCCCCACAGGACAATGCAGCATCTTAAAACAAAACAGAGCTTTTAGTGCTTTTATGCTCCATATGCGCACACACACATATACACCCTCATATGCCTCCTTACCATCCTCTGTGTCCCAGCAATGGCTGGATGGGTCTCCATGTTTGATATCCTGCCTTCTGGCCCTCCTGTAAGTACAAGTAAAAAGCCTTGTTTAGATTCAGATTAATTTCATTACATTTTAGACTTCTTAAACTACAAAAATATTTAAAAAGCTGCTGATCAAATTAGGCAAATACAGCTAGAGTTTTTAATATTGTTCAGCATCCATTCATTAATATTCAAACATAACTGGTCAGTAAGTATTTGTATAATGGATATGCATTCTTCTTGTTATGCCAAGCTATAAAATATTTTATTGGGTAGAAATTGTGTGTGAAAAATATTTTTAAAATCCTTATTGAGAAAATCACAAACTACTGGAAGAGTGGGTCATGGGGTCTATGAACATTGTTGTAGACAATGGAGGGCCTGGAGTCAAAAAGGTTGAGAACTACTAGATATATCAATCATAAATGCAAAATAGCAAGAACAATTAAAACAAAAAATACAAACTGGCTGATCTGAAGTTTAATCTTCAGAACACGAAAACAGTAAGACTGCAGTCATGCTATGTATTTTATTTCATTTTAAACACAAAAGCAGTACCACCATGATTTTTCTAAAAAAATACCCTCAGCTCTTTCTGTAGTACAACAAACTTCAGTGAAGCCACAAAGCGTATTTCAAACAGAGCCATCTGACAGCCAAATAATCTCCAAAACAAACTAAAATTCCTCTCTCTGTGTGTCTCCCTATCTCTCGCTCGCTCTCTGTGCAGGACTGACCTGGCCTCTTTGCGTCAGTGGCGGACCGGAGAGCCAGGGAGAGAAAGGGCAAGAAAACTTCTCTGGCAGCTCACATACATCATCTCAACAACAAAGCAACTTTAATCAATTTGCCTGTCCAGTCCAGTCCCACTACACCCTATGGCACAGGAAAAATCAAATATTTATCATTTTCTTCTCTGTGCTGAATTCCAGGAAAAAACTCACCCTGGAGAAGTAGGTCAGAAAGAGGGCACCACAAAACCCTCTCTCTCTTATAACTTTCTGCTATGTCAAAAACCTCAGAGCACCAACTGCACATCTTGGGGATATCGTAGGACACATGTGGCTTTGTGTTTTTGTGTGTGCCGATAAGAAGACAGCTAAACAGAAGTGCTGACTTTGTGAATCAATGTCAAGGCTTTGCATTGACTCTTTGGGACAATGGCTTTATCGGTTCATGTGTGTGTGTGTGTGTTACCTTTTGGAGGCTGGAATGTATCTGGAGCACTGGGTGCCGTCCCAAGCGCAGTAGGGGTCTCTAGCCAGGCAGCATTCTGCACAGCCCTGGCCATAAATATGGCACCTGTGAAGGGACACCTGCACCAACCCGTCGCTTCCTCCAACAAACAGCTGCTGCTACACACACAAACACATATACACAAAGTACTAAACCAGGTGCAATGACAAAAAAAAAGTGCTTACTGGAGCAACCTCTCTACCAGAGTTATCAATCAGCATAATTTGTCTTTTTGGTCAAACAAACTCTAAAAAGAAGAATGTGTACCCGTGACTCAGAGAAATAAGAAAACAACAATAAGCACAATAAAAGTTGTGGTGCTATTGCTTTTCTCTCAGCATGAGTCTGAAAAAAATCAGGCAGTCACAGCAGAGCTTCCCGTAAAACACAAATGCTGTTCAGGAACTTATTTGAAACCATTTAATGATTTCAAGTGGTAGCATTCACCGTAACGAATTAGAGGCAGCAGTAAAATGCAGATTAGATAATGAGACAAAGTTTCCATCCAACCCCTGTATTATCCATATGATTTCTCATCTGTACTCCATTATCCTCTGCTATTAAAAAGACAAAGGCCTTTAAAAAAGTAATAATTGTGGATAGAACTGATCAAGTGGCCAGCTGATGTATTCATAAGGTTCTATCTTTGTGCAGAGGAAAGAAGGATAAAAGCTTTTGGGTGAACTGCAAACTTAACCATGAACTCCAAAAGATAATAAGAGATAATTGGACAAACGGGAGTGTAAAGGAAAAATGAAAGGAATGGCCAAAAAACAGGAAAAACAGACTTATCTGTGAGACTCTGATAAAACAGCACAAACAATGGAGGCCATAACACATCTGTTATGAGACTGAGGCTTGAGTTTGATTTTCTTAAATATAACAAACAGTCCTGTAGAATGTCTAAAACAGCTGGCTGATGAACGCCGTCAGTCAATTCTTGAGGAAATCATTTAAGAAATTAATAATTTTCTTTCTTTATTTCCCAAGCTAAATATTTAGTTTACTAGAACCAAGTTTGAACTTCTGTTCTTACCTGCTTTGAGGAGATTTCGATGTTGAGGATGGGTGAGGGACTCTGGATAAATGAATGCACCAATATTGTTAGAAGGTGAAGTTTTTGATTATTAGTGTTTGTTTATTGTTTTTATTCATGTGTTGTTTTTCATTCATCCTCTTTGCAACATTTACCCTGAACACCTGAAGCTCCTCTAAGATGATCTCCTCTGTGGACCAGTTTTCTTGAGTGATGCTGACAACCTTCAAAACGGATCCAATATCTGTACAGACACACGCACACATTTTTGTATCTTAAGCTGTACTGCCATCTGTTGGTTGTTTTACAAGAAAAATGTTCTTGTACGTTTTACAAGAAAATACATTTTCAGTTTTTCTGCTTCAAAACTTCAAGTTTAATTCAGTGTGTTACAATGTGTAATTATTTGTGAAAACTGTTTCTACAACAGTATTTTTTTCAGTGTACAGATTTTAAAATATATCAAACCTTTAATGCATTTTGGACAGCACAGTTATGTATAACAAGGAAAATGCTGTCTTTGTAGTCACTTCACTAGATCATTAAAACTTTTTAAAATACTAAAATATAATATGCATCCTATTTTCTTAATTGGTGCAAAATGCAACATTACATCTAATTGTTACATATTTTTGTGTTGTCTTTTTTACCTGTGCCCAAGAACATAACAGCATACTGTCCATCCTCAGCTGCCACGCGGTCCACTACAATCTGAGTAAGCCGATACTCCGTATTGATACGAGTGAAAATTGGCCGGCCCGTCATTGGGTGCACAGAGCGATACATTAGCGGGTGCAGCCGTATAAAACTAATGACTTCATCTGGAAAGTCTTTTGTCGTTTTTATATGAGGATCATATGTCCGACTGGGGCACTGCGAAAGACAAATAAGATTTACAGACAGTTACACATTTTTAAATTATAACAGCAAAAAATCCTGGAAGTAATTACAAAAATGCACTCATGTTAAGTAATATATCTGCCTTTGGCATTATCATAAATTATGTGTTTGTGTGAACCAGGAACATCCAATCATGCTCCAGTATGGCCAG
Source organism: Barbus barbus (assembly GCF_936440315.1). NCBI lineage: Eukaryota > Metazoa > Chordata > Actinopteri > Cypriniformes > Cyprinidae > Barbus > Barbus barbus. The sequence continues at coordinate 25,676,405 of NC_136751.1, forward strand.
TGTCCTTCAGAGTTTAGCTCCAACACACAATGCCTGGGAGTTTTTGGTGAGTCTGAAGATCTTTATTAGCTGGCTCAGGTGTGTTTAATTAGGGTTGGAGCTAAACTCTGCAGGACAGTGGCCTTTCAGGACCAGGTTTGGACACCCCTGGTGTAAACAGTATTTTGAATCACAGTAAGTAAAGTATTAGGTATATATAGTATTATGTCTCCCTCTAGTGGTAATGTATAAAACTCCTCACTTAAAGTGTCAGTGACTAAAAGTGAGACAAAAAACGGCCCTGATAGAGTGTTACTAACAGTGCCTGGTCTTGGGTAGGGGATTCTGCCTTCATATTCCACCCAGCGATGTTCCGGTCCCTCTTTATGAGCATACGGTCCATTAAACACAGCACGGATGTCTTCCATGTTGTAGACACATACAGCTGAACCTTTAAAGATAGAACTGACCCCAAAAAATATGTTGAAAACAAAACAACATGAATGCAACAGTAAAAGAAAGGGCATTACAAATGGGCAACTTTGTACAAATAACCATGTTTTTAATTGCAATATTAATCTATAAAATGTATTTAAAATCATTTTATACCAAATCAACATTTCACAATGGATGTCAAGCTATGGTACTCAGACCAAAAGCAATGAAATATTGACATTCTCACTGTAGGAGCTGCGTCTCACCTGGTGGTGGTGAACACTCCGTACACCATTGGATTTCTTTCATCTCTGCTAGGGAGGAGAAAGATGTCCTCTGTAACACACACACACACGAAACTCAAAATTAAAAATAAAAAAAAATTCACAATAAACATATTTTTAAATGCTAAGAAGAATGATAACTGAAATTTGTGTTTGTGAGAGGGAGCAGGAACACAAGACATATCACTCACGGAGCTCATCAAAGTGCGTGTCCACTCCATCAGGTCCAGGAACGGAGCACACAAGTCTTGCTTTGAGGAATGTCGTCCACTTGTTGGTAAGACTTCTCAAACCTCCAACGTCATTCTGTATGCATACACAAGAGCATAGAGGGTCTCTTAATTCTGTCATGCTAAAAGCACATTTATCATTTAAATCCTAAATTTTATAGTATTTATAATAAGAGTGAAAAACGTACTCGGTTACTTACGTAACCTCGGTTCCCTGAGATACGGGAACGAGTACCGCGTCACTAAACACTTATGGGGAAAAACAGAATGGGCGGGGCCATCTGGCTATATAAGCGGGCGCTTCGCCATAGGAAATCAGGCCAATTCGACTGAAGTGATGACCTGAGTCGTGCAGGGGAATGGCATGGCACGGTACACAGTACTCGTTCCCATATCCCAGGGAACCGAGGTTATGTAAGTAACCGAGTACGTTCCCTTTTGATACTTCATTCATACTGCATCGCTAGACGCTTGTGGGGAACAAATACAATCCCGCCATGCCATGAAGAGGAACAACTGATACAAACTGGTCTTGAGCAATAAAGGCTCAGAGGAACCAATTATGAGCAGGAAGAATCCTGCAGGAGGCAAAAGGGCTGAGCTCATAGAGGTCAGCCCGGCCTGGATAATCGTTCCAATGGTCATAAGTACAGCCTCAGCACTAAAAATAGGGCCAAGAGCGTGCTTGAAGAATAATTGTGTGCCACGTAAGGAGATAGAACCCGGGCCTGTAAGGCCAGAAAATCCAAGTTATAGAAACTGGCAATGTGGACAGCGAGGCCCAGCCGGCCGCTGCACAAATGTCTGCCATGGACACACCACTAGACCATGCCCAGGAAGAGTGAACGCCTCTTGTGGAATGGGCTCTCAATCCAATGGGGCTCTGGAGGCCCAGGGAGGAGTATGCTAGTGCAATATCGTCAACTAGCCATCGAGATATCCTCTGCTTTGTGACCGGAGACCCTTTGGTGCGACCGCCAAAGCAGACAAAGAATTGTTCCGATTGCCTAAAGGGTGCAGAACGCTCGATGTAAGTTCTCAATGCCCTGACCGGGCAGAGAAGGTTAAACTCCTGGTCCTCCTCAGAAGGGAGAAGCGGAGAGTGTGTAATAACCTGGGCCCTAAACGTTTAGAGCACCTTAGGGACATAACCATGTCTTGGCTTTGGGACGACCTTAGAGTCGTTAGGCCCAAACTCAATCGTTCATTTTTGGCGACAAGGAAATAACGACTGTAGAAACCTGACTCGCTCTGAGCTGGAGAAACTGTCTTTACAGCCCCTTTTGCCAGCAAATTCTTTACCTCGGCTCGCAGAACGTGAGCGTTGCTGCTCAGCACTGAGGTGGAGACCACGCCGCTGAACCACGGAGGTCTTCGAGCGAATTGAAGTGTATAACCTCGTTATATAATCCCCAGAACCCAATGAGACACTCCGGGAATGGCCCGCCAGGCCTCGGCCTGTGTGGCAAGGGGTTGGATTAGTTTGGGTGGTGAGTCACCGTGTGGGGACTCGACACACTTGATAACTGGAAGAGGAAATTTGCTCTCTTTTAGAAAATTTTTTTTTTTTTTCTTGCTATAACAATATAATATAATATATTGCTATATTATAATAATTCTCACTGTGTGTGAGGGCGCCTTTGGAACGGACCCGTGATTCACAACAGTTTTTGGAACAAACAAACTGTCATTGGCACCCAGAACCGAACGGGGTGTTTGAAGGCACAACAGAGGGTGTTTCGGAGTTGGTCTGGCACTTGCGAGACTTTGCTCCCTCCTCTTCCGCAGGGTTCAAGGTCAGCTTGGGCCGGGGTCCTTGACGCTTAGGAAACAGGTAGCGCTTGGCAGAGCGGGAGCGCTGTCGAGGCTCAGGCTTTTGAGCAGGCTGAGCGGGCGATGGCGCAAGTTTTGCTGGCTGCTGCACTGGAGCAGGCTTGGGGCGACTAGTGGCCGTTGCAGAGCTGGACCACTTCAGCAAGAAGTGTCGCATGGCCTAGGACGACTTCTGAGCCGCGGTGAATCGCTCCGCAAACCCCTCGACAGCAGGTCCAAAGAGCCCCATAGGGGAGTCGAGGAAAGGGACCTTGTCAGCCTCCTTGATCTCTGTGAGGTTTAGCCATAAGTGGCGCTCCAACACCACTCACAAGACTCAATGAGTAGCAAGACTCAATGTGCACATTCCATCTCGTTCAGAGTGGCTTCCGCGTGAGGTTTACCCAAGCAGGAAATGCACTCTGAGTGGCCGTCACCATCGTGCAGAGAGATTCTGCACGGCGTGCAATGACGGCGTAGCATTAGCAACAACGCCGCAAGCGCTTTTAGAGAAATTTGCTTTTTTAGCAGGGAATGAGCTGGCATCTGCGTCGGCTCAGTCTGCGTCTGCAATTCGGAGAGCGGGCTGGAAACAGCAAGAAGGCGCAGAAGAAAAGGCAGCTTCAATCCGCAGCGAGGCGTGTCAACGGCGAGCGTTTTGAGTCCTGAGATCAGCGAAGGGAAGAAGTCATCGCTGAAGGAGAATTGATCTCCTATGATTGATTTCCTATAGCCAGATGCCCCCCCCCCCCCTTCTGGCGGGCTTTGCCGCCATAGGCTCGTGCAGCGCCACTGACGAGCCATTGGTTTGTTTTTATTTACTGCACGAACCAATGGCCGTGCAGTCACGCTGCGTGATTGAAAAAGTCTTCAGTCCTCTGAGAAAAAGGAGTTTTTCCCCATAAGCGTCTAGCGGCGCAGTACGAGTGAAGTATCGAAAGGGAACAAGCATTTGATTCTGATTAGAGCAGCTTATCTAATTAAGCATGAGACTACTAAAAACCACAAACCTCTCAATTATACACAGACTTCAGAGGTACACAAACTCGCACACAAGAGACAAGAGAGAGAGAGTTCAAGAAATTGAGAAGAATGAGTGAGTTTATAATGGGAATATAACGAACCTCTCTGTGAATTCTCCAAGTGCATGTTTATGTCTTTAAATGCACAATAGAGCACCGAGAGGTCTTAGAACGAGAAGACATGCTGAGAACACTTAAATGAATCTCCTCATTATAGCCAGAAGGGTTTAATCAAAGGATTCCAATGATTTCACCTACACCCACTTAGAGCAGCAAACATATTCCTCCTCTGCCATTATCCTTGTTGAATTACTCACACACTTGAGAAAAAAAGGGGGAAAGACCTAAAAGAGGTTTAGGAGTGGTGTTATCCAAATTCTTTAATTTTCAAAGATGCCCTCTCTAGTGTTAGGCTAGTTATCCAGTGAGGAATCTGGCCTCGGATAGCTTTACAGCTCACTCATAAAGCTATAAAAACCCACCCGCTTCAGACCAAGAATTTTTTCAATAGAGCTTGGAATTTTTATAGCATACAGTCCAGGAGGATGAGCCTACAGCATTAAGGAAACTGCTTTAAATCATTGACTTTTTATAATTGCAGGCTGACAGGTGACTTGCATGGACAATTGCTTAAAACGATTACAGTGCTCTCTACAATATTTGAGTGTGATTGGTCAACTGCAGCATTCTGTTTTCAACATACCATATAAACTGTATCATATTAATCATTTAAAAGTTTGGGGTCAGAAAGATTTCTTTATTGTTTCTGAAAGAACTCTCTTATCTTCACCAAGGTTGCATTTATTTGATAGAAAATTAAACAGTTAAATAGTAACATTGTGAAATCTTATCACAATTTAAACACTTTTCTATTTTAATATAACATTAACATTTTTATTTATTCCTGTGATACAAAGATGAATTTTCAGCAGACATTATTCCAGTCATCAGTGTCACGTAAAATAAAATAAAATAAATCTTACTGACCCCAAACTAAACTGAAATGAAGTTGAATAGATACTGTATGTCTTACAATTTATTGCCTGGTTGTTCCTTGTCTTGATTTGATATTCTATCTATAGTTCAAGTTTCTTTATTTGCACATCGTAAACTGAATTAACAATTGTGGTGGTTTTTACCCTGGCACCTGACCCCAAGTTTATGTATGTATCAGTGCTGGTTTTATGTCTCTTGTATCGCTCATGGTCATATTACTATGTGGTCTCTTTCTTCTCACATAATACAATAATTTTAACTCAAAACAGTATTTATTAAGCAGTATAATGTATAGTCAGACTATATTAGTTTCTTCATAAATAAAAAAAAAACAAAAAGAAAATCTACAGCTGTCTTTCCATATGTTTTTGTTTAAAAAGCTTTCCATTTGTTTATTGCATTGATTATCCATGCGTACATGTTGAGTGTTTTAAAAGTTCAAAACAAGATTAAATGTAGCTAATAATATTAAATTAAACTGAAGGTTTTTATGAGTAATCGCCACCCAGGATAGAAAACAGCAAAATTACTTCCATCTTCTGTGTGCTTTGAAGACAGCCTTGTGGAAGAGACCTTTGTGAAGGAATCAATTACTCACTTTCTTTAGCGAGCGACCTAGTGAATAGAGTTCATTTCCCACAGTGTTCTTCATGGATGTAAAAATGATGCATTTGCAGTCAGTGTGATGTTTGAACTGTTGTTCCCCATAGTTTATCTTGACTTCAGATGAATTCAAATCTGACTTATTTATGGATAGTTTTTATGTAATGCCCCCAGCCTTCATAGTGAACTGTTGTTAAGGGATGGGCAGAACACAATGTGTTAACATGGAGTCACTTAGCACACTTATTTCGCTACGCAAGGGACTTCCACTGTCATCATGAACAACGACTTGAGCAGCAATTACATGGCCAGACCTCTGCTATGATTTACCCCGTCTGACAACAGTGGTTTGGTCCCCTTTCAGCAGATCACATCAAGAGGAACGTACCAGGAAGACTCCCCTCCCAGGGGAAGCACATTTAATCTTATGTGCTAAGGAAGGATCAGAGAGATGAGGTGAGTTCCTCTCTGATCAGGCAGCGTGAGGACAGGTCTTACCCGGCAGATCCGGGCGACACGAGACAGCACGCTCTTGTCTGTAGTGCTCCCATCACGGGATGCCTCGCGGAAAAAGAAGTAAATCTTGTCATCGTCAGGGTTGTAAGTGTCCACGATTGGATGGGCGGAAATAAACTTGCCCTCTGTGGAGATAAAAGAGAGAAAAGATGGTCAGCTTTAATTTATTTCTGTGATGCCAATCCACCAATCACTTTATTATACTCACAAGAAAGTGTGGAGGCCTATCAACAGAGCTAAGACTCACTGTTTGTGTGTGTGACAGAGTATAAAGACAAAACTGTATCCTACTGTTTTGTGTAAATGCTAGGCATTTCCTTTTAGACTCACAGCAGACTGTTAATGGGTGTTTAGGATTGGAAAATAGACTGTGGGTTTAAACTCCATTAAATTGCATCATCATTGAGGAGGAAACCAGAGGTGGAAGTAAGATAGTCATTAACTCAACGACTAGGACTAGACAAAGACTATATTATATTGGACTCTGCAAATGACTCAGACCCAAATAGAGAGGGGAGAAGAGGAGATGAAAATGCCAGCAGCTGGTATAAAGGATTGGAGTGTTACTACTCTCAGAGTTATTCAGAGTCCAAGCAGAAGATATACTGTATCGCATTTAGTTTTTCAAGATATTTAAGAGGTGGAAGTAAAAAAGATCATATTTATAAGCTATTTGACACTTTTATGGGTATATCAAAAAACTTCAAGCTGGGTTAATAACAGCCAATGCAATTTTGTAAACACTGGCAACTCACACACACCTGACCATAAATTTAATCTTCTGTGCTGAGTGATTTGACTCATCAATTTTTATGATTTAAGGATCTTTTCTCCTAATCAAGTGAGCTATGTTTCCTAAACACACAGGCAACGCCTCAAATGTGGCACATTTTAATGCCGTAATAACTTTTCCACAGACTGTGAGAATAAATCATTATTCCCTCATTAAACTCCCTCATTCAGAACTTTTCAAGGACACTAAATCAAACCTAACAACTAAACTGAAAACAGGTTGTATGCCATTCACTGAGTGCTGGTATGAGTGTATTGAAGCAGACTGGTGGGGAGCGCTGACCATTGATCCAGTAGTCCTCAGAGATGTCTGTGCGAATGTACTGCTGGTCTGGGGGTGGGCCGAGAGAGCGGCTAAACGTGCTGTCCTTGCCTAGGAAATCAGACGCCGTGCCAGCATAGAGATACTGATCTGAAAAAATAAAAAGGGAGCATCTCAGCGTAAACATAAAGCTGCGGTCAGTCGGGCTGTAGGCACGTTTACATCATCGACATCAGCATTCTCTTGTCCTCTTTTCCTCATACGTGATATACAAGCCCAACTGAGCTCATACAATATGTTCCATAAATAAATTACCGTCTCCATAATATCCATGACATCTAAAATGGGTTTATGAATTATGTTTTTAGAATCACTTAGCGATTTCTATCGGAGTTATCATTTGGTGTTTGGGCCTCCACCCTACCTCACCCTTCTCTCTATGCATGTGGTTTGGAGCAAATCTCGATGGCATCGAGGAGAACGTGCTCTGTGTTCTCCCAGAGTTGTTCCCTGTTGATTATGGTTGTCCGTGTAAATAAACAAACACACTCAACCACACTGTTGAAGGAGGAGTTCAACCAAAAGTAAAAAATCTCATTTGCAATACTGTCTTTGGATTTTAACTTAAATTTTTTACTTAAATTCTAGTCCATTTCGCACACAAGGCTGGATTTTTGGGCTTTTTTTGGAGCTTGTCACAAAATGTTTTCATTGCATTAAATTTCTTCAAAACTCCTTTTGTGTTTTTTGCAAGTCAATCTTGGAATGATATGAGGGTGAGTAAATGATGACAATTTTCCATTTTGAGTAAACTATTTTTTTTTTACTTTTCTAGTTCAGGTCTTTTTATGAAGATTACATTATAGCAATCCAATTTCTGGTAGGAAGGAAATATCTGATCTGGATCTGATGACTAATGGCTATAATTAATCAAACTTTGTTCAGCTGGAAAAATTCAGACTTCAATACAACCCACAGAAATTGAACGCAAGAAAAAAAAAAGTAAAGTTTACAGCTGGTTCTCTTGACAGGGTGTGACATTTCTCTTCAGCCCTTCATTGGAAACATAATGGTTTAACGGTTTAACTTGAAGCCAAAAATAAAAGTCTAACAGACGGTACAGAGAAACCAGGTTTTCGTGGAAGAAAGCCGATCACGTGCAAATAGTAAAATGCTCTTTACATCAGGTTTGTGTTTAGAGAAGGAAGATCTGTTAGATTCAGGTTCACCTGTGAGTACTGAAGCAAAGGGCTGGTGTGGATCAAAAGGACATTTCATTCGGCCAGATTCCACAGTGTTGCTGTGTAGGTGCAGCCAGCTGTCCTAATGATTACACAAAACACTCACCATTACTATTTACCATACAGGAGAAATGACTAAACACATTTTCAAGAATACCAGTGAATTAAAAACTCAATATAATCTGTGTGGAAACCGTCAATAATTTAATTCCTTGCCTCTTTGTGACCTTTGACCTCTAAGAAAGCACAAGTGGGGTGGAACGCTCCAGTACCACAGGCGTAGACATGAGTCCGGTTATAGCTGTGTAAAACTCGAATGAAATTAGCACATTCGGTCTGAGGTAGAGAGAGAAAGAGAGAGAATGTGAGCATGTAAAGTGGCCTTAAAAACTATTTGGATATTTATAAAACATTTAGTCACATTTATCAATGTCATTTCATTAGATAGAAGAATATCTAACAAAGTGTCTTTATCATGAAAGATATCATCAGCATTCTTCTTAAGTGTTTCACAAAAAGAATTTTGCAACATTTCAGATGACAAAATAATCAACATTCTGTATAAAAATACCATGGTTGAGGGGACTGACTTAATACATTCACTAAAAATCACTTTGGGATGAAGTGATATAATATACACTACTGTTTAAAGGTTTGTAAGAAAACATTTCTTATTATCAATGTTAAAAACAATTGTGCAGCTTTATTTTTGTGGAAATAATGATACATGCAGTGAAATGCAGTGGAGGTCTGAAGCAAATAGTTCAAACAGTTCTCTTTTACAAGACAGGTTTGAGTTAGAGAGGTCGGGCTGTGTATTGAAATGTTCATTCAACAGACATATATCTTGACTGATACTTACGAGAGGGTTTTTACCAGCTAGTATACACATATCCACCCTGTCTCTTGGAGCTGGCCAGCTCAGCTGGAAGTGAGAAACACATACACACAAAAAGCAATTAAATTCAGGTAAAAATACAAACCAATACTTTGTAATTTACATAGTCAGCATAAGTGTTTACAATCGTCTCTCATGGAAAGGTAATTCAACCATGAAGTGTAAACTGTACAAAAACTTGAGATTAAGCTGGGACTCAAAGTAGGATTTTAAACAGAGTTTAATCCATTGTGTATTTAACAGATAAAAAGATGTACACTTGAAATACTGTACAAACATTCTGGGTTAAGCTCACGAGAGGGAGGATGACGTACAGATAAAGAGTGATGAAGGGGCTGCTGGCCCTGTCTCTACATACATGTTATAAAAGGCTTAAGCGCTTAGCACACACAGGCCTGACCTTCAACCTTGACCTGCCAGAGCCGTCTCTACATGTAATAAGCAATCCATCCATGATTACACATGCTCGTGAGACGACTTTATATGATGGTGCTTTGAAGATTGGCGTGCCTACCGCAAACTGAAAATGGGCTCAATACGCACACTCCACTATACAAATGAGAGCAAGTGCATGAACAGACAAACACATTACATAAACACACACACACACACACACACTCACGTCAACACATCAGAAAGGCCTTTTTTTTTTGCATTTCAATCTCTACCTCCACCTACTGTTTTTGCCATTTTTGGTATGTTTTTAAATGCATCTGAAAATATATATTTTTGCTGTATGGGTGTTTTTAATTGTATGTGAGAAAGACAAAAAATGTTTTGGCATGGCCATCTCAGGAGCACTGTAGGGTGATGCTGTGGGAATATCTAGATGTGACAGCGAAATAACTGTGAGAACCTCTTAAAGTGAAAGTACAAAGTGAACTAAAGGAACTCCTGAGGCAGAGACACGCAGAGACACATAAACACACTACTACCATGAATGTATCCATAAGTTAAACATACCCAGAGACTCTCACCCCATGCTACCAGGCATTTTGTGAGATTAAAAAGGTGTAAACAGTTTTGATTTGTTCTTAGTTTAAACCAGATTATGTTGTCCAAGCACAGGAGTATTACCAGTCGACAAGTCAACAGTTTTATAACAAAAAAAGGAAAATAGTTTTGTCACAATAAAACATGCACCTGTTTGACAAAAGACAGACAAATACATAAAAACATTGAATTTATTAAATGGTTCTGACTTGGGGATAGGCTCTTGGACCAGTAAGGCAACCACCTACGAACAACACTCTGGCAATAAATAGTACCGCACTGATCATAACAGTAACGTTTGCACTGGCAAACACCATTTTTCTTCAAAAAATATACAGGATCTAGTTTACACACAATGTTTCACTCAAAACTTGCATTTGATATAGTTATATTCATTAAATGAGAAAAGAGGGTTTAATAGAATTACAAGAATTACAAGAGAAACCTGATTAAAAATAAATAAATAAACAAAACACTGTTCTAAACCGTTTAGAGAAACAATATGGTCAATCAAGAAACAATATTCATTACAATTCTCACATCTGTTGAAAACTGTTTTTTTTTTTTTTCAAATGAAAGAAATCTGTCAACCAGTCTGAAAGCGAGTGAATGCTCTACTAAATTATTCTATGGAAAAAAATGTGTTATGTTTTGCCCCAGACCACACATAGTGTAAAGTCTTTATGTTCCTTTTCACGGAGACCTGATTCTGCATGTCTGCAGGTGTGAGCCTTTTAAGGTGTGTGTATTTACCTTTTTGGGGTGTTTATTTATGTCGTCTGGGTCCAGTAGGTAGATGTGGTCTTTGGCTCCCACCAGTAATCGGCTTCTCTCTTCATCCAATAGGACTCTCTGAAAGCGCTGGCCCTCGCTGGAACCCACAAAAGGCACCACGCTTCGAGAATGGATCAGCTCTGAAGAAGTCAAATGAGGGTGTATACATACATATAAACACATAGCATGTACTATATGCACAAACATACTAAATAACCTGTGTATCAGAATAGAGACTTGTGCAAGAGCTTTATGTGTGAAGGAGTATGTCCACGAACGTGCATTTGTTTAAGCATTGCAGTGTAGCAATAAATCAAAAATTTTATCATATCATGCTATTGCCCACTCTCCTGAATCTCTCACTCTTCTAAAATAACGAGAGGCTTCGTTACTTCTATATTCCATATTATCTACAGTAACCATATCCTCAGGCTATCTGTCATCTATGTGTTCTGATTTTATACTGATAAGGTTTCATCCTCTTTAAAATCAGCCCGTCTACTAAACCTCCCTCCTCTAGCCCTTACTTCACCTGCCGAACATGAACCAAAAGCCTCTGAGCTGTCTGAGAATTCAGCTGGATCTAATCGCTCCACCTATCAGTTCTCACACGTCGACACAGCGGCAGATTAGCTCGATGGTTCATTTGCTGTAGGTTTCATATTTCACTTCTTCTGCTCTCTGAGGGAGCAATGGCACATTCTGTTATTCTCGCTGAAGAGTGCCAGTTAACAGCTTAGACACCTGAGTTCAGACTGGCGTTTGCACACAATGAACGTAAGCCAAAAGTTGTCATGATAACACAAATAAGTTTAAAAGTTACAAGCTATCAACACCAACATAAGAGAAGTGGAAAATCTGCAAAGGTGATGTTGCTAAGCCTTGTTCATACTCTCTTTGGTATGTACAGGCTGAACTCTCTAGATACATAATTCTTAGGATATTTTTGAAACGTGTAATGGCATTTGACTAAAGCACGCAATTTTAGTAGACTTGGACAGAGTCCTAACATTTCTCCACCCTATCCTTGCACACAAAGCAGCCAGCAGCCTCAAAGCAAGAAAATCTGGCAGTGTGCAGTGTGTAAGATTTGTTAATGTTCAATCCTCTTTTTTTTCTGTTTTGAATTCTGAATTTCACATATACACACCATTTCACATTCATTCTTTCCATCTCTCAGTTTTCAGCTACCTCCCTGCATGTCTGCCATGTACATACATCGTTTAAACAGCCATGTGAGGGGTGGGTCAAGGAGCGTCAGGGTTATGAGTCTAGAGCGTCAAGAAGCTGAATAAATCCTAGGATTTAACTATTTATTCTCTCAGGTCGAGGGCAAGGTCATTTCTGATCAATATTTATAAGACAAAAAATCCTCTCCAAAATAAAAGCCCATTCATGCTAATGCCTGACTAGCTGACACTAATCTACTCTGCAAACAGCTTAAGGTCAGAGCCCTGCTGAAAGATCCCTGCTTAGCAATGAAGTCTACAGAGATTTATCTGGAATTCTGGAGCTTTATCCGGACCCCTCAGGGAATCAACTCTCACATCCCCTAAGAGTAGTAGTCTGTAAATAACAGCTAGACAATGTTTTTTGAGGATTTTTAAGAAGTGCATTGACAAACCCATTACAAAGATTAAAAGTTCTTTCATAAGTAATATCAGAGACAATATAATGAGGAGAAAATGGATCTTTTGCCTTTAAAGGGATAAAGTTAAAACCTACAGTATATGATTTCTTTTATATGAAAGGAGACATTTAGCAGAAAGTTTGAGCTGCTTGTTTCCATTCAACAGAAGGGGATGGAAGCAAGGTTTGTAAAGCTCCAAAAAAAGGGCAAAAAAAGTTATAAAAGTGGTCCAGACAACTCAAATACACATATTTAAGTCATTATTCACCAATATTTTTCTTACAGCTGTGGTCACCATTCACTTTTATTGAATGAACAAGGGAATCTTACACATTCTGGTATGAATAACTTTTTTTGATCTCCACAGAAGAAAGAATGTTATGCAGATTTTAAAATTAACAATTTTCATTCATCTGCCCTGGAACATGCAAGAATGTTAGCTAAAATTTAAATAAACAAACTGATACAAAATTGACATATCCTTGTTATACTCTTTGTGATTTGAAATATTTTGAAATACAAGCTTGGCAAACAGTTTTGGAAATTTCAGACTAATCCCATTCAGGTACAAAGAAGCTATACTTCCATGTCTAGACGGGCCAAAATGGCCACAGAGCGAACAGACTCTAACAAGAACTTCTTATAAGTCCAATTTTCTAAGCTTGTAGTGTAATGCTACGCTTCTGCAGTTTGCTGCTTGTAGTGGCTTAATAATTATTCTTATAAGAAATGCAGACTCCCTGTGGAAACATAAAGAAAGCATTGTCCATTCAGTTCAATCTTTACATTGTGCTATACAGTTCAACCTTCACACTGCAACCTATTTCAGCCCTACAGGTACATCATTTATCTTCAGGCAATGGCAAAGCATAAAGGTCGATGAGTGAAATACAAACCTATGAAGTAATGCACAATTTGAGGGGTTGACAAATGAAGGTACCCCCAGCTATTCGCCAAAAACAGAGCTCTAATGTCACAGAGCAAGACTTCTTTTAAGATTTCTCAGACGGTAAAGGATTACACTCTTAGGTGTAATCAATATCCTGCCTGTGGTTTGGGAAGAGAGCCAAACTAGTGGAAAATAGTATAACTCTGTGTACAGTACATTAGGAAGACGCATGTCCATATTTATGACCTGCTTGTTTTACATCTGTTTAGAGAGCCACAGCCAACTGGGAGCCATATAGTTATAAATTCATTGTAAACTATACTGTGAGTTCTGAAATTGCTGTTTTCCTATTGCAAAACAAGGCTTTGTGTTTGCATGTTTCACGTTCATGACTCTGCCATGCATGTCTATAACATCATGCATGTACACTTTATGTCAAACACATGAAAATATACCACTCATAAAACAATCAATTACTCTCACTCAAGACCCCAGTGCCGAGGGAGACTTGTCTTTAATAGAAATATTTACACAACCTGAAGATAATATTTTGATGCGTTTCACTGGACATTGTCAGCTAGGAGTGATGTTAACGACAGAAAGAATATTGTTTAGTTGACTCCAGAGAACATTATGAGATGTACTATAACCCAGATCAGATGTTCCCCATTTAGCCTTCCTTTAAGAGAAAAACAAGAGGAACTTACTGCCGATTGGCCTTGAGGTGTGCACGCAGTCCTGCATACTTCTGGATAATGACACACTCTGTTTTAAAGGAGTACAGTGATACAGAAATGGTGCCGTTGTTTTTATGAGAGCATCTGCTCAGATGATGGATTATGAAAGACTGTACTTCTGCATCCTCTCCAAACAGGACCAAACATGGAGCAGTACAGCAAGTTTTAAGATCAAAATGACCCGCTCAGTGTAGGTTAATGGATTAGAAAAACTTGTAAAAAAAAAAAAAGCCCAGCGGGAACAAATATATTATACATAAATCTATAGGATATTATAGATGGTTTTAAACGACTAGTCAAAAAAAATAAATAAATAAATAAATTTAAATAAATAAATATATTATATATATATATATAGTATATATAGAGTTGCTGAAATCGCGTTTGGTCTCGTACTGTATCGTGTATCTTGTCAGTGTGTGCACTTGCTTGGCCATTTGTAGTTGATAAACAGGAAAGTGGGTTCAAGCGCCAGCAGAAGGCAGTGTAATGAAGTGGTCTTTAAGAGAAGCAGTCTATCAGCGGAAGTTTAAAATCAGCTCGTAAGTGTATTTACTTGACTCAGTGTTTAGCGCATTTGCCGTTGCTAGGAAACGCTTATTTTGTTTACTAGGATGAGAGTTGCTGAAATCGCGTTTGGTCTCGTACTGTATCGTGTATCTTGTCAGTGTGTGCACTTGCTTGGCCATTTGTAGTTGATAAACAGGAAAGTGGGTCCAGCTGAATTGAAATGATCATTTGTTAGATTGGTATAATGAAGGTTATTATACCGCGGCAGCGGTCGCGGCAGTCGTCGTGTGAAGCCCTCTTAGTGTGAACTAGACCAAAGAGTGTAAAGACCATCGACTCTACCGTGCGACTCCACCGGGCAGGGACACCGGCAAGGGATAGTAGTAGCTTTTTATTTATTTTTTTCATTGATATGTTTATTATTGAAATGTTGTTGTTATATGCATGTGTTAATTTTATTTAATTTCTTTATTTTCTTAAATATGTGGGTAGATAGTATTTATAGAGTTGTAACTTTTTAGTTTTAGTTACTTTTTCTTATTTGTAAGTCGCTTTGGACAAAAGCGTCTGCTAAATGACAAAAGTAAAAGTAAAGTAAAGTATATATATATATATATATTATTTTTTTCATACTAATATTTGTTCGATTTTAGGCTATGCTTTAAAACAGAAAAAACTATGGCAATGCGTTAAGACAAATAAACTAAAGTAAACACTTTTATTTATTTAGTGATTTATTTTTCTTGCATAGTTGGGCTTCCCAATAAGTTTATTTAGTTTAAAGGATGTTTACTGTTATACTGTTACATAGATTAACATGCATAATGTCTCACAAAAATTTTTACAATTTTTGATTTATGGTTACAAAAGAGAGAGAAAGAGAGAGAGAGAGAGATTATTTCATTTTAAATGTATTTATTTATTTTGCAGTGAAACAATGTTTATTTGCACTTTAATATCTATATAAAAATAAAGGTTTATTATCGGTCTCTCAAAAATTCATTCTCAACATTCAAATTTCAAATGTAGATACTTCAAAAAAATCTCTTCAAGAGCTCAGTTACTGCATGCTCATTGCATGCACAAATCATAATTTCTAGCACAAGTCAGCTGTCTGTTCTCTCCTCTCATTCACGTCATTCTCGACAACTCAGCTATGGCAAACTGACACACAGCATGTAGGATTTTTATGCTAAAGAAACTGAAAATAAACAGACGCCCCTGCACAGTCACTCATATTTTTATTGGCGTGAGTTTCCTCATACAGATGAAGGTCTGTTTCAGTAGTGCTGGCATGCTGTGGGTCAGTCTTTAAGGAGCTATAACTTTTATTTCCCTCAGTGGCATAAACCAAACACTGCATTCAGTTAACTCCTCAAATCGAAGCAGGGACTGAACTCAGAAGAGAATGAAAAAGAGAGAAAGAAAAGAAACAAGCAGAGAAAAGGACTTTTATCTGTTCTTGTTGGTTGGAAAAAACATTAATGTCTAAAGGATTTTTTATCACTTGTCAGCACTATCAAAAACGTGTTCTAGAACAACATGGTATCTAATCAAAGTTGCCACTGATGTTGTAAAGCCCAGTGCAGATTTATCATGCGTCTACAACTGTGGACAAAGAATGCATGACTTCTAACAATCCATGTGTCAGTGCACTTAAATGAGTAAGGACGTGTTGTTACTTTTAACAGTTGTTTCTTTTACGCCTCACTTACTTTATAGCATCATGCGTTTATCTTGCCCAGAAATCCCACCCATAATACACACAGCATAAGTATGTATGTGTGTGTGAGTGTGTGTGTGTGTGTGTGTGTGTGTGTGTGTGTGTGTGTGTGTGTGTGTGTGTGTGTGTGTGTGTGTGTGTGTGTTTGAGAATGTGGCACTGCTATGGTGTTGTCAGCATAACTCCAGTGATAAGCTTAAATGTGCTGTACTCGTGGGATCGCTGTTGAGATCAGAGAGTTAACGCCTTATTGACTTATCAAACCTTTGAAGCCACAGCTGCAGTCGAGCGATCAAACACAACCACAGGTAGAGGGAGCCAAGGGAGGGAGGGCGCTCACAGCATGAAACAGTGGTTAGCAAATACCACAAGAGATGCAGACAGTTACAGTAAAATCCCAGACCTTAGTCGTCAAGTCCTTATTTAACCTCTCATTATGAAATGGTCATTTTGTTCTAGAACATCTGACACAGCAAAATATACTGCACTATGCTCATAAACAAACAAATGCAGGTGTACATGCAATGCATATAACTAGATTTTTACATGCGAGAGGTAGGGTTGGTGACCCAAATCTTACATTATGATATGAGTAATTTTAAAGTTACTTTAGCTTGAAATGAAGTTATGATATAAAAATGTAAGATATCATTGAAATTCCTGACACAAATTTTAATGTCACAGCAAAAACTGATAAACCTAGTAGTCTAACTGACATAAGCGAAAAAGTTCTCAAACAGTTCTTATTAAAGACAATTAAGCAGGAACTAATAAAATAAGAAAAAGACAGTAATTTTGAGCAATAGAACAAATAAATATAAAAGAACAAACACAAATGAAATGCTGGACATTTTTCATTGGGCAGAGGAAATGCTACAGAAATAGAATTAATGTAAAATAAAAGTGTGTAATAAAAGTGTTCATTATATGATTTAAATATACACTGATTCTTATTAAAGCTACTAAAGTTATCCAGTCAAGAGAAGTGAGTAAACTTCTCTTTATCTTTTAGACTACACTTTATTTTAAGGTGTCCTTGTATACATTTAAAGAATGAGTAATATTAATTAACTATATGTACTTACTATATGGTTAGGATTAGGATTAGGGTTTGGCTTAGGGTTACTTGCATGTAATTAAGAATAATTTATTGTTGTTATTATAATAGTAATTACATTTAACGTTTAACAAGGATACCGTAAAATAAAGTGTTACCATCTTTTGTTGTTTGATTAACATTAATGGCACCAAAAGCAGCAGGAATATTAGGACGCTGTCACTTTAAAAGCTAATGCGCAGACCTTATTTTATGAAACATATCCAACTCTTTACATTCCCTTAAGACATAACCTACTGTGTTTACATGAATAATCACAACGGTCATTTTGACAGTTTTGTGATCAATTAAGTGCAATAAGGCGTAAAAAACGATATCGAGTTCTCTTTCACGACTAATTGCACTTGAATGGTTTAAATTAACTGGCAAAGCATTTAAACTGGCAAAGATTAATCAAATTAATCTAATCTCTTTTTCCTATGGTTATATGTTATTGCCAAGGCATTGCAATATGTTTGCTGTGGTATTCTGAGTGGCTGCTAGGTCGTTGCTAAATGGTTTGTCTGAGCACCATTATGAAATAAGACCATATGTGTATAGAAGGAATATCTACAGTGTAAGGACCAAAATAAATAAATAAAACCAAATATAATATTTTTGCAAAGATAATAGTTTTTCTTTTAGAAATCATTTGGTCTATAGCAATTAAAATCAGCTACATATAAAAACAATTGATGTCTACGACATATATCATGTAGATTGTGAAGTGTGTATATATATGTGTGCTTCCAGTAAAAATAATATACAAAATGTGCATACTGCTACTGTGATATCCAGCACATCCCTTATGTACACTCAATCAGTCACATGCACAGTCTAAATATTGACCTCATACAAGTGAGTTGTAAACCTCTCATCACACTCCTACATGTACTTCAAAATGTATCCTTTAAAAATGACAAATATTCCAGCAGATGTTTAAAATAAATACATGGAAATTCAGCAAAACACTAAAGATTTAATAGATAATTTTATAAAGAAATCATCTACATAGAGCAATGTAAAAGCTTTTTGGAATAAACAGAATGTTAAATAAAGTTTAAAAGTCACATAAGGACAAACTTTACCTTTGTAGCCGAGTTTAATTCTTGGCAAGCTCTCCTTCATAGAGTTCACCTCCGGCAGAGAGAAGAGGAGCATCACCGATGTAGACCACCAGACACTGGAGAACCACCCCATCTGGAGACACTGATGTCTGCTCCTCTGTCTTTGTTTGTCTGGTTCCTCGGCAGTCTTCATGATGAGAGAGGAGAGTTCTGCTGCTGCTGACCTGTGATGGAGTGGACAGTTAGATGGAGTCATCTAAGGGAGTGGCAGGGCAACTCTGTGGGATGGGTGTGTGTGTGTGTTTGAGGTCTTGTTAAATCCCAAGCAAATGTTCAGCTGCTTTACTGTGGTCTCTTTCAGCCATGTCTATGCATTTTAGCAGCTCTGCATCAGCTGCTGCTCTATTCAAGTCCTTTCTTTTGTCCACCAACACACATACTTTCTCCCTCGCTTTCTAAATCTGTTTGTCTCTAAACAAAAGGTCAGCTTGATGAGGGCAGCCACTTTCAGCCTTCTTTCAAATGCCTTTCTTTTATTTTCTCACACCATCTTTCATCTGCTCGGTCTCCGTCTCCCTTTCTCACTTCTTCAACAAACAGTATTCGGCTGGGGCGACAATCATGTCTGAATCTCTACTTCATTAGTCAACAGAGTGCCATGAAATTGTGGGAGAGAGTGAGAAAACTGTAGTAGTCTGTCTTCATTAGGAGATTTCATTCAGCAGGGAATAATTTAGAACAAGGATTCGCACACTTCAGATCAGGGCTCTCAAAACAGTCCTATAATTTTGAATGAAGGAATGAGTGAAAGAGTGAATGAAACGGGGGCATGGAGGGACTTATACTATGTTTTCCAACCAGCTAGTGAATTATGTAGATTATTAGCAGTGTTGCTTTAAAGGAAATGAATTAGAAGACTTCTCAGCGAGGGTTTGAGCGTGCTGACAGCGTGCTGTGCTTTGGCATGCTGACAGTAAAATCCTCCCTGAGAAGTTTCATCTCAAATTTATCTTTTAAAGCACCACTTTTTCCAAAGCAACTAATTTTGGAACAAATTCACTATCTTGGACAATACATTTCAAGAGAATTACTGTCAGACTTCCAATCACCTACTGAGTAATGTCTCATTATTATGCATTACATCTCTATATATTATGAGGACTATGACAGTTCTGTACAATAAATGGTTATACACTCTAAAAAACACTGGGTTATTTAATTAGACCCAGTTTGGGTTGATAATCATTTATAAGCAGAAACCAAATTATGCAAAGTTGGAAATGTTTCTAGCATTTATTACAGGCTTTCTCTGTGTTTCTTGATGGCACTCAAAGCTTAATGCTTTGCCATAGAAAGACTATTGGGGTTGGTGAAAAAGAAACAAATGAGCCAAATAGCTGGTTAAATTTAGTCTTAAACCCAAGGTATTCAATATTTATTCAGCAATGTTCACTGAAAGTTAAAAAATAAATAAACTTCAATTAACTGTATAAGTTGTAACTTGATTTGTCATTAATTTCTTCACTTTTTAATAATAAATAATAATATAAATAATTTAGTTTTTACTATTGCTTGTATTTTGTTTCAGTTTCCTGTGTTGTTACTGTAATTATTCTGAATGTGTTATGTGACTTTTATTTCCAACCCATTTTGGGTCATTTTTAACCAGGCAGTATAGTCATTTTAAAACTACAAACCCAGAATGTCAAAACAACCCGCACCAGGTTCATCCTAACCAAGAATCTTTTTAGATTACAGCATATTTATTTGTTGAACATAAATCACCATATTGAATTTAATGCTTTGAATTAATTTAATGAATTTGACCTACTGCAACCAAAACACATCTAGTTTTTTAGGCATCTGATAAAGATATACATTGTCACTAAGGAATGTTCCTCTAATACTGCACATTTATCAACAGCAGACAGACATATCTCTAACTCTAACATAAAGATAAGTCAGATTTGTCTGTTTATTTAAAGAACAAGGCGGCATCACAGATAGCTTTGATTATGATGGATCATACTGCATTCATGACATGTAGAGCAGATTTAAAGGGGCTGAGGGAGCGATCTCAGAGAGCAAGAGTCACAAGGATATCAGCATGGGGGCTCTTGGGTAATACCTGAGACTTGTAAGTTCATATATCAAACAACAAAACTTCTTTCCAAAGTTTTTAAATATTTTCTTCCTCCTCCACAAAGACACATTTTTCCTCTTCTTTGACATCAAAGCTATTGTCTCTTGTAAACATCTCCTGGACGGATTCCTACACCTACCACATTATTGTACTGTTCAGCCTTACAAAAGGTCTAGCCAAGTTCATTATTATGAGCTCGGGTTACGTATTTGTGTTATTCTTGGCAGGGGTCAATCTTTTTGCTGTGGTTGTAGTCGGGTGTAAGGGTTACCCCTCGCTCTGTGTAAATAATGTTCATTTCTACAAAAGCACACGCAGACACCAAGGCCATGTTATGTTTTCATAATCATAACATACAACAAAAATTTTCTTCATAGCATTACAAGTAATTCGAATCATTTTCAAGGTGTCAGTTGGACTAACACTGGTTTTTAGAGAAGATAATAATATCCTATCATTTGACCCCATATTTTTTTGTCTTCGATATTTTATATAGCCCAGTTACATTATTACATTTACCTCCCATGGATCTTAGTATTTCAGCTCCCATGTCTGCAAGCTCTACAGCTACTGTTTTGTTCATTAAAACACACCAATTCAAAAGCTAAAAACATATTGTTATAAGAAACGGAAATATGGTTTTGTTGCTGCCAGGGATAGTAAAAAAAAAATTTAAATAAGGTCTGATTGAACTGAAATGTGGCTAAATTAGTTTGGCAGCATTCATTTATTATTTCACATGACTCTAATTGTACTCTAATGACTGAAGTTTAATTATTCAAAATAACACAAAGGCTATTATACTAAGTGTAAAAAAAAAGACACACTGTTAACAATGAGAGTAGATACAGTTTGCACCAAGTATAAATAGCAACAACCAGCATTTCTTTACACTACTGTAAGTGCAAATAGCGACAGATGCTACTCACACAAAATGTAAATGCGTTTGTTTGTGTTTGTTGGGGCTTAATTGTCCCAGTGGTCTTGGACTTTATACTGACACCTACTGGTGTAAAAGTAAATGTATTATCATTCTTATTTCTATTATTATCAAAAACAGTACTAGTAGTAACACCTGTGATCATGTGATCTCAAAATGGCATACCTCCCACAAAGACATTTATTCTAGAAGACTGACTTTGGAGTTTGGAGTCTATACTGTATCTCACTTGAGAATAATTTTAATGATATTTCATGAAATTGCTGTTCATTTTTTCATGTGTAAAACCTGAAAACTCCTCAGAGCACCTTTAAGTTGACAGTGTGAAAATGTGCTGTGTGGGCTGTAACGTAAAAAGAAAATTAATGCTTGGGAAAAAATCTGTTAAAAGTAAAACTATAAGTATTTTTAGTGCATAAATAAAACATGACATGCATTTACTCACACAGACTGAAATAAAAAGTTGTTTGTTTACAAAAAACACCATTTATTTCAGTCATAACTCCACTAAAATATGTGTATATGTGCCCCTGTAATGTGTATACAACCCATCTCAATACTTATTATGAAAACATTTGTAAAATCTTATTTCCCACATTTGTTCTGAATGCATTATATTTGCCTCAGGACATTACTGAATGACTGACAGCTTACATATGCAGAGAAAGGAAAAGCAGACCTTGACTTGAACTCGTTGAATAGTTTTCATATGACAATTTAGACAGTCGTTTGGCCTCGATTTGTACGCCCAATCACACAGCACAAAAGCAGACACATAGACGATGTCATAATGATTGAATCTCAAATTTCATTTCTAATCCTCAACAACTGTTTCCTACAGTCTATAATTCAGATTTAAAGCAGTTTTAAATATATATATATATCCACAGCCGCTCATGAAGGTTATCATCATCATGCATGGATTGTTGCACTCTGTCTGTTATGGTAAAGGCAACTGAAAAAGATATCAAATATCGCCACATTGTTAGACAGAGGAAAGAGTACAGTAAAAAAAAAGCTTTCAATTGTTCTACAGACTTTTAAAAGGGTGAAACTCTGTATTTAGTCCTGTTTGTTTGAGCCAAGTCCATGTTTAATCATATGTTTTTAATCCCCCTTCTCATCTTTAAAGGAGAAAATGTTTTAGCTTTCATACCTGCACTTAGCTCAGAGCCAGGTGCATATCTAATGACAGAGAGCAGAAAGAGAGCGGTGAAGAAATTCCTCTCTGCCAACATTCCAAAACCTCGTTATATGCCTGGAATACCTGACACTCTGTCTGTCTGTCTGTGAGTGACAGGTTTAGGGAATTATGGGTAATTCAATACATCCTGAGAGGAACCTCCATAGCCGTAATGGAGAGGAGACAAAGTGCTCAGCTAGTGTCTCCTGACGATTAGCTGTTTTTGGAGCGAACGGATTAAAAACTGTACTGTTACTCATACACAGGTGAAGAGGGGGCAGATGATGTAAGGTTTAGGCCGTGTGAAGGAAGGATAAGGACGAGGTGTTTGACATTGTTCTGTGTTTTTATCAAGAGTGTTCAGGTGTGTAAGGCCGAGCCCTTTGAAGGAGACAAGGCTGAACGCAACATGTCAGTCAATCATTTTTAGAAACAAACATTCACACACTTAAAACAGTATCAATGAAAAACAGGAACTCGGGTAACACCAGTTAGGGGTGTGGTGTATCCAAAACACTGTTCCATTGTTCCAAAGCCTATAGCCTATTTCATGAGGCCTGTTTTAGTGGCTCTGCTAATGCCAAGTTCACACTGCACGATTTTAGCCCTGATTTTTACTCGCCGACAGGTGAAATTGCCGACAAATACCTGAATTTGGAGGCAAATCGGTGCTCGTTCAGGCGAGTGACTATCACGCAGTGTGAATTATCAAAGACACGATCTGAGAAAATAACTGGACCTGTCGGCGATTCATAATCATGTGTGAAATGAGTTCTGACTGAAAAAGACATTGGCGATGACTTACAGCCAATGAGAGCGCAAGATACAGGGCAGCAGGAAGTTCGGAGGGGACTTTTTTGCGGTTTTTATTTTTTATTAAGCAATTAGCCATGTATACAAATAATGTGGCAATATCAGTACATTTTTACATTATAATATACAGAACAGGTACATGAAGAAATTATACAATATATATATATATATATATATATATATATATATATATATATATATATAGTTAACACACCTTTTTCATCACTTTGAGGGGTTTTATAGGCTATAAGAAATAAACTCATTATAAAATTATCACTTTCAAGTACTTAGATTTGTGTATATAAAATTTTCCCAGTTGTTGCTGTTAACAAGTCATCTTTGTTAATTATCATGTGTTCGGGGAGGACTTATACCACAATATCAGCGTGATCTTGCGTTATTTCCTTACCATTTCTCATGTGTGTTTGGCTGTAGTTTGCGGACCAGACAGAGTTGTCTGTGATTCTTCCTATTGTAAAGTCATGCAGTGTGTGACCTCCTGTCACCGATCCATCATGCCAGCATTTCCCAATCCCAGTCCTTGCTACCCACTCCCCCCCCCCCCCTCTCCCCTGCTCTGCATATTTTGCATGTCTCTCTTAGTTAACACACCTGATTCAGATAACCAGCTCGTTAGAAGAGAGCTACGTGCATGAACTGTGTTCCGATTGATATGATCCCTACACAGTGTTCATTGCTTCCTACTACCTGAACAGGGGAAACTCGTTGAAGTTTTCTTCACTTCAGAACATTAATTCACGGATTTGCGCTGTGCAGCAGCCTGCAGCATCTTCACACACAGACGAGTGGACATCATTTACCTCTGTAAATAAATACAATTGAAATTCACATCTCGCACACTTTAATGCCCTTTGTATGCAACATATAGACTCGTTTCGAACTGGCGAAATATCATGGCGAAATATCTGGTGATGTCCACTTCGTAGGGCACTTATGTTCGAACAGAACAATTGTTGTACATGATAAGAGATATATACGAAATATGCAGGGGGGGTTTGGGCGAGGACTGGGATTAGGAAATGCTGCATCATGCAATGTGAACACAGCAACAACTGAATGCTACCCCAGGTAGTCGTGCAGTGTGAAAACAACAGTGATCCGATGACTTTGAAAATCATGCAGTGTTAACTCGGTATTAGGTAAGTTTGAATTTAGTTTGAGAAGACTCTTTGTGCAAGAAGATGGATTGTTTTTTTAGCAGTGTGCATTGTCAAAGTAACTTGTGCTCCAGGGCAGGTTTAATTCTGGGTAAGAGATTGCAAACCAAAACTAGACTGATCAGCTGTGAGCAAAGTGACATATATCTGATGCAATAAAGCCGCTCATCCTGTAACTCTTGCTCCAAATTAAAGAAATTGCCTGGCTTTTGCTGCTAATTATTTTTTATATTTATTTTATATGAATTATATATAATATATAATATCCTTATTTTATTACAGATAATAGTAATAAATTATGATTATTATAAGTATTTGTAAGATTATTAATTTTTAACTTAATTAAGTTTAATTTAAATGGCATACATAGAAGTTCAAGCTTTAGAATATATAAAGCTTTTACAATTGCTAAACTTACATTTTATTTTAAGCTCTTTATAAACCTACTGTATATACATTAATTAAATTAGTTCTGTTTACTAATTTGCATTAATATAATCAGATATTTTTCAGCTGCTGTCTCAAAACTTTGTGGCAGTTGCTGTGTTTTTCTTGCCTTACAAATTTTTTTGCAATTCATTCTATTATTTGTAACGATCACTTTCTCTTCAGCAAAGAAGTGAACTCTAAACTTTCTCTGAAACTGAGCTTCTTCAACTAACCATTATTGAAGTGGCTCACTAAATGATACTTCAAATTGTGAGGTGTGCCATTCATTTTCTAAACAATTAGATGATTTTCATATGGTGGATGATTAAAAAAAAAGACATTTACACTGAAGAGCAACACAGAGAAAACCTAAATAATATAGACATAGGCCAAGCACACCCTGGCAACCACCTAGAAATGCCGCAGCGACCACTTGATGGCTACTTTTGCACAGCAAGCATCACTTTTTCTTCATAAAAATGAAGAAAGAAAAAAAAAAAATTTTCAGCCTTCTGCCTTCTAAATGAGTCAAGAAACCTGGGATTTAAAAGAATCAAGGTTGGTTTGTCTTACTGGCTCATAAACTGCTGATGTAGTGAGGAGAGACGGTGAGGCGAGACAGACAGAGAGAAAATGTCAGAGAGAGAGACATAAGTCTAAGAAATCAGTCGCACTTCTGTGCTAGAGCCTTTTAACACCCAGGTGGCACTATGCTCCACGGACGTGCAGTAAACACACTTAGACACGGACTCACACACGCACGCACGCACACACACACACACACACACACACACACACACACACACAGCAACTAGAATCCATCACTCTGCCACTCACTGCCCTACTTTGATTTTTCAGCAGAGGAAATCCAGCGCCCCACCCTCTCTGGTATCGTGTTTTCCTCTCCAAATATATGTCAGAGGTCTAGCTTGCTGAATTAAGCAAAGCAAAACATTATATTGAGAACATAGATAAAACTATACCTTATGGCATGTGTACCTGTGTATGCAAATTAAATAAAAACAGCTGTTTTACTGTTTAAAAAAGGAAGTATTTTTAATATAGATATATGAACTGCTAATATTTATTTTAATCAATACTTAATAAGAAACACACACATGAATATAGTCAGTAAAGTGTGTATACGACATCTGTGGCTTATGACTGAGACTTTCTCTTGGTCTCACCCCATAAAACCGCAGGGTGTGTGAGCGAGAGTTTCCATAAAGTCTGTGTGCATCATAGAGAGGTATTATCCGGCCCGTTAACACGGGGCAAATGCCGCTGGGAAGAAAAAGAGCCCCCTCTCATTCACTGAAGTACTACGTTCTGGCTTGCTTTCGTCCTCTTACTCTTCTGAAGAAGCACAGAGTCGAGAGTTAATGCCAATCCCAGCTCAGCTGTTGGCGTGGATGTGTGAGGAGAACCAGAGGCAGACAGAGAATCTCCCATCTTTCATTCCCTTGACAGACACCACAGACACGCTTTCACTCCCATCACACATTCCTCACCAGCAAATCTGGCCAGCCATTGAAAATAAACCTTATCTGCTTTTATAACCTTATTAATCTTTTCCTTAATTTAAAGTCGCCCATGAAATCAAAATGATCCATGTTTTGAGGCCTTCAGGAAGCTAGAAAGTTGATACAAATGAGCAGATATAAAGAACGCACTTTATTATAAACAAAACCTACTGATGACTCACTATGCTAAATGACATCCTAAGCCTTTATGGTCCTCCTCTGAATCCACACTTTGGTGATGTAATGCCACATAGACTGTCAATCAGTACTCTGTCCTGGAGCCTGCAGCAGTATGAACTTTTCTGAAATTTAAAATTGCATCATACGCCCCTCACAAGTCCCATTATTCCTCTAATACAACCTGCCACTGACTAAAATTGGCTAAATCAAAACACAATTCATAGCGCCTAATAAAACCTAAGGCAATTTCCTACAAAAACTAGAAAAACTACAATGGACACAGGAGAGAAAATTGCTTCTCAAATAATTTGTATAATTTTTAACAATATTAACAATATTAATCTGACACATAGGCCTAACAAACTGCATCTGTATGTTTGTGTGTGTGCGTTATATATATATATATATATATAGATATATAGATATATATATTGACAAAATTGCTCTGTTGGCTGTGGAGTCAAGACATTTGCAAATATGATTAAAAAATGAGCATGAGCCAAAACTACAGAATGTCACATTTTATTACTAGCCGTTTCAACACATATATGTTTTACCAAATAAAAAGAACAGCACTTTTAGAGTTCATCCCACTCATTGATGTGAGCATAAGTATTGGGACAGTTCAACATAAGGCAGATATAAAAGATTAAAAGCTATTATTTAGTTGCAGATCCCTTGCGCACAATTACAGCAGTGAGTCTGTGACCCATAGACATCATCAGACTCTTGGTCTCATCCTTTGAAATACTTTTCCCAGCCTTTAATGCAGCCAATTCCAATTGTTGCTTGTTTTGGGGAGTTTCTGTCTTTACTCTCCTCTTCAGCTGGTGAAATTCATGTTCAATCGGATTTAAATCTGGAGATTGACTTGGGCAAACTAAGACTTTCCATTTCTTTGCCCTTATAAATTCCTTGACTGAACTGGCAGGGTGTTTTGGGTCATTGTCCTGATGCAATATGAAGCACTTCCCAATTAATCTGGTGGCGTTTTCTTGAATATTGGTAGGCAAGATGGTTTTGTACCCTTCCAAATTCATTCTGCTACTGTCATCATACATTAAGTCATCAGTAAAGTTGAGAGGGCCTGTTCCAGAGACAGCCATGCATGCCCATGCCATGACACCACCTCCACCATGCTTTACAGATGAGGCTGTACGCTTGGGATCCCTTTTTTCTCCACATTTTTGCTTTCCCATCACTTAGATAAAGGTTCATCTTTGTCTCATCGGTCCATAAACACAGTTCCGAAACTCGTCTGGCTCACCTTTGTGCTTTTCTGCAAACTCTACTCTTGCCTTTCTATTTTTGGTGCTGGTCAGAGGTTTGCATCTTGCTGTGTAGCATCTGTAATTCTGTGTCAAAGTCTCCTGAGAACAGTAGATTGTCAGAGCATCACCCCAGCTTTCTGGAAGTTGTTGGTGATTTTACAGACACGTCTTTCAGGGTTCATTTTCGCAGCTTTTATGATTTGTCTGTCATCAACTACTGTTGTTTTCTCAGCCGATCAGGTAGTTGTTGGTTGCTGGTGTCGCTGGTGGATTCAAAACTCTTGTTTTCTCCATGACCTTTTCTTTTGCTATAGCTCTAATTGACTTCCTCTTTTCTTTTAGCATCCAAATTGCTTACTTTTCTCTCAAAGTCAGCTCCCTCATCTTCATCCTGGTTTGTGTGTGTCATCATTGATTGCAGGATTCAGAATGCAGAAGTAATGGATATAACTGATACGACACATTCCCTGCTTTTAATATCTGAAGAATTAATGCAACAGGACACAGCTGATCACTTAGAAAGACCTGTGAGGAAACTGTTCCAATACTTATGCTCACATCAGGTAGGGGGGATGAAACTCTAAAAGTGCTGAACTTCTTAGCTGGTAAAACATCTGTTGAATCACCCAATAATAAAATGTGACATTCTGTAGTTTTGTCTCATATTCATCTTTTAATCATATTTGTAAATGTCTTGTCTCCACAGCCAACAGAGCAATTTTGGCTTTACTGTTCCGATTAATCGTGATTGAGCGCATCCAAATAAGAGTTTTTGTTCACATAATATATGTGTGTGTACTGTGAATATTTATTATTTATATATAAATACAGACACATATCTGCATATATGCTGGTATATCTTTATTATATATTTTGAAAATATTTACATGTATATACATTTATATATTTATATTCTTATATTTTATATTATATATAAATATATTTATATAAACATAACGTATTTTTCTTAAATATATGCATGCATGTGTTTGTATATATATAAACAAAAACTTTTATTTTGGATGCGATTAATCGTTTGACAGCACTAATATATATATATATATATATATATATATATATATATATATATATATATATATATATATATATATATATATATACTGTGTATATATATATATATATATACTGTATGTATATATATATATATATATATATATATATATATATATATATATATATATACTGTATATATATATAATGCTATTTTATTCATATTTTAATTATGCATGATGAAAACTAATTCATTTAAATGTATTTATTATTGTATAGCAATGTAAATACAATACATATGTCTATAATAAATTAAATAATAATGGAAATAAAAGGTATATCCATATAACTTATTTATTTAATTATACATTAATTAATAATAACATTAAGCAATATATTAATTTTATTAATATATTAATTAAATTGCAAATTATTATTATATTACATGATTGCGTTTATAATAAAATATGTAAATAAAATATAATGTAAACAAATACAAAAATACAATAGCAAGCATGCATGTTGATAAATGGATATGTTTTTGTGAAGATGCCATTCTATAATATGCACTTGTTAAAGTCAAACATTTGCTTTACACTAACTTGCCACTGCCAGTAAGATTGTTTAATAAAGCGCAGCTGCGATTTAAATCTTCTGAAATGAAACATG
This sequence comes from Barbus barbus, assembly GCF_936440315.1. NCBI lineage: Eukaryota > Metazoa > Chordata > Actinopteri > Cypriniformes > Cyprinidae > Barbus > Barbus barbus. The sequence continues at coordinate 25,706,234 of NC_136751.1, forward strand.
TTTCCTATCACCTAAAATGAGTGGAGAGGAGAAAAGGGGAGAGCTACGCGTGATTAACAGCCTCAAACAACAGCACTGCACATATTTATCCTCATGAAAGCAGCAATTAATTGTACACATTGGAGTCTGTCACTCAGAGCAGACATGCCACAGTAGTGCTGGTATATCTTTAATATGAATGTGATAATAATATCATCATATATTAGGCTACACAACTATCGAAATGACTACTGCTTTCAACTATAGTCCGTCAAAATTAAAATACACAAGCTGTCATATCCTCAGCAATGCTCTTAAAACGTCATGAAAATGTTTGAACTGCTTAAGATGGAAATTTTGAAAGAACCAATGAAATGTACCTGCGAGAGCTGGTGTCTGTCGTTGTTTTCTGGAAGTCTGGAGCGCAGTTTGACACTTCAAGATCCGTTATTATCCAAAGTCATGCTTGAAATGTCTGCAAGACGTGTCCACTGTTCCCAAACTAAGTTCTCTTCAACTTAATGAGGGGAGACGCATAAAACGAAAACAAATGAAAAGACTAATGAACTGTTCTCTGAGTGTGACTGGACTCTGTGAATTTGGCTGAGGTATCCGCGTCAGTGGCGCTCGTGGCTGCTGGCTCGAGCTGAGAGCGCCGCGTGCAGAGAGACTGGAGGGCGGGGAGCACGGGGAGCGCGAGAGAGCAGCGCACGCTTCAAGGTTACTCATACTTTTCCCGTAAATTGGAGATAGGCTAATGTCATTTGTGCTGACAATTTTAATCGATTGAACTATATTTCTTTTATGAAACATATATATATATATATATATATATATATATATATAGAGAGAGAGAGAGAGAGAGAGAGAGAGAGAGAGAGAGAGAGATTCGTTTATTAGAACAATATCCTCTTATGTTTGGAGTTATTTTAGGGTGAATAAATGATGACAGAATTCTCACTTTTGGGTGAACTATCCCTATAAGTAGCCTATACCATATTTTACGTTTTAGAGTTCTTCACCGATTTAGAAAATTAATGGAAAAAATCATTCTGGATCCAAAGCCCCTGAAAAAGTGGTCTCTACTGCACTGTATATTCAAGGCTTGGTCGAGGTGTCTATATGAGTCATTTCTCTCTGGCTACAAATTTCATTAATGATAGTTAATGTCATTCATTTTTGCAGTGACTTACATAGTTCTTTATGAATGCTGACATATACAATAAATTCAGAAGACTGTTACTGTACAGAATGCGGTGTACAATTCAGTCATTGTACTTTGGCCGGCAAGACTGCCAGAGTGGGAGAGAGAGAGAGCGCACTGAGAAATGACATCCTTCAATTGATGTGATTTTTCACTTCCACATTTGGAATAGCATTACATACATGAGGTTGAAACTGAGCTCCGCTATACTTTCCCCTTCCCATGAATTCATCAAGACATACCGCACTCAAAGAGCTTCAGAATGTGAATCTAAACTCAGCTGCCCTTCTGGGTATATTAATCAAATCATAAAGCCTTCTTGTTGGGGATTGTAACATGTGGTTGTATTATTTGGCAAAATATACTGTAAGCAACTGAAATATTGTGATTAATCTGCAAACTCCTAAAAACCAAGGGCAATGCTGAATGCTTGCTGACCTTTTTGGGATGTGCTTTGGATAAAATGCAGGACAGTCTGTGTAAAAACAACTGGGTGTTGTTGAGAAAAGTGGCTTGCTGTCCCACAACGCTGCCAAAGACGTAAGAAGTGGAATATTCCCCTGGAAAGAACTTTTGTGTGTTGTCTATAAGTGTATATCTGGGTGTGAGTGAGTGAGTGAGTGAGCTCGTGCGTGTGTGCGCTTTTGTGACAAATGAGGACATAAATTTGTATAATGACACAGGTATTACAAGGTGAAGGTGACTTTTCAGGACATTGACCCACTTTTCAAAACGCTTATAAATCATACAGAGTGAGGTTTTTTGGGGGGAAAGTAGAAATGGGCTAAGTTTAGGTGTAGGGCAATAGTGAAGTGAGTGAAGTGACATTCAGCCAAGTATGGTGACCCATACTCAGAATTCGTGCTCTGCATTTAACCCATCCAACGTGCACACACACACACAGCAGTGAACACACACACACCGTGAACACACACCCGGAGCAGTGGGCAGCCATTTATGCTGCAGCGCCCGGGGAGCAGTTGGGGGTTCGGTGCCTTGCTCAAGGGCACCTCAGTCGTGGTATTGAGGGTGGAGAGAGCGCTGGACATTCACTCCCCCCACCTACAATCCCTGCCGGCCCGAGACTCGAACCCGCAATCTTCAGATTACAAGTCCGACTCTATAACCATTAGGCCACGACTTCCCACTAGCACATACAGTTTGTATAAAAACCATTACGCCTATGGGATGTCCCCACTTTTTACAAAAACAAACGTGCGTGTGTGTGTGTGTGTGTGAGAGAGAGAGTTAGAAACATACATGCAAATGTACAAACCCAGATGCAAATGCGTGGCCAATCTAATTTCAATTTTCAAATAAATTTTAGTTAGAATTTAGACAAATGTTGTGTTCTTGTTTTTAAGTTTTTAATTATTTTTTTTAAATATGACTTGACCATAATATTAATTGAAGTTTTAGTTACTTTAATACCTCAAGTTAAACTAAAAAAAGGAAGAAATGTTTAAGGTCTTATATATTTTATTTCGATTTTATATTCTTTATTATTTTAGTTTTCGTTAATAACCTTTAAAAGGCCAATAAACTAGATATTTTGCATCCAAAGGAAATTCTAGATGGAAATGTTCATAGCCCAGGAGGCATAGTGGAGTTCAGAATTATATTTTAGTGGAGTTCAGAATTATATTTCTTTGCATTATCAAGAACTAAAAACAAACACAACTGAGACAATTGTTGACATGCAGTAATAACAATAATGTGGACAGCATAGCACAGACGATTTGACTGTAGATTGTGATATCTTGGCAAATCTTTTGTAGGCATTGTTGAGATATAACTTTCTTTTTCTCAAGAGAAAAATATGAGAATTGGGAGTCTCAGTTTGAACTTAATTTAATCTAACTGATGTCTAAGAGAAACAACTGTGACTTTAAATAGATCTCATTTGTGATGTTTCTTTGGGTCGCAATGCCATATGCAACACATAATTGTCCTGACACATCTCCAAAGGCAACAATGTGTACATCTGAGCTTGTATACACTCTTAAAAGGTTCTGTATTGCCATTAAGAGAAACTTTTAACATCCATGAAACCTTTCCATTGCACAAAAGGTTTTTTATAGTGGAAAAAAAAAAGGTTCTTCAGATTCTTTCAATGTTCTTGTCTCTAAGAAAAAAAAAATCTGTTAAAACCCGTTTTAAAACTTTTTAAGAGTGTAAATAGAAACATTCATGTTAACATTCGCATAGAATATGACTTGAGCTTTAGCCTTTAAATGCGTCATCTAGGAAGCTCAGTAAATGTTTTTGAAATTCTGATATAAAACAGTCTTCATTTACCAACAGCAAGCCAACTGAGCTTCCATCTATCCTAAGCCAGAGTGCTGAGAGAAATCTGTGAGTAATTTTCTGCAGTAATCTGTATTAGAGATCTACTGCGCTGAGGGCCCAGAGCCAACATGCTACACCAAGGGACCTTTTAGTTCCCGTTCCCCTCACAGAACAACTTATTAGTGCAAAGAGAGAGAAAGAGTGATTAGCCAATCATGCCATTAGTGCAGTCTATGAGCCAGGCCTCTGGCTGAGCACTCCCACAATGCAACAGGCCATGTTATCCAGGTTTATCAATGATTAGGATAAGTATCAATAATGAAATCACGCCAGTCACTTGAGAAATTGTGGGGGGTTTATCAACCGTGAAGGTCCACTGGGGGTTTGGGAATGGGTGGCGAAACATGCCACACACAGATATTCTGTATATAACAAAACACAGGAATGTTCCTTAAAAGAGAGTGAAAATGATAGAATGGTTTGAAGCTAAATTAATAATAGAAGATCTAATAATGAAGCTATGCCTAAATAATGCAAAAAAAAGTATGTGGTGATTTTAAGTAGGGTGACCATATGTCCTCTTCTTCCCAGACATACACTCTACTGGCCAGGATTTATAAATTGCCTAAAATATCTGGGTTTTGGCTTTGTTTTCCTGTCACCGTTCTTTAAAGTCCTCAAACATTATACCTGTATTTGCACTGCTTTGACCGTTCTCTGTAGATCCCACCTTCTTGCATGCCATAATTGGATCGGTCGATTATGTACAATGCATGCTCACTATTGGTTAAATTACTTTCCAGTCATTATCAATAGGACAACAAAGCCGAAACATTGTGCTTTGGACATTTTAGGCAATTTAGAAATTCTGACCAGAACATGTAATGGAAATTTTAAGAAAACTTTTTTTTATTCTATTCTTATGTTATAAGGGCATTTATTATTGGTCAATGTTTTGTACTGTTACAAGGATATATATACACACACACACACACACACACACACACACACACACATATTTATGTATATTTTGCACATTGCATTCTATTTGCATACTATATATGCATGTAAGATGTTTAGATGTTTATATAGTCTTTTCTCCTGCTGTAAATACTGTCTTTTCAAGTATGTGGATGTATTTAGAAGGTATTTCTTTGTACTATGACATAAAGAACCTGACTTGACTGGAGCCTTTTGTCTGTATGACACTAAGATGGAAATGCAGATTAGTTGGGAATGTAAGTGAATTTATCAGCATTATAGAAGTCATTTTTTTCACATTTTTCCATTTTTTTTATATCTTAATATTAATATTTGAAGATTTCTAGACTCTGAACAATTCAAAGTACTTTTCCCCTGAAAGTACATGTGAATGAATGCTTGTGTGCTTGTGCATATGAAGAGAGTCATTTCACAGTGTAAACAAAGACATTTTGATGTCAAACTGAGTTTAGTCAAAACCCAGACATTTTTGGCAATTTCAAAACTGTACAGTACGAGTCCTTCAGAAATAAACGGGCATACATTATTACACATTCCTCCTCATACTACCCATGAGATTGAAAGGGGATTTCAGCATTCTTCACGACCGAACCAGACCATTAAAAGCACTCCATCCATCCAGAAGCAAAATTTACGCCCTGCACTAATTCTCACCGACAACCATTAGAACAATTTCCCATCTTGATCAGAACATTAAAGTTTCTTTGTTTAATTTTGTCGGTTCAGATCCCCAACCAGTCGTCCCCTCGTCTGTGGCACTGCATTCAAAACAATCACTGTTTTGACAAAGCAGGCAGAAAGATGCCCTGATATCGGCTGTTTGTGTTTTTTCCGACGTTCAGTATGCAACCAAGCACAGGTTGTTTTCCAACCAGCCCTGAGTGAATTCGCTGTAAATAAACAGTGTGGCAGTCTACATAGTCTCACTCTTCCATAGGTAAACATTTAACGGGAAAATCCATTTAACCATAATTGCACTGAAAACATGTAATCAGCCAAGCAAAGTTTTCTCTCATTCTGTATTGTGTTTATTTACCCCTCACTTTTTCACGATTGGCAAGCGTCTGAGCATACGATTATTTATTATTAATATTCTTGACCAGACAGCTTGATTCTTTGGTGTGGCCGAGGTTTTTTCCAGAGATCTGAAACATACGAGACACATAAACACTCCCATATATATAGTGACATTCAGAGGTGTGTCTGCTCTGGCTGACATCATGCTAGAACAGATAAACAACTGAAATACATTTATATGTGATTGTTTATCTTTGCATAGATGACGACGCACGAAAGTAATGTAAAGCATGTGTTTTTACAGCAACTTAAGATGAGGCCTGGCTAAAATATAAATCTGTATTCCACATACCAGCTCTTATTTGTTTACAGTGTGTCATACAGTATTATCCACATACCTCAGCAATGGCATGTCGATATCTGTCAGGAAACCAGTTTCCTCTGAGCTTCAATTGCTCTAGAATCCAAACGTAAACATTGTGCGTTCGCTAGAGATCATTTTGTTTGTTCTTGGGAGATCATAATTTGGATTCATTCGTCTACTTCCCTTAAAAAAAAAAAAAAAAAAAAAAAGATTTTTATAATTGTTTCTCCTAAACAAATAGTTCAACATTTCAATATGCACTCCAAAATCAAATGATCCACATTGATTTTTGCAATAGCTCTGTATTCTTACGCTAGGCCAACAACTGTCTCATTTGTTCCTATCTTTATTTCTCCTTAGGAGTATTAAATCTAAGACAAAGCTGATGAAACATAACTGCGAACTCTGAGTCTCCCGAGCTATGAGAGAAATTTTCCTTTCTGTCTATTTGCAGCTTTGAAAATATCAAATGTAACCTGAGCTGAATAAATCAAATACTTCAGTGACCTTGAGAGATTTTTTATAAAGACCCCAGTGTGAGGTGTCTGGTGCAAGTGGAGCAAAACTGATATGGATTTTTAGGAAAAAAGGAGAACTAAGGAGGATGGAACGGAAAAAATGGGACAGCATAAGGGAGATTACATGCTTCTGACCTGCAGGGGATGTTTGGGAAATAGTTTCAGAGAAAATTTGTTTAAAGTGTAATGTCAGCCAGCTGGTGGACACACTCTTGCTTGTGCCTCGACAATGGGGGAACATTTGTATTTGTGTGTGTGTGTGTGTGTGTGTGTGTGGTTTAGCCACTAAAAGATGTCAGAAAAATCTGTAAGGTGTTCTGAGTAATGGTGCAGGTGTTAAAAATGTGTTTAGCTTTACATCACTTTGACCTACAACAGCCATACACCAGCTTTCATGTGATTCATGTGTAAAAGCTCAAAACGAATGCCTTCACATTAATAACACTATGTTAACAAGAAGGGAGATGAGCTGGATGCAATGCATCATATATGGGCAAACTATTCTATGTTTCACATGGAAAGGATTAACCAGATACTAAGTAAAATGTTGGCTTTGATACTTTAAATATGTGCTTGGGGTGTTTAGAAAGATCCTAAAATAAACTGACAGGAACTACCCACTGGTTCAGACTAAAGTCATTTATTTGTATTGAATTCTGCTTTAAGGCTGTGTTCAATGTCTCACCCAGACGAACGCCCCAAATGAATGTCTGCCCTGAGACATTGGGTGTTAACAACAGCTGTCTGGATATCAAAACAAAACCAAAAAAAATGCTAAGAATTTAGCAGGAACACACAAACAAACACATGCACATGTTGTTCTTATAAATCTCTTATAAATATGAACCCAGAACAGTACTTAAAAGTGAAGTGTATAATGACAGGTTTCCCAAACACACCCCTTGACTGTCATTTGTCCGGAAAATATCCAAAAAGTATAGTCCCACCCCAACCTAATTCTATTGGTTGAGCAGATGTTGGTGTTTTGGACTATACACTTGTTTACGTTATGAGGGAATGTTACAGTATGTACATTTGTAAGAAACAAATCCAGTAAGACATTTTTAACTTTAAACTACTGCTTCTGGCTGAGACTTGATGTGAAATGACAAAAGAGGATAGACGTTTTCACTGGAGGATGGATTATGGACTCGTTTTATGGCCAAAAGCAAGTTAAAATGCCCTAATGATGGATTTGTTTCTTACAAACATGCAGCTTTTCGCTTCAGAAGATATTTATTGATGTACTGGAGTCTTTTGGATTACTTGCGGATTACTGTGCTGTTTTTATCATGAGGGGGCCTAGGCCATTTACATGTTGTTACAGAAGTAGGACACAGACTGAGTGACGTAATGAGAATGGGTTTTATTGACAGACTTGAGGTGGTGGAATGAATCAGGTAAGTGATGATACAAAGATTCTTCGGTGTTCAGGAGGGATGGTAACTTGAATATCTTTTTCCAAACAGGAGACACGGAACAGGAGTAACTGCACACCTCACTAACACAATGGATCAGGACGAGACTCAGGAGCTGACAGACTTGGGATGGAACACAGCAGGTAAGTAAACAAGATGGAAAGTATCAAGCATAGAGATATGATAGCTATAGTAGTCCTCTTCGTAGGAACGAGACCGGACACTGGAGTGTTGTGAGGTGTGAGTATTTGAGGAGTGCAGGTGATTAGAATTCAGGTGAGGGAGTGCGCTGTGATTGACTGGTGATTGAGCCTGGCCGATCTGTGACACATGTCCGGCCCCCTCAGATTTCTGATTGCCCTGATCTCGGCTTTCAGTGTTGTTACGGGAAGGGATTAATTGGTTGTATGTCTTCTAAAGACACCAATCTCAGTTTACAACAATTACTTGAGTATTATGAAACCAAGGAATATGTTGTTAAGATATCCCGATGCGTATTTCACTTAAACAGAAGCGCGCGAGCCATACTGTATGTATATAGACATTCTCCACAGTCTGACCACCTAATTTCATTACAGAACAGCGAGAAAACTATACAAAACAACATATCACATTAAAAAGCATTAGAAATAGCCAAAGTTTAAAACATTATTTACGACTGAAGGCTGTGTAGAAGGATTAAATTAAAGGTTTAGGGCAAACTTGTTGTATTAAATATATTGCTCACATTTTTTATGCGCTGACTTTATGATTTAAATAAATAAGTATTTCCAGCCCATAGGCGATAAATAAAAAATAAGTTTGATCATCTTAATCGAGAATGAATGTCATTATACTGTGAACGAGAACGGGAGGTTAATCACAATAAATATAATGAAAAAAATAAGCAAAATAATATTAAAAATAAAATTAAATCAGTCCGAGTATTCCTCTGGCAGTAGCCTAACTTGAGCCGCTTGCTCGTGCGGACTCGAGTATAAACCAGGCTTTAACTGTCGTGCAGTATAAGCACGCTGCTATTCAGCTTCCACATGCCACACAAACACTTGAAAATGCGCACATGTAATATTGATATTATAGCCTACATGTAATATAGAGCGGCCCCCTCATTTTAAGATGGACCCCCCAAAATTACAATTCTGGCTATGCCAGTGGTTTGGACTCTCATTCTGATGGCACTGATCCACTGATGAGCAAGTGATGTAATACTAAATTTCTCCAAATCTTTTCCAATGAAGAAACAAATTCATTTACATCTTGGATGGCCTGAGGGTGACTAAATTTAAATTTTGGGGTGAATTACTCTTTTAAACCGGATAGGCGTATTTTACCATAAAAGAAATGACACACTTAACCTTTAAAACCACACATTTCAAACTAACTCAGCCATTTGAATAAACCATAAAGATTGACATTTCTTGTCACAATGTTCCCACATTCACAATCCACATTCGTCAGGGTGTTCACCTTTCCTTCCCATCCTGTCCTCTCTCTCAAGCTCTGATTCCACCCATGCCTTGGGCTTTTCCACTTTGGCATGAAAGCCAGTAGACACTTTTCCTCGTGAATCATATCAAAGCCATTCGCTATGATTCAATTAGCCTGTCAGCTGAGGGTATCCATTTTCATTTGCACAAAACCTGAGATGATGTGCTTGCAATGGTATTCCACTGACAATAACACACTTAACCTTTTTGCCTTCTTACTAGTGTAATGTGTGTGTGTATCTCTCATAATGCCAATCATATTAAGTCTACACCTCCATTTAATTAGCTTGAATATCCCTAGCCTCTTCAAATCAGAATAATGAGACAACTCCTGGGTCTGGGTCATTCATGCATTATGCAGTACCTTTTGAACTCTCTTACTTTTACATAAAGAAAACTGTGTGTTTGTGCTGTAATTTAGGGAGGCATTTCTATAAGGAAAATGAATGTTCAATGTCAGACACTTAATGTGTATTATACTTTGATCATTTTACACAATAGCAAGACAAACAGCATTAATGCAAACATAACGTGATGAAAATAAAAAGGTAATGCTAGCCATTTCTAAGCAATGATTATTACCTTAAATGAGAGTGTCATGTGGAACCATCTTTTGATTCTATCATCTCAAATGTTTCTGTCACTTCTGTCTAGTTTATTCATGGTTTTGTGACGGAGCCCTGACACTCCCTTCTTGTCTTGTTTTCTGGTGAGCGCACGGCTTCGAGTGTGCTTGAGCTGTGCGCTATCTCGTCTCGACTCCTGTCTTGTTGAGGAGCGTCTCGCTGCAGCCCACAAGGTCCAGGGGGCGTGGTTGGATCCAGATCCAACTCCTCCCACCTTACATTTACCTAAACCTACCCATCTCCACACCCTGATCCCTAAACCCACCCCATCTCCACCCCTAAACCTACCCATCGCCACGCCCTGATCCCTAAACCCACCCCATCTCCACCCCTAAACCTACCAATATGATTTCACACTTGGATGTGGGCGGGGTTGGATGTCCACCGCAGGATGCAGCGAGCCCTACTTGGTCTTGTTCGGGCTCAGTTCTGGTTTCGTGTCGGGGTTCGGACACTCACGCTCCAGGTTTGTTCTTGTTGTGGGAGCGTGCGATTTCGAGTTCGCTCGGGACGTGCGCTCCTCTGTCCGTGTGTGTGTGTTTTGTTCTGCACGCGGTTCGGGTTTGGCCGCGTGCTTTTTCGTCGTTTTGTTGCACGCAGCTCACTCTTTGGCTGCGTGCTTTCTCTTGATTTGTCTTGTTCTGTGTGGCACGCAGCTTGTGTTTTTTGCGCATGGCTAGTGATTTTGTTTTGCTGGCCATGTGCTTGTGTTTTTGTTTTGTGTGAGCACATGGCTTGTATTGTTTGGTTCTTGGTGCCATGTGCTCTCATGTCAATTCTCTTGACCCCACCCACCATGTTTCTTGATTATTAGTTAATTTGCCCCACCCGTGTTTTCTTTTTACCCTCCTCATTTGCTCCCTTTATAATCTCCTTGTGTTTGCATTCCTTTGCCAATTCGTCGTCGATATTACCCGGTTTGAAGTCTTGCTTTGCTTGTCTGTTTTCCCCTACGGGGTAGTTTTTGTTTGATTATTTTATTATTAATAAAGCCCTATTTCCTCCTGCAAGTGAGTCCTCACTCTCATCCCTTCACCCACAGCTGACAAATGTATGTACATTTATCAAATATGAAAAAATGTTTTAGAGCAAGACAAACAAATTGATACCACTACATCACAGAATCCATTAAATCCATTATTAATACTTACTCATGTTTGTGCTGAAGAGTTTGTCACTAGAAGAACATCAACTTAATAAAAGAATAAAATGACAGTGATAAGACAGAAAAACATCTATAAACTAATTAACAATTAAAATCTGAAAACTTTTGTTTCAAACATTTGGATTAAAGAATAAAATAAAATAAAATAATTCAAAATGATTTAAAATGCATATCTATTAAATATGTCCATCTTTTTGATTTTTATTATTTTAATATTTTATTTTGATTATAAAGACAGATGAATCATGAAAATGCACTGCGCATATCCTCCTTTTCAGTCCTCTAGTCCTTTCTTCTGTTGAACTGGCAGCTGTGCAGAGGCAGTAGGGCCGCAGTGGCAGTAGGTCAAAGTCCCACAGCTTGTGACAGAGAGGAAATGAGGGTGAGAAGCATGGGATCGGCACTTCCTGCCTAACTAGTGACTGACAGACACCACTGGGCTTTGTCCTCCTCCCACTGGTACTTACTGTCTGCTGGCCCTTCTTTTGTGGCCTGGGCGTTGCTATGATGGACAGATAGCCATTTAAACTCAGAGGGAGGAGGGGAAGCTAAAGCAAAGATGACAAATCTAAGTCAAAGAATTCTGGATAGTCAAATTTAAAACCAGGTGGTTTGACGTCTGGCCAGGCTTATGATCAGCTGATAATACAGCAGTTCTTCAATGCAGTCCAGCTGACAAATGCCCAAAACTGAAAAACAAGGCAGAGATACAAATAAGAAAATAACTTTTTTTTTTGCAGTGTACCATATACCAAGTCAAGTTTCAGCATTAAACGATGGCTGCAGGGCAAGAAAGTGGAGTAAGAGAAGTGTTAGTTACATAAGGAAGAATGGTCAGAGAGTTCACAAAGTGAGTGTGAATCCTGGAAAATACTCATACATATACAATGCATGCTTTGTATGTATTACCTCAATACTTTCCATTCAATTGTCTCATCTGAAAACAACACTCTTCCAATCAAAAAATATGTTCTTATGCCTCCTAATAATCCTCCATAATCTACAGGACGAGAGTTACACCCTACATTTAAAAACTATGGATCTTTTTAAGGCCAAAATGTTCTGTATTGGCAAGGATTTAGAGTACACATTAATTTTTCATTGCAAACACAGTTTTTGCCTAAGGCAAGCTGTCATTTGCCGGAATTTTGTTGTGGAGTCATTTCAGCATTGAGACTTCATTACATAGTCAACTCTACTAATAATTTAGCAAGATAAGAACATTGTGACCCAGCCCACCGACCAATCTCTCTCTCTCTCTCTCTCTCTCTCTCTCTCTCTCTCTCTCTCTCTCTCTCTCGCTCTCTTTCTTTCCTTAGAATATGTGTCTTACTGTATTCTTCCGTCCGCAGAGATTGGCATCAATGGGAAAGGGAGGAAGCATAAAGCATACTGCAGTATATTCAGGGTTATACGCAATGCCTGTGGTCCAGTCTAACAGTTTTATGCTTCTCTCGCCTTATCGGACATCTGCACTCTAGAGGGAAACTGCACAGGACCCCACAGGCCGTCCATTTTGCTGCCTGCCAGTGAAATACATTCGAGTACCTATCAGATTTGTAACCAGATCTGTAAGTTGAGTGCAATAACTCACTCGCTGTGTTTTCTTTCTTAAAATAAAATCAAAATGTCATTGATCCCACAGGTAAATCTCAGGCGTTTATTTATGTATGAAGCAAGAACATTACTGAAACACAGATGAGATTTCTAAGTAACAAATCTGTGAACAGAATGACTGTGTTTCATATGACTGTTGACTATGCTGAAAAAACTGGTGTAGGAACTATTTTCACTCAGAAATTGCTAGTAAATCTAACAAACAATTACAAATAAATGGCAAGTAACACACTCAAGCACGAAATTTTGCAGTAGAAAAACTGAAAAAGTATTTTCTTATAAAATGTCCTCCAATAATCTGTTTATTTTCAACTTCAAACATTATTTTATACAGTGAATGGTACTGTTAGAAGTATTATTTATTTATTTATTTAAAATCAAATGTAATTGAGTTGTTTTGTTCTTTTTATTTGAAAAAAATATTTTTTTATTTTATTTTTTTATTTATTAAATATTTATTTATTTTATTTTATTATTTTATTTATTATTAAAACAGTTTAAGTATTCATATATTTATTTATCAACAATTGTTTTATAGTGCATGCTGAATGCATGTGTGTGTGTTCCACATTCCTCACATGAATCAGTTGGACTTGTAGCTGTATCCTGTGAGAGGCTGTAATGATGGTAGTTTGTAATTGTGCTCAGTGGAGTGGGGAGAACTGTTCAGCGATAAACTGTCTGTCCCTGGTTAAGTAAACTCAACAGGTCAGGGGGGAATTGTTTTAGAGATGACCCTTTCTATTCTGTCTGACCAGAAAATTCCATTAAAGACTGAAATAGTTGTGTACGTCTGTCTATGTGTGCATGTAAATATATGTGTATGTATGCAGCCGTGCAGCTATGTGGCTTGTGTCCCAATTTATATTTTTACAACCCCAGTACATCCAAATTTTATAGTGACTGACAGTCAGCCAACTGGCTTATGCTGAGCTTTAGACCTTCAGGTCCTCATTTAGCTGAATAATTAATGGAATTTGTCAAGTTAATGTAATTTGGCGACATTTATTGCAAATAATGGTGGAAAATATGTTGTTTAACATTTCATTCAATGATTAATTTGTGCTGTATGTATAATAATATACTGTAAAATCTCACTAGACCCTTTGTTTCTGTGATTTTAACATGTTTACACTGAAATTGTAGGCTTGTAGGCACATGTTCAAAAAGTGTTGTTTTAAAGCATTTCTCAGATACGTGACTTTATCTCGCAATTACGAGTTTATATCATGCAATTGTGACTTTTTCTCAGAATTGCGTGATATAAACTCACAATTCTGACTTTTATTTCTCAGAATTGCGAGTTTACGCAAGTGCGAGTTATAAAGTCAGATTCTGAGAACACCCCCCCCCCCCCCAAAATTGGACTTTAATTCGTAATTACAACTTTATATCTCAAAATTCTGATTAAAAAAAGTCAGAATTGTGAGATATAAAATCGCAGTTGCAAGAAAAATAGTCAGAATTGCGAGTTTTTATCTCACAATTGTGACTTTATAAATCGTAATTCTGATTTTATAACACAATTGTGAGTTTATATCACGCAATTCTGAGAAAAAAAGTCAGAATATATTGCAATTCTGACTTTATATCTCGCAATTCTGACTTTATATCTCGCAATTGCGAGTTTATATCTCACAATTCTGTGAAATTGTGAGACGAAAAGTCACAGTAACTTTTTTTTTTTTTTTTTTTCGTGGCGGAAACGGGCTTCCATAGTTATGTCAATTAAATGTTAAAATGTAAAAGTATGATAGCTGCTGTCCTGAAAAGATATAAAACAACAGTACTATTTCCAGACAGCATTTATAGATATTTTTAACATCCTTTTATAAACTTGAATTGGTCTAATCCAAGCAGCACCATAAGAATAATTTCATTAATCATATGACTGCCTTGCTCCAGAAACCATCCACAGGATGCAGTCATTTGAAAAGCAAACTTTAATGGAAAAACAATTATGAACAATTCAAAGTCATTAGCGGCGTGGGAGCAGAGTGGATGTGTGTGTTTGTGCGCTGGTGTGTCTCCAAGGAGGTCATTACTGAATGGCTGGTTTAGTAAAGGTGTGTGTTAACACACTTAGTGCCATACGTTTGGAGGACTGGCTGATTGCAGGCACAGAAGGTGTGGTGTATGTCAGGCCTACTGACTGCTGCCATACATAAAACACTTTTCAACATCAATTAGGAAATAATACATGCATTGTGATGTGGGCAGCACATTTACAGCTGCATCTGTGAAAAATAAAAAGTGGCTCAATAATGGCATTTCCAGGCAAATACAATGAAAGGGTTTCTAGCACTGTGGTTTAAATTGGTGCCACATTTAGTCTTGTTAAAGTCATAGTGCAGGTATTGCAGTGCTCTGGCACAAACACAACCTTGTTATCTGCCTCATTACAGAAAGATATTGCAACCATTAAAGTTTCCTTTACACATACAGGGCTTTAATCACCACATAGACAGCTTTCACATTTCACATATCTCTTGCTAAGTTCATTGTATATGCTGTTGGGAGTCACTGACAAGTATAAAAAGGCACCATTTTTTCGTTTTGCTGTTTGCAAAAGTAAGTGTAACGTCATAATCTAATAAAAAAAAACACCTTTGGTTAACTGTGTATCTTAGTAATAGTCCAGCAATTGATTTAATCATTTGTTATTAAAGCATAAAAATGTAAGTACAGGTGCTAATGGAGGATGGATAGATGGATAAATCAATAAATGTTTTCACCTTTTGTAATAGTTGTGTCTGAGTCGCTCAGTTGTCCTCAGTTTGAAATGATGAATCTCAAAACCATACAGTCACTGCTGGAAAGAGGTCAAATATGCATAAGATGGCGGGAAACCAAAGAATGTGCATGACCTGGAGGATTTTTCTGAAAAACAGCAGGCAGCTGACATGCTCAGGACAAACAAAAAACTCATGAACAACTAACAGTCATACATCATCCAGGTAACAAACCATAGTATTACGATTCAAGGGTATGTAAACTTTTGAACGGGGTCATTTTTATATATGCTGTTATATTGTTTTGTGGAGCAGTCTATATGTAAAAAATCTATTGTGTGAAATAACTTATTCTGGACTGTGCCAAATAAAATATAACATACCATTTGCATGATCCCTTTTATTTTATTCAAATGATTAATAATTTGCATATTCTGCAAGGGTTATACATCTGCCAATGAACATGTGAGTGTGATTTGGGTTGGTTTTATTAAAAATGGCCAGTAGTTGCCTATTGACACATTCTGTGTGAAACATGATATCCACTTATCATTAATGGACTGTTTTTTCTGTTTGAACTTTTCCTGTCTTTTTTATATCCAGGTTTATACCCTCTGCTCTGAACTGTCACCTCTCTAACCCTCTGTTATTGATGCCATATCTGGCAGGAAAACTTATCAATTAATTGTGTGTGTGTGTGTGTGTGTGTGTGTGTGTGTGTGTGTGTGTGTGTGTGTGTGTGTGTGCGCGTGTGTGCGTGCGTGCGTGCGTGTGTGTATGAGACACATTGAATGAAAGTATATGAAAGATCTAAAACAGTCCGGCCTCATTAGAAATGGGGAACATTATTAACACTGTGCACCCTGGGAAGAAAGGGCCACAGGGTCATATGACTTACTGACACCAATAACAACACTAGCAGTCCCACAGTAAATCTCCACAAACTAATCAGACCATTACTCCTAACTAACTCACATTAAATGCCTCTCTCTGTGGCACCAGTTATAACTCAAGTTTTCTTTATTAAAAACTGTTGAAATTCCACATGCCGTTAAGACCATGTAGAAAGAAAGTCAGATGAAATGAATGATGTGCGGACGGAAAGATAGAGACAGATAGATAATGAACAAAATGAGAGATTCAGTATAATGACAGATTTATTATCTCACGAAAATTTATTCCACTGTAATCCAAGTGACAATAACACAATCAATAGTATTTCTATCCATTTCCACCCTCTTTTGGAACATCTCATTGGCCGCATCACACACACTTCCTGTCCTGCTGTTTTTTAGCTATTGCATCCTCAAGGCTCTTCATGCTAATGTCCATTGTGTGTGTGCAGAGAGAGTAAGAGGTTAAAGACAGAGGTGAGGGGTCACAGGAAGCCCCAGAGTGCTTCATTAGGGGGGTCAAAGTGGGTTAAGCTCAGTGCACCTGTGAAGAGTAAACCCAGGGAAGAGAGCTCAGAGAAGACACACACACACACAGCCCACTGCATCCCGAGGCGCTTCCCTTGAAAACAGCAATTATACTGCCATTATTACTCGTAGCTTTAATTATATGTTTAATGCATGCGTCTACTATGAGAACACACTTTGCATATTTCCATATCTAAAAGTGATGAGAAGATTGTAAACAATTTAATGTATGAAATGTGTATTCTGCACATAATAAAGGTTCCAATTAGTACTTTTACAGCCGTTTTAAGAATGTTTTAAATTCCACAAAGAACTTTTTCATTTTCAAATTCTCTATAAAATTTATTTAAATGTTTCCACATGAAACTAGTTTTTTTCTAAATATTTTTATGAGTGTTTGCTGAATTTTGCTGATTTTTTTTTTATAATAACCTGAAATCTGCATTATGTGGTAACATTTAAATAACTTATTTAAGTCAGAAATATTTAAGTTCATTAAATAAACTTAAAAAATAAAGTGTTAAATCAGGTAGAAATGGTTAACATTTACAGTTGACCTCTTTTTGTGCCACAAAGTAGCACTGAAGAACATTTATTTTTAAGTGCATGTGATTAACATACAGTACAGTCTGATACCACTTGTCAAAATATTTGACAATTTAATAATGTTTCAATAAATCTTATCAGCATATTTGAGTGAAAATTGAAAATTAAACAAAAAAGGACTTTATTTAAAAATAGAATTAACATAACTGTAAACAAGCATATTGTGCTTCAAATTTGCTTACTTGTTTAGCAACCTAGAAACGGTGCAGAATCTTACATTTTTCTTTGTCATCTTAGATCATATTATTTCACTTTGCATTTTTTGGAAGAAAATTTTAGATTTCAGTGTGGTCTCGGAGTTTCAGATCTCACTGTATATTTATTTTAAAAAACAACTAAACAGAACTTCATGAAAGCCATAAGGGCAGGACATGACACCCAGTGACCCAGACGGACATTAATATAGTAATTCGTTAAGAGAGTCTCTTTGTAGAATGACCCCTCGTTGCCGTGGGTTACCCAAGGGCATCCACCACTTACCCTTCAGGCAACATCTGACAGGTCAACAGTCTAATTGGTCAATATTTCTTCCGTGCTGCATTAAAACCAGCATCAGCTGCCCAGAGCAGTACAGAGGCTGCTGTCATCCTGGTTCATCACAGCTGTATGAACCTAAACTAGATTGCATTCTCAAAGGACCACCACCATAAAGGACCACCATAACCACCATTATAAAAAAAATTATGAAAATAATCATGTATAATTTATTTATTTCATTAATAATCTAAATAAAAAAAACAAATGAATTTTATAAATAGATGTATCTTTTTTGATAATATATAGAATACACACACACAAAGATATCTGTGTGTGTGTGTGTGTGTGTGTGTGTGTGTGTGTGTGCGTGTTTATGTGGTTTGAGGACACAAATTTGTATAATGACATGGGTATGACAGAGGTATTACAATATGAAGGTGGTTTATGAGGACACTATGTCCCCGTAATTCAAAAGGCTTAAAAAACATACTAAATGGTGTTTTTTTGAAAATCTAAAAATGCACAAAGTCTCCTGTGAGGGCTAAGTTTAGGTGTAGGGTTGGTGTAGGGCAATAGCACACACAGTTTGTTCAGTATAAAAACCATTACGCCTATGGAGAGTCCCCATAAACCACAAAAACCAACATGTGTGTGTGTGTGTGTGTGTGTGTGTTTGTGTGTGTGTGTTTGTTTGTGTGTGTTTGTTTGTGTGTCTTGACCGATTGTTCAACATCATAAAGAAAATATGGGTTTCAACTGACATGAGGGTGGAAAATAATTTTTGGTGAACTATTCTTTTAAAAATTTCTGCAGGTTTTATTGCCTAGGCATGTTTTTATGACTTTGCACTTGCATTTGAGGAATGCTGCATGTTTTCTAGCAGTCGTCCAGATCAGGCCTGTCCACATCATCTCAGAACATTATATCTGGCAAAAGTCCTCTCCCCAAGCAGTCCGTCACTACAGCTCAGACTGCATGACCTAACGTCTGCACTTCAGTTTGCAATGACCGCCGAGCATATTTCACTCTACCACAGGGATACTTTACACCCAATCATCCATCTTCCTCAAGGGAAAAACCTTGTCTGTAGCTCCCTGCAGACATCAGAAGGAAACCTACTGTCACTGCCCAACAGGACAAATGTTTCCCGTTCTAGCACTGATGGGACACTTCCGCAAGGCAAATTAAAATCCCCTCCCTGTCACTGGAGATCTGTTCTACTAGTTCCATAATCAATCATATTTGGATGATCTTTCCTTTTTCATCTGATTAGCTTCCTGTGAGCTTTGCAGTGGTCTCTGGAACCGATTACAATAATTATGCAGAGGAGTCGGGCGTGATACATCACACCTGTCCACAGGACAACGTAATATTAAACTTTTATTCAGCCTCTTTAGTCTCTGGAGATCGAAACGCGTTTATAAGAGAGAAATCTGGCCAACAATTACAGCTTAAAACAATACATGGATACAATTACCAATAAAGATGAATGTGTTAAAAAGGAAACTAGCCAGCAAAGGGTCAATGTCTGAACAGTTGACCAACAGTTGATCAAAACTACAATAAAAACACAAAAATTGTCAAATATTATTACAATAAAAAAAAAAAAAAAAAAAAATCTATTTGAATATATTTTAAAACACAATTTATTCCTGTGATGTAAAACTGAGTATTCAGCATTATTACTCAATATGTGTTTTTTTTTTTTTTTTAACTCAATTTCAGTTTTTATGGTTTAAATTCCAAAAATGTATGGATATGTGGTGTGATATGAATAGCCTAATGCAAAATCACTAACACCTTTGCAAATAGGTCAACTGTCTTTGTTTTCTGTGCAAAAATTAGAAATATTAATCAATAATACTTTCCTGGAGCTATCAATACACAATATTAATATGCAATCACTACCTGTGGAAAATAGGCAGTGAACAGAAGTTTGTTTTTGTACATTTTTATCGATCACAGCAGCTGTTATTCATCAAATTATGGAGGAGATCATTACAACAGGGCATATACTGCATCCAGACACAAACACATTTGGTCTGAGCTGATTCAGATACCAGAATGGACAATCTCAGTAAATTATACACTAGATCACAGAAATTTGCTCCATCCTCTACAATCTATCCATCTAAAATTACTAGGCAGTTCAAAATAAACTCATGTTACGAAACTGAACAATGTATAGTTGGTGATTATGCGAGTATTTCTCATATTTCTGTAAAACACGTTCATTATGACACAACATACATACGAACAATCATGCACACGTCTCATTGCTAAAGTCCTCACAAATCTTTCCTATTTGAAATATTCATAGGAAACACACCTCCGGCTTTCTCTTACTCACAGATCCATACTGAAGCAATCTTGTAAAGCTGGAGCAGTAAAGTAAATGAAAGCATGTGTGCGTTCACCTATAGCATCAGCAGACATCTTTGATACTGTTTAACCTGAGCCCTTTGTTTAAAACCCTGTCTCAAAGAGGAGACAAAAACCAACTGCCAGCCACTCGGAGTGAAGCACATGGAGAGAGACGGAGAGAGAGTGGCAGGCTTGGCGTTTGAAGTGTTGATGCAGTTGTTACAGCTCTGGTGGTCTTAGACTGGCTGACTGGATGGTTAGACAGATAAACACACCTTTGAGAGTACAGGAAGTGACTGAAGACTTTCCACTGAGCGTTCAGTCCTCTTTTTCTCTCATGACTTCTACTTCTTGTTGTCCAGGTGGCAACTTTTCAGCCACACTCTAAATGTGATGGCTCACAATAGCAAAGACTTTTGACCAAGAATGTAACCAAATAAATAAGATTACGGCAAAAAATAAGGTAAAAGTTTACAGAACTGGTCACTGAAAAACAATAGTGATTGATCACTAATTTGAATATTTGGGACAAAGAATATAATGTTGTGAAAACTCAGACATCGGTGCACCGTTGTATCCAAATCTATCTGGGAAGGAAAAAAAAAAAACAAGACAAAAACATGACATTTCTAGCTACATGCTACCCTAAGACACCCTAAATATTAACACCACAAATTTCTGAATTCTTTCAATTTTAATTTTAAAATAATCTGCAGCTGACAAAAACTGTTCTTAACAACAGAATTGATTTGTTTGTATAAACATAATTCAGAGTCCAGGATAACAACCAGGTTTTTAACCTGGGAGGGAATTGGCCACTCTTAAATTTTGGGGGACCAAAAAAAAATGATTTCTGATTTGTTGGAGAAAAGTTATTTGATAACCATTTCTTAATATCCCAGATACATTCCAACAATGGTTGAATGGAATCACCAGCTTTCAATGACAGATACAACTGAGTATTGTCCGCTTATAAATGACATGAAACATTATGCTTTCTAATAATATCCCCCAGAGAACGCATATAAGTTAAAAAGAAGCGGGCCCAGAATTTAGCCCTGAGGTACTCCACTAATAATAGGGGCAGATACTTACCTAACTCTACAGACCTGTTCTTAAGATATGAACTGAACCATTTTAAGGCAGTACCCCGATACCGATCAAATTCTGTAAACGCCAAAAAAGAACATTATGATCTACAGCAGTGCTTCTCAAAGTCCGGACCCGAGAGGAATTCAATCCAGACCCGCCTCCATTTCGTATTTCAAGAGCACTAATTATATTTCCTACTTTGTTAAATACATGCTAAACTTGTAAATCATTTGTTTAGTTGCTACTCTCTTTTTGGAGATGTTCTGAAATGAAAGCAAAGGCGAGATATTGAAACTTTTCCTTCATGACATTTGTTGTCATGACATCCAGTGAGCATATAACGTTAGACATAATCGAGCAACATTTCACCGCTAATATGAGTAATTTTTTTAATTTTTGTTATGACTTAGATTATGGCCATTTGACAGTGTCCAGTGTTTCCCATACACTGAGTTATTTGTTGCGGCCCGTCACAATATCAAAACTGACCGCCACAAATAGATTTTCCAAAAGGCTTACTTGGTTGAATAAACTGAGCACTGCACGTTTAAAAATTGAAATGCAGCGCGGGTGTTTTATATGAATGTATCTTTGAAAAGAACCGACCGTCTTCAGAAAAGCTTTGATGTAATTTTCATTCCGTGTTTCCTGTAATGCCTGATAAAGTAGTGCTTGTGAGCACAGCGCTTATTTGATTACAGCCGTTACCGGGGAAACCGCTATATCTTCCGCTCCAGCAGCGCCTCCTGCTGGCAAAGAATGAATTTGCATTTGCAAGTCTGAGGGAAACACTGGTGTCAGCAAATATAAAAAAAAGCATTTCCCAGGGGGCTTGTTCATTAAACACATTTACCAAACAAGCCAGGCTTATTTCAGTTAATCTGACTTATTTTGAACCAAATCAATTGACAATAAATCAGACTAACTGAAATAAACCTGGCTTATTTGGTAAATCTGTTTAATGAAACAGGGCCCAGAACTGTTTTGAGAAGATGCTTAAGTTTTGAGCCATATATTATTACTATGAATTAGGCTACTACTACTACTATTACCATCTTGTGCCCTGCAATAAACAATTACTCTACTCTCTTTTATGAGATAAAGGGGGGAAAAAAGAAAATTGCAATTTTAAACAAACATATCGGCCAGAAAAGCAGCATCATCGGCCATCGGCTGCCTTGATTTCTAAATATCGGCATCGACCAGAGAAAAATCCTTATCGGTCGACCACTATTGCAGATATTTAAATGAATTGTTTTGCCAGTTTTGCACTTGTTATTAATGCATTTTGAATGCAAAGGGCACTTTATTTTTTCAAAACATTAGTGGCTTTATTTGTTTGTTTGTTTGTTTGTTATGTTTATTAAAAACAAGTTTTGTAATAACCAATTGTCCGGACCTTCGATGAATATTCAGATTTGGACCTTTGATTGTAGACTTTGAGAACCCCTGATCTACAGTATCAAAGGCAGCTGTAAGATCAAGTAGTGTCAATACAGCATTTTTACCAGCATCAACTGCAAGCAAAATGTCATTGAACACTTTAAGCAAGGCATAATCTGTACTATGAAAAGCAGTGAAACCAGATTGAAAAGGTTCTAACAAGTTTTAATAAGCTTTGACAAAAATGATAGCTTAGAAACAAGCCAATAATTATTAAAGCAACTTCCATCCAAACCTTGATTCTTAAGCAAAGGCTGAACAACCCGCATGCTTAAAACAGTTCAGAACCACCCCTGTTCCAAATACAATTTAAGAACCATCTAGAACACTCTAGCAACCATAGAGAACACTATCGCAACCACCCAGGGTGCCCAAACAACCACCTGGAAAAATCTAGGAACCATTTAGAACAACCTAGCAACCGTCCAGCACATCCTAGTAGCCATAGTATACCAGCAACTACTAAGAGCATCCTAACAACCACCTGGAACAATCTAGGAGACATTTAGAACAATCTAGCAACCTCCCAGAACACCCTAGCAACCCTCCATCACACCATAGCAGCTATCCATAGGGCCTAGCAACCACCTGAAACCATCCAAAACAACCTAGGAACTTCCCAGAACACCCTATCAACCATCCAGCACACCCTAGCAACTATCCAGAACACCACAGCATAGCAACCACCCAGAGTGCACTAGCAACCATCTCTCTTACCATGTTAACACATTTAATTGCTTTATTTTGGTTGCTACCATGGACATCAAGTTATAGATCTGATCTGTAAACCTATCCTAGTAGTCCAATTCTCTGAATATTTAAATGTCTCTAACATAAAATAGACTTGTTTCAGACATATAAATGACAGCCGCTCCATCCAGTCCTCTATTTGGTGCAAACGTCACACACAGAGCTCTATAATCAGTCTGGTTTGCTTGTACACCACAGGAACCAGCCTAGAATGATCACACTGGGTTGATTATAGATGTCAAAAGAAAGAAGGACTCACAGGAAAGACTCATTACACAGAAGAAATGATCAACTATTAAAGAATTCCCTTCTCTGAAATAGAGAACTTCAGCTAGCTACTACTTTTGCCATGGGTGTGTGTTCATCTCTCAGATAGCAGCAGTGATGCATACTGACAAGGTCACGAGTCATTATCAGTCTGTTTCCTGTCCGATGGGCGACCGCGCTGATCTCTCTTACCCATTGTCCAACACACACACTTTCGGTGGGCGTTCTCCTGTTGCTTTTCTCGTAGCTTACCCTGTTGGATGGCATGGTTCATTTAGATGACACATTGTGGCTTCAGAGGCCATGCTGATTGGTCGCAAACTACCGCCAGATCAAACAAGGTATATTTGCTCTCTTTTGCACACACAATCCAGCTGTCAGTACGAAAACACGGCCCATCTGCGTCACAAAAGGTAAAGCGGCTTCCTCCACTTTCCCGTTAACCTCTGTGTTTTCATACGCAAGCGCTGACATGATAAAACATAGGAGGAAATCAACCACCGTCAGGTCTTTCATAAATAATAAAACTTGGATGCGAGAGTAATGTGAACAGCCAAACTTTGTTTCTCTGCCAGGTCGGTGAGAGCAGAGGAGCCTCTGTTAGGTACGACAATCTCAGCTTTCCTCACACTTTCACTGCCGCCAAAGCAAAGAGGCCCATACAGCCAAATCTTAGATAGCATTATTCTAAAAAGACCCACGCTCTAACACTAGTCCTATTCAGCTAGTTATATTTAAGTTTGAGATATGTGCGTGTCAAATAATTCAATGCTCGGGTGAACTGGCTACTAGATGGTTGCTAGGTATTTTTAGGGTGTTATGAATAGTTGCTCTGGTGTTTTAAGGTGGTTGCTAGAGCATCCTGAGTGGTTGCTAGAACACTTTGTGTTGCTATGGTGGGTTGTTGCTAGGGCAGTTCTAGATGGCTACTATGGAGTTTTGGATAATTGCTAGGATGTTTCGAGAGGTTTTTATGGTGTTCTAGAGTGGTTGCTAGGGTGTACTGG
This sequence comes from Barbus barbus, assembly GCF_936440315.1. Lineage (NCBI taxonomy): Eukaryota > Metazoa > Chordata > Actinopteri > Cypriniformes > Cyprinidae > Barbus > Barbus barbus. Next base: position 25,731,079 of record NC_136751.1, read on the forward strand.
GTGCTAGGTGGCTATTAGGGTGTTGTGGGTGGTTTCTGGGGTGTTTTAAGGTGATTTCTAGAGCATTCTAAGTGGTTGCTAGGGTGTTCTGTGAGGTTGCCAGGGTATCCTAGGAGATTCTTAGGGTGTTCCGAGTTCTTGCTAGGGTGTACTGGATGCTAGGTATCTGTTAGTGTGTTCTGGATGGTTGCTGGGGTGTTTTAAAGTGGTTGCCAGAGGATTCAGAGTGGTTGCAAGAACACTTTGAGTGATTGCTATGGTGTTTTGGATGGTACTTAGGGTGTTATGGGTGGTTGCTAAGGTGCACTAGGTGGTAGATAGGGAGTGCTAAGTGGTTGCTAGGATGTTTTAGTGTGTTCTGAGTGGTTGCTAGGGTGTTCTGCAAGGTTCTTAGGGTGTGCTTGGTGCTAGATGGTTGTTAGGTTGTGAGGGAATTCTAGATGGTTGCTAGGGTGTTCTGCTAGGGCATCTCAAAATAGTTGTTATTGTGTTCTGTGTGGTTATTAGGCCATTGCAATGTGATGTGATTTCTACATGTAAAGGGATCAATACAAGCTGGAATTTACCACCAACACATAGAGAATTCAACATCAGGTCACATAAAAAATAAATATAGTCACATAAGAGGTCCTGTTACCATATTTTAAAAAAAATGTTTTCATATCTATAATGTCATATAGCATGTATCTATAAAATGTCCTGCAAAACACTTAAATAACATATAAAACGTACATTTAGAAATGTAATTCAAAATGCAAAAAGTTGTAGTATGCAATATTGACAATTAGTGGCTGAAATGGGTACTGAAATGGTAGTCCGAATTCAAAATATTGAAGAGAGTAATTTATCTCGCTCCCTACTCCTCAATGCTCTTGCAGGTTGCCAGATTGAGGACACATAACAGGAACAAGCACAATTAACAATGAAAGGCGACGAGTCTTGCACTGTAAGTTGATGAGTTGATTTATCCGTGTTTTAACCTTAAGTTATCCTCTGGGGTCAATATGACCCCAAGCGACTTTTCTTTAGTTAAAAATAATGGTTCCCTTTATCTCAGTGGAATAAAATCTTGTGACTTTTTCTAAATTATCTATCCATACACACACAAAAAAACTGGGCTTGATTTGGTTGTTCTAAAGGTATGTAAAAAAAAAAGTCACACTCATGACCTTTGGGGTCAATATGACCCCACATTGAAATGAATGGGAAAATCAAAAAAAAAATGTTTTTTATTTTTCATTTGTCAAAAAAAATCTATAAATCCAGAATAAACCTGAAAATTTCCATACCACAATGAAGTCCTGGTACTAGAGCACAAATGTAATGTGGAACGAACATGATCACTTGCACACACACATGCTCACGCACACAAACACACACACAGGTGTGACTCCAATTGAAAGCATTTTTTTTAGAAATTGACAAATAAAATCAATAATTCCAGCATAAATCTGAAAATTTCCACACAGAAATGAAGGCCTGGTACTAGAGCAAAAATGCAATGTAGAAAAGACATGCTCACTCAACACACACACACACACACACACACACACACACAGACAGGTATGACTGCCACAGCCAAATAAAATCAGCCACAAATGCAGAACAAAGATAAAAGGGGTGAGACCTAATGCACACACACATGCGCACGCGCACACACACACACACACACACACACACACACACACAGACACACATGCGCACGCGCACACACACACACACACACACACACACACACACACACACACACACACAGACAGACAGAGAGAGCAAGGGAGAGATGAAAGGCAACTGACCTGTTCAACTTTGAGAAAGTTTACTCTGAGATCTAAGAGCTGCAACTTTATTTTGAAAACAAAGAAATAGTTCCCACACCAAAGGTATAAAAGAGGGTCTTTGGTGTCACACAGTTCATTCTGTGTCAGTATGGCAAAGCGTTACACTCTCCTGGAGACTTTAGATTGCCTGCTTGATTCAAGTGAAACTGAATCATGCCTGGAAGACACTGAGGGCGATGACTCTGAGCCATTTGAGACATTTGGTTCATTAAAATAAATAATATTCAACTACAATCTGATTCTAAGTCTTGTCCTTTAGGTGTTTCTTATGTGGCAATTTCTGTGGTATTTTGTAAAAACAGACATTTAAAATCGCTTCAAAAACGACCAAAATTCTACTATTTGAAAGAATATTTATTTTTAATGTCTTTAATAATGTTTATACATGTATAAATTCACAAAATCTATCACAAAAGTTATAATATGAGCAGTTGGCTACATCCAGTAAAATGAATGGATCTCTATTGCCCTCTTCTGGGTATCTATGGACAATACAATTTCTTTCTTAAATTTTAATTCCTAAAGGTTTGTCTTTGACCAACAGATGGCAGAATTGTACAGCTAACACCTAGATCAATATCCAGAAACAACTTATATTTAATTTAGATCATTGTTTAAGTATTTTTTTCATAAAAAAATAATATTTTACATGCAAGCTAATGGTATAGTTGAGGAATTGTGTGGTAAATAGGTACAAAAGTACTTTGTATATCCAAAAACACAGCATTACTGTACAGATGAGAAGTAAACAAAAAAAATAATATATTATATGTACTATTAAAAATGTACATTTTTTTCACAATCATTCTTTAAATTTTGGGGTCATATATACCCCAAATGCAGTGAGTGTGAACAGGAAACTAAGGTTATAAGAAGGTTTAATATGCCTTTGAACGCAGATTTTTTTTAGATAGATGCTGAGGCTTTTTAGGTCAGTTTGAATCTGCAATCTCTGACTCAGTTTGTTTGCTGACTTCCAATGGTTGCAATACGTGGCAACCCCCGGGTGTTGAATTACTATTGCCAGTGACCGGGGTCACACCAAAACAAAAACAGACATTCCGACATGGAACACACATTTCAAAGCAGAATAATTGGCTGTAGCATTGTTTTTCGGAAAAAACAAGCATGTTTTTTTAATATCTGCAAACATATGGTATTTTTATGTTTTAGTACAGTCGAAAATTACATACAACACCTTTAAATAAACTGATTTCTGATTTGCAAACTCAAGTAATACCTACTTACCTAATAAAAGTTCAGTGTCGAAGGCTCTCGTTAAGCCATGACCAATCTCATTTACGCTCTATTAAACGAATAACTGAATATAACTGTTACAACCTCAGACCCTGACAGATCACTCTAGATTTCTAAGCCACAAAAGTCCAACTGAACTATTTAAAGTTTATAGCCGTGCTCTACTCATTATGATAAAAGACAAAAGGTTTTGTTTTAGGGGCCGATAAAAACTGCAGCTGGGGTAAGTGTGTGTGTCTAAAACGGACTGTTTTTGGCATTAAGCCTACGAAAAGGAAAATCTCTTTGACAGTAAAGCAGCAGGGTTCAAGCATTAACACAGCACCGTCCCGATTACTCAAACACACTCGCCAAATCATCTCCACTGCTCAAAACATGACATTAGAACACCATTAGAGAGTAAATATTCTTTCACTGGATTATGACTGTCCATTTCACTTTCTATTTAATCACGACATGGTCAACTATAAACAAAAATGTGCACATATTGTGACAAATTACTTGAATGATAAAACAACAAGGTTTATGTTTTCGTACATGGATATATATGTCCATATCTTTCTCATTGGGCAGGTTTTTACATTTAGATCTTTACTGATAATTTGCACTTGCACCAATATAAACTCCAGGATTCTTCAAAGGATAGCGTGTCATTTTAGGGGCCATTTAGCCATTGAAGCAACAACATAAACTGGACTATGCTGGCTTGAAAGTTCTCATTATTAACCAGAAACAGGTGTGCTTGGCAAGAAACGGAGCAATAATTATTAAATGTTATTGTTTTAATACAAGCATAGCCTGAAAATAATTTGGACGAAGTTTAAAGAGGGAGAGACAGACTGTAGTCTGCACCTTTTCAAACTCCTGAGTTTCAAAACATTATTCTCCATTTATGGAGAGAGGTTTGAACAGCTTGCTAATGAATCAAGCCAAGGTGGATGAAATGGGAACAAAAATGTATTTTTAAATGTGAGTTTGTGTATTTTATAACTTCATTTGAAAATGTGCATCATAATGCTACTAAATAAGTAGACTTATTCTAAATATTATTCAGTTGGTGACCCCAGTGTACAGTGGCTGTATCGTTACTAACCTGAATGACTTACTTTCTTCTGTGGAACAGTCGCTGTTTTTTTTTTTTTTTGGACCCCAAATAAATATCTTAAATTGTGTTCCGAAGACGAACAAAGCTTTTACGGGTTTGGGACGACATGGGGGTAAGTAATTAATGACAAAATTTTCATTGTGGGGTGGAGTATCCCTATAAAATGCAACTGTATTAAGAACTTAAGTATAAATTTTGCACATTGAAAGCCAAACCTTAAAGAAAAACAGTCATAGAGAGTGTGAGAGAGAATGAGAGAAAGGAGGGAGAAAGAGGGATAAAATGAACATCAAAAGGAACGGGGAATGGTATCCAGAGGAAAATGAATCTCCTGCGTGCATTTGATATTGAACTGCAGGATGAACTGCAGGTGTGGAAGAGTTCACACGCTTTAAATTTACTCTACAACCCTTCTGTAGTACAGTACGCAATAAAATACAGTATGCAGTAACGTACAGTACCGACTCAAGAGAGGACAGTGGACACATCGGCTATGAATCTGACCCGCATTTACCTTTATCAGCAATCTCATCACCGTTTTACAACATCCGCACCTCGGGGCAGCCGCAAGGCATCTATAAACCTGTAGGGGAAGTGCAGACTTGCAAAGTGAGGCTTTAATGATGCTAACAGGCCTGAATGTCAAGGAGAAGGTTAAAATGTCAGAAGCTGTACAGTTAATTTACAGACAGAAGCACCGTCCCATTCGTCTTCCCATGCGACGATGACATTCGCAAGCTCTTTGAGGATTTCAAAAACAAAAGAGCTTACAAATCTCCCAAAACATCAGTGTGTCAGGGGGAAACAAGGCAGGTGTGTGTGTGTGTGTGTGTGTGTGTGTTTATTAGCCGGGAGCAGATATTCACAGCTGCCTCATCACAAGACCAGAGGAAGCACTCCAGTCAGAGTGAGACTTTTCTCAGAGACTTTAAACCCAAACATGAGAGGAGTTTGAGTTGCTAAAGAAAAGATATATGACTGTAATATTAATTCCACATCAGAGACAGAAACAGAGGATTTTACGTCACTCTGTAAGTCTTTACAGAAAAAAACAAATACAAGATGTGCACTAGCACAGGTTTTCTATATGAGATTATGTGAATTTATTAGCAGATTTACATGTGAATCACAGACTGGTCAATTAGTTAGTATATTAGTTGGACATTACAGTATGTAACTTGTATGTATGTTTCAGTGCAGGTTACAGTGCACTTGTAAAGCTACTAAAGACTGCCCTCTAGTGACTTGATGCATCATCTAACAATGGTTTTGGAGGAAAAACATTTGCATTCCTGAAAAAAAGTATTTAAAAATAGTTTGAAATAAATTTTGTCATTATTTACTCAACACGTTGTTCCAAACATTTTAACTTTTTCTATGGAACACAAAATAAGATGTTTAACAGAATGTCCGAGCTGCTCTTTTCCATACAATCCAATCCCTTTAAAGATGAATTTGCACAACAAGAACATGCATAATGATTTCACGATGAGTTTAAGAACAAAATGATACAGAAAGCACATGAATCTGAAACAGGTTTGAATTTCATTACCAATTTCTTTGGTCACAAAGTCAGATAACTGTCAGACAGCCATGTCTATAGTTTGCACCATGCTTTCAGTTAACTGTCTGCTTTTGAATCTCCACAAATAGTGTGTTACTGTCTCCACGGATATCCACAGAAACCCTGTGAATTTGAGGAATGTTTCCCGCAGCGTGGGTCATAAAAGAGAGTGTTTTTGCATTAACCGTATAGATGGCTGTTCAATGAGGTGCTCTTTCGAGGACAGAGTTGGATTGACAGGCAGAAAGAGTCCTTGAACGTTTTAAAGCACTATGGTGACAGAAGCTTAAATAAGGGGATTGATTTGCTCCTTTCTATTATACATATAAAACTCCAGGCATGACCACTAGGTGTTACTGTTGTTCATTTTGTAACCCTGCACTGTACAACATTTATGCTTGCATTATAGATAGCTCCATATTTATAAAAATATATATATATATTTTAGAAGAAAATTAGAAGCTTTATTACAAGCTAAATCTTTCACACCTTTTTTATCAGAGGATCAAAATATACTTATCAAAATGGTTATGAATTATTTATTATACCGTTAACTGACCTTAGCTAACATATTGGTAGAAATATAGTGCATCTGACAGGAGAGCGGATATTGCAACTGTTCTCTTCACAATTAGTGATGTTATCACATTTTCATTTAGAAAGTCAACTAACAAAGTACTTTCAGCAAAAGTGGGCTTCTCGCCAATCTCAGCCAGCAAAGACACATGGGTATGCTTTAAAAAAAAAAAAAACATTATCCCTAAAAAATAGAAAATTAATTTTTAAAGTTTTTAAATTATGTTTTGTTTAAAAAAAAAAAGTTTTGTTTTTAAATTATGACTGAATGGTCAATTTTTTTTTATGTTTTTGAAAAAATGCCTCTTATACTTACCAATGCAGGATTTATTGATTAAAAATACAGTAATGTATTTTACTGTAATATTGTAAAATACGATTACAATTTAAATGAACTTTTTTCTAATTTAATATATTTTAAAATGTAATTTATTCCTGTGATGCAAAGCGAAATTTTCAGCAGCGATTACTCCAGACTTAAGTGTCACTTGACCCTTCAGAAATCATTTTAAAATGCTTATTTGCTGCTCAAGAAACATTATTATTATCGTCAATGTTGAAAACATTTGTGCTGCTTAATTTTTTGCAAAAATTGTTATACTTCATTCAGTATTCCGATCTCAATGTAATGCATATTATTTATTTAAAAAAATAATTTTAAAAAATCTTACTGACCCCAAACATAATAAAAGTAGTGTATATTGTTATATAACTATTTTTGATTGTATGTTTTAAAAGTAATGCGTTACTTTACTTTGTAATCTGTTACCTTCAACACTGGTCCCACTTTAGCTTCCAATGATCATGCAAGACAGAAGTTTTCAGGTAAATTGGGACACTCTTCACTGTTCTGATGGATTGCGATCATTAATCATCATATTATTATGAGCTAACATGCCAAGAATACATGTCATACATCGATTACAGCCTATACATTTCCTGTCTAATTAAAGCAGTTCTATGTCACAGACATGATACATATATGTTCTATGTGTTTTTACGTGGTAGCTGGACCAAACTGGCCAACAACTGGTCCAAGCTGATGTAGATAATGGAATCAGTCACCTGCTAGGGCCAAGACTGACCTAGCTATACCTTAAACTGACTAATTCAACCAAATTTTACATTTTATCTTTTGAGAGACTAAAATAGCCAGATTTTAGTAGTTCTTAAGGTACAGCAATCAAATAATAATGACCTGCTCTATAATTCTGAGTCACTTTGACCCAGAAACACAACAAATTTAATGCACAAAAATAAAAAGAAATGTCTCTGCTTTCTATTGATACTCCAAATCAATTTTGACATTCCTTTTTTGACTAGTAGATAAAACTGTCTTTGGGTCAAAGTCACTCAATGAAGCAGGTCATATGCTATGAATTTTAAAAAAACTTTCACTTTACCTGAAAAAAAGAGAGATGCAATGCCTAACTGTGTTCAAAAGTCTATGAGTATCATAAAAACAATATATAATACAGTTCTGGCATCACAAAACACTCAATCACACAGATCATAATATAAAACTTTATGTCCTCAGTTACACTTCTACAAAGCTCACCCTACAATTCATCTTTAGTGTCTGATGATGTTCTTGTCATAGATATTGAGTTAAACACTGCAGTCTAAATGAAACAAATATGCAAATAAGTTGAGCTGTAATGAGAATGAGTTTAGGAGCTCACTGAACTGCAATCAAATTTTTGGTATTACACTATATGCTTGATGCTTGAAATTGTCACTGCTAGATTAATTAAATAAACAGCCGAGCATATGACTTAATCCATTTTTTTTTAATAGTCTCAGGTTGTTTTAGGAAACTGTGCACACAAATCCAGGCATTGACAAAGTTGAAGTCTGCAGTGGGATGATTTTTTGTTACATTGGGTTGACTGAAAGGTCCTCCTTTCGATTAGGACTTTCCTCTTTTGCAGCTGAGACACAGATCTCTGATGTGGAACATTAAAGGTGAGCTAAAGCTGTCCACTGAGCAATGAGGTGTATAATAAAGGAAACCCAAGGGTCTGGAGAAGGTCAAGAGCACTGGCTAACACACCCCACAGACCCGTGCACCAGCGGTGGCCAACCGCCACCCATTCTTATCAGCTTTACCTGAGGAACATTTCAGTGTGAAAATGTACACGGTATCAGGAGGAAGAAAAAAAAGAGAGCAGAAAAATCACATCTTTTCATCAGCAGGAGACCCAAGAGACATCCAGCATGGACTTAGGAGAAGCATCAGATGACTGACAAGATCTGTCAGCGAGTACCAGAGAGAACAGCTCAAGGAGAATAAGCCAGCCGAGACATTCTGTACGGGTCTGAAACCAGAGCTCAAGAGTCATGCTTTAGTTTACTTGGTGAGTAATTATGAAGGCGATACATATGAGCACTGTTCAGATATGTATCATATGCATGTTATGCCAAGTTATATGGAAATACTTAATCACTGTTAGCCAAGATGATGAGTATACCACCCTAGTGAGAAAAATACATTTATTTTGTGCTAAGTATACTTTAAGCACATATATATAAATGTATTTGTACTTTTGGTATATGTACTAAACTAGTATACTTAGAGTCTGCTAAACTGGAACTGGAAGTAATTTTGTACTTAATGCACTTAATTGTGCAGAAGTAGTGCTGAGGTCCAACTAAAGATCGACTTGCAGTAAGTATATTTGATTGTGCTCAAGTTTTACTTCGTACTCTCATCCAGTAGCCTACCTCTGAGTTTGTCATGGGGGCATGAATGAAGTGTTGGTGCATGAAAGGGCAGAGGAGGCCTGTTGCTGGAGAATTTGTATCCACCGTCGTCTGCTTGCACATATTGCATCACAAATAATGAACTGCATACTGTATATGGTACCATAATGAAGATAAACTATGTCACAGGTTAACCTGTTGACTCTATAAACTTGGACTTACAAACACACCCATTTCACTTGTACTGAACATTACCGGCAAATTAACACCTGCGTACACACACACCAGGAAGGTGTTATGGGGTTTTTGTTTTGTTTAGTCTAAGTTTGTTACTGCTGTGTTTTGTTCTAGTTTTCAACTCTACATAGTTTCCTTAAATCACAATTTTTCTAAAAAAAAAAAAAAAAGGTCAGGACATACAATACATGTGATGATTATATTTATTTTCATTGTGCTGTATATTTTGATTCATGCTAAAAAGTACTAGCTGAGGGTCATTTGTTTGAGAATCTTACTACACTGGTAATGCAGTATGCTTTTAATTAACTAAAAAGAACCAGATCATAATAGTCATTCTTAATAGTCAAACCGACTTCACTTCTTGTGCTTTGTGTCTTTGGTTGACTGCAAAGAACCCAATTTGAGTCATTCGTTCAGAAAACAGCTTACAGTGGTTGTGCTGTATGTTTCTGATTCACTAAAAAGAGCACATTTACAAGCTTTACACAAAGCAGAAGTGGCTTTAATCAAGTCTGGCAGTGCTGGACCAGCTGACTCTAATTATCACTTTAATTTGGTTAATTTAAGGAGAGGACAATTGCTTTTTCTCTAAGGGCTAGTTGGTGTGAAATGACTTTGTTCAGTCTACATCAATTAAATAAGTAAGTAGTCCAATTAGTTCACTCAGGTTCTTTTAGCAATCACTAGATTTTATCTAAAGGCCTAAAAAGTTCAATCTGTTGAGGAAATGAGTTAAAGCTTTGTTCACACTGCACACAAATCCTGTTTACTTTTTAAATCCAATCTTTAGAAAAGACTGTCAGTTTTCAGGCAATGAAGTCTCATCTTTAAGATAGTATAGTCAATGTCTGCTGTTTCTACATTAGTTGCTACGGTAATGATATAAGCACCTGCTGTCAGTGTGGAAAAAGAGGAAGAAAAACTAATTTTTCTGCCGTTCATGTGTATGATGACATCTCACTGCGTTGGTGAAATCTACTTCTGATTTGACTGTTTAGACTAAAACTCATTACCAAAAAATCAGATTATAACCAGATTTTAAATCACATATTGATGTGATTTGGATCTGGATGGTAAACATCAGATTTGAAAACAGACTTGAGTCAGATACACTAAAAAATGGTGCCTTTTGGAGCACAGCTAAATGCAGATAGACTACATGCAAATCATATTATAATGCATTTAATAGACATAGTATTGCAAAATGATTCCGCTACATTTTAATTTTCTTTTTTAATGCTACAGTAGTTTCATATGACATGACGCTTCAAAAATGGCTTCATATCTCATTGCACTCAAATCCGTGCAGCCATGCTACGTTTGCTTTTATGATTTTCATAACTCCCCTTTTCAATGACATAAAAACTATTGCAACAAACATGAGAAGCAATTCATTCAATTATAAGTCTTCTAAAAAGCTTGGTTTGCTGGTTGGAAATATTTTCCCATTTTAATATTTAAGTTACTAAATCTTAAAGTGCATCATTCAAACAATCAAACTGTGCTGTTGCGAGTTGTAATGGTACACTTTTTAAAAAATAATGCCCATCTATGATTGCAAAAGAACCTTTAACATCAGTCAAACCTTTTCATTTCCACAAAAGATTTTTAAAATGTTCTTCACTCTAAAAATAAATGTTCCAAAATGGTTCTTCTTCCATGGAAGAACCATTTTGGGATCCCAAAAGGACCATTTAGTGATCAGTTCTTAAAATAATTTTTTTTTTTTAGTGTGAGGAACATCTAAAGAAACTTTTTCCACTATAGCAAAGCTTTAGTGGTTAGAAGGATCCTCATGGAACCATCAATGACTCTAAAGAACCTTCATTTTTAAGAGTGTTCTTATTTTAAGAACTGTTCACTGAAAGGGAACCAAAAACTGTTCTTCTGTGAAAACCCCCTTTTGGAACCTTTATTTTTAAGATTGCATTATACAGAAAAGCATTTAATTGTGTCAGACCCATTCTGTAAGTTCTCACCTGTCTGACATTTCTAATCCGCCCGAGGCTCTGATCAGCCACCGGGCCATTCCAATCCATCTAGAAGGGTTTAATGCACCTCTCTGCACACAAGTTTGGTTTCAGATCCTCTTTACACTGATCACTAAAGGGGCACATCTATAATTCATTAACGGCTGAACTGGGTAAACATCACCAAGCGTTAGTTTGAAATGGATGAATGTGTTTGGAGAGCTGGGACAAACTTTGCTCACATGGTGCTCCACTAGTTACCACAATCAGCACTGCGATAAAGTGAATTTAAAAACACTTGTGCTGTATCCAAATAGCGCTTCAGTGTAAGAGATTTCAAGATGATGCAAGATATACACTGCTGTTTCCAACAGGAATTATTTGTGTCTGAATGAGTTAGTGCTTTTTTAATGGAGTTTCAAGATATCAGTGATCAATCAATCGTGATGTTCCCCTTCACCATCACCTCTACAGCAGATCCCATTTAGATTAGCAGGAAGCAGAAGGGGAGTGTGAGATTTACAAGGCCAGGCTGCTTTATCTAATGCCCGTAAAAAACACAGAGTCAAGGTGCAACCGCCTGAGGTGTTTCAGGACATGTTCTCATTGTCTGGTGAAAGAAGAGAAGCTGCAGACCTCTAATTCAAGAGCCAAAGTCAAATGTGACTCACTGAATTGTACTCTACCATCTCAAACTTCACTCACCTCAAGTGAACTTTCGAAGAATACTGAATTTATTTTGCAGAACTTGCACTGCTATTTAATTTGCATTTTAAAGCTGAACTGTGTGATTTCTGCACAATTAGCATCTTCAAATGGAATTTAAAAAAAAAAAATCAGATTTACTTTGTATAAGTATTGTAGCACATAATATAATATCATATAAATGAAAACAATGGCAACATTAAACTGACATAGAAATTTTCAAACACAAAAAAATGCCAAAAAACATCATTCTATAACTGTATTGCATTTTAATTAGGTAACACTTTATTTTAACATGTTCTTGTTACACGTTATATGTACTTACTTTTATAATAACAATAAATTATGCACAATTACATGCAAGTAGCCCTAAGCCAAACCCTAATCCTAACCATATAGTAATTACATATAGTTATTGTGTACATGTAATTAATATTACTCATTACTTAAATGTATAAATACATTGTAACAAGGACACCTTAAAATAAATACGTGTAACCTTAAATTATTATAAAAAGGTACAAGAGCTGTTGCTGAGGTGGTACCTCACATTAGTTTCTGTTGCTGAGGTGGTACCTAAAGTTACCTACTTTAGGTAATATGTACTTTTAAAGTACTATATGCACCCTTTATGTGTAAATAAGGTACAAAAGTGTAACTTTTTAAAAGGGTACTGGCCTAATGACAGCTTTTTGTACCTTTTTTCTATGAGAGTGTGTGCTATATATGGCAGTACTACAGTACAGGCACTGTTCGCATTTTGTAATAGTTTTCTTATTGCTCTAGATGTATATTTTTAGTGCTTATAGAGCTACCTGCTGGAATAAGTAGGTCACTTACATAATACACAGGCTCTCCTGTAATTCAATGCAGCGTCTGGCGAGAATGTAAATGAACATGGAGTACATCTCACAAAAACACTCTTCACAAAATTACTCCTAGTGTAATACCGTAATTGTGTCCAACTCCAGTCAATATACACATTCTCTTCCACCGAATGAAACGCAGATATGATCAAAACATCGCTTTTCATGGGCAAATGCAGGAATACATTAAACAGATCTGAGCTTTCGGATGACCAAAGCACTGGATATGCAGGTATCATTTTCACAGGTGCATCAGACGTTTTGTAGTAATAATGTGCTTTGGTGTGGACAGAGATAATGCAAAACCAAAAACAACAGAACCTCATAATGCTAATAACGTCACAATTGCTGCTATTGAGGACACCTCTAGAGTCCCACACCTGCACAATTTCCAGGTCTATCTGTGTCGACATCATCAGATGGCAAAAAAAGAGCTATTTATTTCACGGATAAGAGTGGCTACTCTTCTAAACAAAGATGCTACGCATATCGCAACAACAACATTAGCGTCCCGGCTTCGTGGACGAGACAAAACACAACCCTTGAGGGCCTTTCTATTTAAATGGAGAAAAATAGGAAACAGAGAGAGCAGAATTGGTTTACAGAAGGTAAGTGTCCGTATTAATTAATGTCCAGATGAGGAACTCTCCTGTTTAGCACTTCACAGGCTTGTGTTTCACTGTCACGGCTTTGATTAGCCCAGGTAATGAATTAATGTGAGCGCGCATTAAAACGGCCAGGTTGCCCAGGTCAGGAATAATGTGTGGACACAATGGAAGAGCGATACACACACTCCAAGTTGAGACGGGTACTGGGGTGTATAGAGCCATTTCACTGATGTTCTGCCAGGATTTTTACAACTGAAAAGAAGTTTGTGATGTTTGCTAGAATAACTGTTACTACAGTTAAATTAAATTTCAGTGGCAACTTGTCCTGCAATGTTTGGGCAGCAGACATCCCATAATAATAAAAAAAATAAAAAAATAACAAATATTTTTTAAATGCTATATGCTGTAAAAATGTCTATAATGTAAAAAAGTTTAACTGAAACCTTCAAATGCCAAAATACTGTATCTTACACAATATATTATACTTCAAGGGGCATGAAAGTACATTTTTAATCTTAAACACATTTTGGGTTTTTGTTTGTTTTGTTTTTTTGACAATATAAATCTAATTTAGATTTACAATATATTTTTTTAAAAACTGACAAAAAAGGGAAATTTTTAATCTAGCCTATATAGGGACTATACCTAAAATCATGCAAATTGTGCAATCAAACTAATCAATCTGAATTATGATTTCAGACAAAAAAAATGTGTGAAAAATCACACTGATTAGCCATAACTTGGAGCAGAATATGTTTTTTTACTTTTTTGACCATTGCTACAGGTATATATTTGCTAACATCCTAGTAACTACAAATCATTTTACTAACAACAAAAACTCTTTAGCAACGCCCTGGTGATCACTGACAGGTTGTTTTCATGGCCAAATCAGACCTGATAGTACAAAAGTGCAGGCGTTTTGTTTCTCTTGAGACTGAACATCTCTCTGCAACCTTGCTTCTAATTAGTTCATTAAAAACAGAATCATACTTCACGCCTGCAAGCTGGCCCGTGTTTTATCAGAACAGGGGGAAAAGAAGAGTTCAGGAGGGCTGAACAATGAGCTGGTGTAAATTAAACAACCATGAAAACAAATTACAAGGATGGCCCATGGAAGAAAAGACAGGTAATTACTTCATTGTAAGAATAATGGCATAAAGAAACACGGATCTTAACAAAAAACAGTTTTGCTGAATAGAAATAAACTGATTATTTAGTGTCCTGTGGTTCTGAAAATTGGTCACCCAGGTGTCTGTGCATGTTGCATTTTGCCAGTTTTTCACATTCATAAATAACAGCAAAGCACCAAGTAGACTAGTTTAGTTATTTGATTTTGTGTTCTTTATGATTTCAAACCAGTCAGAATTTTTTTTTTTTTCCTCACACAACAATGCACTGAAAGCAAATTGTGTTACTTAAAATATATATATTTATATATATATACATACATTACAAGTCTATTGCAGTTTTATATAAGTATATATAAGTTCAAATAATAAGTCAATTTTTGTGTTCAGTCATTTACAAACTTAGCATGTTACAACAGACAATCTCCCACAGAAAAAAAAAAAAAAACTGTCATTGGGACAGTACCTTTTCTAATATGTACCTTTTAGGTAGTAATTTATATACTTTATGTAACAATGTGTACTTTAAAGGTACTAATATGTACTCTTTAGGAGTAAATATGGTTACTTTTTGAGAAGGTAGTGCCCCAGTGACAGCTTTTGCACCTTCTGTATCTCAATCTGATCCAAACTAGTACAACCCATCTGAATAGTGCTTTAATGTCATAAGTGATGGAAGTGCAAACAAATGAACATTCGAATATTGCAAAAGCCTCAAAGTAGCTCATTACACCAACAGAACTAAAGCACAGGCTAATTATTATTCATCTCTCCTTAAATAGCCAAACAAACAGCCTCATTTGCATATTGTTTAATGGATTGTTTGGGTAAAAGAAGCGATGAATAAAGCCCATTATTCCCCACCTATACCATTTACCCCTGATAATCGCTCTGCAAGCGTGTCCCCAGATGTAATTCTTAGCTGTCAAAAGTATAAATAGCCAAGCCTTGGGGTCTGGTGTTAAACAGCAGGTGGGTCACTTCTGGATGTATTAGCGAGTTTTACTGTTCTATCAGCTGAAAGGAATATGTGCTTTCTGTGAGTGACCTTGGATATTATAAATCATCAAATGTACAAGGAATTCAAGGTATTCCTTGAATAACAAAGTGATAAAAAATATTCAAACAACGTTGGCACCAAAAACTCACACAACATTAACAATGACAGTGTTTGCTGCTGTTTAGTGTTGTGTGATGATGTTCTATTTTGTCTAAGGGAATACATGAAAATTAGCAAAAAAGGGATTTGTATATACATTTCATGTCTTTAAATGGGCCACGAGACAAAGGACGCTTATATATTTACATACATTTGCACTGCTCTATTTATAGTTAATCCAAACCATTCAGTCTATTCATTTTTATCTTGAAACGACTAAACACAAATAAAACATTATCATTTGAGCTGTCTTCAGAGATCAGAGCAACATCTTGAGGCTGTTTTGACTAAAATGATGTCTCAGATTCTTATTGTTTGTTTACAAAACAAAATAAAGCAAAAACAACTGACTGACCTTCTTGTGATTATTCTCTTATGTGTTGCTTCATGTTTAACCTTTATTTAAATGAAAAAAGGTGTTGGGTAAGGCTTGGGTTTGCTCAGAGCAGATGCACTTGACCCTATCAGAGAGCATCGCTCGATATTAGCATCTTCTTCTTCCGCCACTCGCTCACTTCTGTGATCTATAATGTGAAGTGCCTTCTTTGGTGTTTGGTGTGAAAGGTTAAGTGTGTAAATAAATGCAAAGTATGGCTGTTGTATTTGGTTTTGAAGGGCATGAGTCAATCAAATCGTAACGAGTGCTGAATCATAAAGCTTTTGGAGGTCAATTACAGTTATTTGTGTAGGGTTTAAAGTGACACTTCACCCAAAAATTTAAATTCTGTGAACATTTTCTATTCAAACCCAGGCACACTGGAAAAACATTCCTCCACCAGCATTTTTGCAAAACCTATAAATACAATTCACTGTAGTTTCCAGCTGAAATGAACACTAGAGGCAATTAAGTGCCAACAACATGTATTGCTTTCCACATAAATTATGATTAAGCATGGTTCCTAGCACAATACTATGTTCTCACCTCAAAACATTTTTACCATAGTGCATGATTTGTAAACTAATACATTTTGATGTTTAAATCACACAACCAGCTATATATGTAGTAAACTTGCTCAGTAGCACACCTGGTACAGCACTGCACTTGCAATACAGAGCACTCAGACACAATGCTCATAAAATAGCTCAACAAGAGAGCTCAAAACCATGTAAAAGTAAGTTAAAATTGCATGATTGCTTCAAAATTAGTTTTTTTTAACACTATTGGTTAGATTTAGGTCAAATTTAGCACTTTAAAACTTTTTAGCACGTCTCACTGGACATTTCACTTTGAAATTGGCACACAATGTGCAAAAAGTAATGCCATAAAATGTTTGCAAAAATGTTGCAACAAACACATATTTAATGAGCCTGGGTTGTTCTTTCTTCTGTGGATCCCAAAAGAAGTTTTGTTGGATTGTCCCTTTTAGAAGGTGCAGTATGTTTTCACAGAATCTTATGTATAATTGTCATCAGAAAAGAAAGAAATGTGAAAAAAACTGTACAACCTGATATTATTTTTTTAACATTCTCAGTCTCTAAAAGCAGGTGAGAAAACTAATATTGGACAGTGCCACATAGCTGGATTTCAACCAGCACGTGTGTGTGTGTGTGTGTGTGTGTGTGTGTGTGTAAGAGAGAGAGAGAGAGAGAGAGAGAGAGAGAGAGAGAGGAATGCAAAAGTGAAACTAGATTACACGGAGTGAAAAATCAATACTGATGAAGTTCGGGGAATAGGGCTTATCGATTTAACATAAGGGATGATAAATAATTGCTACATTCTGAGAATAAGTGTAAATCAGTAAATCATGATGCCTTTTGATTTTCATATTGATCTTTCTCAATAAAGAAACAGTACAAGGCCATGCCGTATTTAATAAGGTTCTTTCTGCAGGACACTTGTTAACTACATATAGATCAAGTTGTTACGTGTTCAATGCAGGCTAGGAGCCAAGTAGCTGGAAATGAAGATAATATCATTGAATTCATTGCTGGTTGAAATTAAAGGGCTATTTACTCATTTACTCATTCCAAAACTGTATGTCATTCTTTCCACTGTGGAACACACACAAAAAAAAGAGAATCTTTTTTTAAACATACAGTAAGAAAGAAAATTATTTTTCAATCCCTTAACGAACATACAGCAGTGGATTTGTTTTTCATCTCTCCACCTCTATCCAGCAAAAGTGATTGTGATTGTACGACAATAGTTCATTATGGTTATGATCAGATGTGATCAACTGTTGTCTCCCAATAAATAGGACTGACAGCATCAGTGATTTTGAGCATGCACTCGATTTTCATTTATAGTACTCCATTGTATTAATGCTACCTTGAAGTAAGTACAAAGTAGCTTTGTAGTGCATTCAAATTATTATCAAATCAATAACATCAAATAATTACTAAGTCAGTATGCAGACATTTCATAATTATGAAATAACTTAATTTGTATGTAACATCTTTACAGAAATGATGTTGTCTTTGAATATTCAATGAAAATTAGTGTGGTCTTATTAAACACATTTTCAACACTCTTAATTGGAAGGACTATGGATTTTATCTCTTTTTAATATTCTAAAGGATGATTGGCATTTTAATTGAGTTCAATGTTCAAATAGTGGTCAGGGAAATTGCGATGTGATCTCATATCATATCATTTGAGCAGATTCCACAACAGCCGCACTGTTATTTAAAGGGGACAGAGCCAAAATAACACTGGGATCAATCCAAGCAAATTCTACGAACAGAGCCAATGCACAATTCGCCATGAATAATCTGTATTAATGTCTCCTGGTATTGTGAGATGAAAGGAAAAATAAAACACTCACAGTAACAATTCCGGGTGCATTTAATCGTGTCTAACCACAAATATAAGCCACATAAAGGTGAAATGTGCCATTTCTGTGCCATTAGAGGCATAAGACCAAGAGTTAAATTTTTTTAAAGGTTAAATATTTTTAATATTCAGTGACAACTACAGGTAAGATAGGTAAGATTTTAAATGTTTTTGAAAAAAGTATTTTATGCTCAACAGTGTCGCAACAGTTATTTGATTAGTAAAAACAGTACTACTGTGAAATATTATTACGCTACTATTTAAATCAATTGTTTTATATTTTAATATTTCAAAATATAATTTATTCCTGTGATGCCAAGCTGAATTACTCCAGTGTCACATGATCCTTCAGAAATCATTCTAATATTGTGATTTGCTGCTCGAGAAACATTTCTTATTTTCAATGTTAGAAACAGTTGTGTTGCTTTATTTTTGTGGAAACCAGGATACATATTTTTAGAATTCTTTGATGGAAAGCACAAAAGAAGATGAAAAATAAATCTTACAATGTTTTGTAACATTACATTTCTTACTTACTTTTTATCAATTGAATGTATCCTTGCTGAATAAAAATATTAGATTTAGATTGGTAGTGCATAAATTAAGCCACTGGAGCAGTTTAAAAAAATTGCTGTTTGAGCTTCCTGATCAGCAACATTAACTCATCTAATGGCATGGCCTTGGAGGTGGGACTATCTGATTGCTCAACCAATTGTAGATGGGGAAACCAGTTTGAAAATAGTCATTATTTTTGCAATTCCATTTAGGGATGCAAAACTGTGTCTAAAATTGCTCACTTGTTCACTCATTCACTAATCCCTATATAGTGTATGACAGCTGAGTGGACTATATCAGAAGGAGTGAACGAAATGAAGTGAACGGATTCGGACGGTGACGTGTACACTGCGCGTGAGACTTGGCTGTTGCAAAAATATCTTCGTCACACATATACTTTTATATTTTAGAAAATAATATTAATAGCAATAACACTTAAAATGACTTTACATTGTAATCAGCTTTGCGGTTTCATTTATATTATTAATTTGCTTTGTAATATATTCATCAAATAGGCTACTATTAAAATACTGTCAACAAAAATAAACTCACATTAACCCATGTTTATAATTTTATGTATTTATTGTTTGTAGTATCTTGAAACTCTCCCGAGCAGCATTTTGCTCACAGATAAGATGACAATGGCCGTAGAGCGCCCTCAGGCAACCGTTAATTTGACATCAGAATGAATACGCCACCAACGAACATTTTTAAATATCCACCATCATTTTTGTAAATCAAATGGCATCTCAGTTTTTATGTTGTACATTCAAACATATTCCTTACCATGCTGTGCAAAACTGAGAAGCTACGGTACTGTGGAAATAAAACAATCCTTTTAGGCATCAATTCAGTGCACCCTCTCTGTGCTGAGAGAGGATGGTGATGAATCATCCATCTGTTAAAACACACACACACGCACACACACACACACATGCTACAGAGGAAAGTTTTCTCACTATGTGACACACATTCATACATTTGTGAGTTTCTCCCAGGGCTCTTCAAATGTGTGCATGGGAGTACGGTGAATGAATCCATCTAATCTGGGCATTGGTATTCGCGGCTGTTTGTGCCGGTTGTGTGGTAGGATTTGGGAATGGCTGGAGGGGACGGAGCCCGTGAGAAGCTGTGGGTATTGTGTTGGGTTGAGGATACCAGGCTGGAGAAGTGGTCTCCTCTGAGGAACTATAGAGACCGAGGCAGTTCCCATGCTCCAGTGCTCTGTGGAACACTGCATTGTGTGGCCTCTACTTCAGGCCAGCGAGAAAGCCTTTCCAAACTTTTAATTACCCACAATTCTCTATTCCCTTCTGTATATCTGTCTCCATTTCATTCGACCAGTATCTCATCGGAATGCAATTTTAAGTGCGAAGCTTTGACACATCAAGATTTCAGTCAGCGTACAATTATTCAACTGACTACACAGACTGAATATTTCCTCTTTGCAATAGCGCAGTGTATTATTCACAAATGGTTTGTTTATTTTTGACTGAACTTGGGAATATTTGCTGCATGCGAACTGAGCTTCTACTCATGCTTTGAAGCGAAGCAGAGTCATTCTATGAAACCTGTGCCATTTTCAGCTTAAAAAGTACATTTGGTGCCATCTTAAACAAACTCAAACAACTTTTAATATATATATTAGCACATAATTATCTTCAGAAAGATAACATATTTGTCAGCATTACACATCTTGTGCTACATCTTGTTCGATTTCACAAAATTATTAAGCAGTATAACTGTTTTCAACACTGATAATAAGAAATGTTCCATGATGAAAAAAAATTATAATTTGTCACACTGACAGCAACCTTTAATAAATCGCACTGACCGCAACCTTTTGATTGACAGTGCATCATTTAAGCCACTGGATCAAATTAAAAAAATTGCCGTTTGAGCTTCCCGATTAGCAACATTAACGCATACAATAGCATGACCTGGGGGGCGGGACTATCTGTTTGCTCGACCAATGGTAGATAGGGAAACCAGTTTAGCCCCAAATTAGCATATCAAAATGATTTCTGACTCGAGTAATGAAAATTAAACTTTGCCAAGACAGGAATACATTACATTTTAAAATGTAATAAAATAGAAAACATTGTAATAATATGTTGCAGTATTACTGTTTTTACTGTATTTTTGATCAAATAAATATATTGGTGAGCATTTTTCTTGGTGAGGCTTCTTTCAAAAACAACAACAACAACAACAAAATTACTGACCCCAAACCTTTGAACGATATTGTACGAAGGACACAAAAGGCACCATTTTGTAGAATGACCCCAAATTATGAGGCTCCTGAAGCTTAAAACAACAGCCCAATATGAGACAGAGCGCTGTCCTTGTGGGATGCTTCTCAACCACGGAGCTAATGAAGAAAATAAAGGGAAGTAACAGAAGACCAGAGATCCAGCAGCACAGGGAGATTCTTCAAAAGTTGAAGGAAAGTCTTCCGAGAAAGGCTATCACTGATTTCACATCACAAGTCAGCTTGTCATGTGTAATAACATGAATATTTAACGCACAGCAGAAAAGATGAGAAGAAGTCTTATCTGAAATATGGATTTCCTAATAAATATAGGACTTAATAAGCAGCTAGACAGATTAATGATTAGCTGAGTTTAAATAGTTAATAGAGGGCAGATATAAGGAGAAAAGTGCCATTATGTGCACCCGTTGCTGTCATTGTGACGTCAGAACAAGAGAACATGATAATGAAACTGCTCATCATACTGATGGTGCCACATTCCCTATTACCATAATGCCAACAACACACAAACCCTATGCAAACCCAAAGTTACACATGAGAGGATGACCTGAAGCCTGCACAGATTGAATAGCAGACCACTATCATGCACTACACCAAAGTTATGCAAAAATATTTGCATACTGAAATATTTTGTCAAAAACAAAGTAAAAATGAATTTTGTAATCACCAGAGCTGTTCGTGTCACAGTAGGCTTCAGAACAATCATCTAAATCCAAGAATATCAGACAGAAGACAGTAAAGAGGGATGAAAACAGGAAGCCTGATCAAACTTGCTAGAACAAGCCCTCATCCATTTGACAACTTCCTATAACAGTAACAGGAAATTCATTTATTCACAATGACCTTCAAGACTGCCAGCCGCTTCTCTGACAATTACTTCAGTGGAGCCCAGATACAGCTGTAATTTTACTCATGGTTTAATGAAAGCCTGATTCCAGGAACATTCAAGCTCTTCTAAAAGCAATGATCATTTATAGGCCTGTGTAATGCATGGGTCAGGGAATTATGCCTCATTCTTTCATTTCAAAGCCAATCTCAATTGCTTGTACACAATGTACTTGTGACAACAAGTGAGATTGGTTGCTATTGAAGTGCTCAGTGGGAATTTAATTCTTTAATTAAAGTCATTGATTTGTGAATACTTGCATTAATTGCAAAGAAAACTTTGTAACTAACTACACAGAAAGCATTTTAATGCATCGTGTATATTCTCAGTGCAAAGTCTGTTCCATAAGCTCGGCAAATAAAAAAACTGACAATTCAGATTTTTTTTGATGCATGTGTTTATTATAAATTATTAATATGTGATCGTAATTTTTTATTTATTTATATGCCCTCATTATCTTTAATAAAAAAGCATTAGCAATCCATGAGATTTGCAAACAACAACAATCTAATCAACTTCAGATTGATAAAATCAAGTCCTGCCGTCTATTTTATTTTCTAACGCTGTTTTATTTGTCAGGACAGATATGAAAAGAAGATTGTTAATTATCATTTAATTCCAACTTTCCAGCCCGATCTCACGGCAATTCATACATATTTTACGAGGTGGCTAATTTGTACAACCTAAATTGTACGTATTTTACGAGTTGCACATTTCGTATGAATTTTTACGAATGACCTACACCTAACCCCGCCCCTAAACCTACCCCTCACTGGGGTCTAGACAAATTGTACAAAATCGTATGAGTGAGCGCGTACGAATTAGCCACCTCGTAAAATACGTACGATTTGGTCGTGAGATAGCATTGGTATATCAGTGCATTTGTACTCAAAGTCAGAAATTCTGGGCCTTTAACTAACTACAAAGAAACGCCATTATACATAAATTCAAAGTGTTTGTGAGCATTTGGACCTGATACTCCTCTGAACTCACCTAGCTGCAAGGCATGCTGGGTAACCGGTGGCACTACAAAACTTCAGTACCAAAAAGTATTGATAAGAAATATACACTGAAAAAAACATTAGGTGTAAGATTTACTTTAAAAACAATTTTCATACAGAAAATGCTAGTAAAATGTGCATTTAATTACACAGAAATTTTGTATTAAATAAACATTGTATCAAAGTAACATTGAATTAAAGATTTGTGTTTCACACGAATTTCAGTAGTTTGATGCTAGCATGTTTCTAAGCTAGCAACATGCTAGTCTCGTATAGCCAGGCAATAACTTCAGACTGACTGGCCAAGAGGCCATATGACTGACAGGTAAAGCAACCGATCACGTTTCGATTTGTGCCGCGTCATGTTTAGGGGCGTGAAAATGTCGCCACAATAACAGACCGCTGTGTAAAACGGTGTGTAAAACATGAATCTTTAAAATATGTAAGACATATTTTAAAGATTCTATGCCGCAAACTTTAAATTGTTCACATACTTTAGAAAATTCAGCGTTTAGTTGATCCTGACAAGCGCTCGTCATCAGTTGTAAACACGACGGCTTTCTTTCGTGAGGGGGTTTGGCGACACGGCATTTTTGTTTCCAGGCAGAACGTTAAAGAACGCGACACACACGTCTCCTGGAAATCCTGTATAATTCAGCCAATCCGATGACGACTTTGAAACTCCTGAAGTGTTTCCAGCTAAGTGTGACATATGTTTAGCCAACGTTCTGTGGGCGTGATGTCTGAGGCTGAGACTAGCAACATGCTAGCAAATTGTGAGTAGCGCTATTTGTGTTGCTTCTTGTATACATTCAACTATACCTATTTTTTTGCATAGCTCCTTAAGTGAGTTTTAGTATACTTGTGCATGTGACATTTTGAGCAATTAATGACACTAGATGTGACACAGGCACAATGTGTTAGAGAGAACATTTCTTTACGCAGCTTTTCTTCAGGCATGTACATGTGTACAAAGGTGAAAAATTCAAAAACACTGGCCTCTTAAATCACTACCTCGGGCTTTTCCCTTGGGATATTACATATGTGTAGTGTACCTACACAAATACACACACACACAAGTTCAGCAGGTTCGCCCATGTCCCTCTATGGCTGAAGCCCACTTTGGTTTTTGTATGTCAAGTGATGTGTGAAGATGATCCCTGGAGATCAAATGCACCAGAATGTATGTGTGTGTTTATGTGTGTGTGTATGTGTGCTTTTCCTCAAAATAAGCAGCACGAAGACCGATCCACCCAATCTTACACAATCCAGCACTTTCTCTCTCTCATACGCACACGTAAGACAAAAACACACACAGAGAGGCGAGAGAATGACAATCAGGGTATGAGTTTCTCTCCTGACTCACTCATCTGCTATCAGTCACTCCCACACTGCTTCCACACAGCGAGAATAGCAGAGGAAGAATAAACAAATATTTTGAAATGTTCTGTAGCCAGGACTGCATGAGTAACAGAGAGATAAACTTACGGTGGCTATAACAGTTATTGGCACATTCAGGCTTATTTTTCATGTTTGGTCCATCCTTAAAGGGATATTTCACTCAAAAATTAGAATTCTGTCATTATTTACTCACCCTTGTTTCTTCTAAAATAAAAGATGTTATTTAAATCAGAATGCCCAAGCTGCTACCATACAAAACATCAATAAAAGATGACAAAAGCTGTGAACAACAAATACGAACCTGCAACATACTGTATAGGCAAAAAGAGGTTTTCAAGCAATAGATAGCCACAAGGGTAGTGGCACAATGCAGATTACCAAAGAAAATAAATAATTTCAATTTCAAAATAAATATAAAATAGCAAAAATGGCTGCAGTGGCATTGAAGTGTTCTGAAGAGTTTAAAAGCAGAAATGTGGAGTATTTTTGTTAAGAACTTCTATGAATTATTCAGCAAAACCAGTTTATTATTCAAGCTGTAAGGTTGTGTAAATCATCCTTTTAAAGGTAGGAATATTTTTCTAGGTGGATGAACTTCTGGTTATGTGTTACCGATGTCATTTCTATGAGTGTAGTTTGCTCCATGCAAACAGTGGTTTGTGGTAATTGCATCACGTCCCTTTCTGGTCTATGCACATATTGTATGAAAATTACCATGTTTAGCATATTGGTCCTGACATTGAAATTGACATATTACATAACTTTTCACAGACATCTTGTGGCTATACTTTTCAAAGAAAGTGCATTTTAATTTACTATGAGACCCTATGTCCATTGTGGCTTTCTAAAATATTTTTTTTAAAAATAGACTTGTCATTGATATTATGCCACAAATGAAGTACAACTTACCCAAAAATGAAAATTTGCTAAAAAAATATTTACCCTCAAGCCATCCAATATATGATGAGTTTGTGTCTTCATCACAACAGATTTAGCATTACTATTTGATCCTCTGTAGTAGATGGGTGCCTTCTTTAAGGTATTTTAATGATAAATATTTTATGAATAAAATTATGAATTATGAATAGTGTGCCAGTTTGAGGTTAAAAAACATTTTAATTATAGACATATTTCTTACAAACACACAGCTTTTCACTTTATAAAATGTTAATTGATGGGCTGGATTACTTGTGGATTATTGTGATGTTTTTATCAGCTGTTTGGACTCTCATTCTGATGGCACCCATTCACTGCAGAGGATCCATTGTTGAGAAAGTGATGTTAGGTTAAATTTATCCAAATCTATTTTGATGAAGAAACAAACTCATCTTCATCTTGGATGGCCTGCAGGGTGAGTACATTTTTAGCTAATTTTTATTTCTGAGTAAACTATTCTTTTATTTCTTTTCTTTTTACATTAAACCCACAAAATTACTGTTAATATTAAATAAGATTACTCCATATCCATTGTCATTATTGTACTTAACCTGTGCTGCAAATGCTTTGGCAATATGCAGTTTTTGTCATGCTAATAAAGCACACTAAATTTAATTAAAAACAGTGAAATATGAATCGATCGAGAGAGAGAGAGAGGGAAAGTAAGATATGCCCTGTACTAGATAGCAGAAAGAGGCTAGAAAGCAGCTTATAGTAAGATAAGAGACAGAGAGCTGACTCTAAAAGGTGACTGTGTGCATGAAAGTGACATGCAGCGATTCAGTGTTCACATTCATGCTTTATTTTCATACTATTCACTCTCGCCCACTTCGGACTTTAAGAGCTCTTAGACCGGCTCTCCTGTGGGCGATTACACAAACACACACATGTCTGCTTATCAGAGTCTCAGTAAGCTTCAAGGCACCCTCCATGGGCACATGAATAGATAGAGACTTAAAGTGTGTAGGGCTATGAAGAGATTTGTTGTTTTATGCACTCAAGCCTGGCGATAGCCCCCACGGTGTATTGATTAGTTACACACCCACCCAAACACACACACACACACACACACACACACGCACACACCTCCTTCTATTCCATATTCTCAAACGCATGACTGATTTCACTCAAGGCTTCGCAGAACAGTATTTTCAGACTCCAACTCATTTCAGAGTCGGAATGACTAGTGAATCAGGGAGCGCACATCTACCGTGAGTCAAGTCTTTTCACAGGGTGACTGTCAAAACTTGGATGCTGTGCTGAATTTGACTCATTCAGGAACAAAACAGAAAATCGCATCCATGTGGTGAAAGAGGTTTTGCAAAGTTGGACATGTTCCTGGATCAGGATCTTTACTGGTCCATCAACATTCATATCAATCAATCAATCAATGAGATTTTAGGATTAAATTTCGGATTGGGGCTACCTGTATGAATATAAATATTTGAAAATGGGCCAGAGAAGTCCTAAAAAAACTAAATAGAGCCACAAAGATGGTTCAGACTATGTTGAGGAAAGTGCACTATGCATTAAACAAGATAATATTGGATAAAAATAATTCTGTTATGACAATTTTCCGAGAATTTAACATGGTAGTATACATGACAATGTTAATGTGTTTGGTCTTGGCAGAATAGATATGCTACGCTGCTGCTACTGCAATAGACATACTGTTGTGAGCATGTAGAAAAAATATTCGAAATAACCCCTATATATAAAATTCATGAAATTAGCCCGTAGCAGTTCCAGACAGGTGGAGCTGGGGAGGGTGGAGGGTTTCTGAAGCGCTCTGCAACTGCTACAAGCACTAGCCAAGTATCTGAATGTTGATCTATCTATCTATCTATCTATCTATCCCTCCATCGAATCACCAGGAATTGATCCAGGAACACATCCTTAAAAATCCACAACTCACAACAGCTTTCAGTCACTCACTTCATCTTTTCAAGCGCCATATTCATAAATGAATGCTACTTATACTACTGATGAGCGAATGGACAAAGTTTTTTTGGAGAACAGGCTGCACATCAAGCCAAGATTACCAAACAACGATGGCGTGAAATGCTCATAAATCTAAAGCCATCGCATTAATCAGGAAAGCATTTGCAATAAACTCCAAAATACAGGCCAAGCACAGCCGTCATAAACACTCCCGATGATCACATTAACCGCCTTTATTAATGGGACATTGAGTTTTGATCTGATTGGCCGTGCATTCCATTTATTTATGTAAATGATCAGCTCATGAGGGAAATGTGCCGTTCCACAGCTGAATGCAGAGATGATTAATGTATGACGTCCCAGATAGCATCACGGAGAGACTTAAGGCCCGCCGCGTGCCTCGCATAGCCAGCAGCGGAAACGGAATTAAACATGAACTAGAATGACAGGGAAACACACGGCTGATTGGACACGACAGCAAGTTTTGACAGTCTAATTCACAAACATATTCAACTTTAAGCCAGGACAAAAATATGATAAACAAATGAACAAATGCAGCTTGATAGATGCAATACATGTAGTGTGCCACACAATCTGAAGGTAAAACCATTTCAGAGACCGACTAGATAGACTGCAAAGACGATAAGCCAGAGGAAGGCCATTTAAAGGCACTCAAGAGCGCTGTATTCTGTTCACACAGGCACATGAATTGTTGTTTTGCCCTTGGCGTATGGTCGTATCACAATTGAAGTCATTACAGAACAAACGCTCACATTTTATCTGAGATTTTCCCGCCTCTTCTGAATGTTTATGTGTGTCTCTCTGCAGTCCAGTGCATCTAATCCAGTGTACGGTTATCTCATGTCTGTAGATCAATATATGTCTGAAACAGCATTTCAGCTCTAATCCGGCTGATTAAAACAACGCCATCATGACAATTAGATGCTTTGACTTTCGGTTGGGGTAATAACTTTGACCTTACACTGCCTTTTTGGCTTCCGTTTGATACATTTCACCTGTTTTTTTCCCACATATCGAGCCTATCTGCACTAGCTCTCGCATTTAATACCTGACCTATTTATGATTTTTCGGATATCTTCAGATGAGATAGCGCTAATGAAGACTTCTTCCGCATCACAACAGATTTGCTAAACAGATTCTTAAGAACTTTCTTTTATTTTGCGCTAATTTCAGCAGTGAAATGATTTTTTCTGGCAAGGCCGAGAGCGTGTGATTAGAATGTTATTAACTGCTTTTATGTCAGTGCTATTGAACTGACTGCCAAAGGAGACAGTGTGTGCCTTTGGCGTCTCAATCTGCCAGCACAGAACACACAGCCCACGGTTTCAAATGAGCACAGAGCACTTGGAAAACAGAAGCGGCATCGTGATCTGTGTCTCTGTTTCTTATGATTTCAGGAAATTTTAATGCGACAAACAATAATTATTCTTAGAGTAATATTTCTTACACCTTTCCTAGTTTTGGAAGACCACTTTGCATAGCTATTTTAATAGCGATCTATAGACATTGCTCTCAGTATACTGATTTTAATAAGGTACACTGTATTTTAAGGGGAAGTCGTGGCCTAATGGTTAGAGAGTCGGACTCGTAATCGAAAGGTTGCGAGTTCGAGCCCCCGGCTGGCAGGAATTGTAGGTGGGGGGGAGTGAATGTCCAGCGCTCTCTCCACCCTCAATACCACGACTGAGGTGCCCTTGAGCAAGGCACCGAACCCCCAACTGCTCCCCGGGCGCTGCAGCATGGCTGCCCACTGCTCCGGGTGTGTGTTCACGGTGTGTGTGTGTGTGTGTGTGTGTGTGTGTGTGTGTGCATTTGTTCACTACTCACTGCTGTGTGTGTGCACTTGGATGGGTTAAACGCAGAGCACCAATTTCGAGTATGGGTCACCATACTTGACAATACGTCACGACGACTTTTTTTAATTTTGCAAACTAAGTGAATGATAGCCCAAATCATGTGGCTTGTTGAGAAGAGGTATATCATTACTTTTTAAGTGCTTGTTATAATGGTTTTTGCCTGGCAGACAATAAAGGCAAAACAAATCCAATAGACTCAAACTGGAGAATCAACCTGAGCCATATGAGACCAGAATATCAGACACTTGAGGAACATTTGACTTGGGCCAGTAAGCACCAACCCAGAACACCCTAGCAACCACATAGCAATGCATTAAAGAACACCTTAGCAACATCCCTAGCATCAACATAGCAGTGGTAAACGGAAGAGCTGAAGATATCAGAAATTATAGGAAAAAGAAAAATAAGGGGAAAAAATATAATGAAATATATAAAGAACAAAATATACACAATATAGGCTATATACACATTATTTAATAAATAAATTAAATAATGTGTATATATAGGGGGGGGATATAATTTATTTATTTCTTTATTGTAAAAGAACTAATAAAATAACCTTTTTAAAATGTAGCAACCACAATGATAAAGAAGACATAAAATAGGGGAAATAATCAAATATATTTCATAAAAT
Organism: Barbus barbus; assembly: GCF_936440315.1. Taxonomy (NCBI): domain Eukaryota; kingdom Metazoa; phylum Chordata; class Actinopteri; order Cypriniformes; family Cyprinidae; genus Barbus; species Barbus barbus. The sequence goes on from NC_136751.1 coordinate 25,761,073, forward strand.
AAAAACTGTTAAAAGAGCTAAGAAAATATATGAAACAAATATATAACATTTTCAAAAAGGAGCAACCACACAACAACGACACAGAAGATATTAAGTAAATTATATGAAAAATAAAATAGGAGGAAAAATTAAAACAAATATATTTCATAGAATTAAAAACTTAATTCTATGTTCAAGTAGCCTAACAACATCACAGGAACCCACAACGCTTCATATAGCGTTGAGTTTTGTATAGGTGAACACATTTTCTTATAAAGTAAAAATCCAGTTTAGTATCCTACATTATATTTCCTGTCAGTTTTCTTAAACATCAAATTAAAAACCAGTCTTAAAATAAACCTTCTGAACACAGATTTTTCTCCCCATATGAATTCATAAAACAGCAGCAGAGCTGGCATCAACTTCCCCTCTTCACAGGAAATTAAAGCTTTCATATCACATGCTAAACCGATAATGAGACTTGGCTAAGTTTTATTAGAAATCAATCACTGTCAAATTGGAAATGAATCCTTTACATAAGCAGAAAGATCTCAGTGTGTGTGTGTGTGTGTGTGTGTGTACGAAGGAATGCTGACCACACGCCTGTGCACAGCTTTAAACTCTTGTGCTTTTGAGTGGGAGCACATATTATTATAAATAAGTCAACAAATACGTGAACAAGCTGTAATCCATCATCCATTTAGGATTTTATCCACTTTTGAGGGTCCGTTTACCATTATAAACCCATTACGGCTCAGTGTGTGCATTTGTGTGAATTTAACGCAGCCATGCACTGTAAGTGGAACATCGAGAAACATCTCTCGAGAAACAAGCTTTCTCTCCTGTGAACCTCCGCAGGGCACTGCAAGAGTCCAGCGCTCTGAATTTGGGAGGCAGAGAGAGAAAGAGGGAATCAGCTTTTTTCTTCACCTCTCTTCCGCCGTGGAGAGTCTCTTTTCATGGGGAGCAGCTTGAGTCCTCACAAAGACATGTGAGAGGCCAGTGTGTCCATCTAGAGCGGCTCAGCCAGGAGAAATCTGCCTGTGCATGTGTATAGATGTCCGTGTGTGTGTGTGTGTGTGTGTTCCACTGCAAACAGAAAGTTAGGGCTGCCATGGCCCTGGGCAAAACTTTCTTTGTTGGAAAAATAAAGCCAACTAACAATGTGAGAAATGTCTGGCTGTTTTGTTCGCTGTCTTTGCTTTTAAACCAATAGTTCACCTCAAAATAAAATTCAGTTTTACTTCCTCTCTCGCAGTTCTAAGAAACACAAACGATTTTAACAATGTTTTGAAGACCTGAAGATGTTAAAAATGCATAGAAAACAATAGGGGAAAGACAAAATAGGCAAAGAATACATTTCCAGATTGGGGTTGGTAAGTTTTTTTTTTTGTTTTTGAAATAAGTATCTTCATGAAATAAGTCATAGCCTGCATTTATTCAGCACATTTATGATTATTATCAGTGTTGAAAACAGTTGTAATTCTTAATATTTTTGTGGAAACCATGAAACATTTTTTCAGGATTATTTGATTTGATTGAAAGCATTTATTCATTTATTTTCTTTATTCTTTTAGAACTTCGCTCAAGTTACATAACTGTATGGCATTTATAATGTTTTCTATAAAGCATTTTTAAAATAGTTATATATAGGGAGAGTTCCAAGGCAAAAGCCACTGCTGACCAAAAAGAACATAAAGGCTCGTCTCACATTTGCCAAAAAATATCTTGATTATCCCCAAGACTTTTGGGAAAATATTCTGTGGACTGATGTGAACATTTTGGAAGGTGTGTGTCCCATTACATCTGGCATAAACCAACACAGGATTTCATGAAAAGAACATCATACCAACAGTAAAATATGGTGGTGGTAGTGTGATGGTCTGGGGCAGCTTTGCAGCTTCAGGACCAGGACGACTTGCCTTAATTGATGGAACCATGAATTCTGCACTGTATCAGAAAATCCTGAAGGAGAATGTCCGGCTGTCAGTTTGTGACCTCAAGTTCAAGCGCACTGGGGTTATGCAGCAGGACAATGATCCCAAGCACACCAGCAAGTCCAAATGGCTCAAGAAAAACAAAATTAAGGTTTTGGAGTGGCCAAATCAAAGTCCGGACTTAAATCCAATTGAGATGCTGTGGCATGACCTTAAACAGTCCATTCATGCTCGAAAACCCTCCAATGTGGCTGAATTAAAACAATTCTGGAAAGAAGAGTGGGCCAAAATTCCTCCACAGCAATGTGAAAGACTCATTGCCAGTTATCGCAAATGCTTGATTGCAGTTGTTGCTGCAAAGGGTGGCACAACTAGTTATTAGATTTAGGGGGGCAATTACTTTTTCACGTAGTACCAAGCAGGTTTAAACAGCTTTTTTCCCTTAATAAATGAAATCATTATTTCAAAACTGCATTTTGTATTTTCTCGTGTTATCTTTGTGTAATATAAAAATTAGTTTGATGATCTATATCAGGGATCCTCAAATCTGGCCCACGAGATCCACTTTCCTGTAGAGTTTAGCTGTAACCCTAATCAAACACACCTGAGCATGCTAATCAATGTGTTCAGGATCATTAGAAAATCACAGACAGCTGAGTTTGATCAGGGTTGGAGCTAAACTCTGCAGTGAATTTGAGGAACACTGATCTATATCATTCAAGTGTGACAAATATGCAAAAAATAAAAAACAGGAAGGGGGCAAAAACATTTTCACACCAGTGTATGTGTATATATATATATATATATATATATATATATATATATATATATATATATATATCGAGAGAGAGAGAGAGAGAGAGAGAGAGAGAGAGAGAGTCCAAAACCTGGCTTGAAATAACCTAACAAATCAATCGGGGCTAAAGCAGTTCCATAAACGACAAATTAAGTTCACACAATCTCACTAATTTGTGCACGCTTATTTTTAAGCAGCCCTTAATTAATGTTGATCATAGCAAACAGCGACTATATATGTGCTGTTAAATGCATTTGAGACGTTGTATGGCATGTCACAGGTATATTTTTCATCTGTAAATGTTAGAAAGTCATGTACATATATCCATTTTGCTGTCAGGAGTGGGCGATGCATACGCAAGTGAAAGAGCGCTGCTGCGTGCATGCGCACTAAATAAACGGAATGCAGTAGGATAATAGCACAATAACTCAGAGTCAAATGTGCATTTTGCTGAAATATTTGTTGTTGGAGAGTAAATGTGTCTTTTGTAGAATTGTAAACCTACATACAGGCTAAGTGTATTTTTATGATAGCAGTAACTGTAAAGGGACTATTGTAATGGTTAAATCAAAATCTGGTACAGTACTAAATTTAAGCTCAAATGTTGATGTGTGTTTCTATAAGCAGTTAAAATATAGTCATTTTCTTTATTATTTATTTTCATTTTTCATATTTCAGTGATTTTAACGTTTTTTAATGCTTTAAAGAGCAATTTTAGATTGTAATGTTCCAATGTTCTGCTATCTGTTCTGCAAACTATAAAAGGTACAGCTGTCATAAAACCAGAGAGAAAGGCTGCATGGCTAGTAACTGTTAAAAAAATGAAAGAAAGTAAGTCAAATAAAAGTATGTGAGAGAGTGGTAATATCATTGTTTCCCTATTGGTCAGTGTTAGAGGAACTCAACTTAATCTGACAGTTAACCTGCTTTAGACCAGATTAGTTTCCCAGCACAAGTTGCCACAGTGACTAAACTTGATCTAGGCCCATGTTAAATTTGCTTTATGGAACCAAATCAGTCAGACTAACTGAAATAATCTTATTTCATCTTATTTGGTAAACTTGTTTTATGAAACACGCCTCGAGGCATTAAAAGTTATCATATTTTCTCCATTGCATCATATTACATTGAATCACATTGAAATTGGATCGCACTGCGATCCGTAATAGGGGTGAATGGTACCACATAACAAGTTAGTGCAAAGTTTTATGCAAAGTTCTTTGTTGTAAAAAATAAAATAACATTAGGACCATCAGACTTTCTTTTTTTTTTTTTTTTTTTGCTGTCATCTTTGATAGTTCACCCCAAAATAAAAATGACTGTAATTATACCCTACTGAATGTATACTATAATTTACACACCCTTATAACGTTTGAAAGCCCTTCATGACATTTTGTTTTTGTTCCAAGAAACACAAAAGATGTTTATGACAAGTCCAGGTTGCTCATTTTCAAAAGACAAAATCATGAAAAAGGTATCATAAAAATTGATCTTGTGAAATTTATGCCTAAAATTTAAGCTTTCACATTTGCATTTGTGCATATTAAAACATGTTACAGCAAGTTCAACATTATTAAGATCATCCAATGTCATTGGTTCCTACATGACAACATTTTGAACGACATAAGACTGAGTAAATAATGACCAACTTTTTATTCAGGGATGAACTAGTTCTTTAATTATGCTTTGGATCACAGCAGGACAGTGGAGTTATTTTCAGTAAATAAAAAGGCACACAAACATCCTCATAATCACATACCAACAAGCAGATACTGAAAGGCTCAATGGAGCGAATAGTGAGCTATTTACAGACAATCATTTTCCAAACTCAAACCCTCCACATCAGAACATGGATATCCAAAATAATGACGTTACATCTCATGTGAAAGTTTAACTACATAACTGCTGCACTCTTGAACTGTACATTGCTAACTTATGGAGAGTACAATGCCAAAATTATGTTTACAGCACAAACAGGCTTGGCACGTCTCAATTTGGACGCCATCCGACTGATAAAGATGCCCGAAGATTTCCTAATACCTGAATCCGTAACAGCAGGGCTCGTAATGACATAAAGAGTAGAGAACAAGCCAAGTTGGAGAGAGATAAGGAATACTAACACGATTCCGTTCTCATCGCCAGCTCCAGATCAGTGGAGAGCGTTTTCAAAGGGGAACAAGTCTAAACTTTTAGCTGAAGAATGAATCGACTGACCCCTTTTCCCTTGAAGGGGAGATAAAGAATAGGAAGGAGAGGATATGAAATGCTGGCTGGCATATAAATATTGGAGGGTGAGGTGTATAATAATTAGCCTGTTTAATTGGCCGTCTTTGTCCGACTGTGTGCAACTGTCCCAAATGACAGTAAGCGGCACTGACGCCCAAAACGACCGCAGAGTGGACATCTGAGACCCTGAGAACAGCACGGCACACTTTCTGACTCTCACATACAAGGACACACGCACACTTGCTGAGAAGGAGCCATCTAAAAAGAGCGAAGCCATATGCTTTACAACACACACTTTAGCACTTCTTTGGTCATGACTCCAATTTGTAGCACACACACACACACACACACACACAGAAACAAACAAATGCATTAACAAATATACAGATATTTCTAGATTCTTTCATTGAAATAATTTATTTAGGTAACACTTTTAGGTAGCACTTTAGAATACTGTTTCTTACTGCATAACTGATAAGGAATTATTGAAGAACTAACAAGTATTTATTCATTAACACTTAACTCACTACTGTTAACTACAAAGGAAGATGTGTAATACAATTGTATGATTGTGTTAAGTAACAGTTAGCTAATCAATAACTAATATATTCTGTCATACCTCCTGAAGAACTACTATTAATTATCTACTAGTTAAGGTTCAAGAAAAATAACTATTACATAACTACTACTGAACAGTTATACGCAAATAATCACTATAATAATCAGGATGTGGCCCACAAATCAAGTACTTGAGTAAAAGTACAGATACCCCAATAAAATATTACTCCAGTAAAATTATAAGTAGGCCTATTCATTTTCAAAATTACTTGAGTAAAAGGACAAGTACAAAGTACTACAGTAGCAACTTTGTTACAGGCCTCTACTACTATTATTAACCTATAATGGAAATGAAATGTGCATTTTGTTTGCTGCACACCCAAAAGGACTCATTACTCTAATTGTACATAACGAGGGGTGAGAACCAGAAGGGCACAAGTGACATTTTAGGTGAAATGGATATATATAGCTATATATATATATATATATATATATATTTCTACTGGCAAAAGTATACTATCACCCATGAGTGTACAAATTTTTTATTATATACGATTGAAATCAGTGCCCCCCCCCCCCCCCCCCCCCCGTGCATGGATTATCTCGGCAAAGGAGAAGTGCTCACTAACACAGATTTAGACAGATTTGTGAACAATATTTAAGAGAAATAGGCCTTTTTTGTACATAGAAAAAGTCTTAGATCTTAGAGTTCAGCTCATGAAAAATGGGGGCAAAAACAAAAGTGTTGCATTTATAATTTTGGTCAGTATATATATATATATATATATATATATATATATATATATATATGTATATATATGAATTTAGGAACAAAAAAAGTTTTGTGGTTTGAGGATGAGGGAAAGATTCTCTGACCCGAGGGAAGCCACCACAGATTAAATTAATGTGTCTGTTACAATGAGATAGATGGCATCATAAATGTTAGATCATTTTTTATCAAATCGCAGAATTAAATATTAAAAGGGTGGATAATGAACTGCGCTATCCCCTGTTCTCTGTCCAGAACACTTTTCAACACTTCTGATAGACAGCAAGTCACCGTGATACAATAGAGCAGCCCGCAATAATCCTGGCTTCAAACCCGCTTGCTAAATCTCCCTAACTATGTCAGCCTTCATTATCTTGCTTCATGTTTTGCACTTTTGAGGACTGCCAATAGTAAACTCGAACAAATCTTTATGTTTACAAAGTTGAATGAGAAATTTCAGTTATTTCAGGCAGAGCTTTAAGCTTATATTATAAAATATGTCAGTAGCTCTTTTTGTTGCTAACAAAGGCTCGGTAGAGGAGCTGAAAGGAGTCTAGAAGCTTCTTCTCCTGTGTGACATTTTCCCCATTACAGCTGCGACTGTGGCGTGCTATTGAGGATGTATCTGTGGCACAGATCTTAGGCAGCGCTCACAGAAAGAGAAAAGAGTGACACTATCAAAGAGATGAGGCAGTCAGGAGCCCAACCTGGGGAATTAACTTCCTCTTTCTGACCTACAGGAGAACTCAGACACATACTACACCCACTCAAACACACACACACACACACACACACAAAGGCTGTTTCATAACACTGAGGTAAATGTACCCCTGCAGCTTTATGTTTCTGCTCATATGTGACCCCGGAGCACAAAACCAGTCTTAAGTAGCACAGGTATATTTGTAGCAATAGCCAACAATACATTGTATGGGTCAAAATTATCAATTTTTCTTTTATGCCAAAGATATTTGTATATTTCCTACTGTAAATGTATGAAAGCTTAATTGTTCATTAGTAATATGCATTGCTAAGAACTTCATTTGGACAACTTTAGGCGATTTTCTCAATATTTTGATTTTGTTGCACCCTCAGATTCCAGATTTTCTAATAGTTGTATCTCAGCCAAATATTGTCCTATCTTAACAAACCACACATCAATTGCTAGATAGATAGATAGATAGATAGATAGATAGATAGATAGATAGATAGATAGATAGATAGATAGATAGATAGATAGATAGATAGATAGATAGATAGATAGATAGATAGATAGACAGACACACACACACAATTCAAGTAAAGTGATAAAGACAGCAAAGAGAAAACAGCCGGAGTGGCAGATGTCTCCTCCATAGGCATCTGAGGAACGAAGGCAGCCGAGCAAGCCCAGCACAGCACACTCTCTCCAGGCTTGAGCATCCAGCTCAGGCCTCCACACTGTGGGTCACCTCCAGAAGTTAATGACCCTCTCTGGGTCTGAACCGGTCCACCACAGGTGGCACATTAACCCTGCGGCACGGAAGAAGTGGCCTGTAAACTCCTCACAGCATGAGGACAAATTTATCAGATCTGTGTGAGCAAAGAACATTGACAACTTGGACAGCTAGACAAATCTCCTCAATTCAGCCACCATCCCTCAGCGCATGTTACACCGATCGGCACATCTCTAACTCTTACTCGCAGACAGGTAAGCACGCTCACATCCCCACAGAAATCACACACTCGCAGCCGAGCAGTGGCGACAAATCAAAGTTCTTCTCTGAATTTCTTTGTGTACCATCCTCCAGATGCTTCTCATTGTAGCAATGCACAGCTGCTATATCAGAGCCGCTGATGAATCAATAATTCAATATGGAGAGTTAATGTTTGATGAGCAGAGCTCCTGTGGTCAAGCACTAATGAATGGTGGCCGTGATGGTTAACTGGGAACGATTGCTTCGATCGGGATAAAGAGGCAGACAGAAACACAAACTGACACGCTCCTGAAACGGGTACTCTAACCTACTTTGTGCAACATAGATAAAGTGCACAGTATGGCTGTAGCACATTTACATATGTTCTCCAGCGAGATGCTCGCGGCTATTGAGAAGTAGAATAAAGCACTTTCCTTTGGCCTATTTTTTAGTAGTAAAATATAATTTACTTCTCTTGTTTACAGCATTTCAAAATGATCTTCTCCAACATTGTATCAGCCTTATGGCTATTGTAAGTAATTATCTGAACAGTGTATATACTTTTTCAGATAATTAAAAGTAGTTGCAACTGTTTTTCTCTTAATCAAGTGTATCACTATATCATTGTTTGTTAAAAAGGGATAGCTCACATAAAAATTAATATTCTGTCAAAAATGTCATACTTTCTGCAGCTCTTTCTCATTCAATTAAAGTTTACTGAAGCAGTTGAATGATTTGTGTGAGGAACAAACCAAATGTATTAATCAAATAAAAATAAAATAAATATAATATATATATATATATGTGTGTGTGTGTGTGTGTGTGTGTGTGTGTGTGTGTGTGTGTGTGTGTGTGTGTGTGTGTGTGTATGTATATGTATATGTATATGTATATGTATATGTATGTATATGTATATGTTCTGTTTTTTTAACATAAAAATAAAAGCTAAAACAATACAATGAAGAACAATTAAAATTTCAGCCTTGGACCACTTTTATGATCCTTTTATTTACCACTTTTATGATCCTTTATCTTTATCTTTGCTGCTTGATTGCCTAAAATCTACCTTCATTATACAAGAAAAACCTCCATAATCATTCTTCAGAATTTCTTCTTTTATGTTCTATAAAAGAAAGATATATATATATATATATAGCAGCACCAAACAAAATGTAAATAAAAAATCAAGTTTACCATCATTTCTCCCTGTCAAGCGACAAATGGTTTTCATATACAGTAGTTGTCCCTTTACATTAACTTGTGAGAGCAGAAAGTACTTTAACATCAATGCAATTACACACTTCACCTTTTAGTATGTTGTTTTAAATAACATTATATGAAAGCATTCTATGCATTTCTGCCAGTGTACTCCTGAGAGTTTTAGACAGCAGAGTTAAGATGACATCTTCTTAGCTTTCTGCAGAGAGAGAAAGTCCCAGAGAGAGATGCTGTGGCATGAAAGACCATATTAACACTCATTGAAGCGTGTCTGGTGGTTCTGTTTAAATGAGGCTCTTCACACTCCACTTCCCCATTTTGAGAAACACTGGAATCACCTTCATTAAAAAGGGAACAACATTCTTTAAATAATCCTAATCCAACTTTGAAGGATTTTGGGACCCTGGTTTCGGTTGTTCTTTTATTAAAATGCAGCTGTACGGCCAGCCATAGACACACAAGAGGATGTTGCTCTGTTTGCTATGTAAGAAATAAAGTCTTGGAATGCAACGAGTTTTATTGCTTTATGTTTTTTTACTGTAGCATAAAAATACCATAACATATTTGCAGATATTTAGGAAACATGCTTCTGCTACAGACAGTTATTTTACTTTGAAATGTGCGTTCCGTGTCGGAATGTCTGTTTTTGTTTTAGTGTGTGTGATTCCACCCACTGTCAGTTTACACAATAGCATTTCAAGCCCCCAGGTTACCAATCGTTGGAAAAAACAGCGCATTGCAGCCATGGAAGCCAACAAACGAACTGGGTCAAAGATTGCAGATTCTAAAAGCCGTAGCATTCATCTAAAAAGAACTATGAACAGAGGCTTATTAAAACACAGATATATCATCTCATCATCTTACAGTGTAAGGCTGGTCACCTTCCATTGTCAAATGTGTTTGTTCCTGTTGTGTGTCCTCAATCTATCTATCTATCTGTTCATCAGTCCGTCCATCCATCCATCTACCTATATATCTATCTATCTATCTATCTAAAGTGAACCATAATACCAGAGAAAAAAAGTTCAACATTACACACAGGACACAAGCTTAAATTCTAGACTCTTCTTTAAAATCACTGACATACTTTGAGAGCTGGTGTGCTTTACAGCCTCAATCTGGTGTCCATGCCTCCGTTACCAAAACTAATTATCGTCCAACCCTGCAGTCATTGCCATAAAAAGTCCCCAAATTAACAGACACATAACGTCTCACCTTCACACACCCTGGCTACAGACAGCTCACAACACAACCCGCAGCAGGTGTTTGTTTGACGCATATGTAGTGATCTTCTACACTCAGTTAACAATGTTAAGATGCTCCTTTGTGACTATAAAGAGACACATTAGATGAGTCAACCTTATAGTCAAAGTCAAAATTTGTACTGAATTCTCAGAAATAGTACTTCACAGATCTTGACAAGTCAAGGTGACTCTTGATCTTGTGTCTTCATTCGGAAGTGTCATCATGTTACTTAGTCTCTGGAAATAAACAGCAGACAAAAATTTCATCAACATGTTCAAAAGCTTTAGGTCGTTTTTTTATGGGACTGATAGGTTAGTTATGGTGGATCTGAGGCACAGAAAGGCCTCAGTGACTGTATGTGTGTGCACACACTGAACAGTAATCAATCAGTGGAGCATGGCTGCCATTGTGCAGTTGATAAATGAGCCATTGATAATCGTATTAATATGTGGACTGCGCTGAACATTAAGGCCATGGATGTCTACAGAGGGGGAACAGATGGACTCACCCTATGTGGGGGAAGTGTTAAACTCTCTCTTTCACTGTCTTACTCTCTCTAATTCTCACTCTCTCACACTTGACTCTAATTCTGCACATGAAAACTTCTGTGGGGGGACTTGTGGGAGGGTGGGCTTCTCCTCCTTTTTCCTTTTCATTTCCTTTCCTTTAGTTTACTCATTTCTTCTTTTTACTTTGTTCCTTCCTACCTTTACTTCTCTGTCATTCCTTCATTAAATTTTCATTTCCTTCCTTCATTCTTTCTTATTTTCCTTTGTCTTTCTTTTGCTTCTTTCCTTTTTCTTTCCTATCTTTCCATTTCTGTCAGTCCTTCCTTTTTTCCTCCTCCCTTTTTGCTTCCTACTTTTCTGTTCGACATTCCTTCCATTATTTTATGTAACTTTGCTTTCCTTACTTTTCCCATTTTCAGTTCCTTGCTCCATTTGTTTCAGTTCCATTTGTTTCTATCTTCCTTCATTCTCCTTCATTGCTTCTTTCTTTCCATCCTTTCTTTTACTCCATCCATTTTGCTTTTTACCTTTCTGTCTGTCATTCCTTCCTTCCTCTTCCATTTTCATTCCTTCCAATTTTGTTCCCTCCTTCCTCTTCATTAAATAGTTTGTTCCTTCCTTTTTTCCTTTGTTTGTTCGTTCCTTCCTTCCTTCATTAGCTTGTTTGTGCCTTGCTTTAATCCTTAGTTTGCATGTTCATTTCTTCCTTTCTTCTTTAGTTTGTTAATTCTTTCTTTCCTTCCTTCCTTTGATTGCTCCTTTCCTCCTTCCTCCATTTGTTTGTTTATTTGTCCCTTCTGTCATTTATTTGTTGTTTTCATTTTTTCTTCCTTACTTTACATCTCATCTGTCCGTTCCTTTTTTCTTACCAAATGTACTATTTTCCTTTCTAATCTTTTCTTATCTATTTCCGTTCTCCCTATATCTTCCTTTCTTTTGTTCAATTTATTCCTTCCATTTTCTGTAGTTCCCTTCCATCGCATCTGCCCATCCCTTTTCTTACCAAAATTCCACTTTTCCTCTCCAATTTCCTTATTTTTATTTTTTACTTTTTTTCTTTATTTCCCTCCTCCCTCTGTTTCTAATGCCACACATCATTTTTTACTTCCTCTCCCCTCCTCTCTTTTACTAACAACTCAGCTGGACAATATGGAGAGGCACCCGGCACAAAAGATCTGACTTTACTGTGAATGGGTGTTTGTGTGTATATTTTTGTGTATGTGTGTGTGAGAGACAGCGAAAGAGAGAAAGAGAGAAAGGCGTTTGACCAAACAAAGCAGTTCTGTCCAGCATACATGCATGCAAACGTACAAAGCCTCTATTCTTCAGAGGCCCAGTGTGGAGAGGAGACTGTTGCTTTAGAGGCATCCATCAAAGCTGTGGTACCAGCAGCAGGGCTCTGAGAAACTACACTGGGAAATAGCTTTGATTGACAGGCTGATCATAGCGCTCACTCTTATTCAGATGAATCAAAGAGAGGTCAAGGGCAATCCAGTTAGGTACTGATTGTTGTGCGTAGTTGAGATGTGTCTCTGTGTTATATTTACACTATAGGCTACATTCACACTGCAAACTAAAGTGTCCTTTCTGATTCTAATCCTGAGTAAAAAAAACAAAAAAAAAAAGAGCATGCCAAAATCATGACTGTTCACACTGACATTGAAGACAAAATTAAAGTCACGTTGAAGGGGTGGACAATGATGACATGAAATATACAGTGCCCACCAAAAGTATTGGAACAGTAAAGACAAAATTGCTCTGTTGCCTGTGGAGTCAAGACATTTGCAAATACGATTAAAAGATGAATATGAGACAAAACTACAGAATGTCACCTTTTTTTTATTAGCCGTTTCAACACATACATGTTTTACCAAATAAGAAGAACAACACTTTTAGAGTTCATCCACTCATTGATGTGAGCATAAGTATTGGGACAGTTGAACATAAGGCAGATATAAAAGATTAAAAGCTATTATTTAGTTGCAGATCCCTTGCACACAATCACAGCAGTGAGTCTGTGACCCATAGACATCACCAGACTCTTGGTCTCATCCTTTGAAATACTTTTCCCAGCCTTTAATGCAGCCAATTCCAATTGTTGCTTGTTTTGGGGAGTTTCTGCCTTTACTCTCCTCTTCAGCTGGTCAATTCATGTTCAATCAGATTTAAATCTGGAGATTGACTTGGGCAATCTAAGACTTTCCATTTCTTTGCCCTTATAAATTCCTTGACTGAACTGTCAGGTTGTTTTGGGTCATTGTCCTGATGCAATATGAAGCACTTCCCAATGAATCTGGTGGCATTTTCTTGAATATTGGTAGGCAACATGGTTTTGTACCCTTCCAAATTCATTCTGCTACTGTCATCATACATTAAGTCATCAGTAAAGTTGAGAGGGCCTGTTCCAGAGACAGCTATGCATGCCCATGCCATGACACCACCTCCACCATGCTTTACAGATGAGGCTGTATGCTTGGGATCATTTGCAATTCCCTTTGTTTCTCCACATTTTTGCTTTCCCATCACTTAGATAAAGGTTCATCTTTGTCTCATCGGTCCATAAACACAGTTCCAAAACTCTTCTGGCTCACCTTTGAGCTTTTTTGCAAACTCTAATCTTGCCTTTCTATTTTTGGTGCTGGTCAGAGGTTTGCATCTTGCTGTGTAGCATCTGTAATTCTGTGTCAAAGTCTCCTGAGGACAGCAGATTGTCAGAGCATCACCCCAGACACGACTTTCAGGGTTAATTTTCACAGCTTTTATGATTTGTCTGTCATCAACTACTGTTGTTTTCTCAGCTGATCAGGTCGTTGTTGGTTGCTGGTGTCGCTGGTGGTTTCCAAACTCTTGATTTCTCCATGCCCTTTGATTTTGCTATAGCTCTAAATGACTTCCTCTTTTCTTTTAGCATCCAAATTGCTTTCTTTTCTCTCAAAGTCAGCTCCCTCATCTTCATCCTGGTTTGTGTGTGTCATCATCGAATGCAAGATTCAGAATACAGAAGTAATGGATATAACTGATACGACCCATTCCCTGCTTTTAATATCTGAAGAATTAATGCAACAGGACACAGCTGATCACTTAGAAAGACCCGTGAGGCAACTGTTCCAATACATATGCTCACATCAGATCTCACATTCAGAAACTCTAAAAGTGCTGAACGTCTTAGCTGGTAAAACATGTATGTGTTGAATCACCCAATAATAAAATGTGACATTCTGTAGTTTTGTTTCATATTCATCTTTTAATCATATTTGTAAATGTCCTGACTCCACAGCCAACAGAGCAATTTTGTCTTTAATGTTCCAATACTTTTGGAGGGCACTGTATATATATATATATATATATATATATATAAATTTTGTTTTGTTTTGTTTTAAACTTTGGGTACACTAGCATATAGACCTCACAGCTAACAAACATTAATAAACAAAACTACAAAGCTACAAAACTCCAGTTTTGATGTAATGGGGTCTTATATGAAACATGTTCATTAGTCACAGTAATATGCCCTGTATTATTAGTAATGCTTTGCCTGAAGACCTATATATAGATCATTACGCTTGTATCCGCATATTCATTTGTATAAACACAACATATTCCACCTCAGAACACCCAGCAAGGACTTACAAAATTGGCGATTACATGCCTCAATAGAGATATTAAGCAATGACAGAGAGGTTACATAATTCACATCGGTAGGCGACTCATAAAAGTCTTCCATCTGGAAGTCACTACTCATTCCCAGCAACATGCATCCCCATGCAATAACACTGGCACATTTGTAAATCTCATATGTAGCTGTAAACGGCCCGTTAGATTATCTGTCACTTTTAGAGGACAGAACCAGAGAGAGAGAGAAAGTGAGAAACAAGGATGGGGGGGGGGTTAATGGAAGGGGTCTAACAGCACACCCCAGAGGGTCCTTGCTCAAATAATTCCTCTCAAGTCTCATTTGTTTAGCGGCAGACCCAGTGTGGTATTAATAAATGCTGCCTATTTCCTTTCCCCTTGATATGCATTACTCTGGAGGTCACCGTTAAAATGGCATAAACATTGTTTCAAGATTGGACTCCACCTCCTTACCTATTTTTTATATTGTAAAAGTGCATGATATTAACTCTAATGTAAAATATTACAATATATGAAGTCGATAATGAAAAAAACGCCTTAACATAAAGATACACATATTAAGTTCATGTGGATGGACTAATACAGCTGATCTGGTGTGTGTGTGTGTGTGTGTGTGGTCCTTGTATTGCCTACGTTATGGGTGTATAATATAGTAATACCATTCAATTTTGACCTTGTGGGGACATTTTTTGGTGCCCATGAGGAATCAAGCTAGTAAATCACACACAACAAAATTTTTAGAAAATCTAAAATAGCAGAAAGTTTTATGTGAGCGGTAGGGCTAGGAGTACAGTTAGGGTAAGGGGATAGAAAATACAGTTTGTACAGTATAAAAACCATTACGTCTATGGAATGTCACAATAAAACATGAAAACCAGTTTGTATGTGTGTGTACTTATCTATAGGTTGGCGACAAAATATTCCTGAAAACAAAACTAGATATGACAATTATGGATGTCCTGTTAAGAGAAAAACAATAGATGTTAAAATTCAATGTGTTACTATATTTATTTAGAAGTCTGTCATTGACCACATTTAGCTAGGTAAATGTGTGTTTGTGTGTGATCGTTGTGCATTAATGCCTCACATCAGAGTTGTACAACATTAGCTAAACCCCACACCGTGCATGCCAACTAGTTTATCACACACACACAGACAAAACAATCAGTACCTGGTTTCTTACAATACAGAAATTAAACATCCACATTTCCAAATTCCACTCCACACTTCACCGACTTGAAAAAAATGCATAAATAATTAAGAGTGAATCAATAATAAATTTTTTCTTCCGCAAACGAACATTTTGTATTTCTCATGCAGTAAAGTGTGGACAAAGCAGAGCGCCACACACACAAGCTCAGCCATGCATGCGCCTTTGCTCCGTCCAATTGCAGCCCATTCGAGGGGAACCACAGGCTTAAATACTTGCATTTTAAAGACACCCGACAGACCTTGTTGACATCACGTCTGAGACAGAATGGATTAGTATTGAAGGACAGAAATCTAACTGCACATCCTCCACTGTAAAGCACAACATGCTCAAGTGTTTACCGGACATCTCAATAGAGTCAGCATAATGAGACAGGAGTGTAGCCACACACAATAAAGATGACAGATTGCAGATGTTACATTGGTTATCTAAACAATTACCTTAAATTGAAATGACCATGGTGTCTCTGCACATAATTAATATTCTCAGAGATGTGTTTGTATGCAGAATGAAAATGATCTGGCTGCATATCTAACATCACTGCGCACTGCTGCCGGTGGGCAGAGCTCATTTCACACAGAGCTGCTGATACCCCCACACATAACCGATCAATGTTTTGTTGCATTTAAACATGCATTTGAATAGATCTGAAATGCTTGCAATTCATAATGTTGATCTATGCAATAATATAACTAATCCCCAATTATGACTACGGACAGAATCATAGCACACCTGAGACCCTGACCATGTGCTCCTGTAGGTAATGTTTGTTGCTCTCTCTCTCTTTCTCTCTCTATACCTCCCAAGCTCTCAAATGCATTATCTAGGTAGCTAATCTTTATCCGTTTGAGCGTGCAACTCGTATTAATTGTTTAAAGGTGAGTTTTCTCTCTTTGGCCAATAAAAAATGCATCCTCTCCAGATCGATTGTTGTTGCTAGGAGACAGAAGCATCCTGAGGCGAGGCAGCATCCCAAACGCCAGACGTGTGTGTTTTCTACTACAGCAACGGCACTATTTCTCTCTCCCTCTCCCTCCCTCTCTTTCTAGCTCTCGCTCGCTAGCTCTCTGATGAGTGAGGACAGTGTTGTCAGCCTCTCTGCTGCGCTCCCCGCGTGCAGACCCACACAAACGGAGTTAAGGAACAGTTTGAAATACGGCAAAGAAGAGGAAAAATGCAAGATTGCCAACAAAAGGAATGTTTAACAGAGGTAATGCATTTTTTCACACAGAATACTAAATAAGCTTTGCTGCTGTTTTATAACACTGGAGAAATGGAATGTGGGAATGAATGCAAAGAGAAATGATGCTGTAGATAAGCCAAAGTGCAGAGTTGAGCTTCATAAATCAGGGCTGATGTGATATCATTCATTCATGAGTATGTGGTAATGCATAAAAATTAAGGCAAAACACTATTCGCAAATGTTTTAAATTTGTATATGGGGTCTAAAATGTTTAGGAAGACATCAAGATTGCATGAGAAAACTTTGCTTCTAAGCTCATCATGTCTATAAGAGATGCGTCTTAGTTTACACAGATGCAACGCGTAAAAGTCTTCAACCACTCTGAAATCCAAAGTGAATCAAAACTCACTGGGTAAAAGGTTTTTATATATCTTATGCATATATCTTAGCCATAAATGTAAATCGATCAAGAAAATACTTCAAGAAAGAAACACAAGAAAACAGTGCTTCAAAACTCACTGGGATACTCCTGGAAAAAAAATGTCCAGAAGTTTTGTATGACCTCTAGGTAAAAATATTGATTTACATGTGCTTGTTTAGGAAGTCTGGAAAAAGCGGTAGTGTTGCCTAGTGGTTAAAGGTCTGCGCCCAGTTAAGCACCTTTCATTGTAAGGGTTGTCTTAGCTTAAGAGTTTGTTGCTGCTGGTGACTGAAAGGTTGCAGGTTTGAACATGAATCATTCTGTCCTTGATCAAGACACATAATCTCTGATATCTCCAGGAGGATGGCTCTTATTCTCATACATTTAAGTCACTTTGGATAATAAACATCAAATAATAGACTAACTTGTAATTAGTCTTGTTTTGCATCCTTACAGTCAGTTTCAGCAACAGTGTGGCAGCTGTGCTTTAGACTTCACCTGGATCTGTAAGATAACCAGAGAAAAGACGAGGATGATTCATAATTTATTGCGTCGGGGGTCTGCGCTGAATTTTAATATCTCTGTTGCGTTGGGTTGGAGCAATGAATGTTATAGTGAGATGTGAGGTTGTAAAACCTGATGATGTTCGGATATTCTGCATGCAACAGAGGTGTGGCTTTAACTCGTTTGGAATGATAATTAGCACAAGTAGTTAAGCTGGAGAACACTACAGAATAGAGTACACACATGTGAAGGGACTTTCACTTCAACTTAGCCACTGATAAAGGCAAAGAATGTCTGTGTCGTCCAGGGTTGCACTGGAGAGTGTGCGTCATTAAAGGTCTATAAATGTAATGATGCGCACATGTTTTGCATATATGTTTATAGAAGAATAATAAAAACTGTTAATGTGTGTGTGTGTGTGTGTATATATATATATATATACAGTATATATATATATATATATATATATATATATATATATGCATGTATAATAAAAGCTACTAATGTATATATATATATATATATATATATATATATATATATATATTAGATATATAGACAGATAAATAAATATAGATATTGATGTAGAATCCACATCATATGTAGAATACATCATGAATATATTAAGCCTTTTTTGTTTTTTTTATACTTTTTAATAATTTTTAGTATTCTCCTAGATACATACAAATATACAAACCACACATTATATGTATGGAATATATATAAAATACATCAAAATATAATAGCTTATTATTAATAATATAATGCATAAAATTATACTTAATTTTTCATCAATTGACATATTTATCACATTATAATAATTTTATTAACTAATCATATACACAAGTTTTCACAGTCACCAAAGAGTTTCCAACATAATATTTGCAACATATTTTATTTTAAAATGCTGGCTGAAATCGCTGATGTGTGGATTGTGTGTGAATGTGGGTGAGCTAAAGAAAACATTGTTATTGGACTGGAGGAGTTGGCCTTGAATACACCAGACCACCCTGTTGAAATGCCTGAGAGTGTATTGTGTTTAAAGCTCACAATGCATGCGTTCTATGACCATGCATATGTGCATGAAATTTACAGCTTCTAATAAAACTGCACTTTCATGCACACAATAGCGTTTGCTAATTAGCATGCATCAAAGTTGTTATTCAAACTAACTACTGGGATTTGCAAGATGTTATGCATGTGTGCTTCTCTCCATCAGCATGCATGTTTGTGCAATGGGCCGTTTTGTACACATGTGTGCTTGTGTGGGAGTTTAAATTAGTAAGATGCAGAATGGCCTTGTATAAGACCAGACGGCGCTACATTTACTGAATATGATGCAGTAAAGTGCTGTGCAGTAATAATTAGCCTTTCAACAGTGTGGTCCGCTCAGCGCATGTAAATAAGTTCTTCCACAGCCCAGCGTGCTATAACTAGACTTGCACATATGCTGGCTATCCGTCAGTCAGATGAGCGTTAAATGAGACTGAGATCTCACTCTATTACAAACACATTAGAAATCACGTCTTGATGATTACATAGAATAAACGTAAGGCAGCAATGGATTTTATGCATTCTGGACCTTGTCACCATTCACAGGTATTTTCCAAAAACCAAAAACATGCGACAAACAGCATTACAAGTCGAACCCAAAAACGGCAGGCATGTAAACCACTGTGAACACAGCTGAAGTATTTGTGAGCTCAGTGATGCGAATGCTGTTTATCTCCATAAGCGTTAAAGCATCCTGAGTGCTTATATTTTTCTTCCTCCTACGCATGTGTTCTCTCTCCGCTTAGGAAGTCTACCTTTGTTAGACTGCGTTTTTCCCTGCGACGAAGCCCATGGGTGCAGAGCTCTGTTAGAAATTTTGCTTTAGTAAGAGACTCCAAGGCCCCATCAAGCTTTCAAAAGCCTTGCCTTCATATTCATTAATATGGAAAGAGTATGGAGCTGAAAACTAAAGATGCCATCAATGCATAGTAATATTCTTACATACGCAGGACAAGTATGCTGCATGGTTGCATGCAAACACACTTCCAAAGTGCTCCCCTCTTCTCGGCTTGCTAAAATATGAAATTTGCATTGACAGACATCGTGTAAGAGTAAAAGAGTAGCGTTAGATCATAATGAGAAGAATGAGCACGTCAAATGCACGTCTGGTGGCTGCCAGAGTGTGGCGTTCCCGCTGAAAGTGATTTCATAAAGTAGGCTAGCCTCTTCAGACTCCTTCAAAACAGCAATTCTGTTGCATAAGTCATGCATCAAATCAATAAAGAGATGCTTGAGTGTGTGTGCCTGTCTGTGTGCATGCAGAGAGAAAGAGAAAGTGATATGCAGAGATTTCAGCAGTCTGGCAGTCCCACTCGCTGCCAAGTAAATCCATTTCTGAGCAAAAAGAACAGCTTTGTAGTTTTTTTTTTCTGTTTTGGAGGAGCAGCGTTGTTGCTGCAGAGCACTTCTACAGTCTACAGAGCTCTACAATCTCACATTTACAAAGCAAACTGAATCTCAAACCAGATGCGAACGCTTTATTATGATAAAAATATACAAGTACAGAATGATTTCCCAACAGTAGGAGGTGTCAATTATGTCAATTAGGTTTAGGCTTAAATTCAGCCACAGATTATTTTGGTGGAAAAACAGATACAAGGGCTATAAAGTGAAGAAGGCAACAACCTTTCATGTGAGAACATTTAATTGTTCCTCGAGGTCAGATTAGTTAAACTCTTAAAGTTCACCCAAATATGAACATTCTGTCATAATTCACTCACTCTCATGTTGTATCAAGCCTGCATGACTTTATTTCTTCTGTAAAACACATATTTTTGAAGAATATGCTGGCCACCTTTTTCAATATAATGTAAGTGAATGAGGACTGGGGCTGTCAAGCTTCAAAATGATAAATAAAATGGTAAATGTATCATTAAAGTGGCCCATGTGACTTGTTTATTATTATTATTATTGAAAATCTTGACATCCACCCCTCTGTAGTTCTAATTTGCGATTCATTCTTTTGAGTGATTTTTTTCAAATGAATCAGTTTACAAACCGAACTGAATGATTCATTCACAAATCAGACTGATATAGCTCCCAAGTTCAACTCACTGACTATCTCTATGTCCATTAATTGCAAATAATTTTAGGTACAATATTTACCTATGTTGTATGGTCATGTTCATTGTCATGAGCTTGGAGCAACATCTAAAATTTATCTACGTAGCTCCAGATCAAATTCTTTGATAAATAATATCAGAACCCTTTCTGCTGAAGTAGCATAAAAAAGCATTATCAAAAATGTCATAAGATCAATTTCTAGAAGGCTAAAATAAAAGGAAACATGGTAAAACACTACACACAGTTCTTTGTGTAAACGGCACAACACCGGCTTATTTTCATGGTCAACTTATGATATATATGAATTCTACATCAAGTTCTGGAATTCATAAATATACCTACTCACATGACATTTGGCCTGATATGTTACGCTGTGGCACTTGTGGGCATTCTGAGTTGCAAATGTAGTTAAAGTTGTTTTCCTATGCCAAAACAAATATATAAATAAATTATGCTAATATTAAAATCTATTCATGATAGGGTACATGTCTAGATCATGAAATCTGATTCAGTTTGATTCACCCAGTAGGTCTTGTTAGCTTATTTACTAGGAAAACCCTTTTATATACAGCATATAGTTCAGTTTTGGGGTAGCAATGAACAGGGGATTCGGTATCTGCCTTAAAATTCCCTTTCAGCGCATGTTGAGTGACTGAAGCAGACTACATCTGAAACGACTGAGATGTTAAACATAGCGTAACGTGCATCTCTTCTAGACTGGAATGAAGACTTTCTAATGATAGTAATTACTGACTGTGACGGCTTGGCAGGAGGGATCACAGTTTGACGACAAAAGTTTGGGCATGTAGCCCAAAATGAAACTAACTGCTTTGTCTTTTAGGAGTCTTATGCTGATTGTGTCTGAAGATGTATCTATTTTGTGTGTGTGTATGTGACTAAATAAATGATGTGTTTTATCAGCTTCAGTCTATGGCTCCTGCCAGCGTATCTCTAAGTCGCCACTGCAGGGCCACTTCCCCCGCTGAGTCACAGCATCCTGACATACACTTTATCTCTCTGCTCTCTCCAGCTTCTCTGAATATCTTAATCCATAGAATGCGATTAATGGCAAACTCACTCAACTCCATTTCATATCTCAGGATACAAAAGTCCTAATAAAACACGTTGTAGGTCACTCTGTCTTGCAGGACTCGTCCTCACGCTCAGCTTTCTGGATTTGCTGCGTTTGGAGTTTTTCCCGGCTATATCTCAGTGTCGTGTTTATGGATCAGTGGCCTTACAGCTGTTACAGAAGCATTTTTAATATTTAATTGTGTCCCTCCACTATTGCTGCTCAAAGGTCTTTTTCTAATCTGCAACACATGTATTATCGTCAAAAGCTTTCCTATGTATCTAACAAAAAGATTGAGCAATATCACACTTGCCTGTTGTGGTTTTGCTACTGCTCTCGAATTCGATTTGATACTGATCTTGTTTCAATATTGATTCTTTTGGAAATATTTTACGTACGTGTCAATTTTTCTTAAGTAAAAAAATATTATCTCAACTAATGCTGCAAACTGCGATCCTTCTCACTTGATGCATTACTATAATATTAAAGGTTAATATTAACCCAAAATATATTAAATTAAATTGTTATTTATCAATATTCCATTGATATCAATATTAAACATTTTATTTTAATTATCAGCACTCTTAATAAAGTTACATTTAAATATACACATAAGGCA
Source organism: Barbus barbus (assembly GCF_936440315.1). Lineage (NCBI taxonomy): Eukaryota > Metazoa > Chordata > Actinopteri > Cypriniformes > Cyprinidae > Barbus > Barbus barbus. The sequence continues at coordinate 25,783,742 of NC_136751.1, forward strand.
GTATTTATATCCACTTTCTAATGATAGAAAAGCCTATGTTTTGGTCCAATTCATTATATGAACCTTTAAATAGTGGCTATCATAAAAACTAATGACAAATATATTACTTCAACAGGTTAAAAATATATATAATGAATCTAATAAAGTATGTATATTTACCAAAATTTTACTTTCTAAGATCAAGTTAATGAAAAAAAATTTAAAATTTAAATTTAAAAAAAAAAAATGACACATATGACTGGTCCAGGGTCACAAATGGGTTGAAATTTGTATGATGTGTCATTGTGTGAGAAGGATGCGTTTCATACAAGTTATGGCAACTTGGACAACCTTGGAATATGTTGACGTGATTATTCATGTGATGAATTATTCATATGATATTGTTTTTTATAGAAAGATTAAAAATACGGGAAAATATTTAAACGGGATGATAGCAGGATAGAATGGTAAGATACGGGAGAATCCCAGAAAAAAACTGGAGGTTTGACAGTTATGCATTTGTATCCGTACATAACATGATCAATGCAGCACGATTTACGGTGTATGAAGTGTATTTGAACAAACCCTTAACTCTAAGGTTCCTTTAATGCAAGTGATCTGAGATTAAACCTACTGTCTTTTAATATGAAGGGCAGAACCATTAAGCTACAAACATCTTAACCACAACAGAGATTGTGTTAAAGCATGGGAAACAAATGAAGAGCTCTATGGCTCTGAATAACTACTTCATTTAGCAGGGTTGATGGTCCATCGGGCATGTGTGTGTGTGCGTGTGTTGTAGTGCCAGGTTTCAAGCTTAGTACCACCCCCTCTATGAAGAACTCAAGTGGATCTTTTAGTCCTTCTTAAAGAACCGCTTCAATAGTGGGAAAACGGTCCTACAGACACTCTCATAACATACAAGCAGAGAAGCAGAACACAAACACTTCAGAAATGAACTCTATTTGAACCCAGCCTTAATTATCAAACCTCTGTGTGTAATCCCGTTTACTGTTCAGAATTATATAATTTGCCTGGAGAATGATAAAACAGGTATAAAAATTAAATCATAAACTCGTAAAAAAAGGGAGGGAACGACCATTTATATACACGTGAATATCTACTTAGACTGTTGATATATCGTAGCAACATGCAAAAAAGGCTCTGTGTGTGCCTTTGGATAATTTCTAAGTTTTTTATTTTGTGTTTATGTTGTACCTTCCTTGCCAATACCTTAAAAGGAACTGCTAAAAAAAGGTACAAATCTGAATTACTGTACTAGCCATACAGGGGGGAAAAATAAGAAAATCTTTATTTTTGATTCTAGAATGTTAGTATCACCAGAATTCAAAGCTGAACTGAGACGACTCGCCTCATTAAAGGTCAAAGGTGAGCCTGAAGTCAAGGGTCTACCATAACAGTGACAATTCAGTCCAGATCCTTTCTAAAAACCCCATAACTAGCAGACAGATTCTATATAACCTCATCTACATCAACACACAGTGACTGTATTTAGATGAGAACAGAGGTTCTTAATGAGCTGTATCTGGTATCAGATGCACCAGTGAGCGATACGTCCTCTCCATGCGTAATTTGTCTTCAACTCCATTTCTAAAACCATGCAGTAGCTTAATGTCGTGCGCTGTGGTAATGTCCTCCCTTGATCTGCTCTGTTGATTGGCAGATGAATCGATTGGCATGTTGGTTAAGACTCTCCGGCGCCTCTTTTGGTGTGTTTCATCATCAGAAGAGTTACTCACAAAGAGGACGAATCATCAAAGGCTCTAGTGCACATTACAACTTTGCAAATGCAACTTCTGATGGATGATTGGATAATGTCTAATGTCTCGGCCAATCAAAAGCTCTCATTTTGCTGCGGTAAAATGGTTTTGCGTGCACTACATGCTTAAGTTAATGTGTCAAAAATCAAATAAAATATATTTTTAAAAGCAATTCTATCTATCTATACACACAAAATATAAAAAAGAAAGTAAAATTGTAAAAACAAAAAAGTTACAAAAATATAATAATTGGCTTACCATACTTTATCATTTTCAGCCCATTCTAACTGTTGCTTGCACAATAGTCCCATAAATCATTTTCACAATTTCAGCAAAGTCTCATCTGTGTACGCCAGCTACATAATGTTACCTTGGTGACATATTTAATTTCCAGGAACAATGCTATAATACATCACACAAAAACAAATGTTAAAATTTGAAAGGCATGAAAACATATGCACGTGATCAACAAACATGAAAAGCAGTGGCAATGCAGCACTTGCAAGTGGCAGTTCTGTCAACTGGTCTGAAATGCTATCACACTGGCCCCGGGCCATCCTTACTGTTGAACCCCTGCTATTATTCCCGTACTCTTGTAAAAGCACAAGTATGCAATTTAATAGAACGTATTCTGTCCCAGGAGGATCCAGACTCTCTCCAATAAAGACTATTTCCAAATAATTGCACCATGACAAAAGAATTCTTGTTAAAAACATTTTGCAACAACTCACTATATTATTTGTGGCCCTTGAAGCAAGCAAAACAAATTTCATAGTTTTTACGGATGAAGAGCATTGTTGCTTGGAAAAAGGGATAACTTAATTTTTTTTTTTTCCAAGTCCTTTTTTTGGCACGGGAATTTAGAATTGATTTTTTCAAGCTGACTGTTTGATTTAAGCATGCTGTTAAGGATCTGCCTGCGAGCAAAATCCAATTAATTCCTGAGCCACTCTGTACCCAAAAAACGCCCCGTACCGCTCTTCTGTCCTATTCCTCTTAACTAATTAACATGATTAGCCATGAGGAACTGCTTAAAGATAGGCTACAGTAGGTGGTTGAGCGAAGGAACAAAAATGTCTGCAACTTCCCGCCACCAAGAAATTAATTACGAATTAATTGTGTCAAAATCAACCTGTTTGATTGATTTGATAATGAGCATGAATATCATAACTAATTTAAAGATGTTCAGGGATTTGACCTCGGATTTTGTTGTGGTTCATTTTTTTCTGCCTCTGTATTGATTGCACTCATGAGAAAATGACCTGTGTGATGGACTATTTAAAGATAAAATCCTTTATAAATTTAAATTTTAATTAGCAAAACTCTCATTTTAAAGTGTTTATCTTACTACAATTCATATGGTTATGAAATGTGATTAATTAGCCCACTCTGAGAACTTTTTTCACATGTAACACCTGTTCTTAAAATTAGATTCCAGCTTTGTGGAGAATGTAAATAATTCATTAGCACAAATTATGCACAGGGGCTCCCTTTGTATACAATAACATACAGCTGGTTATTATATTCCCACTGATTTAAGACAGACATATTTACAGAGTATAATAATGGTTAAACATCTGTGCTCTTATTTTGAATGTGTGCCATGTTTAAAATAATCACAAAACAAGGTTTCCAACTCATTTTACCTCTGTAATCAGATGCATTTCTGAGAGAAGCAGGATATTCAGCAAGAAAATAATGCAGGACTTTTATCCGTCGGGAATTGAGTGGATCGTGAAAACTGCTTTCTATATGACAGGTGGTCAGAGGAAAAAGGCTGGGGGGAAAAAAAAAGTGATGTCAACCTTTTCAGAGGCAGAGAAAGTCATTACATTTTGATGTTTTTCTTTGAAATAATGTGCACTGACTAATCGTCCATAACGTCAAGCATCTTTGTTCCATCTTAACATTTTTTTTTTTTTCAGTATTATTTCTTCAACATTTTCTTCATTTAATCTTAAACATAAAAATATCACAAAAATAAAGACCCTCCCATCCACTATAATGGAGACCATTGTTGTGTGCCATACAGAACTGAACTGAGAAATTAAATTCTGTCATCATTTACATACCCCCAAGTTGTTCCAGACCTATATGAATTTACCTCTTCTGCTGAACACAAAAGAAGATATTTTGACATTTTGGACACTAGCAAATGTTTGGTTACCCACATTCTTCAAAATATCTTCATTTATGTTCAACAGAAAAAAGAAACTCATATAAGGTTTGTAACGACTTGATGAGTAACTGATGACAGAAATGTTATCCTTGGATGTACTATCCTTTTAACAAATGTAAGGAATCTGAATTAAAAATAGCTGAAATGTAAACGTTTTACTGTACGTTTTTACTATGTTTTACTTGTATTTAACTACAAAAAAAGTTTGTTTGGCAAACTTTAAATGTAGACATTATAAAGCCTTGTTTGAAAGCTTATTTGAAAGCTGAAAAAAAATTAAAACCATTAATATAAAAGGTTTATAGGCCTCACAGATAGAATGACAGAATCATGGATAGAACGTTAGATAGATAGATAGAACGTTAGATGGATAGATAGATAGATAGATAGATAGATAGATAGATAGATAGATAGATAGATAGATAGATAGATAGATAGATAGATAGATAGATAGATAGATAGATAGATAGATAGATAGATAGATAGATAGATAGATAGATAGATAGATAGATAGATAGATTGATTCAAATTCAACTTGCTGGTGTGTGAGGCCAATTCAATTCAAATTCTAATTCATAAATTTGAAGTACAACCCTGTTCATGCAGTTCAGCACATTTCAACTTGTGGATGATGTCTGACAGGGCCGCTCATGCGTTCTCCTCGCATTCTCACTCAGTTCTGCTCGGCGTCAGGGTGTGAGCGGGAAGCGGGCATGAATTTCTTCTTGCCCAGTGTGGCCACAGATACTCAGTGTGCTAAAACAACACCAGTCCACTTCTGAAGAGTCCAAGAGTCTGTCATCAAAGCAGAAAGTGCTCTCCTTCCCCTCTCCTCCAGCCCTCCAGATCTCCCGCTGACCTCTCGGGAGAGAGAGGAAGAGCACAAGCAAGTGGAGGCACTTTAAACTGGCGGCGGCCGCGTAGCTTTTGCCCAGCGAGAGCACCATTGTTGCTGTTTGGCTGGCTGACTGAATCACGGAAGAAGATAATGAGGAAAGCTGCTGTTAGTGCGATGCTGCCAGAGGCCTGCGTGTTGAGCTTTGTGTTGCATTGCACGGTGACGATAGCATCACTGCGGTTGAGTGTTATCCAGCCTTGGAGCCATCTCCGGGCCAGGCTGTGAGCCTTTGTGTAGCTGCCAGAGCCGTGGAAACCCGGCAAGCCGTCTCACACACCTCATAAATCCACCCCCCATCGCCGTCACCACTGCCTGCGCTCACCCACCCTTCTGCACGAAAAAGTGGAAGAGGAAATCAGATTAGGGACGTTTTTTCCCAAGCCCTGAGATCAAAAACCAGGCTTAGATATCAAGGCTGCCTTTTGCACGGTTTCAGCACAAATGGAGAGACGCACATACCCAGCATCAGATTTAACAATTAGTGCCTTTCGCTTAGCTCTCTGAGAAGCTATTTATCAGGCGGCTAAATTTGTAGTGTTTTCTAAAAGTCGTAGGTTCAGGATTTAATTAGTATTTCATACTTCTGTCATCTGAGCTCCATTAACAAGGGGGAAATCAACTCCATACTAACAAGGAAGAAACATTAATGCTTATTTGAAGAAGGGAAAGGAAATGATGTTACATAACAGGACATAATGGATTTAGCTTTACAATAGTTTCTCATACTCTCCACAGACATTCACAAACCGTTGCATCGCTTTTGCACATTTCAGTGCAAAAACCTTCATCATGCACAGTTGAATTTAGTGCTTTAACACAGACTCAAACTTAACAAATGTATGACTTTTCCACACAGCTGAATGGATTTATGTGAACTTAAAGGGTTAGTTCACCCAAAAAATGAAAATTAGCCTGTGTTTTACTCACCCTCAAAGCATCCTAGGTGTACATGACATTCTTCTTTCAGACGAATCCAATCAGAGTTATGTTAAAAATTGTCCTGCCCCCCCCCCCCCCCCAAGCCTTACAATGGGGTAAGCGGGTGCTTTTTGTCAACAGTGCAGAAGAAGTTAAATAAAGTGTGCACATCCGTAATGTGCCTTATACGGCCCTGGGGGGGTGAACTAATTTTTATTTTTGGGTAAACTAACCCTTTAATCCCCGTTCACACCAAGAACGATAACTATAAAGATAACGATTAATCGTAATTTTTTCAAACGATTAATCGCAATTAATCGCATCCAAAATAAAAATAAAATATACTATGTAAACAAAAACTTTTATTTTGGATGCAATTAATCGTGAGTAATTGTTCGACAGCACTACTATAAAGATAACGATATTAGCGTCCACACTAGTGGATGATATCGTCTATTTATTGTAAGCGCACGCTCATCTGCCGCTTTAAATTTTTTTGCTCGTTATAGCAGGATGGATTCTGATTGGCTGTCAATGTTTTCATCGTTCATCAGCTGGAAAAAAAAAACATTTTGAAAGTGATTCCAACAATATCGTTTGTACAATATCTGTGCCTTTATCGTTATAGCTGTGGTGTGAACTCTGCTATACTTTAATATTGAGGACGATTTTTAGAACTATATATTTATCGTTATCTGTATAGTTATCATCCTTGGTGTGAATGGGCCTTTAATCTGGGCAAACTAAAGAGAAAATAATAATCTTGCTTGAGATCACAACATAAAATTGCATCTGACTTACTGTTTACTCAATGAACTAAGCAACAATTATTGAACTTTTTATCACAACTTAATTTCATTATGTCTAATTCGGGGGTTTTTTTCAAACATGAGTGAAATGTTTGTGAAATGTGTTACTTTAGACCATTAAGCAAAATAGGGGGAAAACAGGCAGCAAAAATATTTTGCCATACAATTTACTATTCTAAAGAGACACCAGCATGCATTTTCTATTGATCGTAATAATGTAAATAAATGTGTTGATTGATAATTACCTGATTAGCATAATTCCTTTAGTGAATCAAGGGTTAAAAAAACTAAATTAAATATCAGTGGATACAAAGTTTTGTTTTGTTTTCATCAATCAGCTAAACAGTTGCATCATCTGTCTGAGCTTCTGTGCTGATTAATTTATGTTTCTCGTGTGTTTTCCATCCTTGAGAATCTGTTTTGACAAATCTGTTCGTAAGTGTACGGAAGGCGCAGAGGAGTTGGTGTTGGGCGAATTTGTTGAGATTCGTTTGTCTGTGCGCGCCTGTTTTATATCTTTGCAGATGATCTTCTTTCAGTGTTCTTTAAACAGAACACTGTGATTACAGAGACCAAACTGACCCTGCAAAACACAGGAGAGCCCTGAAATGTCTAATGCTGAAGTCTGAGCTACATCTGACTAACAAAAGTCTATTTAATTCAGTTCAAGCGGCGGCTGTCTTTGTAACGCCTCTGGGTAGTTATTTCCTATGCAAGTAATAGAGCTGTTCAGGTAGTAGTCTAAAAACCCAGAAGAGAATTAGCATTTTCGACCTACAGGTTCCCTCTGGATTTTCCTTTGGGCTTTTATAGTGACAGTTTTAAATTTAGGAGTAAAATAAGGTCTGTGGTAAGCAGTACTGGAAGATACTTGAACATTTTATTCTATAACATATATTGCACAGTTATATGCTAAACGTCTATTTTATATACCAAATATGTATTGTGTATTATGTAAACATGTATTTTATATGCAAATGCCAAAATGCTTTACGAATCAGACAACTATTCAACTTCCTTACATTAAAGAAATAGTTCACTAAAAAATGAAACTTATGTCATTATATATTCACCCTCCAGTGTTGCACAACTGTATGTACAGTATTTCCTCCTTCTGCTGAACACAAAGAAGATATTTTGAGGTATTTGTGTAACCAAACAGTGTTTGGTCACCATTGAATTCTACAGTATTTTTTTTCCATACTAAGGAAGTCAATGTGGACAAGCAACTGTTTGGTTACACGCATTCTTCAAAACATCTTTCATGTTAAGCAGAAGAAAGAAACTCATATGGAATACTTGGGTGAACTAAAAATATTTAAAAATGACAAAAATCTTGACAGCTCTTCTACAGTAACTTGTTAGCAACTTATGTTTATAAAAACTTCAAAATTCACATTTGAGGTATGATTTTGTGTAATTTATGTAGTAAAACAAAGCATCTAAATATAAAAAAAAAAAAAAAGAATTATGGCACAAATTTATAGTACATAATGGCTTAACAGCTCTATAGGTACATCATGGAAGAAATAATTAATCAAAATAAATACTCTGATTAACTACTTGAAAAGTCTGAAATCTCCAAAACTGTCATGATTTCATGTCATTTACATATTTCAAATATGTTTTGCTCCTAAGACTAAGAACAACTTTTATTTTCCAGGCTGGTCCAGTTTATGTGCTTCCCAAAACAAACTTGTTTTTTACTGAAAGGCGGGAAGTACTACAGCATTATGATTTCTCACATATATATTTTACGCTTAGTCTCCTTGCCTTATAGTGTCTCTTTCTCTCTGTCTGTTTCTCTGCAGTTCAAAGGCTGAACCCAGTGCTGTGGATCTCCATGAGTAACCAGACAGAGTTCCCTGCTTCCCCTTCATGCCTCTGTCAGTTCCTTGACGCCCACCTTTCACCCTCTCTCTCCCCACCTGACCGTTACACCTCCTCAATCTTCTTCCCTTAAATGATGTGGTCCGGAGTCCGTGCTCTGCTCCTGGTGCTGCTGGGTACTACGGTCCTGCTCTCCAGCGGCGACTTTCCCCGCAAAGAAATCAAGATCGATGGGGACCTGGTTCTGGGAGGCCTCTTCCCCATCCATGAGAAGGGCATGGGCATGGATGAATGTGGCCGGATCAATGAAGACCGTGGCATCCAGCGGCTTGAGGCAATGCTCTTCGCCATAGATCAGATCAACCAGGACGTAGGTCTGCTACCGGGTGTGGCTTTGGGCGTCCATATCCTGGACACCTGCTCGAGGGACACCTACGCTCTGGAACAGGCGCTGGAGTTTGTTAGGGCATCGCTTACAAAAGTGGATGATACAGAGTTCATCTGTCCTGATGGATCCTACGCTCTTCAGGAAGACAGTCCGCTGGCCATAGCCGGTGTCATTGGGGGATCTTTTAGCAGTGTCTCCATACAGGTCAGAGCCAGTCAGTTTAGTCTAAATCTAAAATACACAAAATAATAACATAATTGTTGAGTTAAAGAGAAAAGTTTTACTAAATTTAACCAAAAATAAAATTATCAAAAAATAATTAGTTTTTGCATATGCTCCAGCATGCAACATACCAGACCACATACATTAGTCCACTTTAACATAGTATTACAAATATTATTATAATATGCACTATATTTCTTTATAAAACATTTTTTCAATTTCTGGGATCTTACAAAAAATTATTTTAAAATTAATTCTTTAAAATAAAATAATTGTTTATGGAATAAATTAAATATTGTTAGCTATTTAGGTTAAAAGGCTTAAATTTCACATTTGAAATATGATTGTGTGTAATTTATGTAGTAAAACGAATAAATCCAAATATCTAAAAATGTCAATAAATAAAGAAGGTAAGTACACTGAAAAAAATGCCTTTAAAACTATTTTCATTCAAAATTGCTAGGAAAAAAAAAAAAGGAAATTAATTACAAAGAAACCGCAAGTAACTAAGACTGAAAGACTGAAATAGTATTTTCTAGTAATAATATTTTTGAAAAAGCATTTCGTTCTAAAGCATAATCATTGGTTTATGTACAACTTAAATTTTTTTAAACAGTGTAAGTAATAAGCAACTTACAAGTCTAAGTCATGCCTGAATGCATTAAAATAAGAAATTGTTTATGGAATAAAAGAATTATGGAATACTACAAGAAAAAAAAAGCAAAATTTCAAATGAAATATAATTTAATATAAATATATAAATGTAATTAAGCAAAATAAACCTATACAGATCATATTAATTAAAAAACCTATTTCTTATTTTCTAAAATATTTGTGACCCTGGACCACAAAACCAGTCTTAAGTGTAATTTTTTTCAAAATGGAGGTTTATACATCCTCTGAAAGAAGCTTTCCATTGATGTATGGTTTAATAGGATCGGACAATATTTGGCCGAGATACAACTATTTGAAAATCTGGAATCTGAGGGTACAAAAAAATCTAAATATTGAGAAAATCGCCTTTAAAGTTGTCCAAATGAAGTCCTTAGCAATGCATATTACTTATCAAAAATGAAGTTTTAATATATTTACGGTAAGAAATTTACTAAATATCTTCATGGAACATGATCTTTAATTAATGTCCTAATGATTTTTGGCATAAAAGAAAAATCGATCATTTTGACCCATGCAGTGTATTTTTGGTTATTGCTACAAATATACCCCAGCGACTTAAGACTGGTTTTGTGGTCCAGGGTCACATTTATAGCATTCCATATCGTCCCAAAAAATGGATTAAACATAGTTTGATTTCACAAATTAGTTGCAACAACATGTTCAAGAACAGAGTTTAATTAGCTCATTTAATTCACTAAAGTTAAACAAGCAGCAGAAAATCCAGTCTCTGTAGCATAACCTCCCTTGAGATCTTCCGTCACCTAAATAAACCCCTTTTATTTGTATACAGTTTGGAAGAATACATCATTACTGAATTATTTGCAAGTTCTGCTTTGTGAATCACAAATTTGTTCTTTACCCTCTAGAAATCTAATTGGCAAAAAAACAACACAGCTCTTTTTCCTGACCAACTATGAAGAACTCAATCCATTATTTAGAGGGCCGCCCTCAAATAAAACTCTGCGCCACCCCCCGTTTCCATTCTTCGCTCCTGTAAATCCAGTTTGCTCTTTCCTTTCCTCTTGTACGTGCACGGATTAGCACTGCGGCTATACTATTGTGTGTGTTGTGCGTTGTTGCTTTCTAGTACCACTGGTGACAGAGCCATGGGAATCTGCATAATTTTGCAAAACCCTCTCCCCATTTGTGGCTCAGCAAAAGCTGACTTCCTCTATCAGTTCCGAAATCCGTAATCTGTCTAACCCTCCTTTCTTCTTGTTCCCTCTCTCTGTCTTTTTCTTGTTCTCTGTCACTCTGTTTTTCCCCGTCTTCCTGCAGTTTTATTTACCGATATTGCTCTGTTTCTGGCAAAGAGCCGGGAGAATTGTGACCTCACAGTGGTCTCTCGTTAGATAACCATTGTTATCCATCGCTCTCCTTTCATCGCCAACGACTGGGCATTGTTTTTCTCTCACGACACCGGCTGTTGTTTGACAATCCCGCCTTCCTCCCTATGGCAGACTTTCTCCTGAGAGACTATGTGCACTACTGTCCCTCATTCCTCCAAGTTACATCATATCTCAGCTTTCAAAGGGATAAAGTAATACAGGTTTCCTTTCCGTCGAACTGAAAAAACAAGGTCACTTTACAATTGCTAAAACAATACCTTAACTGGTTAAAATTAGCTAATAACATACATGGCCTCAGTGACGTCAGCAAAAAAAGGAAAGTAGACTTGATTTAAACTTTTTTCCCCTTTGGAATAACATGCTTTGATCAATCACAATAAGACCAGAAACGTGCATGAAGAAAATAAAATGGTCAATATAGATTTCAATTTGACTTTAATCTCTTCTTCCACCTAAACATCAACAAAGTGTCAGCGACTCTTGTTTTGAGCATTTTGCAAACATTCATTACTTTCATATGTAGAACAAATATCTGTGAGCATCCCAAAACACAAAATAAACAAGAGGACCGAACTGCAGGTTTTGTCCTATTTTTGACGTAAAGAGCTATGAGCTGTCATTGTGCATGCCAGTGTCAGTGTTATGCAGGAAAAGAGATGTTATCCTGTACATTTCTGTGCGTGGGATGTGAGATATGGAAGAGCCAAGCTGCGTCTCACCAAAGAGAAACATTTCCACGCTGCTCGGCCCTGCTGAGGCTACCTGCGTCCTCTTAATTGGGCTAATGTGGTTAAAAAAAAGAATATTTTATGTATCATAGACTTTGGATAATTAATTCATAAGATGCTGACTTATTGATCGAAACAGGGTTCGTAATGCAGTATATGTTTGTGTGTGTGTTTCTCCCAGGTTGCCAACCTGCTGCGACTATTTCAGATCCCTCAGATCAGCTACGCCAGTACCAGTGCCAAACTCAGCGACAAATCCCGCTACGACTACTTCGCACGCACCGTCCCGCCAGATTTCTACCAGGCCAAGGCCATGGCGGAGATCCTGCGTGCTTTCAACTGGACCTACGTTTCCACCGTCGCCTCAGAGGGTGACTACGGAGAAACGGGAATCGAAGCCTTCGAGCAACAAGCCCGTTTGAGAAACATCTGCATCGCTACTTCGGAAAAAGTAGGACGGTCGAGCGCGAAACGCTCTTCATACGAGGCGGTGGTTCGTCAGCTTCTACAAAAGCCCACGGCCCGTGTGGCAGTGCTGTTTTTGCGTAGCGATGATGCACGAGAACTCATCGCGGCTGCCACCCGCCTCAACGCATCTTTCCTCTGGGTGGCGAGCGATGGATGGGGGGCGCAAGAGAGCATCGTTAAAGGGAACGAATTCACGGCGGACGGTGCGATCACGTTGGAGCTCGCGGCTCATCCTATACCAGAATTCAATCGCTACTTCCAGAGCCTCACGCCTCTTAATAATCATCGCAACCCTTGGTTCAAAGACTTCTGGGAACAAAAGTTTCAGTGTTCGTTGGGCGGCGCTTCAGCAGCAGGGGCGGGAACCCCAAAGCCACCTTGTGACCTAGAACTGGCTGTCGACAAGTCAAATTTTGAACCCGAATCAAAGATCATGTTTGTTGTAAACGCTGTATACGCCATGGCGCACGCCTTGCATCGAATGCAACGGACTCTTTGCACCAACACCACACGCTTGTGCGACGCAATGAAGAGTCTCGACGGCAGGAAACTCTACCGGGACTTTCTACTTCACGTCAACTTTAGAGGTAACCTGCTTTGTTTTTCTCCACACAGTCTAGCAGCATACGAGTTTACGTTGTTCGCAGCGTATCTGTGTCACTCCATGGTTCCGAAACGACAGGTTTACAGGCTCTGTAATTAGAGACACTGTGTGTCTTGATTGCGACTGGGAGAATGAGGCAGGAATTGAGCGTCTTCTGTCAGCGCTGCTGAGAGCTAGGCGTTGACTGACAGCTGAAGGAGAGAGAGGCAGGTAAAAATAAACTATGTAAAAGTGCTCAGCATGCTCAGGTTGGCGTAGCAAGTAGATGGGATTATGCCACACTTATCTGTGACTATGCACAAACACATTCAAAGACAAACTCACAGAGGGAGAGAGCAAACGATAGCTAGAAGTTTAGAGGAGGAAAGGATGCAGAGAATTCTGACTACGCCAAACAGAGATGATGGGAACAGCAGAACAATTACATTATACATAAGCACCGCATAATGAATACATAAGGGATAAGGTAGAGATGCAAAATAAACCTCAACAGGGTAATCAGGATTAGAGATCGACCGATATATCGATTTACCGATATTTTTCCCGATATTTAAGCATTTTTTCATAATCGAATATCGGGTTTGTAATATCGGATTCCCCGATAAACACCGCCATCTTGTGGACGTTTTCAGAATTGCGCGCAGGATCGCAATTGCAGCGCATCTGAGGGGAGAGACAGCAACGGCGTGCAGGTACTTGATTTGCTGTAGTTAGTAAACTATTTAATATTACAGGCATTAATGCACAAATTAGATGTATTACATAAATGCCTGATATATAGTTTAAATGCAACTTGGCTCTAAGAAATATGATAAATAAGATACTCTGTCAAGCCCTGTCCCTATAAAGATAGGCTATAACTTTGCCTGAAATAACACAGCCATGAATTAGCACATGGTGGAAATAAAAGCGCTGAATTTAATTCTCTCTGTGGTCTATTAGTCTCGTGAAGTCGGAGTCACATAGATAATCCATCAAGTCCTCTCCCAATAAAGACGTAATTTTGCATGAATTAAATAATACAGCCATGAATGATTGCATGTTGGAAAGAAAAGCATTGAATGTAATTCTCTCTCTGTTGTCTATATGCTCATCATTAGTCTCGTGAAGCCGCTTTCATATTGCAGTTCACTCAGCGGGTTGATGCTCAAGAAATGCTCAGCACGGCCACCGCATGTAACTTTTAACAAGATTCACTTTTTTGAAGCACCCTAAATTGTATTAACACTTACTATATAACCATTATTTCGTTTATAAACATCTAAATTAATACAACTCAATGGAAATTAATTATTTATTATCTCCGCGATCGATCGCAGTTTGAGTAGCCTATAGTTCTGTGTAAAGGCATAGATAAACCGCGCTGTCAGCAGCATAATTTAGAGCATGCCAGTTGAGAAATGCAATAAAATACAATGCTTGTTATATTCCAATATTCCAGAGAATATTATTCCGTGAATTAACATTATCCAGTGAATTATTCTTCACTCTTTATCCTATTAAACAGCTTAAAAAACTGTTTTTAAAAATGAAGTTAAAAATGAAGTTGATATGACTCCTTTCCTTTATTTTTCTCCATTTGAAAACATTAGACTTTCTATGTTCATTTTGCTTACTGCTAATATTAGTGTTGCTGCTAAAGCTTTTTATAAATAAAATGTTTTTTATTGTTGTAATACGAAGATTACATTTAACATGACAGGGCTCTAGACTGCGACCAAAATGGTAATTGTTTGCGAGTTAAAATTTGACGTGGTCGCATTTGTACGAGTGCCAGGTCTGCGCTGCTCCAAAGCGTCTGCTTCATACAGCGCGCGCTGCCAGCCGCAGCACATTATAGCAGGAGTCAGATTTCACTGATCACGTGAAGAGAGGTGCTTTCAGCCGAGCGCTTAGTGGGTAGAGCCTGGTTCATACTCGCTGCGTCAGCACGAGCGTGAAGGTGCGCTTCGCGGATGGAGCGCAACGGATGGATTTGTTTTCAAACTAAAGTAAAAGACCGCTTCTTAAACCAGAGAAGGTGAACGTGGTGGTATTCTTGTAGAAAAAACATGCAAGTCCTGTCAGCTACAGCCAGTTTAGTTTTACTTTTCTTTTTCTTTTCGTTTTGAGAAGCTTGTTATCTTTGCTGTTTACCTCAGGTTATGCTGCTTTCCTTAATTATATATATATATATATATATATATATATATTTGCTTCCTCAGAGTTTGCTAAACATTCTGTAATATACTAGGTATATAGTACAGCATGTGGTGTGTCCTATGCATGCCTCGTCTTATTCGTTTTTGTTGATAAATGTTATGCAAGATAATTTGTCATTGTCAACGTACTGTTTTATTGTTGTTGCGCTTTTTAATTAAGAATAACAATGAATCCATCTTTTGTTTTAGTCTTAAAAAGTTAAAGGTGTATAGATATAAGCAAAACAGACAATGATCTTTTCTTGTAAAATGTGACACCAAGATCGCAAATTTGAAAGTAAAAAGCGCACGAAAAAAGGAATTCCTGTTCACAAAATTTAAATCACAAATAATACAGATGAAAAAGAACGAGTTGAATGTTGAAAACTTTCGTTACCATATAACTATAAACTATGATAAAAGTTCATCAGCATGCATTGATTAATCAAATGTTGTAGCAAAAACAAAAAACAAATTGCAACCAAATTATGTGCTCGTGCGCAAAAGTGAGATCAGTGGGAAGAATGAGTCTAGAGCCCTGCGTGAAAGACTGCTAATTCTCAAAACATTTTTTGTTAAGATGACTGAAAGGAGGTAAAACTAAAGTGAAGTATGGACTTACTTCACGCAGTCATTTATTTACTTCATAACAGTAAATAAATATCGGTTCTGCATATCGGTTATCGGGCACATAGACATGCAAATAATTGGTATCGGTATCGGTTATAAAAAATCAATATCGGTCGATCACTAATCAGGATCCTCACTTGAAACAGAGTGGTCTTATATCATTCTAAGGGGGTTATTTTGCAATAATGACTGGCAGACTGTGCATAATTTAGTTGATTACAAGACTACTTACCAAATAAATAAATAAATGGACATTAAATATTGATTTGAGCTGAAATTTATGAATGTGAGAAGAAAGAGGCTGCAGAGTGATGTAAATAAATACCATGGTCTATTTCACAGCATTCACTTAGCCTACAAAAAGTACTGTGATGGTACTATAGTACAGTGGCAGTATCAGATGGTAATACTGTGGTATTTTGAAATATACCATAGTACTGTATTTCATGGTACCATATCTAAAATACCATAGTGGCACCATAGTAAAATCCCAAAATACCATGGTTAGTACTTTTTATAAGGGATGTACAATGGATCAGAAATTAATATGTACATTTAATAATAATAATAATGCTGATAATAATAATAATTAATAAATAAATACTCTTAATAGAAATCTCTTGCTCACCAGGAATACATTTATTTGATCAATAATACAGTAAAAAATATCATAAAAATCAGTAATTTTGTGAAATATTATTACAGTTTAAAACAACTGTTTTCTTTCTTGATACATTTTCAAATTATATTTATTCCTATGATTGCATAGCAGAATTTTCAGCAGCCATTCAATGTCACGTGATCCTTAAAGGGATAGTTCACCCAAAAATGAAAATTTGATGTTTATCTGCTTACCCCCAGGGCATCCAAGATGTAGGTGACTTTGTTTCTTCAGTAGAACACAAATGAAGATTTTTAACTCAAACCGTTGCAGTCTGTCAGTCATATAATGGCAGTTAATGGGACCCACAGCGCGTAATGCGTCAATGTGCTTTGGCATACTAGACGTATGCGTGGAAGCGATCTAAACAATGAGTGACATATACGCGTGACAGATCACTTCCGACATTGCGGTGGATCAGAGTAGTGCTGCTCAATTATGACAAAAATCTGAATCAGAATCAGAAAGAGCTTTTATTGCCAAGTATGCTTGCGCATACAAGGAATTTGTTTTAGTGTCATAAGCTTCCAGTTCACAGTGATAACAACGACACACAGACAATAAAATAAGATGAGAATAAAAAATACACATATGTAAATATAAATAACCAAAACATTTAAAAAATAAATAATTGTATGTACAGTTGTGTTATAGATGATAGAAATGAATAGAATAGAAGAATATGCAGGGACTTACTAGGATGGAGGTGGTAGTAAATAAATATAAGGTTATTGCACATTTTTATTGCATAATGGGGGGGGGGGGGGCATTTAACTGTTCATAAGGTGGATTGGGGGAAGAAACTGTTCTTGTGCCTGGCTGTTCTGGTACGTGGGGCTCTGTAGCGCTGACAAGATGGCAAAAGGTAAAAAAAGGGATGACTTGGATGTGAGGGATCCAGAGTGATTTTCTGAGCCCTTTTCCTCACTCTGGATGTATACAGTTCTTGAAGGGTGGGCAGGGAGGCACCAATAATCCGTTCAGCAGACCAAACCATAGTCTTCCGATGCCTGATTTTGTAGCTAAGCCAAACTAGACAGTTATTGACGTGCACAGAACAGACTCGATGACGGTGGAGTAGAACTGTTTCAGCAGCTCCTGTGGCAGGTTAAACTTCCTCAGCTGGCGAAGGAAGTACAACCTTTGTTGGGCTTTTTTTTTACAATGGAGTCGATGTGAGTGTTCCAATTCAGGTCCTGGGAGATGATGGATCCCAGGAACTTGAATGTCTCCACTGCTGCCACAGTGCTGTCTATGATGGTGAGTGGGGGGAGTGCAGGGGGGTTCCTCCTGAAGTCCACGATCATCTCCAAAGTTTTGAGCGTATTAAGTTCCAGGTTGTTTAGACTGCACCAGACAGCCAGCTCTTTAACCTCCTGTCTGTAGCAGACTCGTCACCGTCTTGAATGAGGCCGATGAGTCTGCAAACTTCAAGAGCTTGACAGAGGGGTCCTTAGAGGTGCAGTCTTTGGTGTACAGCAGGGGTGCCCAACCCTGTTCCTGGCGATCAACTATCCTGCAAAGTTTAGCTCCAACTCTAATCAAACACACCTGAAGCAACTAATTAAGGTCTTCAGGATCGCATGAAAATTAAAGGCAGGTGTGTTTGATTAGAGTTGGAGCTAAACTTTGCAGGACAGTCGATCGCCAGGAACAGGGTTGGGCACCCCTGGTGTACAGGGAGAAAAGCAGTGGGGAGAGAACACAGCCCTGATGGCTTTCAGGCCTTTCCACACTGAAGCGGAATCATTGGAAGTGAACTGATCTTCCAGCTTTTTAGCGTAGCTTCTTTTAGCCGCTCTAATCTCCTTATTCAGTGTGTTCCTGGCCTGATTGTACAAGACTCTTTCCCCATTTCTGTAGACGTCCTCTTTGGCCTGATGAAGATGTCTGAGTTTTGCAGTAAACCATGGCTTATCATTGTTGAATGTTACATTAGTCCTGGTGGGAATGCATATATATTCACAGAAACTGCTATATGAAGTTATAGTCTCTGTGAGCTCGTCCAGCTCGGTGGCAGCAGCTTCAAAAACACTCCAATCAGTAAGGTCGAGACAGGCTTGTAAATCCCGCTCTGTCTTGTTGGTCCATCTCTTTACAGTCTTTACAACAGGTTTAGCCGATTTAAGTTTTTGCCTGTAGGTTGGTACAAGATGAAACAGGCAGTGATCAGAGAGCCCCAAAGCTGCCAGTGGGACAGAGTGGTATGCATTCTTTATTGTGGTGTAACAATGGTCCAGTATATTACTGTTTCTGGTGGGACATGTATGATGCTGTCTGTATTTTGGTTCACGTGAGAGATTTGCTTGATTAAAGTCCCCAAGAATTATTAAAACAGAATCCGGGTGTTGTTGTTCTGTGTCTGTGATCTGATCAGCGAGTTTCTGTAAAGCTGAGCTCACGTGCGCCTGCTGAGGAATGTAAACACTCATGAGAATGAACGAGTGGAACTCCCGCAGCAAATAGAACGGCTCACAGTTAATGAAGAGCGCTTCTAGATCGGGACAACACATCTTCTTTAACACAGTTACATCTGTACATCCCCTCTCACTGATGTAGAAGCATGTCCCACGATTTCCCCGTTGATTCTGCACCGCGGTCTGCTCTAAACAGCTGAAAGCTCGATGGATGAAGTGCGCTGTCCGGAATGGCGTCATTCAGCCAGGTTTCCGTAAAACACAAAGGAGCAGAGTTTGAAAAATCCTTATTTATCTGGGAGAGCAGGAGGAGTTTGTCCGTTTTATTGGGTATAGAGCGTAGATTTGCCTGATGGATGCTAGGCAACAGCATTCGAAATCTACGCATCCTGCGTTTGATCAGCGCCGCCGCTCCACCGACTACAATGTCCAGCAAAACATCTGTATAATCTAAAACTGGTAGGAGATTTTGTGGTGTGTTCTGATCGTGTTTGAGAAACAAAAAACAGGAAAAACTAACAAAAACACTAAAACAACTGGAGAGCGAAGCACGGTGGCTGCCATATGCGGCGTCATCTTGAAGAGATGATTCATAATCAAATCATAATCACGGTTATTTTGGTCAATATTGTAATCACGATTATTTAACACGATTATTAGTGGGCCATATAACCAAAAAAAAAATCTAATGGAAGTCTAAAGTATTCAGTTTACAGCCTATAGAAACTGAATAATCAATTGTCAAATAAAACAGCATAGTCTTCACTGTAAGAATTAAACTTCCTTTGTTTCTTATTAAAGCTAAAGACCTTTTAAAATAACTTCTGTGAAGAGCAGTGTGTTATTTTGTCTTTTGATTCATATTAAGCACACAGTCGGCAGCAGGAATATAGCCCACTGTCAATTTAAGAGCTGCACGGATCCAATTTACTGTTACACACGTATTTTCATTCTCGTCTGTTTAAATTAATTTATTACGTAACCGATGAGGGTTTATGTGAATAATCATTAAGCACCACATTTTGACACATTTTTGCGTGTATTTGACTGTTTAGGCGCATACATTCAGCTAAAAGATGATGTCCATGTTCTGTTCCGTTTCTGAGCGCAAGTCTCCTGAGGAACAGCGTAGGTTCCCTTTCGCGCTTCTAAAATCATTAATAAATCTAAACAACTTTAATAACTCAAGCATGTCCCATTTTGCAAAAGTCACGTTACATGATTATACAGATTTCCACGTGAAAATGGGCTTTTATGGAGGAGTGAAAGCACACTGCTAGAAAGGGGGCAGAATGGGGTTTGGTTTTGTCTGTGTGTTTTTTTTTACTCTCAAAGCCTTGGGTCCCATTGACTGCCATTATATGGCTGACAGACTGCAACGGTTTGAGTTAAAAATCTTTGTTTGTGTTCTACTGAAGAAACAAATTCACCTACATCTTGGATGTCCTGGGGGGTAGATAGATAGACAGACAGATAGATAGATAGATAGATAGATAGATAGATAGATAGATAGATAGATAGATAGATAGATAGATAGATAGATAGATAGATAGATAGATAGATAGATAGATAGATAGATAGATAGATAGATAGAAAACTACATGAAAAAATGTGCCATACAACAAAATACCATGCTTTTTCCCTATGATACTATCACTGTACCGCCACAGTACGTTTTGTACAGTGCATATGTGTGCATGTGCATGTATGAAAGACAGAGCAACAGAGGGAAGTAACGCTAGTTTCACACACAGAAAAGAGAGAAACAGACACAAAGACAGATGGAAAGAGTGTGGAAAGAGTGAGAGAGAGAAAGAGAGAAAGACCGGGCAGATAAAATGACGGTAGAGAGGTTGAGTGGGCTAGTACGCATCAACAGAAGAACATTCTCTTTGAAGTTCACCATCTTCATTTTTCAAGCGCAGAATCAAAGACGTGTGGGGTTTGCTGTCTGGGGCGATTGAGATGGAGGCAGGAGGCAAGCCATGCAGGAGAACAGGAGGGGAAAAAACGTCATCATCATGCAGACAGAGGAGATGGCGGTAGAGGGAGAGACAGAAAAGACAGAATGGAGGAGCTTGTGGAGTGAGAATGATCGTAGATGTGCTTAGAATCAAAAGAAGGGTGTTGGTATAGATGATCTGCCATGGTGAAAGACAGAAACGGAGGAAAGATGGAAGCGATGAGAAGAGAAGCCCAGAAGGATTTACAGTTCACATTCTCCTCCCTACAGTGAAGAATTAAGTCCCTCTGCGCTTCTCAGCATTCTGACTCACAAAGTTCACACAGCTGCCCCTTCTCTAGCTCTCTTTCTGTCTGTGGAGAGCCTATTATTACTGAAGGTGCTTTCACACTCAAGCTTTTGGAGTCTATTTGTTGTTCGTTTGACTGGTTTTCAGATGCACACCTTTTGGCATTTAGTATGACCAGTGGCAGCCCATTTACACTTGATATTAACATTTGCTCTGTTCCAAAACCTAGTGAGCTGGGAGCTTGGAATCGAGTCTGGTCCTTAAAGTGATAGTTCACCAAAAAAAAATAAAAAATTATTTGGTGTATTTTATTTTTATTTTATTTGGTTTACGTTTTTGTATTTTTAGTACCTCAAGTTCAAGCAAATGAGAACTAAAAATGAGAAATATTGCAACTACTATTTTTTAACTAATTTTATGTTTTAAAATTCTTTATTTCAGTTTATTTTAGTTCATATTTAAGTAACAAACCTTTTTATGTTTTAGTTTTATTCAACTAATAACCTGGCACAAAAGAAAGAAACTCGTACAGGTTTGAAACAACATGAGAGTGGATAAATGATGACAGAATTTACATTACTGGCCAAACTATTCCTTTAATTAAATCCATTGGATACACATTTTAACATCTGGTATACAGTTAATTGCAAACATCTCAGTTGATCATCTGTGACTGAATCACCTAAAGATGGCTATTAACACCAGGTTGCCATCTACTCTACAACCCTGAAGAATATTCCAGCTCCTTCTAGAACATTCCTCCAGCAGGACCTGTTTATTGCTTATTGCATGTTAAAAGTGTTAGAAGAGGTTAGCTGGATGTCACAAAGTGGTATTCACAGGCAGCTCCTCTTGTCAGTGGTGTTGTGTAAAAACCTTACCCTCTGCGTCAGAGCGTTTCTGTGCTGTGAGGAGCCTGTCACATCTCCAAGAGCCCGACTCCTCGAATAACCTAACACACTGTGGCAACATGCCATTGCTATAGCAATTAGGTCGCCACATGGCATCAAGTGGTGAGGTAATCCAGTAGGTTTACAGAGGGGAGTTCTGTCAACAAAGAGAGAAAGAAAGCAAGATAGAGAGGGATACAATACTTCCACTGAGTGCCACTCATTTAGACACTAAGCACAAACACATATTCGCCCTCATATTCCAAAACTGCATGATCTTTATTGCTTTCTACTACCTACAAAGGCAACTGCTTTATTAAGCAACATCCAAACTAAAATAAAACTTCATATGTGATACTGGATGTCTGGAACGCTTTACACAGGGAGCAACTGTACTTAAACATAGTCAAATTTAGTTGTAGCTTATATTGGCTTGTACTCTTTTTTTGTAATGAAAGACTAATTTAACGTCATATTGAAGAGGTTGAGAAACTAACAGTTAGCACCTGCTTACAGTATTTACAGTTTCTGCTGGATAAGTTAAAAACAGATATTGCTAAAACTATAACTGTAAGCCATTTTCAATTGCAGTTGTAGGGCAGTGTACATTTAAAATGACAAATGTATAAATATTTATAAATATATGTCATTTTAAATGTACTAAGCAATACCACTGCGATGCATGCAAAAACTATATAATAATACATATATTTGGATAATTTGACTACCTAAAGCTAATTTAGATGACAGGCAATTATATTGAATATTGCATACAGTAATCTGTGTAAAAAATACTTCAATTAATTTAAAAATATATATAGTATTGTTGTATTTCTCCATGAAGGATGCATGCAATTACAATTGCAATCTACAGTACACTACTTTGTAATAAAATACTAAGAAATTTTTATAAAATTTAATATAAATTCTTTATATATTTGATTGAAATACTGAAAGAGAAACTTTATATAAAGCTTTATATATAAACGTGTGTGTGTGTGTGTGTGTGTGTGTGTGTGTGTGCGCGTGTGTGTGTGTGTGTGTGTAATAAAATTTAAAACAAATTCACACGGGTATCTAGAGGGCAGTATAATTCTGCCTCTATCCTTTTGAAACAGTCGCCTTTGTGTCGGAAACACCTGTGACGCTTCAAAATAATGTCTAGGTAGGCAGATCATAGAATCTGAAAATGAGCTATCAAGGCACACACACACACACAATAGGATATTTGTGTTTTTCCTTTTCTCAGACACTTTCAACCCACACACCATGAAACAAAACAATTGCTCGTCCGCCTACTATACACACACACACACACACAAACACATTGAAAGCTGGGATTTAAGCATCACCTCCATCTGCAGCCACTAGATCACTTACAACTAATTAGCCGCCTCTCAAATTCACAGATTTGGAGTAAATATTTATCATGCCTAACAACAATGGATTATTATTTTAGCGATGGTGTATTTTTGAAGCTGCAGAAGCGTTTGACACAGCATCTACAGAAGAGTTTTCACCTTGCTTACATTCTAAACACACACACACAGAGTAACATCATAATACACTATGAAACAAAGCAATCGCTCATCCACCCACCATTAACACAGACACACACATGCACTACACACACTGAACTGACACCACAGAAAGAAGAGCTTGTGTATTTGTTTCTCTGTGGAAGATTTATTGTCATGTAAACAGCGATGGGGGAAAGTCAGGCATGGATAGCATCTCTGCGCTCATACAACACTATCTCACAATACCGTGTCCAAACTGCTGTGCATTTATATAGCTGAAAAGAGTCATAAACACATCCACAACTATCTAGCATGATGGTAAACCATAGGCAAGTCTCAAGTCTGCAGTAAAGAAAAAAGGTCAAGTCACTGCCTCACCTCATGCAAGTTGTCCCACTAAGAATCAAGTAATGTCACAGTACAAAAAGTGCCTTATATTACTTATTCATGTCCCTCCAGAAAATGAACTTTCTGTTTTATGAATTATAAATATCCAAAAAGAAACATACTCTTGTTTTGGCTACATTAACATCTAAAAGCTGATTCTGTCAGCTGTAGCTAAATTGTGTTACGAGGAGAACAAAAATATAGTAAATAGATCACAAAAACATTAGTTGTTAACCCTTTATATGAATGAAAATTTAGGATTGACTCATTTTTGGAGGAATAGGACTCAAGATGTAAAGAAATGTAAAATGATGTATTAAATTGATCTGAAGTGACAGTACATCTCAAATAAATGCAGTTTCCACAAAAAAAATAATAATATTATTATTATTATTATTTTGAGCACCAAGTCAGCATATCAGAATGATTTCTTGAAGGATCATGTGACACCTAAGACCGGAGTATTACAGAAATAATTTGCATTTTAAAATTTTAAACATTTAAAAACTGCTCTTTTATAGGCCTATATGTTTTTTCAATAGAGTGAAAATAAATTTTGTTCAAAATTTCGAAAAAGGACCTAAAGGTAGCATGAAAGTAATCCATTAAACACAAGCAATTTAATACAATATAATCACATTGTATTATGAACAGAGCAATATTTAGGTAGTTATTAAATCTTGAATCAATTGAAATGATTGATCAGCTCATGTATACACCCAAGAACCAATGAGGTTTGATGTTACTGAAATGTAGCTGCAGCCTATTTGATTTGAACTCTGTAAAAAGTTGAAATTTAAAAAATAATAATAATAATAATTAAAAAATAAATAGATTCAGTCTTCAATTTCACTCTGGGTGACAAAAGCAATATAAATGGCATGCTTTTGCATGTCAGTGCACTGTGTAAATGTAGACAGAGGTTTTAGTTTTTCTGTGACTGTCATTTTGCAAAATAATTTATTATTATAACATTGTTGCATCATCTACCACAAGTCCAAGTAGTCTCCTGAGTCATTTCATTTAGTCAAGCAAGTCACAAATCCTTAAATGAGCAACTCGAGTCAAATCATGTAACTCCACCTCTGCTATCTACTCATGACACACCTCTTTATCATTTCTTTCTGCTCTCCTTTCTCTGTGAAGAAGCTCTTCAAAACACAACTGTCAAACTCAGCTGTGCGTAGGTCTGTGGATGTGTGTGTGTGTGTGTGTGGTCCTTGACGGGGAAGCTGTATCTGAATGGTGACTGTCAGTTGCATAGGTGTGCACAGTAAAGATACGTTGTTTTTAAGCCCTGAATTTTGGAAATGTCTCGGATGCCAGATTGACATGTTGTGGTACAGTACAACAGTAATGCCACATCGCCAACTCTATGTGTCTCTGTCAAAACGGAAAATAACGTTACCATAGAGCTTAAAGAGTAACTGACAAGCATATATTACCTGAGAGAGACAGAAAGTGAGACTTCACAAGTTGCTACAAAAAAAATAATAAAAAATACTGAAACTAGCACTTTTCTGTTGAAAACAATAGTGTTTTATATAGCTATGTATGTATATATACACATGTATGTATAAAACATACACTGTCAAAAATCAATCTAGTTAATGTTATAAACTTAAGTTCAGCTGCAGCTAAATTGTTTGAGTGCATGATTCAACACGTCACTAATTTATTTGCTGAATGAACCAGTGTTTTGGAACAAATCGGCTGAATTAATTAATCAATAACTCACTCATAAAGAGAGTCACTTGTCGCCACCTACAGGCATAACGATGTAGCCTGCAGAAACGGTCACTGAATAATCCTCGCCATTGCGCATAGTTCATCTGGAACGAGAAAACACAGACAAGTGGAGGGATAGGAGCGAAACGATATACAGGACTATTAAGTGAGTAAAAGTGTATAACACGTATAACAAAAATAAGTGCATAACACCGCTGACCGTGTTTATACACTCGATATGATGTACAGTGATGTTCTATGTGCCTTAATGGTGATCTTTATACCTTGTGTCAAAATCTGTAAACAACTTTGTGAATCCCCTACAACAAGAGAGATGTAAATTATAAATTCATGTTCATCCTCAGTCGGTCTGTGAGTGTTTATGTCCCTCCGCTCCACGAGCAGTCTGAGTGATCCGTGTCGAGCAGTAATAGACAGAATTGCTCTTCTCACACAGGTTAAACTGCTCTTGCCGGATCTGTTCAGATCAATAAAGCTATTCTAAGGCATCGTCAGACTAGCCTGATTTGTTGATATACTGTATCTGTGTCTAAAGCATCCCATAACAAAACATGCAAACATCTGTCAGGGATGCACAGAGAGATATTCTGATCGACACTTAGTTATTTTACTTTGGGGTTTTGGCAACGATACTTTGTTCTTTGAATGACACAAGGCATCAAAAGACCATAAAATAAAAGTGTAAAAAATTTACAATAAAGTAATTATTTTGTAGACTGCCATAAAATAAGAGATTTTGAGAATTGAACTCGGATCAAATCAAATTATGACCATTTCAAGCTATATTTCAATCATAATCCCATATCTATCCATCCATACATGATCTAATATCTGCATTTCAATCATACTGATCTATCCATCAACCTATCCCTGATAGATGTATTACACCCTCAATCATAACCCCATATCTTAGATAGACAGACAGATAGACAGACAGATAGATAGACAGACAGACAGACAGACAGACAGACAGACAGACAGACAGACAGACAGATAGATAGATAGATAGATAGATAGATAGATAGATAGATAGATAGATAGATAGATAGATAGATAGATAGATAGATAGATATCCACATCGTCGCTGTGAATCCTATATGGAAAGCATTTTTAACCACAATAGGTATGTCCATATCCTTGGAGGCTCAGCGCAAACTAATTAACTGCAATTAGTGTTTGTAACGGGTAATTATATTACAGTTAATTATCCTGTTACCAGATGCTGATTATTTAATATAAGGGTGTACTCAACATCTGCTGCCAATGAGGGATGATTACACATTATCGAGGGTCGCGTGCCATCAAATTCTGGAAAGAACAGATGAGCTATGAAGAAATGAACTATGGGCCTCAGAAGGTTAATTTGATCCAGCGCACGAAGTAGTTCTAGAATACAGCAAGACGTGTGTGGATTTCATTGCACCTCAGCTGCATGTGTGTGTGTGTGTGTGTAAGTGGGTGTGTGAGTGCATGGGTGTTGACATTGACATTATCTTTGTGAATGATGGGGTTCATAACTTCTAACCTGTTTTCCTTATCTGATGAATCATCATCCAGCAGCGAGCTTTCAGAGACCCTCTGAGCAATTATACCGTGCAGAGAAAATGCATTGCACCAGGTTTGGCTGTAGCCTACTATTTGTGTGTCTACATATAGTACAAATTACAAAAAATAAGTATATAAATATCCAAGCCAAATTTACCCATTGGGGACAATATTGTATTAGTATTGAATTGAATTGAATATCATGGCACTGTTATAAATACATAATATATACATATACACATCCCTGACAGAACCAAAATAACTAGCCAAATATGTATACATGTATATATTTATAAAATTAATAGTAATAATAATACGTTATACAGACAGACAGACAGAGAGAGAGAGACAGACATACAGACAGACAGACAGACAGATAGATAGATAGACAGACAGACAGAGAGAGAGAGACAGACAGACAGACAGACAGACAGAGAGAGAGAGACAGACAGACAGACAGACAGACAGATCAATAGATAGATAGACAGACAGACAGACAGACAGACAGACAGATAGATAGATAGATAGATAGATAGATAGATAGATAGATAGATAGATAGACAGACAGACAGACAGACAGACAGACAGATAGAGAGAGACAGACAGACAGATCAATAGATAGATAGACAGACAGACAGAGAGAGAGAGACAGACAGACAGACAGACAGACAGATCAATAGATAGATAGACAGACAGACAGACAGACAGACAGACAGATAGATCAATAGATAGATAGATAGACAGACAGATAGAGAGAGACAGACAGACAGACAGATCAATAGATAGACAGACAGACAGATCCAGAGGCAGAGAGATAGATCGACAACTTCTATCAACAACTTCAATTCTCACTCTTTCTCTTGCCCCTATAGAAAAATGATCACTTGTACAAACAGTAGTGACAGTTTCACCATCATCCCTTGAGGGGCATTTTCTTCTCGTCTTTTCTCCCGGTTCACAATATATCATTCTCCCTGAGGCCAAAACGCAAGACAGAAGCATCAGCTCCTCTGTGCTCATTTGCCCGTGTCTTATTTTGCAATGTGCTGACCAAGGACACTTACTCCCAGAGCCCCGAGCTACAGTACAGAGGTGTGTGGGAGACTTCATATGAACGATAAAACCAATACCTAGCACATAAAACCTGACAGTAAGCAGCCCGATTCCTCATCAAACCCGCGATATGTTCTCCGCTCAAAGTTGAACGGCATTGCAAAGTCATTTTGTTTAGAGATTTGATGATACTTTTCTTTGCCTACTATAATTACTTTATGAGCCTGCAGCCGTTTACGTACTTACTGATAATAACCAAAGACAGTCATAAAGGGAACTATCTGTTCTTGAGTTAATAATGTGTTTCGTTCCGTTTGATATGTGTGAATTAACTTTTCCCCTCTTTCTCGTACTCTCTCTCAAGCTCCGTTCTCCCCTGCCGGCTTGGAGAATCAAGTAAAGTTTGATGCATATGGCGACGGAATTGGCAGATACAACATCTTCAACTACCAGCAGGTGCCAGGCAGCGACAAGTTCACTTATATCCAGGTTGGAGAGTGGGCAGAAAGTCTTTCCCTAAATGAGGGCTTGATCGGCTGGCCGAGAGGAGCGGATGTACCCACATCTCAATGCAGCGACCCTTGCGCTCCCAACGAGATGAAAAAGATGCAAGCAGGCGAATACTGTTGCTGGATTTGTACTCCTTGTGAGCCCTACGAATACCTGCCAGATGAGTTCACATGCATGCCCTGTGCACCCGGCCAATGGCCCCGTCTCGACCTGACCGGATGCTACGACCTTCCTGAGGACTACATCATGTGGGAGGATGCTTGGGCCATTGGACCCATCTCGATTGCATGCGTTGGCTTCATATGTACCTTAATGGTCTTCGTCGTGTTCATTCGGCACAACGACACACCGCTGGTCAAAGCATCCGGTCGTGAGCTCTGCTACATCCTGCTGCTTGGCGTCTTCATGTCCTACGTCATGACTTTCATATTCATCGCAAAACCTTCGCCTATCGTGTGTACACTGCGGCGGTTAGGCCTCGGTACCTCATTCGCGGTATGCTACTCCGCCTTGCTCACAAAGACCAATCGCATCGCTCGCATCTTCAGTGGCGTAAAAGAGGGTGGGGCTCAGCGGCCGCGCTTCATCAGTCCCAGCTCACAGGTGTTCATCTGTCTGTCGTTGATCTCCGTGCAGCTCTTGTTGGTGTCTGTCTGGCTACTCGTGGAAGTGCCCGGTACACGGCGGTTCACAACACCAGAGAAACGTCAGACTGTCATTTTGAAGTGTAACGTACGGGACTCTAGCATGTTGCTGTCGCTGATCTATGATGTGGTTCTGGTGGTCCTCTGCACGGTCTATGCTTTCAAGACCCGCAAGTGTCCAGAGAACTTCAATGAGGCCAAGTTCATCGGCTTCACCATGTACACCACTTGTATCATCTGGCTGGCCTTCCTGCCCATCTTCTACGTCACCTCCAGTGACTACAGGGTACGTCTGTCTGTCGTTTCTTTTGTTCTGCTATGACATAATGACAAAATTTTCATTTTTGGGTGAACTTCTCTTCAAGTAGAAAAGGAAGGTCTGTCAAGGCAAATCTTGAATGATGGATTCATTAAGCCTCGTCTGAAAGTTTAAAGATGTTTCATAGACCTTATACATAGACAGATCTATAATATTTATAATTTATAGATTGTTTGTTATATGAATTTTTAAAAGAGTGCAAAAATGCAAAATTCTAATAATAGCAGACAAATCAAATAACATCTGAACAGTAACATATACTGTATGTGACCCAGGACCACAACACCATAAGTGTTAATTTTTTGAAATTGAGATTTATACATCATCATTGATGTATGGTTTTTAGAATAGGACAATATTCGGCCGAGATGCAACTATTTGAAAATCTGGAATCTGAGTGTGCAAAAAAAAAAAAATCAAAATATTGAGAAAATCGCCTTTAAAGTTGTCTAAAGGAAGTCCTTGGCAATTCATATTACTAATCAAAAATTAAGTTTTCATATATTTACGGTAGGAAATTTACAAAATATACTCATCGAACATGATTTTTACTTAATATCATAATGATTTTTGGCATAAAAGAAAAATCAATCATTTTGACCCATACAATGTATTGTTGGCTATTGCTACAAATATGCTGGTGCTGCTTATGACTGGTTTTGTCGTGCAGGGTCGCATATATAAATTCAGAATTAATGATTCCGCTGAATTGGCATGTGATGTGATGAATAATGAATATGTTTGCAATAAATCTAATTCATGGAATTATTAAATAATATGTCCTTATTGAATAACTTTAATTATTAGAGAACTAATTCATATTAATTAATGTTAATAAAAATACCAGCAGCCACTGTGAACCTCAGTTCTGATGGTAGGGGATATCTGACTTACCTTTTTACTTAAAAAAAAAATATATATATATATTTGTTATTGTATAAATTGAAATGAATTCAGCTTCCTTTGGGGTGTGGCCAAATGATTTACATTTCCAGCTCATGAATTTAAAGGTAACAAATTCTTAACATAACTGAATTATACCCAGTCCTGTCTGACATAAGCAGAAATACTGATCAAATCAAATGAAAGTACCTGAAGCTAACTGAACACAACTAGATTTAATCTGCTTTAGTGAGAATGAATCAAATTGATCTGAGCTGAAAAGCGGAACCAGAAAAAAAGCCATTAACATGCAAAACAGACGACGTTGTCTTGTATCCGCGCTTGTGGGACTGCAAGACGCCTGCTGTTCGGATAGCTGCTACGTGTATTAGGAATTACACCAAGTAAGCAGAACTGTCAGATAGAAATCTGTTGACAAATTTAAATCTTGAGCAAACACGTAGCCTCAACAGACAACTTTTCAATAGCTCGTTGATGCAACAAATATATCACATAGAGCGATTCAGTCTCTATAACCGAGCTTGTCATTCACCACACCAGCTTGAAGTACCCAAACAGAATTGCCACTCAAGAGAGAAACTGGACCATGTAGATAGCCTGCTGACGCAAAGAGGAATTCTTGCAGTGAGCAGGACGAAAACGTATCTTACTAGGCCGCAGTCAATGAAGTGCGAAGAGAGGCTCTTTTCTCAAGAGACGTGGCCCTCAGAGACCGTTCGCGCAGAATGCTGATGCCCGTAGAAGTGCAGCATAGTTGAAAGATACAGAAATCCTGAGTGCAAATGCATGCAGAGCTACGAACCAACCGAGTAAAACACAACAGAATAAGGAAGGCTTTGTAAGATGGCTCACGCTGATTACATTGCAGAAAATATGAGCAAGACTAACAGAACAGCTTATCGGTTCGTGTATTTTTAGCAGGACATGAACAAACGCGCATGGGGAACCCGCTGATAAGTCATAATGAGATAAAAGTCTAACTGAAATGGATCATATCGTCCATTTAGCTCTCTGGGAAATCGTTCCTTAAGCGGAACAGCGTTGGATTGTTAGTGAAGGTCTAGATTCCCCTGGGCTGATTCCTATTCAGTTTAGCGTTATATCCGTCCTCCTATTCGTTCACTAACAGCAGTGCGCCTTGACGGGGGACCGCAGGGAACAACAAGAAGATCTAAAACTGGAGGGAGGAAAATTATGTTGCTAATGGGAGACGTTCAACTACTTCTAATCAAATGCTATTTACGCAGCACTTTGCTAAATGTCACTGTTATTATACCCCCATGCTCTACCTCTTTATTAGCCAAGGGGGTTCTTGATAGTTACAACTAATAGCTTCTGATTATGGGAATGAATGGGAGACACCATAGAGACAGTGAGGGTGAGAAATGAATTGTGGTTTTCCTCTCTCTCTCTCAGGTCCAAACCACAACCATGTGTATATCTGTCAGTCTGAGTGGATTTGTGGTGCTGGGCTGCATGTTTGCCCCCAAAGTCCACATCATCATGTTCCAGCCTCAGAAGAATGTCACCAGTCACCGGTTAAACATGAACCGGTTCAGTGTGAGCGGGCCGGCCACTAGCTACGCATCCCACGGTGAGATCTACACACAAAACAAAAAGATATATTGCCATATTTGAAGTGTTACCGTCATATTTATGCCATTGACATGAATAATACAGTTGTTGGGGGGGGGGGGGATTATATATATATATATATATATATATATTTATATACACATTATATATATATAATATAATATTTTTAATTATTACTTCTCTAAGCAAGCAGACTACAGACTTAGCAGATTATCTGGCAACTACCATGGACACCCAGTGTGTTTAAACCAGGGTCAAGAGCAGGGTCTGGGACAAAAACAATAAAAAAAAAAAAAGCCTGGATAATGAAATTGTTGTTTTAATAAATAAAAAAATAAAATAAATATATATCTACTTATTACTTTTCTAAGCAGTTAGACTTAAAATTTCCACTTAGCAGACTGACTGGCAACTACCCAGAACAAATAGGGTCAAGAGAAAGTATAAAATAAATATTTTAAAAAATTGATCAATCAATTTAAGTCTAGGGAGCACATATTATAAAATAGTTCATTCAGACACAGGCTTAAACACATAACACCTTAATAATGCCTTAGCAAGAATTTTTGTTATTGTTGATTTTATCGCCATGGTTGTGGCATGATGGGTCTAATGTGATCATATATTATATACTTACACAATCATGCAAACTTGCAACCACGTTGACCCACAAAAAAACAGCAAAAAATGAGAAAATGCTGCAAAGCAATTCATTTGTGCTCTAAATACAAGTGACATGCAAGGCCAACTGGTTGCATGTGTTGAACTTTCTGCAGTGATTACACAGACGGTTTGTAGTGATTACAGCCCTTTGATATGCCAATTTACACTGAGGATTTTAATGTCAGCATTGTCACACAGAGCAGTTGTGTAAGAGCCCAGAGGAAAGGTAAGCATCTGAGCGGCCGTTCTGTCGCCTGATGCTAGGTAATAAGCCCATGTGTGCACAGAAAACAGCTTCTGCTCTAATGCATTATTCACAAGCACAAAAACAGATCAGGTAAACAGTTTCATCTTTATTTACATTTCATCTGTCTAATAAATAACATGGCAGACACTGCAAAGAAGAGAAGACACTGCAGAGCAGAGATCACATACAGTCACCCGCTAGGAGGGAAAAGAGGAGGAGGGAGGTGATGAGAGGAGAATTAAATCGGGGGAAAGCATGTCGGTGAACTTTGTGAAAAGTTTGTGGTGCCTTTTATGTGAAGTCGGCCAACCTGGCTGTGTTTGGAACTGCATTTTAACATGCATCACTATTGCTGCAGTATACAGTATAGCATGTAAACACAGTATGAATATCTTAATAAGTGATGGCCCTATACCTACTTTATGGTCACACTTTATCTTAAGGTCCAATGCTCACTATTAACTAACTTTTAACTATGACTGTTGCCTCAAATACATCCTAATTTGTTTCTTGTCAATAGTTAGTAAGGTGGTTGTTAAGTTTAGGGAAGGGTGCAGGATTAAGGGATCTATAATATGGTCATGCAGAATAAGGCATTAAAATGTGTGGTAACACTTTATTTCGAAAGTCCACTTTAGACATTCTACTAACAGTAAATAACTTTGCAACTACATGTCAACTAGCAGTCATTAGAGTATTAGTAGACTGTCTGTTTAATATCTTCTAACACTTTATTTTGATGGGCCCACAACATACAACATACTGAGAAACTTTGCAAGTATATGTCAACTTATTCTACTAACCCTAAACCTACCCTAACAGTCTACTCTGAGAGTTAGCAGACATATAGTTGCAAATTAATGAGAATTAGTTGACATGTAGTTGACATGTAATTAAAAAGTTACTTATAGTTAGTAGAATGTCTAAATTGGACGAACTAAAGTGTAACCATATGTGTTTTATAAGTACTAATACACAGCCAATATGCTAGTAATATGCATGCTAATGAGCAACTAATAGTGAGAATTGGTCCTTACTATTTCTAATGCTATTTCAGTTTTTCTTTGCAATTTCTTTGTAATTATTTGTTCAATTTATTTGTTTACACACTATGCAAAAACGATTAAACTATGATATATGCAGTTACCATGATACAAAATTACTGGATAACTGAAAAAATGCATGGCTTAATATGCATTAAATATATTAATATATTAAATGCATGTAATAACTATTAAAAAAACTATAAAAAATAACTATATAATGATGTATGCAGTTACCGTGTTATAAAATTACTTAATACATCCTGACTCATTTACATCCCTTTGTCCATTCTTTCTTTGCATTTGTTTAATTCGCATTCAGCTTGCTTTCTTTTTTTGCTCCTTCGCTCATCAAGTAACTAAATTCTATAAAAATTTTAATTAGTGAAAGAAATTGATTTTACTAGATGATCAAAAAATAATATGCATTACCGCATGGTTTCGTAATATATATAAAAAAAAAAAATTGTGGATGATAACTAAGTGATAATATATGCTGTTACAAATATATAAAATGATGACCTGTTAGGTCCCACCTCTTTTACATTCCTGTGTCCATACCTTCTTTTCCTTTGTCTAATTCTCCTTTTGCTCTCTTTATTAAGCATCTGTTAGTGCCCACTGCGTTCCAACAGTGTGCAACGGCAGAGAGATCGTCGACTCCACCACTTCCTCTCTGTGACCTTGCCTCTTCCTCCAGACTCCTGCTCCTTAGCGACTGTTAGCCAATCAGCACACATTGTGCTCTGCCCAAGAACTAGGTCTGCCTACAGTGTGTAGAAAGTGTGTATGATTATGATGATTATTAAATTATTTTTAGGGCTTGTTGTAAATATTAACTGACATTGTTGTAGAGAAACAAAAGAACAAAAAAATAATTTATAGAGAGATTTTGGATTTTGATAGCTTTATTATGTATGTTGTAAACGGCCATGATGTGATGATGTAAAACTCAAACCAGTTCTCGATTGGGCCACAGTAGAGACTGACAGAAACGGCTCCGCCTGCAATACTGGACACTGGAATTTGTGGTCGTTTTCTTTTGTAGACCTCATTGTAATAACCTAAACTGTATGTATTTCTATGTTGTACATTTTGTACAGAATCTTAATCGATGGTTTTATCAGCACAAGTCGACAGTATTAGAGTCTACGCTGGTCATGAGGTCCAGAGCAGGAAAACCATCGAGTAAGCGCTCGCACCTCAAACTTCACATCGTCTCATCACAGGCAGTGGCTTGATGCCAGAGGTTACAACACCATTTTAGTACACTGTCATGACATCTGAAAGCATATTACATTAACTGCATCTCATAAGTGTTGCGTTCGGATTGGCTGTGATGCATGTTTATGTTGCAGCACAGATATGCAGTGCTAAGAGACGTTATATATGTTTACATTGCCTGTGACGAGAAGCCTTCAGACACGGAAAGTCTGGAAGATGAGCATGTGAGGTTGACGTATACCTCTTTTCCACCATCATGGTGCCGTCCCACACTTGTCGACTGGATAAAAGGTGATTCGCCAGAAGAAAATAAAAAAACACGTCCACACCTGCCCCTTAAACCTGTTTGTGACAAAGCAAGAATCAGTATTGTCAGAGGGCAAACAATAGGATAATGTCCTCACCAAATATACTTTTTAAAACATAAATTGGAATTGTAAGTAGATTTGAAATTACAAGTTCTTGGAAAAACATAATTGGCGACCATAATTGGAAATCGATAGTAACGAGAAAAACTGAAATTAAAAATATTTATATTATCTTTTGCTCACCAAGGTTGCATTTAATCAAAAATGCAGTAACATTGTGAAAAATTATTACAATTTAAAATAACTGTTTTCTATATTAATAGATTTTAAAATGTGATTTAATTCTTAAATGGCAAAATTGAATTTTCAGCATCATTACTTCAGTCTTCAAGTGTCACATGATCCTTCACAAATCATTCTAATATGCTGATTTGCTGCTTAAGGAACATTTCTTATCTTCAATGTTAAAAACAGTTGTGCTGCTTAATATTTCTGTCTACCCCAACACTGGAACCGGTGCCATTTCAGTAGAAAACTGGTGATAATCGGTTGCGTTTCTGATGTGTGAAATGCTTTGTGATGCAGTGAATGTAAAATGTATTCTTTTGTTCGATATCGGCTGGTTGTGCCTTATCATTTGTCCTATAGTTTTAATATGAGAGGTTCCTCAGAGCCTTTGGGCGGGAGGGGACCAGGCCATTTTTTACAGACGTCTTTTTTTACATTTCAGAAGTTTTATACATTTCTATGTTTTCTGTTGGTTTGTTTGGAAGAGAGTGGGACGCTTGGGTTCTTTGACAAGCTGAAGATTGTGGAGAGCTAAATGTTAAAAGTTTGCTTGTTTTTAGCTTGGGCCATCGCACGCCCCCAAGGGATTCTGTACAATATCACGCTTCCTAATGTAATGTGTCAAACTGTATCACGTCATTGTAGGATCATCCATTCTTAGCTCGTCATGAAGAGACATAGTAAACAGTAACAGTAACCTAGAAATGCTAAAGCTCTCAACATTCATAATTCAACAGCATGGCAGCAAAGGAAATCATTTGTGTGTCAGTTAACAGTACCAGGATGTGAACACACAGCAGGAATTGGAAAATCAGATGAGAGAAAAACATAACCAATCAATGACAGATTTAGTCTTCCGATGGAGACGGACTTGCTCACAGTAACACAAGAGATGTAGCTCAACTACACAAATATGTACAATCAATATGCAGCTGAGCCCATATAAACTGTACACTTCATCATTTTTTTCCCTTTTGGCCCACTAATTAGTGATGACTACTGGTGAGCAATAGGCTTACGAATTCCAACAAACCCCTAACCCTAAGTAAATGTCATTAGGTAGCCTAACTCAAAACTCAGAATACCCTGCATAGCAATATTTAAAAAACACTCTGAACATCTGCAGCACCTGCACAGTAACTTGCTAAAAACCACTTAAAACATCTGAACAACTGCATAGCAACACCCTGGAAACTGCCCAGAACACCTTAAAACATGCTAACCAACACTTAGGAACACCTTAGGAACTGTATAGCTACACCCTGGCAACCATCCAAAACACCCTAACTGCACAGTAACATGGTAAAAGAAACACTCAGAGCACTTTAGCAACTGCATAAAATGCCTTGGAAACCACCCACAACACCTTAGCACCTGCATAGTAACATACTAAAAAAGCACTCAAAACACCTTACCAACTACATAGCAATGCCAGTAACATTCTAAAAACCACCAAGAATATCTTCACAACTGCATAGCAACACCCTGGAAACCAACCACATCCTATTAACTGCACAGTAACATTCTAAAAACCACCCAGAACATCTTCACGACTCCATAGAAACACCCTGGAAACCAACCACTTCCTAACAACAGCACAGTACCATTCTAAAAAAACACCCAGAACATCTTTGCAACTGCATAGCAACACCCTGGAAGCCAACCACATCCTAACAACAGCACGGTAACATTCTAAAAACCACCCAGGGGTGCGTTTCCCAAAACCATCATTAGTTAACTATGGTCGTTAGTTCCATTTAACTCTATTGGTAATGACGGAACTTGCGAGCTTTGTTGCTTTTGTGAAACCCACCCCAGAACATCTTTGCAACTGCATAGCAATACCCTGGAAACCACCAACAACATCCTAACAAGAGCACAGTAACATTCCAAAAACCACCCAGAACATCCTCGCAACTGCAACACCCTGGAAACCACCCACAACATCTTAGCAACAGCACAGTAACATTCTAAAAACCACCCAGAACATCTTCACAACTGCATAGCAACACCCTGAAACCAGTACTGTGGCAGTCAGTTTACACAGGTAAGATCAATAGATCTAAATTTTGCTCTTTGTATAAATTACCAATGAAAGAACTACAAAAATATATGAGGCAATATAAGGACAGCAGATACAGTCCACATTTGAAACAAAGAAAGTCAATAATTCAGCGAGTGCAGAGAGATAAACAGCATGGTTTATGTAATGTATTTCACTGCCCCATAAACTCAGCCCCATACTCAGCAACTCAATGCTTTTGTGGTGAGGCTTACAGTACAACACCCTCCCAAAATCTGCACACATCCTCTTTCTGCATGTTAAGTTGCTAGGGGTCTTCGTTCCAGCCTTAGCCTCTTTAAGAATGTTTTTGAGAGAAGAAAAAGTCAAATGTGGCGGTTTCGTCTGAGTGGCTTAGAAACGGTTTAGGAGGGAGCCGAGACTGCAGTCTGCGCAGAAACACAAATTAAGAGCGAGCCTCCCTCACCCACTGCAGCAATTTCATTTCAGAGTGGGGATCGAGGGTCTTACTGCAAAAGCAGCCGGCTGTGTCTGAACGCGTCACTGCGTGGGAAAGTTTAAGGCAAATTTCAGAGATATGTTCATGTTTGACATAAATCTTCACCCCACGGCAGAATACAGATGTAAGCCTTATTTGGAGTGCTAAATACGGTTAGATTAATAAATTGTTTTGAAAGAAAGTGACAACCGTCCGTATCCTATAATCAAAGTGACTACTTCACACTTCCAGGTGTCACATCTGAATTCAACATCGAGTTCGGTTGATGTGTGAGCAGAACTACAGACGGTAAATAGTGGAGTGTATATTATGTAGGCTGAGAGCAAGATATAAATCCTGTTAAAGAAACAGTTCACCCAAAAAAGAAAATTAGCTGATTTTAAAATGATTTCTCAGGCCATGCAAGGTGCTCCTTCATAGGAACAGATTTGGAGAAATGTAGCATTCCATCATTCGCTCCCCAATGGATCCTCCGCAGTGAATAGGTGCCGTCAGAATGAGACTCCAAACAGCTGATAAAAACATCACAATAATCCACATCCTGTACATCAATTATCATCTTGTGAATTGAAAAGTTGCACGTTTGTAAGAAACAAATCAATCACTGTGGTGTTTTTAACTTCAGACCGCTGCTTCTGTCCAAAATATCAGTTCATATTCCATAATAAAGGACAAAAGGGGATGGACTTATTTTTGTTTGTTTCTTTACTGGAAAATGCATTATTTTGAAGCATAGACATGATGGATTTTTCTTCTTACAAACACACAACCTTTTGCTTTTTAAGACATTTAAGTGTGACCTTTTCAACGGCATTATGTCATGACCGCGTATCACAGAACAGGCGATCATTTGTGTAACTGATGGACTGAAATCTTCTGGATTTCTTGTTGATTATTGTGATGTTTTTATCAGCTGTTTGGACTCTCATTCTGACGGCACCCATTCACTGCATTGGTAAGCAAGTGATGTAATGCTACATCTGATCTGATGAAGAAACAAACTCGTTGAATGGCTTAAGGGTGAGTAGATTTTCAGCAAATTTTCATTTTTGGGTAAACTATTTCTAAGTGTCTGGACAGACAAGGTAATTGAGAAAAACAAGATTTTTGACTCAATATCTACAGTAAAGGCAGAAGGAATTGCCAAAAAAATGGTTTAGATTAATCCAACTAAATCAAAACAATACAAAATCTTGATGTTACTGTGGTTATCCATCACTTATGGTTACAGTCACGACTCGAGACCAGGCCTGAACAGAATCTGCAGACTTTTCCCCACATTTTTCTGGAAAGAAAAATTAAGGATTCATTTTGTTTTCTGTTGTATGTACAGGACAATTTAGTGTCACGTCTGTTAGTAAATACAGTACAGTTGTCAATCCCAAATACTGAATGTGTGACTCTTTCTCTGTCTGTTTTTCTGAAACAGCATGTTCGTTGGATGTACCAAGAACAATTTGGGGTGGTTTCGAATTTGTATGTAAGGCTTAAATAGACTAAAAACCCTCCTTCAGATCTGTAAAGGAGTTACAAATGTGTGGGATGTGTACTTCTGGAAGGCACTGAACTTTTCGGTTTGAACACAAAGCAATAGAACAGTACCCATGGTGCAGTGTGCAATAAAAAAGGACATTATGACATCATAATAAACAAACTAAAGGATGAATTGTCTGTTTTATTCCTCGTGTCGAGGTTGTGTGATAACAGTGAATCTTTATCATACACAAACACACAATGACGTACCTTCTCAACACTTTCTGTCATTGGGACTGTGATGGATTCAGATGTCAAACAAAGAAGAGTCAGGTTAGCATTTCCTCACTGAAATTAAAAAGAAAAGAAAAAAACTTCCCCTGGTATTCTCTCTTCCACTAAATTATTCTGCTGACATTCAATCAGCTGGCTTCTGGCTTTCTAAAGAGAATGAAGCAGCAGAGATTATGAGCGGGGAAAATGGAATGCAATTTTTGCCAGGGATTTTCTGGCCAGAATAATACATCGGAAGTGCTGAAGCCTTTGAAAACTCTTCCTTTTATCAGCCACACGAGTTCGTCTGAGGAGAGAGAGAGAGAGAGGGGAGACAGGTGAGAGAAAGCGAGAGAGAACGGCATGAATGAGAGAGTTTAAGTAATGGCTGAGGCATAGAGATAGTGAGGGAGTTTTTTGGTGAATTGTGCACATCACACTTCCTCCGTCCTCGGTGGAATTCTAATGGCTGTGGCACTGAGTCAAGGCTTTTATGGGAGATATCAGAACCGCTACACTTTTCCAGGTTAGACACGACCTCCTCCACCTACAACCACAATATATCTGAAGCCCCACAAAGACGAGGAGGCACAGGAATGAGTGAGAGTCAGAATAAAAGATAGTGAGTCAGCCTGACATTCAGAACGAGTCTATATTGTGTTTTGTCACTGTTATCATCCCATTTGCTATACCCACAATCTCAGCTAGCCTACTTTTCAGTATTTTTCATTCATTTCCAAAACTTTCAAAAATACAAAGGAAACCAGATTCACAATATTCGATTGGAGGAACAGATACATTTAAAAATAGCATAAATAAATAACTATACAAATCTTGACATCTCTCATGAGAGAATGGACGACTTGTACCATGAAGTACTGCAAATGATGTAATCAGCCATGAAGTATTAAAAAATAAAGCAAAATAGAAATCTTTAAAAAAAAAAATAATAATAATAATAAAACCCTGTCCAAACTACTTAAAATTAAAAGGATGACTGAAAACTTAATAAGCTAATTTCAAATATTTATAAATATTATAATAGTAAAAAAAATTCAACAAAACATCAGATGATGTCATCAAGATTTTTTACAGAAATTCTTCACATTTGTTTTTTTTATTAAGTTCTTAAAATTGACACATTTGAGCGTGCAAACAATCATTT
This sequence comes from Barbus barbus, assembly GCF_936440315.1. Lineage (NCBI taxonomy): Eukaryota > Metazoa > Chordata > Actinopteri > Cypriniformes > Cyprinidae > Barbus > Barbus barbus. The sequence goes on from NC_136751.1 coordinate 25,825,032, forward strand.
ATTATACACAATATCAAAAACAAATTATATCAAGAACTGACATCAGTTGGACACATCAGTTACAAGTTCATTTCACTGTAAACACACACACACACACACACACACAAATCGAGATTACTCAAGTGAATAATATTGCCTACCTAACACTTCAGAGTAGTATAGTGGACCAAACAAAACAACTAAATCCCAGTGGCACAGTAGGAGGTTTATACCTCAATCCAGAATCAATACGGGTCTCAGCAGATCATTTCCAAGATTTCATGTCGATGGGTCTAAAATTTCATGAATAAAAAAACCCACCGGCAGTTCATCAAGTTCCTTAATTAGACTGCTAATGTTTCATCACCTCAGTCTGCAGTCACAGTTCTAAAGGAATCCTTTTCTCCTGAAATCTCCTGTGTTTGTCTTGGTACTGTAAGGCGGATTAACACAGAGGTATGTCGAAAATCATAAAAATAGCTGTACAGAAATGACTCCTGCTTTGCTGTAATCTCTTTATGCATAGACTTTATTCATGTCATATTTCATTTGGAATGTCACCGTCACAGTCAAATAGGTTACTTAACTAAAAAAAAAAGAAAAAAAACAGTCTATTTTGGCTGCACTTGAACACAACACACTTTACATGGCTTTCCAGTGCTGTTTAGCTGGGATTGGAAGCGTCTGTCAGTAAAGCTTAACGTCTGAATGTATTTGCGTGACCCTTGGTTACATTCACTCTGACAAGCTAGGACTCGTGTAAAGTCGCGGCTGTCGCTCCAAAAAGCTTCTGGAGAAACCCGGGCACTGGAGAGGGAGGGAATTTTCACACATTTACATTATTAAAAAAACACATACACAACTGCATAGTGACAAATCTCAACAGGAATATACGTAAAAGCACGTCCATCCGGGTTCCTGAGGCATCGCAGGCTTGTTTAACCCATATTCCTTCCTCGGCCAAGTGTGCCCTTGCAAGGCCACTGCGTGTGATATCGAACTTCCATTCATCCCTTTCTTTTCCATATTCCTCTTCGCTCCTCTTCTATCCCCACACAGACTTCTCTGTATTGGAGAATTGCAGTTGGATGGCTTCACCGCTCTTCTTGTTGCCCTAGAAACAGGAACATGGTTTTGAAAACGCAGGCGAAAAGGGAACAAATCACTGAACGCGGGTGCGACAAATGTACACAAACAGAGTGCGGATTCGGCCTCTTCGTCAAGGTCGCCTCCCTTTGAAAAGCCTGCCCTGCGAAGGCCAAGGACTGTCTGCGGACACCGCGTGTTACCAGGACAACCAGTGTGCAAATCAAACAGCTAGTTCTGTTAAACAGAAAGACAAATGACATGCAACTGCCTCTGTATGGCACAGATTTCTGGAACGCTGTTATTCACACGTAAGTTTGGTTATGAAACATAGTTTCCTACATAGGGAGTGTGCCGGTGATGCGTTAAAATACCGTCTATGCAAAGCCTGTTCTAAAAGGTAGCCAACGTAATATTAAAATAGACCTGATTTAAGATGATTACACATTCCTTTTTTTTTTTTTTTTTTAAATATAAAAAAAAAACAATAGAAATAATCACTAAAAACCAAATTATTAACCCTCAAAGACCCAAACATTGATATTCATGTATTTTTTTAGGACGTCTTTAGGATGTCATTAGTTGAAAAATTGCATCTGTACAATTTGAGAAGTTTTGAATTTACAACACACTCAGCACAAAAATGTACTTGAAAAATAAAATATTTTAACCAGTAAGAATACAGTTATGAATATTCATATGACAGCAGTTTTAAATAAAATGTATTCATTTCTATTTTATTTTATTTTTATACCTCAGAAAACTATGGAAGCCCGTTTCCGCCACTGAATAAAAAATAAAAGGTTATTGCGACACAATTCTGACTTTTTTTCTCATAATTGTGATATAAACTTCAAATTGCGAGACATAGTCACAATTCTGAGATATAAAGTCAGAACTGTGAGATATAAACTCACAATTCTGACTTTTTTTCCTCGCAATTGCGAGTTTATTGCTCAGAATTGCGAGATAAAAAGTCGCAATAACCTTTTTTTATTATTATTTAGTGGCGGAAACGGCCTTCCATAGAAAACAGCTGAAAAAAGTATATTTTTGTAGGTTTTTTTTTTTCATACACTCCACTGTGAGAACAACAGAAAATGCATCAATTTTTACTACACTTTAAAAATGGTCTCAAATTTATGTACTTTCACATACAAGACTTTTCCTATCACTAGACACTGACATAAATGTGTCAAATACGTATTTTGTGAATATATAAATTTGTTTCAGAATTCTGTTAATATTTGATTTTCCAGTCCAAACTGGTTTAAGCTGGTCTTCCAGCCTGGCCAAGCTGGTGTTTTTAGCTGGTTTTCTTGCTGAAAAGTTCCCAAAACCCAGCTAAAACCAGTCTGGGAGACCAGCTAATACATTTTTCCCCCGTTCAGCACAGTTTATCTAAGGCAAAGCAGTCACCAGGAACATGATTGATTAATTCCTCTCGATTTGGACAGATTATTCTCTTAATTAACTTCCTCGATAATTACAGGACCAAAACTGACTCCATATACTGTAGGAAATCTGAGCACGTTCCCAAGGGGGGTTATACGGCATTTTTCAGGACTGAATGCTTGAGACTTTAAGTGACAATGGGAGCTCTGAAGAGTGACGCTTGAATACATCTCTCTCCCTCTCAAACTCTCTTCTAATTGGCCGTGAACACAGTGTGACACGCCGCATATGCCAATGCATCTCAACAGTCTTTAATCTTACAGATGATTCTAGAAGTCCCTCAGCTGCCCTGAGTTAAACATCAAGGCATATACACACCCACTCTCACGCAGATTCGCAGCTAACTTTCCGACTGCAGTGGCTGCTAGCGCAGGGTGAAAGAGGGTAAGACAAAGAAAAAGCAAGGCGAGGGAAAAGAGTACAGGGAGGGTTGAACTGAGGTCATTTCAACAGAAATGCAGTGAAGAAACTGCAGGGTGTGGAAGGGAAAATCATTAAGAACTTGAAGCATATTTTAGAAAACACTTAGTCCGTGAATGTCCATTAGAGGTCACTAAATAATACTCTACTGGTCAAAAATTTGGCATAATTTACGATTTTTTAAAAATTTGAGCATTTATTTGCTCAAAAATCCAAAAAAATAAATAAATAATAATAATATTGTGAAATATTACAGTTTTCTATTTAATATATTTCAAAATATAATTTATTCCTGTGATGCTAAGATGAATTTTCAACAGCCTAGTCCAGTCTTTAAGGTCACATGATCCTTCAGAAATCATTCTAATATGCTGATTTGGTGCTTAATTTTTATTCGTGCTAAATTATTATTTTTATTATCAGTGGTGAAAACAGTTTTTCCTACTTAATAGTTTAAAGGAAACTGACTATTTTTGAAACCAGTCTTTATTTAATACAGAAACCTTTTGTAACATTATAAATGTCTTTACTGTTACTGTAAGTAAAAGAAAAGAAAAAAACATTTCTCCTCTTCTCTAGCATCTAGTTGTCAAATAAATATATTTTATATTACAACTCTCGTTGGCTCCTTAACTAACTGCTTTTGTTCCTCCTACTTAAAGCACTTTGGATAAAAGCATTGCAAATGTAATGTAAATGAAGAGTTATTATTCTTGCAGTTCAGTTTGGTGCAGCACAAACTCAATTTTTTTTAAAAAAAGTAGCATAGCAATGAAGTTCGGTGGTGCTGATGTCTAATTTCCTCAATCAGATTATTTTCATAAAAACTGAGTACTTGTTTTTCTGGGTTTTATGCCTCTTTAATAGCAAAGAGTGAGAGGAGAAAGTTGGGAGAGTTTCTTAGCATATTTGCTATGGCACCATTTACAAAGTCTCTAGTAAAGCATTTAAACCTGCTGTTGTTTAGCTAACCTTGGCCTTTAGTTTAGCCAGAAGAGAAGACTTGTTGGCATAAACCACTTCTTCCTCCTCGTTCTCCTCTCCTTCTCCTTCCATAATGGCACAGCTGTCCGCCGCTGGTAACTCGCACTCTTTATTGGCTGACATCTCGAGTTTGGAATACTTATACTCCAGCCTATCAGAGCACAAAGATAGAGAAGCACGAAGCTTATTAGCATAAACTAAAAAAAAGGAGGTTGTATCTCTCCAAAAACAAGAATCATACTTTTTGTTCTTCTTCCAGAAGTAGCAGGTCAGGGAGACGAGCAAAAGAGCAGAGCACACTCCAAGCCCAGCGCCCACCTTCAGCCAGAAATCAATGGCCTCACACGGAGACGTTCTCTTCAGCGGGAGAGTCAGTCCTCCAGTGCAAAGCCGAGGTTCAGTCCACACAAACACGGTGTCCTTAGAATGAAAATTTGCATCATTGCATTGTTAATTGTGGGCGCTTTATTGTCTATATGAATATGTCATTATTTAGCTACACTATGTTCAAAAGTTTGGGTTTGGTGAATGCATATTTCCAATGTTGTAATATTTTTCATATTCATTAGGAGTTATTTTATTATTACTCCACATTATATTCATATTACTGTTTCATGTTACTGGCATATACTCGAGTATTACACATTTATTCTCTTTTATTGTTATCCATTCCATTTATACTCATATTCCATTGATGTAGTATTTTCTTTTAGATTCCACATCTTGTTATGATTAAAAAGTGTTTATCGGATGATGGAAACTTATTCTCAGACAAAAAACATTTTTATATGCAAGGATGTTTTGCTAAATTTGTCTCATCCGTTTTTCTGGGTACTAAGTGTCCTCTTCTGTTCCAAGAACTGGTATTTGCAAAGTGATATTTAAAGATTGCTAAGATCTGCTGTATCTAAAGGTGCAAAACCACAACTCCATCTTTATTTATCATTTTTTAATCTGATCTTATCTATTGCATTTCATTGTCATGTTAATACGACCCAGCCTCGACTTCAAAATAATTCGTAGATGGTCGTAGATATAGGTCTAATTGGCTTTTCAATAAAACAAGTTAAATTATACTTTAAAAAAAGCTATTATACTTGGATTTTAGATAATTCTCTTAAAGTTTTAGCAGAATATACTCAGTTTGGATTTTGTATTCATTTTTAATTTTTCTTAAAATTTAATATTTAATTTTTATCATCTGTAATTGTTATCACCAATTATTTATGATTTTTTGTTTAAAAAAAAATAATTAATTTTACTGAAAGACTTTCTCTGCCTGGATCTCTCCTTGCGTCAGGGGTCAGTAAGTTTTTTTTTTTTTTTTAATTGATAAATGCTACAAAATAACACATTTTTGGTAATAAACTAAATGAATGTAATAAAAAATAAAACAATACAAATACATATGAATATATTTTAAAATGTAATTTATTCTTGTGACACAAAGCTGAATTTTCTTTAGTGTCACACGATCCTTCCAAGATCAATATATATATATATATATATATATATATACAGCGATTCGTCATCAGAACTAATGACAGAGTACCTGCACTCCTGCCTTACAGGCTCCTTCAATGGCGTGGTAGTCAACAGCAGAGCAGCGTGGACAGGCGCTAGAGCTCTCCCAAAGGAAGTGGAACATGCAGCCGTCACAGGTCCCTGCAGGACACTTACTGACACAGGACAGAGCATGTCAAACTAAACTGGAATTGAGCTACTTTTGTTGCCGCGGGGGGGTTAACGCAGTTAATTTCGACAGAGGATGAAGATTTGACTTCCTCGTGGAAGGAAAAACCATAGGAAAAAAACACAGTGGCGCTATTTTTAATTGGCAATTGTGCTGGTTTTGTTTGAGACCTGGCAATCCTGAATGAAACCATCTTAGAGCGATCTTAAACACTGTTTAAAAAAAAAAAAAAAAAAGTTTAGAACTCATTTTATAATAGATACAATGTAATAATTGTTATATATCATACATGTAATTACACAATAATTGCAACAATATTAACAATCCATAAAATATAAAATGTGCATATATATACACTTACAATGATAACATTATTATTAATTTAATAATATTATACGACAATTTAATATATAATCACATATATACATATATACATATATATACATACACTAATTACATTAATATTAATAATCCATAATATAAATGCAACAAAAATAAGTGACTACACCTTTGGTAATAACCAAAATAAATTTAATGAAAATAAAACAAGACAAATACATCAACTCAGTGGCCCTGCATGATGGGAGATGACCTGTACCAAATTTAGACTGCATTAACAGTGGTGCACTTGTTTATGTGTTTATGTGTGTCTGTGTGTGTGTGTGTGTGTGTGTGTGTGTGTGTGTGTGTGTGTGTACCTGGGCACAGATATTTCTCCCCTTGTTGTTTTCTCCGGGTTACAGCGCAATGAAACCACTGCATTCCTGCCTCTCGGACATGAGGTTGTGACCTGTGAAGAACTTTACAAATAAAAGAGACCATTAAACACGTAATGGATGATAGAGGGAAAAGAACAAACATCACACTTTATTAAAAAAACCCTACAACTAAAACCCCAGATAACGGTATATGAGAGGAACTTTAAGAGGCACTTTAGGTTTGATGATGTAAACACCAGTACCGATAGAAGAAGTGGACATCTGGGATTCTCACAGATGCAGATGGAAATAGTTCTGGTCTGGTGGTTATTCCGTTAAGAGATTTCTCCACCGTAGCTCCTGTGGCACAAACACACACACAGCCTTCTTAGAGGACACATGGGGGTGACAGGCAGCACAGCAGGAAGTCCTTAGTAAGCAGGCCCACCCGTAGATTCAAGTAATTAATCGTATTTATCACTAAACAAGAAGCCCGTTTTATATATGCTTAGTTTTATGCATGAGAACACAGATGACAGGCACTGTGTAGAATTAAAGCAACAGAAAACTACAGCACATTTTCATTGGCTGGAGCTTGTCTAATATTAACGGCTCTGACCAGTAAATATTCTAAATGTCTGAATATTATGATCTTTTTATGAAAACATGGGTTCACCTTTGAATTGTACAAAGAACATATCCAAGATTTTTGTGTGAATATTGTGTTCCATCTAGGTCCCGATAATGCTTCATTTAAAAGTTGGAAACATGTATTGATGCCTTTGTTTTAATTTTATTATTATTATATTTCTGAAAAAAAAAAAATTGTATGATATTTTATTTTAATAGTAATAAAACAATATGTTATAAAATAATATACAGACATAAACATAAAATGCATAATGGAATATTTAAAAAATAATACAAATTTATATATTTAATCAATTTCATTAAATACATAATAATTACATAAAGTAAAATATTACATATTGTTTTCAGGCAGGACTATTGGGGTGTTACAGGATTACTTATGTGGAAGGTGTGTGGAAAACATTTCTATTCGGTTTCTTGTATACATAAAAAATATATTTTGCATAATTGTCCTTTAAAAATCTACTCGTATATAATGCATTCAGATAGTAAAGACAAAACATAAAACACTGCATGAAGATGTTTTATAGTTGCCACAGTCCCCAAGTGGTATCCACATTAACAACAGCAGCGCTGAAAATGTTTTTGCTCATAGGTGATATTTCATAATTATTGAGCTTTGATGATTAAACTGCAAATGACTTTACTTCAGTTAGAAGTCCCATTGGAATTTGACTCATAATTAAATAAGCCGTTAAGGACACTTTTCTCCATTATTTACAGATAATGGAAAGTCTGTTAAACATTTAATTGATGTCATAACTTACAATATTAATTTTAGCAGGCTTATTAGTAAGTAATTCAAATGAACGAAATATGGATGCACATCACAAATGGAACACTATTAAGAAGAATACATTTTTCGTTTTGAAATTATGAAATGTTCTCACCCTGAAAAGTGTCGGCCAGGCTAATGGACTGAGAGGACAGAGCTGTTCTTAAGCCCCGCCCATCAGATGGAATAATCGTTGATTGACAGAGAAAAGCCTCCACTGAACTGCCCAGCTGACCACCTTCAGCGTCCTCATTGGGCAGGTTTGTGACATTATCTCTGCAGACCGCAGCCTTGTGACCCTGACATGAGACAGATGAAGCAATAAATAACATTATTTTGATGTAATTTCTGCTTATTTCAGGTGTTGTACCTCAGCTCCACACAGGCTGATATTGAAGAGGTGATAATACTTTGTGCCTTTCGTAGTGAAGCTGGGCCCGTTCATGATGGACCCAGCGGAGTTCAGAGCACTGAAGTCATACCGAAGTGTCCGATTCTGGTCAGTGTATGTGAACAAACAGTCGCTGAAACACACACTGTGCTCCTATAATTGAAACATTCAAGTGACAACAGTTATCATTATTCCTGAAGCACTTTAAGTAATGTGTATTTTCTCAACCACTAAGCCAATAGAATGAAGATTTATGTATCTGTTTGTTTGTTTGGTCGTTCAATTCAAAATGATAAATTTTACCAATTTACATAACGAGTTAAATTAACAGCATTTTTCATACAAAATAACCCTTCGCCATATTTTTTCAGTAGTTTCTGAATATTTATAGTGAATAGTGATAAATGTCATTAGCCAAACTTTAAAAAACAAAATTAAATTATTTTACGTCTTATATTTAAAGTTAAAAGTATAACCAATATTACTCCATAGAAAAGGCCATGTTTCAATATACAAATATGTATATAGGGAGAAAAAAATATGAATAATAATAATTATTATTATTTATAATTTTTTTATTCTTATATATATATATATATATATATATATATATATATATATATATATATATATATATATATATATATATATATATATAAAAATAAAACAGATTCATTATTTTTTATATACTAAAGGAGAAAATAAATAAATAAATATAAATAAAATAAAACAAATTTATAAGTGCTACTCTGCCATCTAAAAACAGAAACAGTAGTTGAAACACCTTGTTGCTTTTGCTGCCTGGCCCACATGGCTGGCACGCTTCTTTGCCATAGATGTGATGCCCAGATAGGACGGTGTTAGGAGGGCACTCTTGGCACTGGTTGGTCTCTTTATCAATGTAGTGTCCAGCTGGACAGGGCACACAGGAGGAGCCGGCCTGCTGAGACTGCAGGGCACACGCCCGACACGCTGATGCCACCCCGTCCATGGCATTAGTGACAGTCACAGAGTAAATCTTCACCATGTCATTTACATACTGACGCACCTGACGGACAGTGGGAACGACCATTATGAGTACTGTCGTTCTATAAACATGTTGTTTTTTATCAGTGTGAGTGTGCATGCAGTGTACTGACATCACTAGCCTGACTGGCGCGTTGAAAAGCCCAGGTGAACGCAACAGAAGAGTCTTCAGTCATGATGTGTGTGTAACTCTGTTTGCTTTTACTCCCGTCCCATGATTCAATGACATTTGTGCTTCTTCTGTTCACATCCTGAAGCAACAACAAAATCAATAACACTTTAAAAAGAAATTAAAGTCTGACCATTTTAAGTAAACGTAAAGGCATAGTACAACTAAAAATGAAGATTCTGTCATATTACTTATCTACACTCCAAACCTCTATGACTTTCTTTCTTCTGTAGAACACAAAAGATCATTTGAAGAATGCTGGTAACTAAACACAGTTCCACAGAAGAAAGTAAGTCATAGAGGTTTGGAATGTAGATAATAAGGGAGATTCAGCTCCCATTGACTTCTATAGCATGTTTGTCCAAGCTGTGGAAGTCAATGGGACCTGATACCATTTTAATCAACATTTTTCAAAATGTCTTCATACAGGTTTATATGGAGAGTTTTTTTTTTTTTTTTCTTAATCTTCTTTTATTTATTTTTTTATTTTTTTGTTTGGGTGGACAATGTCTTTAAAGGGGCACTAAATATTTTTAAATTTTTTCGCAAAGCATGATTTAGTACTTGGTGGCAAAACCCTTGTTGGCAATCACAGAGGTCAGACGTTTCTTGTAGTTGGCCACCAGGTTTGCACACATCTCAGGAGGGATTTTGTCCCACTCCTCTTTACAGATCCTCTCCAAGTCATTAAGGTTTCGAGGCTAACGTTTGGCACCTCGAAACGTTTGGCAACTTCATCTCCCTCCCCAGATTTTCTATGGGATTAAGGTCTAGAGACTGGCTAGGCCACTCCAGGATCTTAATCTGCTTCTTCTTGAGCCACTCCTTTGTTGCCTTGGCCGTGTGTTTTGGGTCATTGTCATGCTGGAATACCCATCCACGACCCATTTTCAATGCCCTGACTGGCTTCAATGCCCTGATCCTGACGGTACATGGCCCCATCCATCGTCCCTTTGATGCGGTGCAGTTGTCCTGTCCCCTTAGCAGAAAAACACCCCCAAAGCATAATGTTTCCACCTCCATGGTTGGTGGTGGGGATGGTGTTTTTGGGGTCATAGGCAACATTCCTCCTCCTCCAAACACGGTGAGTTGAGTTGATGCAAAGAGCTGGATTTTGGTCTCATCTGACCGCAACACTTTCACCCAGTTCTCCTCTGAATTATTGGCAAACTTCAGACGGGCCTGTACATGTGCTTTCTTGAGCAGGGGGACCTTGCGGGCGCTGCAGGATTTCAGTCCTTCACAGCATAGTGCGTTACCAATTGTTTTCTTGGTGACTATGGTCCCAGCTGCCTTGAGATCATTGACAAGATCCTCCCGTGTAGTTCTGGGCTGATTCCTCACCGTTCTCATGATCATTGAAACTCTACGAGGTGAGATCTTGCATGGAGCACCAGTCCAAGGGAGACTGACAGTTATTTTGTGTTTCTTCCATTTGCGAATAATTGCACCAACTGTTGTCAACTTCTCACCAAGCTGCTTGGCGATGGTCTTGTAGCCCATTCCAGCCTTGTGTATGTCTACAATCTTGTCTCTGACATCCTTGGACAGCTCTTTGGTCTTGGCCATGGTGGAGAGTTTGGAATCTGATTGATTGATTGCTTCTGTGAACAGGTGTCTTTTATAAAAGGTAACAAACTAAGATTAGTCTAATCTCACTAATCAAACTAATCTCAGCTCCTTACCTGTATAAAAGACACCTGTGAGCCAGAAATCTTGCTGATTGATAGGGGATCAAATAATTATTTCAATCATTAAAATGCAAATCCATTTATAACTTTTTTTAAATGCATTTTTCTGGATTTTTTGTTGTTCTGTCTCTCACTGTTCAAATAAAGCTACCATTAAAATTACAGACAAATTGTTTCTTTGTCAGTGGGCTAACGTACAAAATCAGCAGAGGATCAAATCATTTTTTTCCCACTGTATATTTTTTGGCATATTTCTGTTGGCAGAAAGGGTTAATATGGGGGGTACAATTTTGTTTCCATTCAACACCAATGACAAGCAGTCATGAGAGAGATAACAAGTGAAAAGTACCAAACTTCATAAAATATTTAAGCTCACGTTTAAAAGCAGATAAAACTGTCTATCAAAAACAAAAACAGCAAATAGCTCACCGTCATGAAGTAGAACTCGCAGTCAGCTGAGCAGCTGGTTTCAAACTCAAAAGTGATCCGGCCATACTCACTGCCGGATGCTCCTCGAACTGAGACAGGCAACCTGATACGACAAACATTAACAGACGCACAGCACAGGTTATGTAAGGACAAACACCTCTGCATACACACCAAGTTCTGTACCAAAAGGACATCATGTTCTTGTAATACCAACTCACACAGCAGAAATGTTCATGTTCAGCATTTTAAGTATGTTAATCATACAAGGTTTTAATGAGTTTTAATGAACGTAATGCGCAGTGGGCGGCACTTGAACAGTGTAGTTGTGTGGAGGTGGACAAGTACTTGAAGACTCACTTGAATCCAGGCACCGTGAGAGTTAATATGAGATAATCGTTATCTGAACGACCTGCTCCTGATTGTACATGATCACCCGCTACTTCCCAACCTAAAACACACAAAATGTTCAAGATATGAAGGTATTACACACACAATGTACACAGAAAAAGAAGAACATGTAGAAAATCTCATTTAAATTTATCAGTGACGACACAGCGACACCTAGCAGTAAAAACAAGCATTACAGCCATATGCTGTACCTTACCACACCATACTCATGTAATCTCTCACCATTCAATCCATCACAATTGTTGTTGGCCACATTGAAGCAGGATGTCTTCATGTTGGCAGGCAGCACGTTCCACCACTTGTACTCATACCCGAGGACAGGCTCCGTGCCAGCTGGACAAGGCTGGCATGCTACAGATGCCACACAATCCATGTTTAATATCTTTTGACTGTTTGTTTGAAATTATGTTCTTGCTTTTGAAATAATCATAATTCGTACGTCCTTCTTAAGATATCCGGATGGTTTCTCACCTTTGACCCCATCTGAGTAAGTCCCGGGTGGACAGGGAGAACAGGTGGCAGTGTCATTGTTATAGAAACCAGGATTACAGGGTGGGCAAGGCTCACGCTGACCAGAAGGTGGCAATGTTAGTGCGCCAGCAGCAGCTGCCAAACAAATCTGAGGCTCTACCCACTTATATATGACCTGAGTCTGAGAGAGACAGCATTAATGTATTAAATGGAAAAATAAAGTATATTTCTATTTTACGACATTACTCTATCTCTCATAGATAGATAGATAGATAGATAGATAGATAGATAGATAGATAGATAGATAGATAGATAGATAGATAGATAGATAGATAGATAGATAGATAGATAGATAGATAGATAGATAGATAGATAGATTATTTTACCTTTCCATCTTTATCACAGGTGCTGTATGTCTGGATGTAGTCTTTTTCTGAGCATGGAGGTCTACTTTTGCACATGGCAGAGCTTTCTGCTATTAAAGATACAGAAGAGTCATACCTCTCATAGACATGAATAGTTTGGAACTGGTAGACAAGCCTAACACAAGCAAACCTATTCCAAGTGTTAAAAAGGTCTTATTGTGATATGAGGTCAAGGTGAGTAAGTGATATCAGAATCTTTTTTTGTGTGTGTATTCTATTCCTTTAAAATCAAATGGCTTCATCTCTGCATAAATTATGTATGCATACAAAGTAAAATAATATCAAAAAATAATATTTAAAAACCAGCCTATGTGGTATTCATATGCATGTATGTACTTACAGGCGTAGTGTGTTTTTGTGTTGCAAGGTGTGCAGGAGCTGGCCCCTCGGCCAGAGTACGTGTCCCGTGGACAGGGCTCACAGGAGGAGGAGCCCGGGGTGCGGCTGAACGTCCCAGGCTTACATGGAAAACACTCTGATGTATATGCCACACCTGAAGGAGAGAAATGGGGTCATATAGTCTTTCAATGAGGTGAAGCATTTTTTTTGTTCAGATTAAAATGGAGAACACACTCGTAGCACATCCTAACCTTCGATCCGTATGTTCTTCAAGAGTACAGGTTTGACTGCTTTAGAGCCGAGTGTTACTCTAGTGGTTCTCCAATACAGGATATTAGTGGCAGAATTCAGATTCACCTGATATATATGAGGAAAACAACTGTTACAATGATTTCTGAAGAATCATGTGACACTGAAGACTGGAGCAATGGCTGTGATTCAGCTTTGCGTCACAGGAATAAATGACATTTTAAAATATACTCAAAGAGAAAACTATTATTTTAAACTGCAATCTTATTTCACAATATTTTATTAATCAAATAAATGCAGCTTTGGTGAGCAGAACAGACTTTCAAAAACATTTTTAAAAATCCCCAAACTTTCAAATGGCAGTTCAAGCATGAGTGTATATAAAAATAAAATAATAACAACAATAATAGTAGGTAGTAGTGTATAGTTAAGTGTTTCTGACTTACACTATGTGTTCCCCACTCTCCATGAGTAGTTAATTTGATCCATTTTTTATTTGAATCCTGGTCCATTTCTTGACACTGGTCGTTCTGAATCTGTCAAAAAAAAATATTTGTACAATACAGAATAGCTGCATTTGATGTCTTAAAATATCTTGCACAGAAATATTTCAGAGCCAAAATGGGATCCAAACTTACAAAAAACTCAAAGAAGATGCTGTTATCCACATACTGGTAGTCAAAGGACACTGCCCCCGGCTTCTTCAAGTGTACAGTGTAGATCAGAGACACAGTACACTCATCTCTGTTGGACTCCAGATACGAGCCCTGCGCGACCCACTTTGCACTGAACACACACAAATACACAACAACACACACACACTGTGGTGACAACACTCTTAAATTATATAACAAGATAAAAATAAATTATTGGTTTAATACTTGTATTGTTTCATGTCCCTGGAAATGTGTGTGCCTGCACGAATAAGTGTGTGTATGCTTTAATCTGAATTTTGATTAAAAAAAATAAATAAAAAGGAAAGGACAAAAATACAGTGTTTTATTGCAAAGACTTTGATGAGAACAAACAAATGAGAACTTGGATTGGGAACAGTCATTTTAGACATATCTGACTGGCTGTAAGTAAAACTGTATCTGTATCTGGATTTTATTTCTTTTAATGTTGGACAAATAAACAGAACATTTAATCAATACCTTTTAAAACACACCAAATAGATAAATCAAAACAAATCTTTTATACACGACTGACCCCTCTAAAGGAACTGACCTGCTGCAGGTGGATGCATTTTGTCCATTGGGTGCGTTATCAGGGCTGGTTGCCAGGCTGCTGAATCCAGGAGGGATGTCGTCCCACTCATCCAAACGCAGGCCGCTGCCCAGCGAGTAAGTGCCAGCCGCACACTGAGTGCACTCCTGAGCAGACATCTCTAGAAACTCCCCCGCTGCACACGAGAATGCTGACCGAAGGACGTAACAAAATGTATAATACATTTTATGCAAAAGAAAAAAACATACTGAGCAGATCAATCACTAATCCAAATACTGGGTGGGTCAAGTGCACCAAAACTATTCAGTTAGGCCATAACATTCAGTCCACTAACATACACAAATAAAAAGGAATGAATGAATGTTTGTTTGTTTGTTTTTTTAAAGCTATTTAGCTTTTTTGATTAATTAATGAATTCAATTTTATTTGCTTTTTAATTAATTTTATTTTTTGTTGTTGTTTTAAACACCATACCAGGCTCTATTTAAATTAAATAAATAGTGTTTTAAATGCCATGCAAGCGTAAATAAGTAAAAAAAAAAATTTATATTTTATTTTAAATAAATATAAAAAACATTCAACAGAATTCCAAGCTTTTAACTTCCAGCATGCAACACATTTTCAAATTATTAATAAAATGAATAATCAGCAAGAAATAAGGTAATGAGTGGGACCTATTTTATAAACAGGGATCTCACTAAGTCATGAAAAAATTTTATTCGCTAATTTTTTTTCCCCACCTCTGTAGTCTTTGTTGTGTCAGTAGAAAGCAAAAATAATTTCAGGGGCAGAGAATGTTTTGATGAATATTTATGACGATATTAATAATGTGCACAATAAAACCTAAAAGTAAAAAGGGTCACTTTTCAAACTATGAATCTTTTGTTAATATTACACATGACTAAAAATAAAATACAGGGGCCAAAGACTCTGTGAGGTTTTGGGAATGATTACTCTGCGGCCACTGAACATATTCTGTCCAAGAGGAAATTCCTCTGTGCTGATAAGGGGTGACAAATACGCTGGTCAAATTCACACACTTGACATTCAAAATGCATGGATTCACATGAGTGTACACTTTCATGCATGAACATGCAAATAAACACGCAATGTCCATTTAAACCGTATTTATCTGTATCTGAACGTGTTTAATGTTAACTGTATGCACCAAGGGTCTGAGAGTAATGCAATTTCAATTCTCTGTATGTATGTACTGTACATGTGGAAGAATTGACAATAAAGCTGACTTGAACTTGAACTTGAACTTGAACTTAACAAAGTCCCTTAAAATTAAACTTCCAGTCTAACACACTATGTGAACCTACAGCAGTCGGTGCCCTGCACAGGTTCTGGTAGTCCTGTACACTCTCCTGAATTCAGAGGAATGGCCACCCTCCATCTGGACCCGGTGCTGTCACACTCAGTGTACTGAAAGTAGTAGTCCGCCTGCGAAAACAAACAACACATCTAAATTTAACAAGATTCTTGTGTTTTGTGGGTGTGGATGTGTGAAGTTTGACTGTAAAAGAGTATAGCACATGGACGCTTGAGTATTACATTGGATTTAATGCAGAGGACAGTAAAACGGGTCGTAACATGCCTTAATAAATCCATGAGTCATCTGTCCTGAGTCTGTTGAGCTCACACCCTTTCCTTTCCAGACATCAGCATTAGTGGGGTCTCATCTGTGAACAGATCTTTCTTGTTCACAACCATCCACTGACTGATTTTTTGTTCATCAAAGCCTTTAACGATTTCCCCTTCACTCAACACGTCTGTGTTTTGAGTCAGAGTTAGACTCAACCAAACTGAACAAACTGGGATGTCTGAGACATATCTAGTTCCTGAACAACTTGAACAAACTGTGATAATGAATTGAATGAAGTGGCGAATGGCGACATATCTTTTTTGAAACTGAATGAACTGGGACATATTTGTGAAAAAAAAAAAAAAACTGAACAAACTGCAATTTCTTGTTCATAAACCAACTGAACAACCAACTTGGACATCATATGTTAACGAACTGGAACAATTTTTTCTCGCAATTCACAAATTTCGATAAAAGATAAAATGACTTGTTTTAGTCAACTTACTGATTCAATGAATGACTCACTCATTATATGCAAAGAGAAAATACTTGTTCCTATCTCTTGGCATAGCGACTTAACCTGCATTAAAAAAAATAAATCGGTGTACAAATTTGAGCAACTCTTAGTAAACAGATTCAAAAGAGTCGCTGGGATGAATCAAAATGCCCTCCACTAATCAGCATATAACAGATTTACTGATTTAGCAGAGATGTGTCCATTTTGTTTGGCCAAAATGCAACAAAAACCTCTGAATCATTTCTTTAACATCACATGCCTGCAGATCCTCCAGCACTTATTGAGTGACTGGGAAGGAAAGGCAGCTATCAGGAGGAAGCTGATAATAAAACCGAATGCCCTGCGGGTCAACATACGGGAGGGCAGACTGAGAGACACAGCTCAAAACAGGAAATAGTCTCAGATATTACCATACAAAAGCCTAGTCCATTACCAATGTATTAATGTGCCACTGAATGACACAAAAAACCATGTAGTAAAATCAATTATTTCCATGCAGCCACTATAATCACTTTAGTACATTATAACAAAAGATTAATATTTCAGTGCTTTGGTTATCAAATCTTGTTTTATGAAGAATCAGATTTGAATGTCAAACCCTATACTTCCCAACTATGCAATTCCCTAAAAGCAATTAAGTATATTAAGGAATCACATGAATCTCAGATTATATAAATAATTCTGCTTGTTTGCATGTTTTAAATAACTTGTCTTATATCCTTATATATTTATGTTATACTGTTTTTAAGATCTCGTTTTGCATCTTTATCAAATTGGCTCTAAATTAAAAAAAAAATGACGTTTTTACTTTTACATGATAATCTTTTTTATTCTAAAAGGTCCAATAAACTATTCTATCAATAAAAAGAAAACTATTATTTCATATGCCAGGCTTTACCGGATAATGTAAATAATAAATGCAGCTTTGAGGGAACTGTGTACCATTACCATCTGATTTTTGTGAATGCATAAACCAAATAGTTCTAATAATATTATTTCTTATTCATAGCCAAACACTGCAGTCAATCTTTTGTTTATGGGACACACAGGGATTTTAACAGTCACAGTTTTTCCATGCACAAAGGCCAGAGGAGGTACTGAGCTCTCAGTGAAAGCGGTTTCAGCGAGGCTATACTTAGCATCATATCACCAGGCTCTTGAGATGGGCACGCAGAGTTGACCATCTCTGTGAAAAGCTCCACTTAGCACTCCACTGGAACATTATTCAGCCATTACCATAACATTAGACATAAAACACACACCCTGGCTGGATGACAAATGCATATTTAAAACGAGATGCCCATCCCAAACAGCAATCTGACAAAAAGCATATCAGTTTCTTGATCAATATGCATCTGAAAAGCTTAAGATACCTTAGTTGGCCTTAATCAAATACACTTAAGAATAAACCGATATTCAGCTTAAAAGGATTTTGAGCTATTTGTATCATGTATGCAGTTTAATTATTTTAAAAAATACAAATAAACCACAAGAACTAGAAGTGCCTAAATCATGGTTTCACAGAAACTAAATACATATTCAGAGCCTCAAAAGCAATTTCTCGCAGTAAACGAAGCACTGACAGCCTTTACAGCTCTTGTAAGAACTTAATTAAGCACTTCAACGCTTCCAGAGATTTAAGGCTCCTCAAGAAGCCTCTTCTTTTGTGAAAGCATGGTTAGATGTTCACCAACGGTATTTGACAGTGACAGTCTGATTCCCACGTTAAAGCAAAGAAAGCCATAAATAACAAGTGATATTGAGCATCTAAACCAGCCTTTTACCTTCTTCAGACAGCCTACTTCTCATTGGTTAGGGCTTTTCAACCTGCACCTGTTACTTTGGTTATTGTAAGGTGTGACCACCACCTACATTATCTTGCTGCACGTGTCAGTAAAGAGACTGATCCCAAAAGTACAAATAAATGTATGGAAAACCACAGATGCTTGAAAAACAAGCCAGCGTGCGCAAAAACAGATTTATGAACTGGACGAGTGTATCAAACGCAATGAACGCAGAACGATCTCTCACCTCTTTACACGGGCGCAGGTGAGCGGCAGACGCCGAGGACGCGTTCATGATCAAAACAAAACATATCCACCACGCGGTATGATCCGGTACAAAACGGCTTCGGTGGCGGACAATGGATTTCCTCGTGCGCTCCATCGCTCGCCGAACGGAATAACGGGACCGTCCCATCATATCAGCGAGCGACGTCAACATAGAACGTCATCTGACGGAGCCGCTTTGAAGTCTTAGAAATGACGTCACAACGGTGTTACCCAAATTAGGCCCAAGAAGAGTATCTTAAAATAGTACATATCTACTTAAGTGTTTTAATGTTTTACATAAGTTTGAGGGTGACAATCAAATTATTTGTATAATTACACACCGTAGAGTCATAATATTAATATATTCGAATAAGTACAATGAACATGCAGAACACTGCTTTTACATTTACTAATAAAATAATCCAAAGCATTTGTGATTGTTATTCATATGCACACCACAGGATGGCAGTCGTTTCAAAGAAATTACAATGTGGAACGCTATGCTGTATTTAAAACTATTTAAAAAAAATATTAAGTAACAACTTAATCTTGATATTGAAAAAAAGACCATGTCAACTTTCCAACAATAGTACATTTTATGTCTAATTTTGTTTAGTTTTTTCTTGAAGAGATCCAATAGCCATCATGGTCTCCAACCCATACAATATTTCACTTCCGTAGAACATGTAGGCCTACATTATTTTATTTATTGCCAGTGTTCAGACATTTGGCACCAGCATTGTTCACAGAACAAAAACCACAATATTGAAATGCTGCTTTATTTAGCA
The DNA here is from genome assembly GCF_936440315.1 of Barbus barbus. NCBI lineage: Eukaryota > Metazoa > Chordata > Actinopteri > Cypriniformes > Cyprinidae > Barbus > Barbus barbus. Next base: position 25,844,542 of record NC_136751.1, read on the forward strand.
CGACTGACTCATGACAGCAACAGAAAATAATGTACAAAATATTCAGCATATAAATATTCAGCTTTGACAAAAGAACAAACACAAATTACAAAAAGTCCAAAAATTTAAATAAAAACTAAGAGATCTGAACGAGCATCTTATCACCCATGCACACAATCAAAACTGTGAGGCTCACTTCTGACAAATAAATCACTTTTTATTGTGCTTGACAGAATTACGAAGGGCAAGTGGTGTGTCTGAATCATGTCATCTTCCGACATCATGGAAGTACAGATTGGCACACAGACAGAGGAGGATAATCAGACCTATGGAATAATAAATCAGACCACGAAACTTTGGATCCAGATCACCTTGACGATACCAGAATATCTACAAAAAACAGAGAAACTTATTTTTAGCAAATTATACACATATTATGTTTTAATGTACATATAAACACTTGGGGAAAAAAAATAAAAAATCACCCCAAAGAATCAAACATCTGGTTACAGCACTGTGACCATGAAGCACGGTAGAAAACTAAGTTGTAAAACCCCCATGATTTGAGAAAATAAAAAGATTTTGATTTAGATATAATGATTATAAAAGAGATGGAAAAATTAAACCACATAGATCAGGGGTGTCAAACTCAGTTCCAGGAGGGTCACAGCCCTAATTAAACACACCTGATCCATCTAATCAAGTCATATAGGGCTTATTTGAAAACTACATGGTATGTGAGTTGGAGCAGGATTGGAACTAAACTCTGCAGTTTGACACCCCTGACATAGATCATAGTTGTATACATACAGAACTAACCAGCACCAGTACAGAAGAACAGATCATGATGATGCAGACCACAAAGAAAATATTTAATACAGTCGGAGGAGGTGAAGGGAAGACAAACGAACTGATGACAGTGACCTGAAAAAGTAAGGAGAGGGGTTAAAAAAAGTCTATTGAATTTGAAATTGCATTTGGATGGAGGGATCCAAATGGCATTTGGATCAGTAGATTTTTAAACTGTAAAAATGCACAGAGTGTGGGTTTGGTTCTAGTATTTGTAAGTAGCTGTATATACAAACAATAGAAGTCCATGTAGTATCCTCATTTAGATCGCTAACTAAACGTGTGTGTGTGTGGTCACTAATACTCACTAGGACAAACAGAGATGTGAGTCCACCAATAGCCAGATTAACAGCTGTGTGCTGAAACAAAAGTTGACATGAACTAATACAGGGGCTGCATTTAGTCATTTAACTAGTTTGATTTTATGATCTTTCCATATATCCAAGTTCATATTGTGCATACTATTTTAGCTGATTCATAATCTCCCTCTAAATGTCCTATAATGCCTGCTCAAGAGTTTTGCCTTGATCAATACGCTATTAAATCATCTTAAAATTCGTATTTCTGCATTAATGCTGAAAAACACTGCAACCGTTTCCCTCACCTGAGTTAAAGTCTCTCCAAGCAGCGTGTTGTCTGCGCCACTGGTGCGCGTCCTGAAATCATCCATGTCGCTGGTGGGACTGAGAGGGGTTTGTGGTCATGAGAAGCGCATCTCTGAACCCTGCACTCATGATCAGGCCTGAAAGCACTTTCTCATTCCTCTGGCCGAAGCAGAAACGCAAAGAGAGCTGTTTTACTACGTCTGAACTGAACAGGGAAAATGGTCGAGGTTATGCTTGCTAATTATGGGAAATTTACAGAAAAAGGTGTGCTTGCTTGCTTTCTAATCTAACATTAGACGAATTCAATTCACATCACATCCAATCTAATTAAGTGGGCGGGGCTTAGTGGCCCAGGTAAATATTTTATATTTTAACTATTCAATGTTTTTTTCCCCTCCCTCTCTCTCTTCGTTTAAATGTCTATAAATATTCTCAGTGTTATTATTCAGGTTAAAATTACTTTCAATACCTTTGCTGAAATAACAAAGTCCGAGGTTGTCATGTGGGACCTGTTACTTTACTCAGCGCTGGAGAGACTAATCGCATTAATTTGTGATTATTACTAGATGATCATCGTTAAAACCATTTAATGAAAATGAGTTACGTTTCACTTTTTTTATTAGTAATAATCACTGTGCAAGATAATAGTTTTTAAATTATTTGGATAATACTACTGCATTTACACCATTATAGATTTTAGTGCTCATTATCCCGGAGAGTCGACAAGCGTCCTCTAGAGGAAAACAATTCAAGTCATTCATTTTAAACACAATTCTGCCAAATTATGTCTAAATTTCATCTTGCACAACCCTTTTGCAAGACTTCTAGTCTAAACAGACAAAACACATCAACAATTTGAAATATTTATTTGACTTTTGCAAGATGAAGCAACAAAGTAAAAACCTTCATTATTGCATTGATGTACTCTCTTATAATTTGATATAAACGTTGTTTTGAAATATGCACGTTGGCATAAGCTAAAGATTTCCATAACACCACACAGAATAAAAATATAAAAACATTCTAAACAAAAACCTAAGTGTCCCACTTTACTTGTATTGACCATATTGTGTGCATAGATACCTGAAGAAACCACCTTTACTTTAACTGTCATTGCTAGAAAAACAACATTGCATAGGTTTACCAGGATTGTGTCAAACATTGTATTATATTTAATTTAAAAAAAATTAACGTTTTTAATTTATTAGTTTACTTGACAATTTTGACAAATTTAAGTCATTTCTGTAGATTTATAAAATAATTGTTTCCTTTTGAGGTAACTGATAAATGATCAGGACAGTATATTCAAATGAACATACTATAGATGTTAAATTGTCATATTAACAAAAGGTTGAAAAACCTTTTAAGTGTTATTGAAGTGCTTACGGTTTAGCAAAAAATATCTACAACAAAATAATGAAACAGTTTTGTATGTCAAGATTGTCCAACATTTGTTCGGACCTCAAAATGACTAAGTACAGGAGCTTCACATTGTAGTGCAATAAGCCTAACTGGTCACATATCAGCAGATTGTATAAAGTATTACACGTCCCCAACATGCCAGTACTAGTCTTCAAAAAGACTGATTCTTTTTCTGGACTGGGTATGAATTTTTGGCTGAAAAGGATTTCAACAGACTGAAGAAGTTTGAGAAACAGTGAGATTTTGCAAGATCAAAATACCACTTGAACAAAGAGCATAAGAATGTCAATGTAACAATAAAATCAGGCACTTCAGGCAACTTAGATGTTTAACGAGACGGGTGACAGCCTTCAAAATTCACATTTTGGCCTTCAGAGGCACCATGTTGAGAGACTGCACAAAGTACTCCAGCGTGGACAGATAATCCTGAGGGTGTGTGCGCAGATGACCTGCATGAACAGACTCCTTCCACTTCTTGCTCTCGACAGTTTGGCCGCGGCTCCTCCAGAACTCCACCATCTTCTCCAAGCTCTTGTAATCGCACAGTGCATCGTTCTCAGAGAAGAAGAAAAGAGCAGGCGTCATCACAGGAGTGTTCCAGAAAACACTGATCGATGAGTTGAAGTAGTCAACCGTCTGGTGTTTAAAGACACGGAAGTACAGAAGGCTAGCCGACTTCACAAGACCTTCCATCCGGGGCAATATAGTTTTACCCAGGCCTGGACAACGACAACAACAACAAAAAAAAGCCAAAATAATTAAGCAAGAGATTTCAGCGACTTCAATTCATCAGTACAAATTTCTATTTCTCAAATCTGAAGGTTTTTTCAGGCCTTGTGTAGTTTGATTACTCAAGCTGTCTAAAGAGAAATGTTTTAAAACTACAATTAGATTTCTATTTAAAATAAATGCTGTTTCTTTTACTTTGTGTTTAAAGAATTTGGAAAAAATTGATCACAGTTTTCACAAAAATATTAAGCAGCACTGTTTGAAGCAGCTGTTTTCAACATTGATGATAAATGTTTCGTGAGCATCAAATCTGGATACAGGAATGATTTTTGAAGGATCGTGACGCTGAAGACTGGAATAATGATTTCTGAAAATTTAGCTTTGCATCACTGGAATAAATTGCATTTTAAAAACTATTTAAATAGAAAACAGGTCTAAATTGTAATAATATTACACACTATTACTTTTCTTTACTGTATTTATAATCAAATAAATGAATGATTGTTTGGCTGTAGTGCCAACTTTAATTTTCCAGTATGTATTAAGCATCTGTTATGTAATTAGCTCACATTCCACACTCCTACACAGACATATTAAATTACAAAAAAGAGAGAGGTAGGAAACAATACATTCAGAGGTCCTGAACACCATGTCCACGGTTAAATACACTACTGGATCTTTAATGCTGTGGTCCTGTTTTTCTATCAAATACCAACAGATAAAAATCAAAACCTGACTGCCTCTGTTAGAAATCTTGTAATGGGTGGAGTTTGGATCTTCCACCAGGACAATAAAACAAACACAAAAATGGGTCACTGAGCACAAAATGTACCTTTTACCATGGCTGTCCCTGTTCTCTGACCTGAACCCTACAGAAAATGAGTGGGGTGAACTGAAGCGAAGTTAACATGGAGCTGTGAATCTGAAGGATCTGGAGAGATTCTGTATGAAGAAAATGGCCTCTGATCTCTTATCAAGTGTTCTCCAAACTCTTCAGGCATTATAGGAGAAAACTCAGAGGTGTTACCTTGGGAAAAGGACGTTGCAATAATTGGGTGCTAATAATTGTGGCCAATATGAACTAGAGAAAGCATTTATTTCACAATGAGATTTACCCCCCACTTTCAATTGTTTTACTTCAATGATAGGTTGGAATTTTCAGAATTTTTTGAATGAAAGATAAAAAGGATAAACAATGCAGACTTATTTTCACAGCCGCCTTTGCTCATATTTACCAAGGGTGCCAATATTAGTGGAGGACACTGTATATATAAATAAACACTTTACACTGCAATCTATGTACATACCGTTGGCCATATGCTCCAGCGATCCCATGACAAGGCTGTCATAGATGTGCCCCCTAATTCTGTTTCTCAGGCCTTGGTAACGCTGGGTGTCTTTGGCCACATGAACAAGCACCTGAGCGAATGTATATCCACCTATGGAAAAAGCATGGACCAGTAGGGGGCGCTGTGAGAAGCGATCGCTCTCTAATAATTCCAGCACATGGCCACCATACTCCAACCCCCAGCGTGGCCACAAGAACTGGCTCACCACACTTTCCACTACGAGCACATCAAAGCCTGTGCGAAAGTAAATCTCACAGTATTTGGCAATGGCCTGCGGTTTAGAGCCCAGCCATGGCAGCATCAGCAGTATTGGTTTAGGCTGAGCAGGTGAAACACTTGCCATGGGAGTTCCAGCGACATCATTGGCGAGGAAGGTGATGTGTTTACTGATCTTGTGAGCAGTGACCCCTGCCATGGTGGCCGCTCTGGAAAGCATAATAGCAGGTGAGCTAAAGAAAGGACAGAGTGGAAAGAACAACAGTTAATTTAACTGTTCCAACTTACTCACGTGTTGGTCGACGCCAAAGAAATCCTCTCAATGCCATATGAACTCTAGAAATCTGCCTTTTAAAGAAATATCTAATCCTCTGGATGAACGACATGCTGTATTGCCTTAATTCTTGCAGCTGTTTTAGTTAAGGTCTGAATCGATTAAAAGAGTGTGCTTCTCAGCCCTGCTCCTGAGTCACTGCCCATTTCGGATGTGTTCATACGATATCTGATAGACCATGGTGAAGAAACTTTCTCCCCTGGGAGAAAGCAATCTACAATTGATGAAATACTAAATATTTTTGTGTTGCACCACTAAATTTGATGAACTTAAAATGTAGCACTGCATGTAAAATAGCCTAATATTTAACCAAAGCCTCTGACTAAAAGTGATTGCAGTCTGACTAAATTAAATCAGTGAGATTTTTTTGGTGACAATCTTTAGATATACAGTATTTGATAATGTTTACATTTTATGCATATCATATATATCATATGCAATTATATATAGAACATTACAGAAGACTTAAAACCTATTAGCGTTTCTAACAACCAAACTAGAAGTGCTGAATAACAAAATAAGTAGCTACAAACCCCTTCCAGCAACCTTTATGCTCTGATTTAAGCAAGACCATTCGAAGGTCACTTCAGCAAGAAGTGCAGTGGCTATATCCTGCCTGAGTGGAAGTCAGTGGGGCAGATGCTTTAGTACCTCCAAAAGGAGGATGGACAAATACAGAGGAATGTGTGATCAAAGGTCAAAGAACAAACATGCACGTGGATTTTGACTCGTCTCAAAACATTAGTAGCATGATTCTCAAACCACTGTCAAGCTGAAATTACTTTTTGGCACAAGTGAGAGCACAACATGTACCTAGTTATAAACCTCACACATGCTATCACAAGGCTAAATCCACCTACTTGACTTATGCTGGGTACACACCACAAGATAATTGGTAGGGGTGGGAGAAAAAAATTGATTCACCTAACTATCGGTTTTCCTCAGAATCTATTTATATTTAATTATTTTACTTTCCTAGGAGGTGGTGGGGAGAAGTCAGCGCTTTTAATTCCAACAGAGGGCAAAAGGAGTGTTTGACTTGAAGCAACACTGTGCAGACGATCAGCGTATGACATCAAAGTACCGCGAGAGAGATTCGAAAGCATGCGGAGCCATCTGCTCTCTGTAGCTCTTGCGCCGCTTTGATGTCATACAACGACTGATCTTCGTGCGCAGTGCCGCTGCATTAGATGACGTCATATACATTTCAAGCCAGCGCGAGAAAGCAAAACCATGACCGAGGCAGAGGATCAAACCTCTTCCAGAATTGACCTATCGGTAAGCCCCTCCCTTCAAACGCAAACTAGCCAATGGGAGTCCAGTATCAGTTGCATGGGGAGCGGAACTCGGACATCTTTAGGTCTCAGCGCCATAGAGTAACATTGGAAGAGCCAAAGCTCACATCGGTTTTATGGGGTTTATGCTTCAAAAATGGAAAAACGATGTGCCTGGGGTACTTGTAACTTGTAACCTGATTCCAGGTATCCTGAGAGGATGGGCAATATAATTTACTTTATTACATTTCCTGAATCCAAACTAACCAGAGCAAAATGTCCCTAAGTATTCAACCCCAATATAAATGAAGACAACAACGTTCATTTTCTGGTTGTCATACACTCATTAAGTTACAATTTTCATCTGCTCAAGCAGAACATTAATTTTATCTTGTGCTTTAGCAAGATACATCTGGCTAAAACTAGCTAACGTTAAATTTAATGAGTCCATGCTAATATACAAACCTAAATAGCGGACTGTTCTCGCGTCTTGTAAAGTGTATCTTAAAAACACATAAAAGAAATGTCTACATTTCAGTGCCTCTCCATATTAAACTGGTTAAATGTACATTAATTTAATCGTACCCTGCGACGCATGAACAGTGTTGATCCTGCATGTTGTCATCCGCGATCGTGATGACCGACCGTATTGCATTGTGATCTGTAAACCCTCGCTTCGAGTTACCCACCGTATTTATTTTTAAATATTTTATAAATCCCTCCATGAAATATTTAATTCCCATTTGGTGGCCTTCTGTGTCCAAAATTGTGCAAAACATCGTGGGACAAGTTTTTCACACTGTAGCTATCATTGTAAGACAGTGGGCAACTCCATTTGTTTGTCCGAGGGAGCAATAGTAACTAAGGGGGCGGGGCTTACCGATAGGTCAATTCTTTCAGCACCTTCACGTTTTGAATCCCAACTGGCAGGAAAACATGACTAAAACGGTATGCAAAGTAACATAACATACAGAAAGTATTTTTTCTACTCATTTTGTTGAACATTTGATTATTATATTCACGTGCAAGTTCAGGGTTTTGGTACTTGAAAGTTTCATGGTCCAAGGAACTTTAAATATACACTGTGTATGTGTATGCTCCTGAAATAAAAGTTCAGAAAGATGTGATGCATTGTTAAAATGACTCCTCATATACAGTCTATTTTAAGGGTGTAATAAACTTTTTCCCATGGTCTAGCTTTAAAAACAAAAATCGCAATGCATCGCAATACTTGTAGAATCGCAATACATATATCGGCACCCAAGTATCGTATCAAGAGCTAGGTGTATCATCCCATCTCTAATAATCGGGCTGATTTTGGGCCGATTTCTCCCCTTCCGAGTCCGACAATCCTAGGTAATTATCTTGGTGGTTCTAAAAATGATCTTATCAGATTTTCCTGTGGTGTGAGTTGTGTTAAGAGTGACTGAATCTGCTTGGAAGACGTAAATCGTAAATATTCCTGATGTGTGTGTAAGGGGGGGGGGGGGGGGGGGTTTGCAGTAAAAATCTTCAAACTTTGTATTTTGATAGAGCCCAGTATCACAACGCAGTCATTTTTAATGCAAAAGCAACTGGGCTGAGAGTTCAAACGGTGCATTTATCTGTATTGTCCCATATGTCAAGTTCATGGGTCTATTGAACAAAATTGGTTGAGTACAAAATGCTCAAAATAAATATTTTCAGTGCATTACACTATGTATCATATATCTCTTTGTCACTCTTAACACATCCTCGAAAATGATAAAGAAACTCAAATTGGGCAGAAGGTCGCAAAGTCTCGTCAAGGTTATGGTCCAAGGATCAGTAGATCTCGCTTGTTTTTTTCGACCACGCATGAATTCAGCCTATGTGAACTATGCAAGTGCTCCAAGGTCAGTGACAACATGTCGATGATCCCACTCATGTTTTGATCCAAAACAAAATCCAGTCTCAAAATAACCCTCGATCATCATGCCTGATCATCCACTGCTGTCAAAATGATTATAATTATGTTTTTGATGGCGCATGCTCATCAAGTTAGCCGTATTGGAGCTTAAACCAGTTCAAATGTCTAACTTAATGTCAAAACACAAGCTAAGGAAAACGTTTGGAAGATAAGACTGGACATTTGCTGCACTTCATCCTGATACATTCAGTTATTATATTTAGCAGCCTGTCGTAATTTAGGAGAGATTACTTACTTGTTGACATGACTACGTTAGCTGCTACGTTAGCAATGCCAAACTAACGGATAAAACCATAACAACTTTGCGGTTTTTTTTTTTTTACTTAACGCTACATAAACTGTCTCAGATCTCTACTGGTCAGCCTAGGTGTAAACAGACAATACGTTTTGAAAAGAAATACGCAAGAAACACGGATATGAGTGAGCTCTTACCTGCTGCTGACAGGACTCGCGAGCTGACTCGGCAGATGCTGGCGTGCACGAGCAGCTCTGCGCGTGAAGCAAAAAATAAACAAATATATAAATAAGTCGGATAAATGAACACAAATACATATAGCCTATAAAACTATTGCACCTTACTCTTTGTGTAGTAGTAAGTAATAATGTTTTAAATAGCGTTATATTAAAACTCAGGACACTGTAAGTGCTCTTTACCACCAGCTGGTTTTCTAAGCAAGCACATTCAATCCAGCTGTGAAGGGTTACAACAGGAGTGTCCAAACTACGGCCTGCGGGCCATCTGCGGCCCGCTGTCACTCCTGTGGAGGCCCGCGAGGGATTTAAAAAAAAAAATGATACGAATCTGCAGAGGTGGGCAAACTATTGGCGTTTTCATCCAGTCCGTGAGGCAGTTGTTCCAATATGCAATATCAGTAAAATCCAATAGATGGCGCTGTATCCTGTATTGCAGCATATAACCCCTGATTTACACAGCTATACACTACAAACACTACAAAACTGCCACAATAGTAAATAAGTTACATGTTTTAAAAATGTGAAAGTGTTCATTTGTTTTGAAAAATTCCTTGTATTGGAACGGTTTTAAAAATGCTTAAAAGACTTTCCAGTATCAGAACAAATGCCAGTGTTATCCTCCTGCTCACGGGTGCTGTCATTTGGGGAAAACATGGAAATAATTTGTCATTTTATCTTGCAAAGATATGATTTCTTCTTCTGTTTCCCACACACATTTTTATGAAAATGGATATAGTACAGTTTTTTTTTCTGGATTACAAATCGCGTTTTTTTTTTTTATCTGAAACGTGCTGTAATTTCCAAGGTGACTAAAGCAATCAAGGTCAAGCGCAAAGCGCGCACATTAGGATTGGTGATGAATGAGAAAAGGCAAGTGAGTTTAAATTGTGCATATTCCAGCAACCACGCCGCTAGATTTAGTTTCGCTTTAAATATTTAAGGCTGGGCGTTTATAATATATGTTTATGGTGAATGCCACTATAATTTGTTTTGTTTTTTACTTATGTTTGCGTTCTTTTTTCTATTCTGAACACTGCTAAATTTACAGGACTTTTTGTGGAGTGTAGGGAATATAAAAACATGTTTCTAATGTTTGTAAACGTGTCGTTTATTTTACATTATTTATGAATGAAATGATAAAATGTGTCTTATACATAGACTTGTACACCAATGCAACTTATCTGTGTCATAAAGTGCTCATAAAAATAGGTAGAGATGGTACAAGAAAAGAACTGCCAGGTATGTAGCCTACAAGTAAGTGAGTGTCAATTTAGAATAAAAAAAATCAAAGCTTCATTTGTCATAAACATATTATGCGGCCCCTCACTTAATGTGGAAAATTTGATGTGGCCCTCGAGTCAAAAAGTTTGCCCACCCCTGGGTTACAACCTGACTTGAAGATATTAGTGAAGTCTGATTCATATCCCTGAACCGGTTCTTTTGAACGGTCCTCTGTAGTGAACCGACTCAAACCGACTCATCGATTACATTTGCGTCATCACGTAAAAGACTGTAATAAAATGTAAAAATCAAATGTTTGCATATTTTCTATAATGTGATAGGGTAGAATATTGTGACCAGTGCCTATTCAATGACTTTCCTGCAAGCTAAATGAGTTTAATCTCTTCAGTAGGTAATGTGCCCAAAACATTTGAAGAAAAATCCCTACATTCTATCCATCAATTAGAAATGAACTACAGGAGTTAAATCATCATTATTTTACATGACCACCACTCTACTGAAGTGACAGTAGAAGTGCATAACATATAAAGTATTAATAGGACAGAAAAATGGTTGAGAAAACACTTGTGCTGCTTAATACGTGTGTGTGTGTGTGTGTGTGTGTGTGTGTGCACGCCCGTTTTTGTGACAAATGAGGACATACATTTGTATAATGACACAGGTATTACAAGGTGAAGGTGACTTTTAAGGACATTGACACATGTCCCCACTTTTCAAAACGCTTATAAATCATACAGAGTGAGTTTTTTGGGGGTAAAGTTGAAATGCACAGTCTCCTGTGAGGGCTAAGTTTAGGTGTAGGGCAATAGCACATATAGTTTGTACAGTAAAAACCATTACGCCTATGGGATGTCCCCACTTTTCACAAAAACAAACGTGTGTGTGTGTGTGTGTGTGTTAATTTTTGTATTTTTCTAGATTTTAGGATTATCTGATGGAAAAAAAAAAAGTTAAACACAACATGAAATTTTTATATAAAAATGGAATATGAATGAATTATATAGCGCTTTGTGTATTGCTGTACACCCAATGCCCTTTACAATCATGTGGGGGGGGTCTTTCCTCAACCACCACCAGTGTGCAGCATCCACTTGGATGATGCGACGGCAGCCACACTACAACGGCGCCAGTGCGCTCACCACACACCAGCTACAGGTGGAGAGGAGAGAGAGTCATAGAGCCAATCAAGTGGATGGGGATTATTAGGAGGCCATGATAGACAAGGGCCAGTAGAGGGAATTTGGCTAGGACACCGGGGTTACATCCCTACTCTATACGAGAAGGGCCATGGGATTTTTAATGACCACAGAGAGTCAGGACCTCGGTTTAACGTCTCATCCGAAAGACGGTGCTTTTTGACAGTATAGTGTCCCCGTCACTATACCGGGGCATTAGGACCCACACAGACCACAGGGTGAGCACCCCCTACTGGCCTCACTTACACCTCTTCCAACAGCAACCTAGTTTTAACCGGAGGTCTCCCATCCAGGTACTGACCAGGCTCAACCCTGCTTAGCTTCAGTGGGCAACCAGTCTTGGGCTACAGGGTGATATGGCTGCTGTTTATGGCTGTTGTAATATTAATTTCTTTAAAGAAAAAAAAACTGAACAGTACTACACCTTACATATTCCACACTTGTGACTTGTGTTTGCATTTCCTTTTTATATGAAAAGTAAATAATGTTCAAAACTTACTTTTGTATTGGCAATGTGCAAATATAATTAAGTAATATTTATTTATTATAGCCTATGGTCTGTATTTTGGGGTTAGGTCTTAATCTGATCTTGACTTCGATTTGTTTGCATTAAAAACCTGTTTCTCCTTTAAAATGACAGGTTTTGTCCCATTATTCTTTCTGCTTCATAGTCATGTATACGAACTGTTTCTGCATAATGTGTGCTGTGAATTATTGCTGCTGTCTTGTTTGCAGAAGTCAGCATTGCTGGGTCCGACCCAACAAGCCCCCTTCTCAGCAGCAGTGATGCAGATGATTGGTGGGGCCCTAAAAGCAGCCCTAGCCTGGGGGGATCTGGCTGTGGACCACGCTGAAGTCATATGTTTGATCAGCTCATCTGGGTCATTGTTCTAACCAAACCCCCCTTTAGTTCCAGCTCATTTGGTGCCTTCCTGTACACACACTATAAGAGAATGCAATGTGCAATGCATTCAAAGTGCATGTCAGTCTGTGAAAACAAATTAAAACATCCCTTTGTATTCCCATGGGATGAATTTATTAGTCATCAGTCTCAACTTCTCTGATGAATATGGCATGCAGTGATTTCTTTAACTGTTTTACTAAATATTATAATCTGTTTATAGTCTCTGAGCCCTAACTAGTCCTCTCAAAACTAGCTTTTTATGGGCCTGCCCTAGTTTGTGTTCTCTCGGGGTGTGTTTTAATAAGGATTGATCTACATCCTGCTCATTCTGTCTGACCACACACATTGGTGCGTCCCAGCGGACCATCCACCCTGGATTCACTGATGGGGAATGGCTTTAAATATGTATTGAGTGTTTATATGCTCTGAATATGGAAGTAGACTGTTTGCCCAGCTATTGCCACTCACTCATTTACCCACTTAGATTTACATGCCAATGGGATCAGCTAATAAAATGCAACACCATAATTCATAAAAGCACAAAATATCGGAGAGTGCCAGAGGAATTGTATTATGTATTATATATATATATATATATATATATATATATATATATATAAAACTGGGCTTTTTAAATGTTTTTGAAAGAAGTTTCTTATGCGTACCAAGGCTGCATTTATTAGATAAAAAATTGGAAAAATCAATCATATTGAGACACATTATGTCAGACCTCTGTCGTGTGTGTCATGTGTTCCTGCCTCTTGTGTTCATATTTGGTTTATTTCCTGTCCTTGTCTAGTGTGATTATTAGTTAATTCTTGTCCAGCTGTGTTTGTCTCATTATCTATGATTATTCTGTGCAATTATAGTCCTGTCTGTTCAGTTTGATTTCGTCTGGTCTACTCATTACTCCCCAGTGTGTCTGTGTCTGCCCTGCCTTGTTTGGCCATGCCTTGTTTGAAGTAAAGACTGTTATTTAAAAAAAAATCACGTATTAGCTATGCTGCTTATCTTTAAAATAACCCTTTTTTATTTTGCAAAGAAGTATAGATTTATGATCATTAATATTTTTTAGATATTTTATTTTTAGAATACTTTATCTTAATCCACCGTAAGGGAAAACAGAGCAGCAGTCACTCTTGTGGTCTATAGTGCTGTGATTTATTGCTGCATATTGATCTCTGACTCTCTCTGAGGGATTCAGAAAATTCCGTTCAATATTGTATATTGATTTGCTAAACTGAATTGGGACGAGAGGCTCATCCTATTCTATTTATATCTTTGAATGTACTGTAAACATGCATTTTTTTCCTTTTTAGGAGCATCACTGCATAGATGCCCTGCCTCTGATACTCAATGATATAAGAGAAAGGAAGTCAAACACCTAACATGGCTAATCCAGCTCTGGAAACTAGAGGCACAGCTTAACCGAATCAGAAGAGAGGGATCGGGCACCTGAAGAGAGAGAGAATGGAGATGGGATACTAAAAGGGGGTGTGTCAGACAGCATGTGTGTGTGTGTCTGCGAAAAGCAGAGATGGGTATGTGTGTGTGTTAGAGAGGGAGAGAGAGAGAGCACTAAAAAACACACGCGTGCGCAGGCACAGACAGAATCAAATCTTTTCCGCTGCAGGATGGGAGGCAGAAGGATTACTCCTATTTTAGACTCTTCATCCATGCGTCCCGGGTGAGCACATCTCTTCTGGCACAATCAAACTTTGTGTCTGTGCATGTATGTGTATGTGAGTTCAGTTGCTTCTGTGTGAAAATGTGTCACTGGATGCTGAAGAGAAGGTGCATTAAACGGTGCTGCACTGGTTGGTAATGCAGACCAGCATCCCCCACTCTATTGCTGAAATATAAATGATAAATGCTGCATCCACTTTGGAAGAGTGTTGAGAAATGCAATAAGGCGAGAAAAGAAAAGGTTATTGTGAGGTAAGAAGCAGAGATTGGACTGCAGTAACTGTCAGATCATTTGACATAAATCTTTGCAAACTGTAATAGTCACAGCATATCTGCAATTATGTTATTACTAAGGACCGATCCATGTTAATTATGCAAAATATATAGCATTTGTTTGAGTAAAAGTATGCACTGGTGGCTGGTGGTTTGGTTTGGTGGCTGTCCTTTTCTGTGAGGTACTTTTTTTTTCTGAATTGGGTCATATGACTCGAGGGGATCGAATAAGACTGATGGTGTGTAAATTCAGAGCTCTGGCTGTAATATGCCACTCAACACTCAACTTTTAGTGCCACTGTATGTCCAATTCCATGTAAAGATACATATATTTGACATTAGAGATTCATGATATATCAGTACATTATATAGTTATATAGGATACATTAAATAAAATAACAGATATTAGCTGATAACTATTCTATTATGCATCCCTATTTTTCAGTATTATCAGATTTATTGGATATTAAGGTTAATAATAAGATTTATATATATATATATATATATATATATTAACATATCACCACCAACCTAAAGTGATAGCAAACAAGGGGGCAGTCGTGGCCTAATGGATAGAGAGTTGGACTTGTAACCCAAAGGTCGTGGGTTCGAGTCTCAGGTCCGGCAGGGATTGTAGGTGGTTGGAGTGAATGTCCAGCGCTCTCTCCACCCTCAATACCACGACTGAGGTGAACCCCCGAACCCCCAATTGCTCCCCGGGCGCCGCAGCATGGCTGCCCACTGCTCTGTGTGTGTGTGTGTGTGTGTGTGTGTGCGTGCGCGCATTTGTGCACTACTCACTGCTGTGTGTGTGCACTTGGATGGGTTAAACGCAGAGCACCAATTTCGAGTATGGGTCACCATACTTGACAATACGTCACGACTTTCAATTATTGTAAACAATTAACCTTTTTTTGTTATATTGCAAAAAATATAGATTTATAATATATACATATTATATACTATATTATAATGTATTTTTTATGAGATTTTATCTTATTATTTAGCAAATAAGTAGATTTATAATAAATACATAAATATATATTTTAAGTATAAATCTATTCTAATTTGTATAATTTTTTTTATTTTTTATTCTATTGTTTTATTATTTATTGAAGTGTAGAATTATAATAATTTATAAATATTATATTTTATTTTGTAAAATACAAATTTATAATTGTGAATGTAATTTATTTATTTATTAAACAAGTATTTTTTTTCTTATTAGCTGTTTAACATCAAAATAATTGGAGTAATATTGGTGCATGTGTATTTGAAATTCAGTTACCAATCTACCCAGCTGTTCTTATCTTATCTGTGCTCCCCCTCCCCCACCAGAAACAGTGCAGAATGTGAGAGTCAAATGGAGACAACTTGGTGATATTGTGAGGAGTAACATCTTCAGAGGAGTGTCAGCATGACCCCTCACGGTGAAGCTCTACTGCTGGTCTTCAGTTTCTCACTGTGTGGTAGTCTGTGTGCTGTAACTTTAAATAGAAATGAAAGAGCCCACTTTTGGGGCAGCACGGACCCAGAGCCAGCTATCAGCTCATCATGGACATCTCAATCAACAGATATGGACATGACAAGTCCAACCGATGTTTTATATTCAGAAGTGACTAGCAGAGACCTTGAGGTGGACCCTTCAGTTGATCAAAACCCCTATGTCACAATGGAGGATCATGGTTTGTCAAGACTTCCAGCCTCAAGAACACCATGGATCAAAACTTTGATTTCCACTAAGATTGAACCACCTTCAGATATCCAGAACGATGAAGAGGGCCCTCAAACAGAGGCATCTGATTGGCCAAATTTTAGTAAGCAAGGCAATATGGAACAATCTTTTAAATCATCTTCACTGGCAACACTACAGCCTTTTTCTTCTCAGGCCCGGAGTACCAAATCCAAGAAACCTATTGCTTGGAATACAGAGACATATACACCTCAGACTCTTGCTGAAACTACATTTAGCACCTACCAGACACTGTGGAAGTCCTCTGGTGCTCCTCAGACACCATATGCCAGAGGAACCTTAGATGGTACCACTTTGCCAAGAGGGCTGACAGACAATATGCAGCCATCTGAGGAAACAAAGGATTTGACAGATGCTCCTCCAGGTAATCAAATTAATGATACATAAGAGCCAATTCTGAACCTGATAATGTGTGAATGTATATCTATGCACAAACTACATGAAAAAACTTGCAACAACAACAACAACAACAACAAAAAACTTCAAATCAAATTAACTTCCACGTTGGATCATGATGGTTCATGTTGTTCTGGTGCTCATGACTGAGAATAATCATGCTTAACTGATCAATCTTATATGTCAGTTTACTATAGTCATAATAGTCAAAATAATCATAGTGAGTCAATTGCTGTAACCATTCTGATGGATTCTGTTCGGTGGAGGATTTATCTGACTGATTCAAACCAGTAACTTGGCTAATAAGAGTAATTTGTTTGTAAATCTGACGTGCTATGTTTTTGGTTCACTAAAAGAATTGGCTCATAAGAGTCACTTGTGCGTGAATCAGACAACAAGTGCACTGTATTTTTTGATTCACTAAAAATATTTGGCTCATAAGAGTCATTTGTTCATGAATCGGACTACTCATAGCGCTGTATGCTTTTGATTCACTAAAAAAATAGTTTCAGAAGGGTAATTTGTTTGTGAATCTGATTACTCTGGTTGCACTGTATGTTTTTGATTCACTAAAAAGAAATCTATCCAAAAGAGTCATTTGTGCATGAATCTGACTATAAGTGCAAGTATGTTTTTGATTCACTAAAAAGAATCGGCTCATAACAGTAATTTATTTGTGAATCTGATTACTCTGGTTGCACTGTATGTTTCTGATTTCTGATCACTTATGATTTGGCTCAGAGTCATTTGTGTTGAATTACTACAGGTGCCACATTGTATGTTTTTGCATGAAGGACAACTCAGCAGAAAATAACTGTCATTATTTCTCAGTACAATGCTATTTTTTACTACATTGCTTTTAATACAATCAGAAAAATACTTATTCACTTATTCAAATACTCAATACAATATGATATTTGAAACACTGATGACATTTTAAACTGAATAAAATGTGTAAATGTGCACATCAGAAATTTGTAATAAAGTGATATTGGTATCATTGCACTTTTACTGCATCTATTTGGTAATGCTGTTTTGGCATAAATGCCTGCGTCAGTAGTGCATCCTCATTGCGCTCTTAGCTTACTCTGCTTGCTGTTCCTCAAGCTGCAGTGAAAACATCAGTATTCCAGCAGCGAACAAGCCGTTCATTACTGCAGATGTGAGTGGGATACAAGCCCCCTAGCGACTCATTGTGAAACTTAATGCAATTTACAGCTTCTTTTGTATGAATCTTTTGGAATTCAAGTTTGGCTGAGGATTATGGGTATAAAACAAGAACAAAAGGTTTAAATCAAATTATATTTCTCTTTGAGCTAGCATTAGCTCTCAGTTCTGCTTGCTTGAGAACATGTTTACAACCCTATTTTCTCTCTTTCAGATAGTCTGACAGAGCCGACTCTCCATATGACAAATCCTGACCCTGAAAGAGAGGAGCGCAAGGGTGTTGACCAAGTGAAAAAGAGACAAAATGGCCAGTCGACCACCACTGTGATCAATGTCACTGAAACCTATCCTGAAGCAGGTACTGAAGCATTCATTGTCAGAATGACCTCTATTGTAACACACGATCTTATACTGTTTGTGAGCAGAGTGCAAGAGCTTTCCAGTTCTTCACAATGCTTCTAAATTGATATGAATCTGAGAGATTACAAGAAAAATTTATTTTAAAAAATGAATAATAAATGCAATAGTTGAACTCAGGGTCTTGCATATGTAACCGGTTTTGTCATTTTGGCCTAACGCAAAAACAAACACACAACCTGATACTTGTAGTCTGATTTACATGCAAATGACTATTATGAGCCAATTCTTTTTAGTGAATCAAAAAAAAAATTGTGCTCTTGTGCTCACAAAGGCTACATTTATTTGATACAGAATACTTTAAAGACAGTAATAAAATTTAAATTTTAAATAACTGGTTTTAATACATTTTCTGTCTCAGAAATAAATATAAAACTGTATCAGAAACTTGTGAGCTATGAAGATTAATGCTAAAGGGGTTTAGAAAGTGCAGCTAATGAGATTTTTATTATACTTTGCATCTCTTCATTAACACATTTCCCCCCTCATTTGTTGCCCTTGTGGACAAAGTGAACTTGTCATTTTTGACCACCCAAAGGCATATTAAGGGTGGTTGTACTGAAATCTCTTCCTATGCACAAAGGTCAGTCATTAAATCTTAAGAGGGAAAACTCAAGCCAGGTTCTCTGACCTTAATTAACACATGCTAAAGGCTAATGCTGACTCAGAGATTCAGCCCCAGTGTATTCTGGATCATTACTCAAGTGGAAACACTTGCTAATAATCTACATTAATCAATCAACCCTTCAATAAGCAATAAAGTACCTTTTGATCCACAATTAGAGCGGGGTGTTGGTAAAAATGAGGCTGTATTCAGAAACACAAGCTTGCTACACAGAGCCCCTTCTCCTCACTTCCACACACAGGTATTTAAGTGATGTAATGTCATGAAAGTGTGTCAGTTAATAGTTTTTAAATAGTCACACTCATGAGAACAGCAACAGGGTCAATGCCCTCTTATCTGTGCCGTATGCGAATGTGTGTCAGAGCTGAAGTGTGCGACCCATTTACAACAGCCTAGTTCCACATCTCTCTATAGCTACTTAACACAGTCATTGTTTTATATATTTACGGCTGACAGTGTATCTACTTTTAATGCTGAGATTCATGACCCTGGCTTACATACTGGAGCAATGCACAGCTATCTCAGCCTACTTAGCTCTTGTTGATCATTTGTATACTTCTAGATACAGGTTTGTTCTGTGAAACATCAGTGTGTGGTTTGTTATGCGTTTCTTCAGCAATTTAAATAGCTCGTGTTGTATCAAGTGTAACTTCATATGCATAAAAAAAACTTCATAAGCTGCTTGTGGAGAATATTAGCTTAGTGTTTTGTGAATATAACCTCATGAGTGCATAAACAGACTAAATCTACTTTGAAGCTGCATTACAGTATCTTACGCCATTTGAAAGGCAGCATTCTATAACTAACATGTAGTAATATGAGATGGTTCACTCAGGATTGTTTTGTTCATTAAAGCAATTTTGTAAAAAAAAATTGAAGGAAAAAAAAAGGAAAATGCATTTAGCATACTGTTTTCCTGGGTTTTTAGTGCAAAGTCTAACAAGTGTGCTAAAAATCTTAACTAAATAAGTAATTAATAATATAAATAATTGAAAAAGAATGTTTGTGCTGTGGTTTCTTGTCATTGGTATGATCAACTTTAATTTTGAATATACAGTAAGTTGCAACAGTAAATGTTCCAATGTTCATCTATACAACATTGTTTAATGTTTGTGTGAAGTATTTTTTAAACAGAATTACTGTTATATTTTATGCATACTTATATACTACTAGGTATACATATAGGTATACTACTAGGTGTACATATTAGGTACTAATATGTACACTTCAGGTACTACACATGTACCTTTAAGGTATCAGTGCACACCCTTTAGGTACAAAGGTGTACCTAAGTGTTCCTAAGGTAACAGTGGCAGCATTTGTATATTTTCTGAGACTGCATGTATAACAATGCATTTTAAACTAAGCTATATATTGTATTTCAGCATCTCCAGGTGATGACAGGCGCAAATCTTCCACACGTCCGGATTGCAGCCTCGTTGGCACCGGGATCTGTCAGTCGAGTGACTCAAGGAATCATGCTTCAACTAACAGCACTCTGTCTACTCCACCTCCTGTGTTTGAAACCCCACCCCTTGAAGGCCTCACCCCGCCTCTTTTGGTCCCTCTATTGACTGATTGGAATGCTGCAATGGCGACATGGGGCCTGGCATGGAAGTTGCAGGTATACGGGCTCGGCTGTGTGTTCTCGCTCATTGCTGTGCTATCTGTGCTCAGCCTGATGTGCTTGCCATTGCGCTGGCCCTCTGGCTGTGCCCACTTCAGCCTCCTCCACCTTCTCCAACTACTAACAGGTTCTAGCAGAGCTCTGTGGCTCCTCTATGATCCATACGGCCAAAAAGAGCGCCTACCCATAGCCTGGGCATGGCTGCTGCATGAAGCTGCCTATCCCTGTATTACAGCATCATTTGGTCTCCTGCTACTACTGCTAACTGCTCGCTCTTGTACCCAGCTACTTTCTCAGAACACCCTGCAACGCAGCACCTGCTTGTTGGCTGCCCTAGTGCTGCTGCACATAGCTATAGTAATGGCATCCATGGCAATACTGCAACTTTTTCCCACCCTGCAAGTTGTGCCTCTATTACCGCCTGCAGCATTCGTGTTGATGTCCTCTCTCTTGTCATTCACGTACCTGCTTCTTTACTGCTGTGCTCGTGCCGATGTCAAGCACATTTACCGGCTAAGCGAGAGCTCCCCCGAGCGGCCGTCGTGCCATGCTAGCAGGTGTCCATTCACAGAAGCACGGATGTGGGAAAGGGCGGCCAGGACAGGGGTTTTCTCTGCCCTGTTTCTGCTAGCATGTAGCAGTCTACGACTTTATGCTATGCTCATTTCAGAAGGGCTGACCGGTGGAGTCATGGTTGGTCTGATGCCCTGGCCCTGGTGGGGCTTCCAGCTCAGCTGCCGAGTCTGTGAAACAGGAGTATGTCTCACCCTCGCTCTTGTAATCACTCACCCCCTTCTCTGTTGCGGAGTGCCCCTTTCCAAACCAGGAGGCTGCAGCTGGCTCTTCAAAAAGCCACCAACAGAAGGCACAACACTGGCCAAACCCACCATCCTCTCGAGTCGGTGTGGCTGGTCACTACGGCCCACCGAGAAGCTGGGATTGTGTGATGGAATAGCACGGCGGGAAAGCGAAAGTGTGCCGCTCTACACCTTGGTGGAACTCCCACACAGCGAATCTGATGGCTTGGACCTCCACTATCCCAGCAGCCCTCAGCACGAGTCTTGCACACAGCTCACCCAAACCACAAAGAAGAGCAAAGTATCCCATGCATCCTCCTTTGCAAGCTTCGATGCCGATTCCACAGCAGATCTGCGGCCCCCTTCACCAATCGACCTGCGACGAAGCATCGATGAGGCCTTGAACAGTGAGGCTCTGTTCCAGCATAGCCTGTTCGGCTCCTCCAGGCTCTCTCTCAGCACACGTGGACCCCCAGATGGACAACCCTGTCGCGGGAACTCCACCGAACCCAGCCTATACCGCACTGCCTCCTGTGGGGATGTGGACCCCGCTACAGTCCCCAGCCAACCCAGGCAATGGAGCACTATATCTGGGAGACCAGCTAACGTCTCGGTCCATTGCAGTGGGTTAAACTCAACACAACAGTCCCAGAGCAGCCTACATAGGGGCACTCAGTCCGGGCAGCAACTCCACAGACGCTACACAACCTTGGGCTCTACGTCTTCCAGAGGGAGCGTGGATGTGGAGACAACTTCTCATGTTGATGAGCTTGCCGTTCAGGCTGAATTCATCAACGTCTGCAGGCAGATAGATGCACTCAGTATCAGTAGTGATACGATTGACCTATAGGGGAAGAAATCTTTATTCAACTACAGATTGCTGTATAGCAGGGGTTCTCAACTACGGCCTGCCCTCGAGGTCCACTTTCCTGCATCGTTTAGATCACCCCAAATCAAAAACACCAGAACAAGCTAATCAACGTCTTCAGGATTACTAGAAAGTTTCTTGTAGGAAATTTAGTTAAAGGTTGGAGGTAAACTCTGCAGGGAAGTCGCTGAAAACCTCTGAAGTAGAGCATGTGTTGTACTTACCTGCAGAATTAACCTTAATATTTTCAAGTTTAACGTTTAACCCAGGGATGTCAAGGTGTGCTCTTTGAAGGTCCACCTTCCAGCACAGTTTATCTCTGAAATACCTGCTTGTAATTTTCTAGTGATCCTGAAGACCTTGATCAGCTAGTTCAGGTATGTTCAATTAGGGCTAGACCTAAATCTGCTAAAGGTGACCCTCCAGAAGCAGGATTGGATACCCCTGGTTTAACCTAACACAGGGCTGGGCAACTTCGGTCCTGGAGGCCCACTGTCCTGCAGAGTTTAACCCCAATCCTAATCAAACATCTGAAAAAGCTAATCAGTGTCTTCAAAATCACTATAAAGCTACCAGTAGGTGTATTTGATTAGGGTTGGAGCTAAACTCTGCAGGACACTGCCCTCTCTAGGACCGAAGTTGCCCAACCCTGACCTATAACACTTTTAAGTAACTTCAACCCTAACAGTTTACAGAACTTTTCTTGACATACACGTGGAGAAGAATTTGCTGTTGATGCATTCTGTTTGAATGGAAAGAAATGTTTTATTTTAGCAGACATGACATGGACAAAACAGCAACCTACAACCTCTGAGTGACTGATGTTCTCTATCAACGAAGAGAAATCCTCCTAAATCCACTTCTCACATTTGACAAATCTTGTTGAAAATGCTTGGTTTGATCAAAGGACTTTAAAAAATAAACTACTGTACAGGAGGCTTTTGTGTACCTTTCAGCAATAAAGCTAGCACTTATGATCATGTTTTATGATGATATTTCTTTTGGTTTTGCTCTTGCAACACAGATCACCTAAACACTCATTTGGCAACATTACAGTCAGATGTACAGTATAGAGACACATTCTCTAGAACCATTTAGCATTTTAATGCAGCACTATCATTGGTGTTAACCCACTTATTTGTGGCAGCACTGTCACTTTTGTAACATTTTGTTCTGGAATGAGACCTGGGTGTTCTGTTGGAGCATATACTTATGGGAAAAGACATATTTAGCAAAAGGCTGCCTGAAGATAACCATGAAAACCATGCTAATTAGCTGTTGTATGTATGGAACGCTTGGCATTTTAGTACTACTGTTATTGCATTACATTTAGTGCTTAATAAAGATCTATTCTATCTTGTACCCATAATCCCTCACAGCCATTCCGCTGTACAAATACTGCCTTCTGTTGGCCATAGAGATGTAACAACAAAGTTTTGACAGCTTGTGCATTTGTCATCTTTTGCACATCTGTATGACTGACAGCAGGAGCTCATCACAAAGACTTTAAGATTGTCTCACTCTTGCTTCTCTCTTTTTTTCAAATGTTTGAGATGTGCATTTTCTTTCTGTGACTAGTAAATGATCCGATGACTTCTACATGTCAATTTAATGCTCTGAATTGCATTGCTCTTTATGCTATTGTTTATAAAAGTGTATATTAACATCTAAAATATTTACGCCAAGTATGCAAACTGACACTACAGGAACAAAATAAGAAACACAATCTATAAAACTCATTCTTTATTCTATAAACTCTATTATATTCAGAATGACAACACAAACTACCAAATGGTGCCCAAAGTTGAAAGTGTCACTTTTACAGCAAATGCTTTTGACTGTCCTTCAATTCAGACCTTTTTTATACTGTAAAATGTTTGATATATGTAAATGCTTCGTAGTTAAATGATGCAAGTGTGTGAAACTGTTAAATAAACTTTAAGGAATGAGTGTCTCTAATGTCGGTGTGCATTATTGACTAGTGTAAGGCGAGTAACAGTACAGAATACCTGATTTTAAGGCTGATACTCATAATCTGGTCCATAAAATATCATTCTAGTGATGATCTGAAAAGCATCGTGACACAAGCAGTCTGTAAACCTGCCCTAGTGGAAAAATAAAGAAAACAAATGCATTTCTTAGATTACACCAAAACTGAACTCATAACACTCTAATGGCAATGCAGTATGCACATGGTTACGTCATATACCACGATGGTCACAAAAATATTGTTACTATTAAAATAACAGACAATATGAATTACAATGAACCAGCAAAACAGTCTGGAAAAACATACCCACATAGATCATAAATGTTCATACTCTCTCTTTACATAAACAGAAGTAGCATCCTCATATTTCAGATTCATAGGATTTTAAAAATAATATCTCTAGTGCCAAGTCTAATTTCTTACAGGAAAGCACGAACAAAATAAAAAATCTAAACAAGAAAGTCCATACTACATTCATTACTGTTGCTGGCTTTTATTACAATCAGACAGTTTTTTCATTTTAATGTTTATCTAAAGTCAAGAGCCACTAGGGAAAAGGATAAAGGGGTTGAGGATAGCAGAAATCACTTTCAGCTGCTGTGTTTAGTGACGGCTGGTGACGGGACATTGGGTCCAGCCCTCGGATGCCCCCTGCTGCCTGGCTCAATATAACCGCTTCTCGTAACTGCCGAGGAAAGCAAAACAACACAGCCTTTATAAATGAAGTCACATTCATTGCATTATATTGATTCAATTATTAAATGAAAGGTTTTTACAAACATGTCAGCATAACCAATTAAAGGAACAGTTCGCCCCAAAAATGAAAATAAAAAAGCAGCATGAAAGTATCATAAAAGTGCCTTTCAGCAATAAACAGACTACAATTTAAGACATTACTCAGTCTCAAATATAATTTGTGCATCCAAATATTGAAACATGCATACTGTCATCGGTTATGAGATGCATGAGAATCAATGGCTTTTAAAGATGTCAAATCTAGTGTCACGTTTAAATAACTATTAAACTACTATTAACCATTATATGGCTCCAGAAGATATGAAATATAGTGCCAAGTCATATGGATTACTTTTATGATGCACTACCATTCAAAAGTTTCAGGTCAGTATTATTTATATATATATATATATATATATATATATATATATATATATATATATATATGCATGTATGTATACTAAGATACAGTACTACTTAGTATATATACACTGAGATAATACTATGTATATGTGTGTGTGTGTGTGTGTGTGTGTGTATACTTTTATTCAGCAAGGATGCATGAAACTGATCAAAAGTGACAGATAAAGACATTTATAATGTTACAAAAGATTTCTATTTCAAATAAATGCTGTTTTTTTTTTTTTTTTACTTTGTAATCATCAAAGAATCTTGAAAAATGTATCTAATACATTAGGCAGCACAACCCTTTTTATCATTAATAATGATTACCAGCATTTTAGAATGATTTCTGAAGGATCATGTGATGCTGAATTTTTTTTTTTTACAGTTTTGCATCACCTGAATAAATTACATTTTAAAATATATTTAAATATAAAGTTGTCATTTAAAAAAAAAAAAAAAAAAAAAAAACAGTCTTGGTGAGCATAAGAGACTTCCTAAAATAAAAAAATCCCGCTGACCCCAACTTTTGAATGTTAGTGTACTTTCATGGTCTTTTTCATGGAAAAAAAAAGCTCTGAAATTTTCGAGTGGATAAATGATGACAGAACTGTAATTTTTGGTTAAACTATACTTTTAAAAGTATGAGTGGGATAGTATTACGAGTACACAACCACAGCACTGGGATAGTGGACACTAGGTTTGTCTACATGATACAACAGTAAGAGGAAACTAAAATAGTCTCAATGCCCACTAAAGAGCCCAGACCTTACTCCTGTTTACAACACAATCCCCTCCACCAGAACTTAACGCTATTATAAAAGACATGAGACGCTATTATACTTACATGGCACAAAAGAATATCTATGATGACAGCATAAGAGAAAGGAAGAGAAGACATTTTCACATGTAAACTCTACTTTTCCATGACAATGTAAGAAAGGATGGGCTGGGGGTCTCTGAGAGGAACTTCAAAAAAACGGGGGGGATTGCTAAACTTTTAGTATTATGTGAACCACAAGAATTCTAATGACGTGAAATGTGTTCGCAGCTAGTTTTTGAGGGTATGTGCTGTGAGGAAAGAAACACGGTGTTAGGGCAAGTGGGTGGGGTTAAATGAGTGGGCGGAGACTTACGAATGAAGTCCATGAACTCCGCCCTCAACCTGAGCAGACATGGTCCTCTTCTCAAACTTCAGCTCTCCAGAGTACATCATCGATCTATATGTAACGCAGGTGAGACTTACACAGGTGTAGGTAAAAAAAAAAAAAACTACATTATTTTTTATGTTGACGTTTTCTTTTAGAAAGTCGAGTCGAAAAAATATTTCCTCCACTTTTTCTATGTTCTTATTTTTCCTTAATATCTTCCTGTCCTAGCATTTTTTTTTTCACCCATCATTTACTACTATATACTGCTAGTTGAATGTAGGAAAGGAAAGGCAATATTCTTTTTCTAGAGAGAATTATTGAACAAAAATTAGTTTAGTGCAGAATGAGTATAATATTTTTAGTTAATTTTTTTTCCAGAAGAAAAAACTGCCGGCCAAAATTTTGTAATAATTAAGACCTTGTAATTTTACCTTGTAAATCTACTAAGTATACGCACCAAGAATAAAAAATATTAATATTGTGAAATATTACAATACATTTTTTTTTTTATATATTCCTCTGATGACAAAGCTAAATTTTCACAATTTTTGTTGGAGATTAACTATTAATAATGGCTCTTATTATTGTCAATGCTTTGGATTAAATTACAATTTTAAATATATTAAAATAGAAAACATTCTATTTTAGAAAATGTTTCACAATATTACTGTTTTTACTGTACTTTTATCAAATAAATACAGCCTTGTTGAGTTGGTGATGTCTTCTAAAAACATTTAAAATGCAAACTTTTGACCGGTAGTGACCCTGGACCACAAAACCAGTCTTAAGTCGCTGGGGTATATTTGTAGCAATAGCCAAAAATACACTGTATGGGACAAAATGATAAATTTTTCTTTTATGCCAAAAATCATTAGAATATTAAGTAAAGATCATGTTTCATGGAGATATTTTGTACATTTCTTACCGTAAATATATCAAAACTTCATTTTTGATTAGTAATATGCATTGTTAAGAACTTCATTTGGACAACTTTAAAGGTGATTTTCTCAATATTTAGATTTTTTTGCACCCTCAGATTCCAGATTTTCA
This sequence comes from Barbus barbus, assembly GCF_936440315.1. NCBI lineage: Eukaryota > Metazoa > Chordata > Actinopteri > Cypriniformes > Cyprinidae > Barbus > Barbus barbus. The sequence goes on from NC_136751.1 coordinate 25,872,000, forward strand.
AATAGTTGTATCTCGACCAAATATTGTCTGATCCTAACAAACCATACATCAATGGAAAGCTTATTTGTTTCGAAAAATTGACACTTAAGACTGGTTTTGTGGTCCAGGGTCACATATGTGATAAAAATTTGGTCCATTGGTCTAGAAAGAAAGACTTATACGTGTATATCTGCTAAAAGCTCATTTAGTTAACTAGCTGCTAGCGTATTTCTAAAAGCACCTAGAATACAGCAGATATTACCAAAGATAAGATATGGAATCAAATCTAATAAATATGAATTCAAAGTCACAAAATTGCTAGTATTTTAGTATTTTGTCAAGCTTTTCAGATGTCTATAAAAGGAAAATGACACACTTACCGCAGAATGGACAAGCTCTTTGCACCGATATCCTGGCAGCCATGTTGAATTCCAGTGATGAGGTAAGGAACAAATTTGTGTATCGAGCCTTTATCCTGAACTGAGCCAGAGACTCCCTGAGCCACCTTCACTTTATCACCTTCACTGGAAAACACACACATATACACACAACCCATTATATCCTGCATACAAAACACTACTATGATTTTTCATCATTTATTTTCACTTTTTTAATTACAATTGTGTGGATATTTTATTGTTTTAACCTTGTTTTGAACCTAGACTCTAAAAATATCAAATTTGAATTGTTGCTATAAACTATCAAATCAGTGAAGAGCATATGTGAGATTAATACACCCAATGTTGTCTTTATGTGCACGAGGTCACCTGAGTTTAAGAGTTTACCTAAAGTAACGTTTCTGACTGCTGTTGTTTTTCTCCATGGCGTCCAAAGAGCCCATGCCACGGTACTTCTTCAGTCGTACGCCATCTGAGAAAAAATACTCACCGGGCGCTTCTGTGGTTGCCGCTAACAATGACCCCATCATCACTGAAACAAAACAGGCAGAAGGGAAGGGCACGGTCTGACACAGACAGTGAAATGTAGGCAAACAAATCCCAGCCATTAATAACAATGATCATTCAGGCAAATCACCCAGAAAAACACACACCTGTGGAAGCTCCCAACGCAAGGGCTTTGACAACGTGCCCAACTGTCTGGATGCCACCGTCTGCAATGACCGGAACCCCAAAACGGCGGGCGTATTCAGCCACCTTATACACAGATGTGCCCTGCGGTCTCCCACACGCCATCACTATATGATATACACACAACACGTACACATGTTTACATGGCTATATAACATCTAATTAAATGGCTCCTGTTCTTAAAAATAAAATAAAATGATAAGTGTTATCCCCAAAACCCTAACTCTTAAATAAAACTTTTGGCATTTTTAGACATGAATAAAAGTACCATTTTTTTTTACCATTTATACACGTTTACATTGCTATATAAATAAGTCATTCCTATTTTTTTTCTTGTTCATAAAATAAAAGTAAAATAAAATAAAATCCCAAAAGTCCAAAAATAATTTTTAATCCATTTTCAGACATGATTATAGGAAAATGTTTCCTTTTAAGTATGTCTACATACACGCATTTACATCGCTACATAAATAGGTAATTCGTATTATTTTATTGTAATTAAAATTAAAGAAATATAATAAAAACTAAAATGATAATTGCTATCCCCAAAATAGTTTCTTTTTTCATTTTCAGAAGTGAATTAAGACACCATTTTTCCTTTAAAGTGTGTCCTCAAGTTTGTTTCACATTTAGCTAACTTTTCCACAGCAAGTTTGTCCTCCAAAGTCAGGCAAAAACTCACACATACCTTCCTGTGTGATGCAGATGGATCCACAGCCCATGCCCACTCGTAAAGCATCAACACCGGCATCTATAAGATTCTTTGCTTGAGCAGCAGTCACCACTGTATACAAGAGAAAGAGAATAAAACACAAATAATAAACTATTACTCGATTTGGAAAACAACTGTAGGTCCATGCATCCATGTGTCTAATATCACTCGATCCTCACATTATACAGAAAAGAACCACACATAGGGCAAAAAAAGTCTTACCGTTTCCTCCCACCACTTGTAGTTCTGGGTATTTCTGTTTGATGTAGTTGATCATACTGATCTGAAACACTGAGTTCCCCTGAGAAGAGTCCTGAGACAGAATAACAGAAAAAACATCACATATCATGTAGGCTTCAGAAGCTAAAAGGAACAACATTTTGTGTAGGCTATACTGTGATTTTGGCCCCAGTTTTGCTGTCTGAGACCAACTTTGGAAATTGTAAAAGACTTCTTTAACTTTATGCAATACTATTTTAATTTAGTTTTTCACATAAGGAATTAATGGTTGATGCAACTCTATTCTGCAGTCCTGTAGACTTTAGGTTCCACCCCAATTCATTTCCCAGTGAAATCAAAGAACTTGATTAGCTGGTACAGGTGTGTTTGATTAAAGATGTGGCCCAAAGGTGTGACAGTACGTTACATCTTTGCACATAAATAAAATTTTAACTGTCATTTGCAAGCAATGACATCATCCTTTGTTCAGACAAAGCCGTCAATATTTGGCAACAACAACAACAAACTCCTGTTGCTGCATATTAAGTCTGACCTACAAAATTATTTGACCAACACAGAATCTAAACATCATAGATTAATCACTTGACACTTGAAAGTATACAAAATCCAAACCTTTATAAGTGGAGTAGATGGTACACTACCGTTCAAAAGTTATAGGGTCAGCAAAAAATTAGTACTTTTATTCAGCAAGAATGCACCTATTATGCCCTTTTTACAACATGCAATACTGATCTTGGGTGTCCCCAGAATGTGTCTGTGAAGTTTCAGCCCAAAATACCCAACAGGTCATTTATTATAACAGCTGGAAAATGTCATTTTTGGGGTGTGTCTAAAAAAGAGCTGTTTTGGAGTGTATGGCTTTAAATGCAAATGAGCTGCATATTCCTGCCCCGTCTCCAGAAGAGGTGTCACGTATGAATCTGAGAGCTCTCTGACCCTCAATAAACCCCTGATGTTACATGGACTATTATACCGATGTCCTTGCTACGTTGATCGTTGATCGTGGTAATATCCTTGCTTTCTATGGAGGGGCAGAGAGCTCTCAGATTCCATCAGAGATATCTTAATTTGTTTTCCGAAGATGAACGAAGGACTTACGGGTTTGGGAAGACATGAGGGTGAGTAACTAATAACAGAATATTCATTTATGGTTAACTATCCCTTTAATACAAACTCTCTAAACGTGGCCTCTACATTGCGAGCGCAAAGCATCCCCATTTCGTTTTTATTTTCTTGTTTGTGTAATTCAAACTACCTTTGGCCCAATACAGTTTACCACTGAAAAACTCAAGTGTGAAAACATGCTAATGCTGCATTCCACCACTACCCAACCCATGGAACAAAGAAATAAAATGGAAATGTTATTTTTAACTTTGCAGGTGTTTGACCGTAAACAAAAGTCTCCACTGCATGTTTTCTGCAGGTGTATGATTATAGAGAGGGTTATTTACCAGGTTTGACACATTTGTCTCTGCTTGTTAAACAGGTTTGTTGCTAAAGGTTTTCTTTTGTCATGTTGGAAATTTGACTCGCTGATGCATTTTTTAGATTACCAAGGAATGGCTCACCTAAAAATGAAAATTCACTCAAAACGTACTCACCCTCAGGCCATCCAAGATGTAGATGAGTTGTTTCTTCATCAGAACAGATTTGGATAAATTGAGCATTACATTACTTGCTCACCAATGGATGCTCTGCAGTGAATGGGTGCCGTCAGAATTAGAGTCCAAACAGTTGTTAAAAACATCACAATAATCCACAAGTAATCCACATGACTCCAGTCATGACATCATTTAATGTCTTGTGAAGTTAAAAGCTGCACGTTTGTAAGAAACAAATTCATCATTAAGATGTTTTTAACTTCAAACCATTGTTTCCGGCACTCAAAGGACTGCTAGTTGTCTACTAATAGTATTGCTTTCTCCAGTGAAAAGGTCACCCAAACTGGTGTCGTGGGGATTACTTGTGGATTATTGTGATGTTTTGGACTCTCTTCTGACGGCACCCATTCACAGGATCCAATGGTGAGTATGTAATGCTAAATTTCTTTTCTGATGACGAAACAAACTCATCTTGGATGGCTTGAGCATGAATAATCTATCCCGGGTGTTTGCAGCTTGGCAGAACAAATGATGGAATTTTGCAAGAGAAGTTCTGTTGTTTCTGTCCAAATTTAAATTTCAATGGAATGCAGCAAAAGCGATGCAAAAGGCTAGATCTCCAGAAACAGGACTGTGTTCTGCTAAAGTTTAATGTCATCCTATTCCCCTTAGGACCCACCAGAACTATCACGTCCACTCCGGCCTGCATGAGCAAGTCTAGCCGGTACTTGTCATCCTCTCGGGTGCCAATGGCAGCGCCACACAGCAGCTGTTTGCGAGAGTCTTTGGAGGCTAGAGGATAGTCTCTGTTCTTCTTCAAATCGGTACGAGCTATTATAGCTACAAGCTCATCGCTGTCATTCACTATAGGCAGTTTACCTGAGAGAGAAAAACAGGAATGTGATCAGCAAGTTTCTGCAAAACATCACAACATAAACAGGACTGAAGTTGAGGCTCATACCTTTTTTACTGCGCTGTAAGATGTCATTTGCCTCTTTTAACGTTACCCCTGCTGGAGCAACCACTAAATCCTCTCGTTTTGTCATTGCCTGGAGGATTTAACAAATTTCAGAACTATCATTCATGCATATTAGTAGCATTAATGATTATTATGAGTGTTTAAGGACAACAAAAATGTTGAATTGTTTATTTTCTTAATAAAAGTAACTGGTTTTATTGAGAATGATTCATCAGTGATCAATGTTTTTTTTTTTTTATTAAAAAATATTTAAAATAAATAGTTTTGATATTCTTTTATATACACTGTTCAAATGTTTGGGGTCAAAATGTTTTTTAAAGAAGCCCCATGTGCTCACCAAGGCTGCATTTATTTGATCAAAACTACAGTAAACACATTATGATATATTTTTACAATTTAAAATAACTATTTTCTATTTTTTTTATAACTTTATGGAAGTTAAATGAATACTTTGATTATGAAACATCACTTAAATTAGAATCAAACTTCAAATTATTAAAGAATTAAATTCGAATTCAGAAACTTCAAATCACAAACCTCCTCCAGCGGCCTATCGTAATCTTTCTCTGACAGGAAGTCGATGTCTCTTGACGTAACGATGCCCACCAGCTTGCTGCCCATCTTGCCGGTTTCTGTAACTGGGATGCCGGAGAAACCGTGCCGTACCTTTGCTTCAAACACATCGCCAACCGTGTGCCGTGGACTCATCACTACAGGGTCCGTAATGAAGCCCTGCTCAAATTTCTTCCAATATGACAGATACACAAAACATATTAATTATAGGTAGTTTTCATTATATCTGGAACCTATATCAGGAATCTACAGCTCACCAGACTTACAAAATACACTTTTTTTTTAATTCCTCAAAATCTCATGTGACTGACCTTGACTTTCCGGACCTCGTTGGCCTGGAACTCAGGTGTGCAGTTGTGATGAATAATTCCTATTCCACCCATGAGCTATGGGAAAAACCAGTGGATGAAATGGAAAAGCAATTAGGATTCAGTACAAGTGCTGATATATAACGTTTCTGTGAGTGTTACTTACAGCCATAGCGATGGCCATGGAGGACTCTGTGACTGTGTCCATGGGAGAGGAAATGAGTGGCGTCTTCAGGGTTATCTTGCGGGTCAGGGCAGATGTCAAATCCTATGATAACACAAGACCGTTACAAAAACAATCAGAGGGGGATAAATAACCTTTGGTCATTTTAAGAGCTCAACTTAAGTACGCTACTTAGGTGCAAGTAAAAATGACCTTTTGTCATAAAATCATACAGGTTTAGAACAGCATAAGGGTAGGAAAATAATAAAAAATCTAGTTTTCTGAGTGAATGATTTCTTTACAGAAAACATTTACAGTACACAGAACAGTGTTGTTATTGTTAAGTAAAACTAACACTATGACAAATTGTTAATTGAAATAAAGCTGAAGTAAAATTATCAAATGAAAAACAGAAACTTAAAATCAAAAGAAATAAAAATCTAAGCTAATTGAAAATATTAAATACTTTAATGATATATAATGCATTACGCTGATCAAAAGTGACAGTAAATACATTCGTAATGTTACAAAAATGTCTATTTTAAATCTATTTCTAATTCTTTTAATTAAAAGAATGAAATGATAAAATATAGCTAAATAGAAATATTAAAAGAAAAAAATAAACGACATAAACACATAACAATGACAAACGTAAATTAAAAAAATAAATAAAGGCTGTAATTAAAATATATTAGTAAATTAGCACGAACGAATCTTTGAAATCATTCAAAATAAAAGTTTTGTTTGCATAATATGTGACCCTGGACCACAAAACCAGTCTTAAGTGTAAATTTTTTGAAATTGAGATTTATACATCATCTGAACGCTGAATAATTAAAGAAGCTTTCCATTGATGTTTGGTTTGTTAGGATCGGACAATATTTGGCTGAGATACAACTATTTGAAAATCTGGAATCGGAAAAATAAATCAAAATATTGATAAAAATCGCCTTTAAAGTTGTCCAAATTAAGTTCTTAGCAATGCATATTATTAATAAAAAATTAAGTTTTGATATATTTATGGTAAGAAATTTACTAAATATCTTCATGGAACATGATCTTTACTTAATATCCTAATGATTGAAAAATGCATATTTTGATGCAATGTATTTTTGGCTATTGCTACAATTATACCCCAGTGACTTAAGACTGGTTTTGTGGTCCAGGGTCACATATATGTGTGTGCTGTGTATATTTATTATGCATATATGAATACACACATGTATATATGCATGTATATTTTTAAAAATATGTACATGTATATATATAATTGATATTATATATAAATGTTTTATATATTCAAAATTTTTCTTAAATATATATACATGCATGTGTGTAGATAGATAGATAGATAGATAGATAGATAGATAGATAGATAGATAGATAGATAGATAGATAGATAGATAGATAGATAGATAGATAGATAGATAGATAGATAGATAGATAGATAGATTTTTTTTTTGATATCTTGGATTAATTGTGATTAATCGTTTGACAGCGCTATAATAAATACTATAATTATATACAAATATTACTAAAATAACACTGACTCAGTCACACAAGTTGACCTCATCAAACTGTAGACACTGTCACATCTTATTTTTCTTCTTTCTCTCTAACACCTGTGTCCCATCATTAACCTCAGCTCAGCGTAATCTCAGAAGTGTTCAAAGAAAACACAAACACTGTTGTGTACTTGCGTTCACATCTGCAGGAAACTAACCTATCTGCCCTAGTCAAAAAAAAAACAGACCACCACCTTAAACCAAAACACATGAGATTTTCAACAAAATAAGTTGAAATAGTATCTATTAAGTTCAACTGATTCCTTGTTTAACTAAATCATTGGCTTAAAATATATCCCAGGAAAGAGAATTTGCTCCATCTTTAATTAAACATGTGTTCCAGGACTGATATTAGTGTCATCCTGGTCTCTCTGTGTCTCACACAAACACCTGAGCTTCACTGCTTGTGACAACATGCCCAGAACACCAGGGACTGTGTGGATGCTAACACAGCCATGTTAACCTCTCATCCACACAAACACAGTCCTTTGCAGATCTTCCACCTCACTGATAGTTAAACAGCTCCTTTTCCATCAACTTAGCATCTGAGTTGATTCATGTGATCAGAAATGATCCTCTGAACTAAAACTATTTACTAATACAAGAGCTTTTGTGGTCTGTTCCACCCATTTGTTGATAACCTCTGATAAATGTTGGTACTCACCACTTCATCAGATGTGAAGTCAATGAAGCCAGGCAGTATGAGGAAATCACTGAATGAGGAAGGGCAGATGGCAGAGTTAGACAACAATGACCTTTAGATCAGCAATTTATGAAACAGAACATTATCAAAATTACAAAATGCTTAAACACACACTCAAATCAGTGTCAAAAACAGGAGAACCACTCTAAAGCAAGCATAAAACAAACCACGTTTGATTCAGAATTTCGGTATTATTATGGCTAGTTTATGCAAATATGACAGCAATGTATCCGACTACACTAAACACTACCATTTGAAAGTTTTTTTTTTCTTAAAATCAATAAAAATCATTTTTAATGTCACAAAAGACTGCTATTTCAAATGACTGCAATTCTTTTGAACTTTCAATTCATCAAAGAAAAAATGTATCATGTTTCAACAAAATTAAGCAGAACAACCACTGTCAACACTGATAGTTATAATAAATGTTTCTTGAGCAGCAAATCAGCATATTAGAATGATTTCTGAAAGATCACGTGACACTGAAGACTGGAGTAATGATGCTGAAAAATTTAGCTTTGAATCACAGAAATAAATTGCATTTAAAAATATATTAAAACAGAAAGCAGTTATTTTAAATTGTAATAATATTTCACAATAATTCTGTTTTTTTATCAAATAAATGCAGCCTTGGTTAGCATAAGAGACTTCTTTCAAAAACACTTAAAAATTGCATGAGCAAATGAATGTGTGCTTGTAGCATTAATACTTTAAGAAGCCACAAATGATAAACTTGCATGAGTACAGTATGTCTCTAGTCCTGTCAAGAGGAGTTATATAATCTACTTAAGATGTGGCATACGGAGACGTCCTGTTAATGTTCTTAACCGTGTCACCGATGTCACACGCACAAACACATAGCCTCTTTCTAATGCAGTGGTACTATACTGCAAAAATGTGTGCAAATAAAAAAAAGAGATTTAGGTTTAGTCACGTGACAATTTAATGTCTCCTTGGTGAGTAAAAGTATTAAACAATCTGACCCCGAACTTAAAGTGGTACCCAAAACTTGATATACAAAAGCATGTTATCAGTGTTGCTAGAACCTAACTTTGCTTAAAAGCACTGTTATTGTTTCAGGGCTACAAATAGAAAGTGTTAAATGATATCCCTCACTTTAAAGCATGATAATGTTTTGATACAGGAAAAATGGGACCGGATTTGTCTGTCTCAGGAGGATGTGTGAGAAGGCACTGTTCAGTGTCCCACCCCATGTGGCCTAACGCTCATAAAACCTCCATTAGACCAGATTAAACACTCCAGCCAGCATGACAAAAATAGAAGCAGAGACCACTGCTCTGCTAACAAGTTTTCATAAGGCTGGGAAAGCATAAACACGTTCATATTCACACACAAACACAAGATCATTTAATGCACTGGTGTAAAATATACCGTTCATAAAACATTCTGCATTTCTAATTGATACTAAAGCACATGTTGAGCAAGCAGGGACAAAAGGGACCACACATGCACTCTGGTTTTGCATTGTCCCATAAACACGGGCTGCATGGACTGGGACTGAGCACTTGAGCTCCCCGTTGCTATGGAGATGCACAGAGGGTTGCCATGGAGCTGAGAGCCATCTCACTGACAGATGTCCAGAAAGATGCCTACCTAGAGTGCATGTGTGTGTGTGCCAGGGTGATTGTGCTGTCCATGTCAGTCGATGTGTCTGATAACAAGGCAGGGCGTCTAGAAAAGGTTTTTGTGCACATGATCCTTGACTTACTTGTATGTGAGACCATCACCGATGGCAAAGAGCTGCTGGGCAGTGAGTCCATCCTCTGGAACGTACCCAGTTCCACCGCTGATAAGGTAATCAGCCATGCTACAAATATACAAAAGAGAGTTTGTAACATGAAATTTGGTTTCAACTTTAACCATCCACAAACAAAATGTGCTGCATGATGGTGCATACAAACAATGTTGTACCTATAAACTAATGTAACAACTTTAAAACACCTTTACAGAGAGGGATTGCATGTTATAATGATATGACATGCCAAAAAACAACAATGTCCTGCAGTGTATATATATATATATATATATATATATATATATATATATATATATATATATATATACACACACACACTGGATAAAGGCGTCTGCTAAATACACAGAAGTAAATACAGGAACAATGGCGAGATAAATGTCAAAAATACAAATAAATTCAAAATGAGAAGTATTTAAAAAGACAATTGTCTGGGCAGATAACCTGCTGCTCATTCTTATACGTTTATAAGCGCGTTAAATAGAAAAACAAAGAGGAATCCACTTACAATTTCGAGTTACGTGTTATGAACACACTTCCTTCTGCTGAATATACACCGTCATGTACAGTATCTCACACGATGACAGCTGTATTAAAGTGCATTAGAGATCAATGCGGGGATCAGCAGTCTCTCATCCCGTGCAGCAGCGTTCTGAGGAGGCTGAGGCTGCTCTGGATGGAGGGTCTCATGGTGAGACGCGCAGCCGTGAGTCCAGAGACCATCAACCGTGTGAACTGAAGTCACATGATGCCTGCTCAGTTTAACGCTTGGAAAGGGAACAGGAAAGGTTGAGCTAAACACTCCCCAAACCTGTTTTTGCACGTATTCTGGGAGTCAGTAATTATTTTGTTTATTTATTTTTTAATATCTCTGGGTTTACATAGGCTATGCCACTTTTAACGATTTAACGCATGCAATGTTCGTAAGACCTGAGAGATTTCAGTGAAACAGGTAAGTATCGAGAAACCGAACTCTGACAGAAGTAAACAAATCGTTCTTTTGAGTCGAATCTTTTCGATTATTCAGATGCATAAGATCGATCTGAAAAATGGGTTCACGAACAGAACATGTTTTTGAATTGAACGTGTTCAATTCATACTTTTTATGAGCAAAAGGCCTGCAACACGCCGAATTGGGACACATGCAATTACAATAAATATTATAAAAAATATATTGTTAATATTTATCAAACTAAACATGAAAACCCGTAATAAACAGCGATATAGGCTTTCTTTCTTTTAATGTATTTATAAATTTTCTGGAACCTGTTATTTGAAGCGAAACCTGTGCTGTCTTTCAATTTATTTTATTAAAGGATGCAATATTTTTTGTTGAGATATAATAATTTATTGTATTATTATATTGCTTCATTTTTTAATTTTATCTCAAATTTATTTGATCTTATTTTGGTCATTTTCATTTCTATATTTACTAGCCTATATTAAGTCTGTACTTTTGCATGCATATGTATTTATTATGTATTTATTTACTTAAATCAAAAAAAGGAACAAACCAATTGATAAGACAAAACTATTATGATCAAATAATATTTTATCTAAATTCCAGTTTCTTTTTTAATGCCAGATCTTCAGGTGGTTATATTTTCTGAGCATAAAAACTTACATTTCAAAATACATAAATTACTTAATTCCCTGAGAGTGTTGCATTTTTGTATTTAACAACTCAGTGGACTACAGTGGTTTTTATCATTGATTGCAAACTGCAAAATCATACATTGATTAATGAAGTCTTGATTGCAACATGGGATTGGAAATGCATTTTGCACTAGAATTTAATAGCACATACATTCAATAAAATCACTTTAACCATTTAAGCCTTGTTTAACATATAAGTGGTTATGCCGTCAGCTGAATCTATTCCTGATGGACATTTAATCTTGCCCTCTCAACATACACAGACGTGCTGTTCTTTCCTAGTGAGAATTATACTCTAAACTGCAGATTAGACCTAAAGAGTGCTCTATCAATGTAATCCTTCGTTAAAGTTGTCTTCTCATCTGTCGAGAGAGCCGACACTAATGGGAAAGAGAAAAGATGTGGTGGTGGAAAAATGACAATGTCCCTCTAAATTTTAATGTTTTACAGCAACGAGCTTCATGAATCATGACACAGTTAGCAGAGCTTATTTCAGATGCTGCACAACACAGAAGATGTGTACGGAGCTTTGAAGAGCATGCAGACACATTACAGATTGATGGGTCATGGCTTACATTCTCAGAGTCACATGGTGCTTGAGCTAAGCTGAAGATCTGCAGTTCTGAGGCAGATAATTACTAGTTAACCTCTGAGGGCAGAAGTGTCAACAGCAGAGGTGGGGGAGACCCATGCTTGACCCTTAGAAAAGCACCTGTGCCGCAGGTGTCGGTGTCAAAGCTGGGATGAAGTAACTAGCTGTGATGCCAGATCCAGCTGAAAGCTCATGGGGTTTCTGAAAAGGTGTCGTATCCTGAGAGTCAAATCAACATCACAGGCTGTTGCTGTGGACATTCCCAACTGTTATTTAGGAATGTGATTGATGCTTATACAGTGGACCCAAAAAGTATTTGGATACCTGACTGTCACCATGTTAGGTAACAAAATATCAAACAAATGGCATTTATTAAAAATGAAGACAGCACAAACACACTTCTGATAGGTTCTAAATGATAAAAAAATACATATATACTGTTAAAAATTAGTATAATTGCAATTAATTCATTCATTTAAAGTTGTTCAATGACGATTAAATGCTTAAATAAAATGTTTATTTGTTTATAAATATATCATTATGCTGATTCATTAATGTCAACACAGACACAACACAGACCCCTCCTTCTTCTCTCTCACTCAATCACAGCTATTATTCCATCTACATTTTCAACACAACACAAGTTTAAAATATAAAGAAATGACTCGCATATATACACAAAAGGGGACCAAATCGACATGAGTTATTCCCAAAACAGCATTAATGGGTCCAAATAGATTATTAATCAAAATTATTTAGTTGGTCATCATTGTTTTTACCTTTATATATAATTGTAATTGTATATTGTACAAATATATAATTGAATGAAAGAATAATATACCATATGTTTTATATATATATATATATATATGTGTGTGTGTGTGTGTGTGTGTGTGTGTGTGTGTGTGTGCACCTGGTATTCATCACGTCCTGGGGACCAAATGTCCCCACAAGGATAGTAATACCAGTAAATCTTAATCTTGTGGGGACATTTTTTGGTCCCCATGAGGAAACAAGCTTATAAATCATACAGCATAAAGTTTTTTGAAAATCTAAAAATGCAGCATGTTTCCTGTGAGGGCTAAGTTTAGGTGTAGGGTTGGTGTAGGGCAATAGCACATACAGATTGTACAGTATAAAAACCATTACGCCTATGGGATGTCCCCATAAAACATGGAAACCCAACATGTGTGTGTGTGTGTGTGTGTGTGTGTGTGTGTAAAATGGGTATAGACATAATTTTGAGTTGATATATACAGTACAAGTTAATTTGTAAATAAATGAAATACATATATTTCACACCTATATACACTAGTCAACATTTCAAGTTGATCAAAACCTTTCATCAAAGTTGTCCTAAAACCAAAATGCATTCTTGTCTTAGGACAAATTTGATTAACTTTTTTGATCCAACTTTTTTGGACTACAGTATTTGTATACATAATAGGTATAGACATAATGTATATTTGTGTGTTTATATGTCCATCCTTACTGAATGTGATCAAATATGATGTACAGTGTCTTAGAATGGTTAAATCAGATACTTGAGGGAAAAAAAACAAGACCTGCTCATTCATTCATTCTTAATAAGTAGACCTACACTATGTTCTCACCTCTCTGGTTCATATCCCGCCTGTATTCGGGTAGCACTGTAGCGCTGGGCAGCCGTCTCGTGCCCGTGCCCGTGTAGTGTATTATGTGTAAACGGGCCATGAAAGTGATGATCCGAATCTCGTAAAGACATCCGTGGCCTGGCCGGCTCCATGTCCCCCACAATACGCCGGTAATCAATCTGGTAGCTGTCCCTGTCCCCATCTGCATAGCGGTCATACCCGTGCCCATCCATATCAGTGAAATCCAGCAGGTCGTCCTCCACCGTGGCTCTGTTTGACCCCAACCAACCCCAAAAAAACACCTGATTGCTGTCTCACCCCCTCGCCTGAGACCACCTCACAGTCACAGCTGTTAGCTCATACACCAGGTTCGACTTCGGATTCAAACTCTTCCACAAAGTTTAAAAGAATACAAAATCAAAAAGAGCTGGATATGGGAGTCCTCAGTTAGATTTGCATCCAATTTGTTAGATTTGTATCCAATAAGCTATTAGCATCTTCCAAACCACAGGCCGAAGTTGTAGAGTTGTGCGAGTGCAAAGCAGGTCACCTGTAAATGAAGTTGAGATTTTGATCAGCAACTGACAATCCCAAATTTCAAATGTCCAAAATGAGAAGCTTCTAAGATCTGGTTGGATGTCTTTTTCGTAGTCCCACTGATCAACCTGCAAGAAAAACCAGATCACAGAACCTCAGACAGTAGTTAACCGGATGGCAGACAAGCAGAAATTGAATGAGCCTGGTTCTCTCTCTCTCCCTGTTTCACTTCAGCTAAGCTCTGTTTCTGACAGAAGCACGTCACTTTTACAAAGAGGATTGCGGCATTAAGTGTGCATGTGTGTTTGTGTGTGTCCTTTAACAGGGGGAGGAACTTGTGGTGCATGGTGTTCACTAATGGAGCGAAAGACAAGGGATGAGTTTTACATGCCCCACCTCTTGTTTCTCCAAAGGTACTATAACATTGCAGTGCACATTTGAGATTTTGTGTAGCTATGCAAAGCATGCGTTTGTGACAATTAAAATATGTGTTAACAGTTTATTTTGGGCATCATTTTCATTGTTGTGCGTGTACATGCATGCGCTTCTGTCACTATGTGCGCACACAGCCTAGAAACGCCTTTCTCACAAACAAAGTCAAATCCCAGGGTGCTCTGATGGAGTGTGCTCAACCCTGGAGAGGTTTCAGGTTGGAGCAACAGAAAACGACTCTTGACGGGCTAATTACACGCTGACGCTCTGCAAGAAGTGCTCTGGCAAAAACCGTGCACCCTTGTTTGTGTGCACAGGTAAACGAGTGTCCTTCCTTACATCAGACACTTGTGTTTACCTATTCATTTTGAGGAAAAGGCAATTAGCTTGTGATTGAAGGTGTGTGGTTTGTGTATGTCTGCATGTTGTGGGAAGGTTTTGGGAGAGGAGAAAGGGGTTATGGGTACACAAATAGGTGTTTATGTCGTAGGATGTTACGTTGTCAACAGGTCAGCCAGGTTTTCATATCCCCTTGACGTATGTTTGAGTCTCCCCATCACTAAGCAGGAAGAATTAAAAGACTTATGTAAGGAATGCAATTGTTGCTACACTGCCACCATCTGGCAAGCCTCCAACAGGGGTGTGTATTCGTGGAAATGATGAACTGTGTATTTAGCAAACGCCCTGTTGAGGAGTATAATTGCGCACATACTGTACATTAAACATAATTTAATTTGATTGTTATGTACACTGGGAAAAATCTAATTTACTTAAATCAATATTGTTGCAGTATCATTATTATTGTTAATGTTTATGTGTATTATTATGATCCACTCCACATTTGACTCTATTTCTTCTATGGAACACAAAAACACAATTTTTGAAGAATATCCTGGCCAGTTTTCATGTAGTGAAAGTGAAATGTCAAAAATGACCAAAAAGCACCACAAATGTATTCTTGACTTTGTGCGCTATATTATAAGTCTTCTGAAATTATACACTCTTAAAAATAAAGGTGCTTCACGATGCCATAGAAGAGCCTTTTTTGTCTAAATGGTTCCATAAAGAACCTTTAACATCTGAAGAAAGGCAAAAGAAGGTTCTTCAGATTATAAAAAGGTAAGAAATATAAAACATATCTAGATAGAATATTCCTTCTGTCCCACAGAAAAAAGAAAATCACACAAGTTTGGAACGGCATGAGGATGAGCAAATAATGACAGAATTGTCAACTACTTAAAATAAATGAATTTTTCTTACCTCATAGGTAAATGTTTTCACTGGAAACCAAGACAAAAAATATGACCAACGCCTAACCCTCGCAGAAACCTGTACACATTATTTGATTTAAATATGAACATAATTGGCCAATTTATGAGCCTTTTTAAGTAGTTAGGACAAATAAATGTCTTCACAAGTTGGTTTTTATTCTACTTAATTATATTAGTTAATTATATAAGTGAGGATGTTTGGCCCTCACAAGCATAGCCAAACCAAACCTCATTAACATCAACAAGGAGACAGAGTTGCTAAGGGTCTGATGAAAACCTCATCTGTACGTGACAGAGTGCTTGTGACAGTTGCAGGGGATTGCTGTAGGAAAGCCTCTTATAGGCACTTACTGCAGCTTCCCAATGCTGCTGAGAGACTGCAAGTTTACTTCTCACACACACACACACACACACACACACACATACTTCTCACACACACACACACTGCATGCAGATTACCTTAATGTTTTTATGAATGAATAAATCTGCTGGAAAGCTTTGTATCCAAAGAAGTCATGTATAGGTTTAAATGTATAGGCCTATTATATTATTGTTCATGCACCTCTTCCAATCCAAGTTTGTCATCTTTTATTTAATCACATTTTCTTTCTGTGACAGAACTGCCTTATTAGTGTGTCTTAAATGTGTGTGTCTGTGGAAACAATTTGTTGTCTAAATATTCTGGTTAAAAATACAGTGTGATTCAGACGTTCACCTGATGGGATGACGACCTAATCCAGTTTAGTATGGTCACTGAGGTCTAGGTGAAAGTGACTTTGAAAGTAACTACGATTTATGTACTCGTTTTAGAGCAGGGCTGTCCAAACTCGGTCCTGGAGGGCCGGTGTCCTGCAGAGTTTAGCTCCAACTTGCCTCAACACACCTGCATGGAAGCTTCTAGCCTATAAGAACTTGATTAGCTACTTCAGGGGCCCATTTCAGAAAGGAGGTTAAGTGAATATTCGGAGTATGTTAACCCTGAAATGAGGGAAACTCTGGGTTTTCCATTTCAGAATGGGAGGTTTGTCAAACCCGAGAAAGCAGGGTAAGTCAAGCCCGTTTCTGGCATTCATTCAGCCAGTTTCTCTGTCAGTGAATGAATGAATGAATGAATAAATTAATTAATAAATAAAAATAATAAGTTTAAAACGGTCTGATATAAATAAATAAATAGACCAATTAATATGAAAAAAAACAGTCTGATGAGAAACAACAAAATAAAAATAGGCTCATCTTTACATCTTGCATTTAACTATTTTTATCTGTAAATACACAGATATAAAAATAAAAACTCCCTTTTTCCACAGACTCCAGGGTGTCACTCAACCAGTTTTAACTGATGTGTAATTTCAAAATAATAGTCCTCTAAAACGAATCGTACTCGGTTACTAACGTAACCTCGGTTCCCTTAGATACGGGAACGAGTACTGCGTCGCTAGACGCTATGGGGAAAAACTCCTTTTTCTCCGAGGACTGAAGACTTTTTCAATCACGCAGTGTGACTGCACGACCATTGGTTCGCGCAGTAATAAAAAACGAACCAATGGCTCGTCAGGTACTGCACGAGCCTATGGCGGCAAAGCCCGCCAGAGCCCGCCAGAAGGGGCGGGGTCATCTGGCTATATAAGCGGGCGCTTCGCCATAGGAAAACAGGCCAATTCGACTGAAGCGACGACCTGAGTCGTGCAGCTGCATGGCATGGCATAGTACGCAGTACTCGTTCCCGTATCTAAGGGAACCGAGGTTACGTTAGTAACCGAGTACGTTCCCTGTCGATACTACACTCGTACTGCGTCGCTAGACGCTATGGGGAACAAATACAATCCCGCCATGCCATGAAGAGAAACGACAACCTTAAAACTGGTCTTTGAGCAGTAAGGCTCAGAGGGACCAATTATGAGCAGGAAGCATCCTGCAGGAGGCATGAGGACCGAACTCTTCAGAGGTCAGTCCAGCCTAGAAATCGTTTCAACGGTCATAAGTACAGCCTCAGCACCAGGAATGGGGCCAAGAGCGTTCTTGGAGAATCAGGCAATGCCTGAGGGGACCGCTTTAAGACAGGTGTGTGCCATCTAAGCAGAGAGAACCCTAGCCTGTAAGGCCGGGACATCCAAGCTATAGAACCTGGCAAATGTGGACGGTGAGGCCCAGCCGGCCGCCGCACAAATGTCTGCCATAGACACACCACTAGACCACGCCCAAGAAGAGGCCACGCCTCTTGTGGAATGAGCTCTCACTCCAATGGGGCTCTGGAGGCCCAGGGAGGAGTATGCTAGTGCGATAGCGTCAACTAACCATCGAGATATTCTGTGCTTTGTGACCGGAGACCCCTTGGTGCGGCCGCCAAAGCAGACAAAGAGTTGTTCCGTCTGCCTAAATGGCGTGGAACGCTCGATGTACATTCTCAATGCCCTGACTGGGCAGAGAAGGCTGAGCTCTTGGTCCTCCTCAGAAGAGGGGAGCGCAGAGAGCGTAATAACCTGGGCTCTAAACGGAGTGTAGAGCGCCTTAGGAACATAGCCGTGTTTTGGTTTTAGGACGACCTTAGAGTCGTTAGGCCCAAACTCAAGACAGGCAGGGTTTACAGAGAGAGCCTGCAAGTCACCTACTCGCTTTACCGATGCTAGCGCTAGTAGCAGAGCAGTTTTGAGCGACAGTGTTTTTAAGCTTGCAGCTTGTAGTGGCTCAAAAGGAGGGCCTTTAAGGGCTCTCAGGACCGTGGGCAGGTCCCATGCAGGGACTGTGAGGGGTCGGGGCGGATTGAGCCTCCGAGATCCCTTCAGAAAACGGACAACCAGGTTGTTCCGGCCCACCGACTGTCCGGCTATAGGAGCGTGAGAGGCTGCTATAGCTGCCACGTAGACTTTGAGCGTGGAAGGGGCGCGGCCCTTATCCAGCAGCTCCTGTAGATATGACAATATCACTGATATGTCACATGTTGTCGGGTCTTTACCGCGGGCTTGACACCAGGCGGAGAAAACCGACCATTTAGAGGCGTAGAGGCGTCTCGTGGACGGGGCTCTAGCCTGTTCAATGGTGTTCAGGACATTCTCGGGGAGATCTACTGAGTCCCATCGAGTGCCCATAGATGCAGGTCCCACAGCTTGGGCTGGGGGTGCCAGATCGTTCTGTTCGCCTGGGAGAGGAGGTCTCGCCTCAGGGGAATAGGCCACGGCGCTGCTATTAGCAGCTGCGATAACTCCGGGATCCAAAGCTGGTTCTTCCAGAGTGGGGCCACTAGAAGCACTTTGTGCTTGCACTCCCTGATCCGCCTGATTACCTGAGGAATCAGAGCGATCGGGGGAAAAGCGTAAAGAAGGAGGTTGGGCCATTCGTGGGCCAACGCGTCCTTGCTCTTCGAAAAGTAAATCTGGCAGTGAGAGTTGTCTTTGGAGGCGAAGAGGTCGACCTCTGCCCTGCCAAAGATTCGCCAGATTTCTTGAACCGTCTGTGGGTGGAGCATCCACTCTTCTGAGGGGACATTGTTCCGAGAGAGCATGTCTGCTCCTTGGTTCAAAATGCCGGGCACATGAGCTGCTCTCAGTGAACGCAGGTTGAGATGAGCCCATAGTAAGAGGCGCTCTGCCATCTCGAAAAGGCGTTTCGAGGTGAGCCCACCCTGGCGATTTATGTACGACACCACCGTCATGCTGTCCGAGCGGACTAGCACGTGGTGACCCTTCAGGACTGGCAGGAAGAACTGAAGAGCTCGACATACTGCTTCCATTTCGAGGCAGTTGATGTGCATTTGTCCTTCTGCGTTCGTCCAGGAGCCGAAGGTCGGCTTGCCGTTGCACAGAGCTCCCCAACCTGTGTTGGAAGCATCTGTTGTAACAACCTTCCTTCTGTAAACCAAACCCATTGTCACGCCTTGTTCGAACCATTGTAGGTTCCTCCAGGGGACCAGGGCTGACACGCAGGCCCGGTTCACCCTGACACGAATGCGTCCATGACGCCACGCATGAGGCGGAATTAGAGGTTTCAGCCAGTACTGAAGGGGTCTCATTTTGAGAAGGCCCAACCGAAGAACTGGCGATGCGGAGGCCATGAGGCCCAGCATTCTTTGAAACGATTTGAGTGGGTAGGAGGCTCCAATCTTGAAGGAAGCCGCGAGCTGCCGTATGGCCAGAACGCGATCTGGCGCAACTTTCGCCGTCATGCAGGCGGAGTCGAAAACTGTCCCCAGGAACGATGTTCGTTGGCTGGGGGACAGGGAGCTCTTGGCTAAATTGATCCTGAGTCCCAAGTTCTCCAAGTGCCCGAGGAGGAGGGACCTGTGTGCTACCAGCTCTGCCTCTGACTGTGCCAGAATGAGCCAGTCGTCAAGGTAATTCAGGACACGGATTCCCATCTGTCTCAGAGGGGAGAGAGCCGTGTCTATGCACTTCGTAAAAGTGCGGGGAGCTAGAGCCAGCCCGAAGGGCAGGACCGTGTATTGATAAGCCACACCCTCGAAGGCGAATCTCAAGAATCGTCTGTGATGGGGGGCTATCTGGATGTGAAAATAAGCGTCTTTCAGATCCAGCGAAAAGAACCAGTCCTCTGGGCGAATTTGCGAGAGGATCTGCTTCACTGTAGTCATTCTGAATGGCCGTCTCATGAGGGCGCGGTTCAGACGTCTGAGATCGAGGATGGGCCGGAGGCCGCCATCCTTCTTGGGGACGAGGAAATAACGGCTGTAGAAGCCTGACTCGCTCTGAGCTGGGGGAACTATTTCTATAGCTCCTTTTGCCAGCATTTTCTGCACCTCGGCTCGCAGAACGTGAGCGTTGCTGCTTCGCACTAAGGTGGGGACCCTGCCGCTGTACCGCGGGGGTCTTCGAGCGAATTGAAGTGTATAACCTCTTTCTATAATCCCCAGAACCCACTGTGACACTCCGGGGATGGCCCGCCAGGCCTTGGCCCGTGTGGAAAGGGGTTGGATTAGCTCGGGTGGTGAGTCGCCTTGCGGGAACCCGACGCACCTGGTATTTGGAAGAGGAAATTTGCTCTCTTTTTGAAAATGTTTGTTTTTTATTTTTCTCGCTATAACAGCGGCTGTATGTGAAGGCACTTCTGGAAAGGGCCTGTGATTCACAACAGGATTTGAAACAAACCGGTTTGCCTTGGCACCCAGAACTGAACGGGGTGCTTGAAGGCATAACAGAGGGCGTTTTGGGGTTGGTCCAGCGTCTGCGGGACATTGACCCTTCCTCTTTCTTCCTATCAGATCAGGACGACGCCGGAGGCGCAGGGTCCAGGGTCAGCCTGGGCCGGGGTCCTTGACGCTTTGGATAGGGGTAGCGTTTGGCCGAGCGGGAGTGCTGCCGAGGCTCAGGCTTCTTTGTAGGCTGAGCGGGCGACGGCGCAGGTTTAGCTGGCTGTTGCGCTGGAGCAGGCTTGGGGCGACTGGTGGCCGTTGCAGAGCTGGACCGTTTAGGCAGGAAGTGTCGCATAGCCTGGGACGACTTCTGAGCCGTGGTGAATCGCTCTGCAAAGCCCTCGACGGCAGGTCCAAAGAGCCCAGCAGGGGAGACCGGTGCGTCGAGGAAGGGGACCTTGTCGGCCTCCTTAATCTCCGTGAGGTTTAGCCATAAGTGGCGTTCCAACACCACTAAGTTGGCCATTGACCTCCCAATGGACTGTGCTGTAGCCTTTGTAGCTCTTAACCCTCTGGGGTCTGAGGTCATTTTGGGGCCCTTGAGATGTGTTGACATGCCCTGATATTTGTGCTTATTTCAGCTTCTTAAATCATACTATTGACCAACATGTAATTTTTTTTGTATTCAGCACAAACTGTGCTACAATAATATGTGACCAAGATGGATGTACATGTCTGCATTTCTTAGAAAAAAAATATTATGCGTGGTTAGTAAGTTTTGGGGAAAATAATGTAGCTGAAATAAGGCCATAAAAGCCACACTAAATCGTCCTGAATAAGACTTTTGAGTAATCAGTCTTGTAAACTAGAATATTTACTTCACAATTATGTGAAAATCATTCAGCTTACTCATTCACAGAAAACAATATATTGATTTAAATTTTTAAAGACATGTTTTGTGATCTAAAGCGTATATGCGAGGGAGTGGTAATAGCCTTGAATATTAAGTGATTCTCACCTGAGAGACAAAGGGCCCTCCCCTAAAGCTGCTAATGGCCCATCAGTGTGACTGTGACTGAGGCAGGTAAGAGAGTGTGAGGAGACTGAAAAAATTGGGTTTTTTAAATGATTTGTATTTTATTTACAACACAGTATAATCAAAACATACATAATGAAAGTCAAAGACACATTATTGTGCACACTGATCTAACCACAGAGATGTGAACAGACTTTGAGTTATTCCAGCAACAGATTCTGTTCAACAAGTGAAACAAATACCTGATATTTACTTATTTCCATGGATTCAAGAAGAAAAAAACACAATCAGTAGCCAAGGATCTTGTTTTACCATAGAATATCAGTGTAGTTGACCATCTGATGCTGGTACAGCACTCTCAGAGGAAAACATCTTGAAGAAAGTCATCAGGATTCATCTGTGGTTCAGGTACCTGATCCAAAAAAATACAAACAACCAAAAAAAAAAAACATTTGTGAGCATAGACTCATGCATGCTTTGTACTATCATACACAAAAAAAAATCATTTTATATCTGAGAAACTAATTATTATTGTTTAGTACGTTATTAAAATCTATTTTTGAACAGAGTAGGCTATTAATAATAAACATGTTCTAAACAGACTCGTAGTATTCATCATGTTACAATGTACTCTCATATTACTTGTATTGTTTTATACAGAGCATGAAAACAACAGTTTGGGGAAAAAACAACTATGATTGTGTAGTCATATAGCCTAGTATGCATGATTTTATAGAAGCTGTTATGATTCTGCAGCACTAGACTCAAGTATGCTGTGGACTACAAAAGGATGTACTTTGTACTATAAAAAATTATATTTTATATCTGAGAAACTATTTATTATTGTTTAGCACGCTATTATAATATATTTTTGAACAGAGTAGGCTATTAATAATAAACATGTTGTAAACATACTTAGACTCGTAGCATTCATCATGTTACAATGTACTCTCATATTACTTTTATTGTTTTACATCATCGTGCCATAAGAAATTTAAATACAATGAAGTGCCCATCATATTCAAACACTGTAGTCTGGAATTACAGTTTGGGACAAAACAACTATGATTTTGTAGTCATACAGCCTAGTATGTATGGTTTTATAGAAGCTGTTATGATTCTGCAGCCATAGACTCATGTATGCTGTGAACCACAAAAGGATGTACTTTGTACCATAAAAAAGGATATTTTATATCTGAGAAACTAATTGTTATTGTTTAGCACGCTATTAAATCTATTTGTGAACATTAAATATTCTTCTAAACATTCTTAGATGCGTAGCATTCATCATGTTGTCGGTTGGGAAAACCCCAACTAAACGCGTTCAAGTTTGTCACAATAACACGCTAACTAATGCAAAAAAGCATTACTTACTCAGATCGATCTTCTGTATGAACTCTTGCACTTATTCTGAGGTGAATCCAGCCTTTACTCAGCGCGTCTCCTTCCAGAAACGAGCAGCAACAGAGTCTCGTGATTGTTTGTTGTTGGGCGTCTCCAAGCGCGCGCGCGTCACGTGGTTATTTACATGTGAACACGAGGGGGCGGGATCACATTAGAAATAATGAGTTAGACTGGACAGACTGAACATCGTGTCGGTTTCATACTGATTACTTTATCACAGAACATTTGTTTTCGATAACACTTACTTTGTTTGAAAGCAGACACTTTAGGCTTTCTATAGATATAACTCTCATGTTTCTGTGTTGAGTATTCGCTGAGTTACACTTCATTTTAGTGACCCGTTACTATAAACATATCGCGGAGACGGAGAAGACAGAGAGCGCATCCTGTTGGTTTTCTTTTTTTTTCCAAAACCACAAAGTTTTGTTGTAATCGTGAGTGTACTCAAAAAAAAGTAGACACTTAACAGTTTCAATTGATGTATAACACTTATTTGTGTGACCAAAATCAACAGAGTACTTTTAATGTCTTTTGCACTTATCGTAAAAAAACCGAGTTCGTATCGCCGGCGATACGGCGGGCCCCAGAGGGTTAAAGCCAGGTCGGTGGCACTGCGCAGTTCTTTAAAAACTGCGGGATCAGGCCCGAACTCGTCCATGGATCGGAGGAGTTTGGCTTGAAACACCTGGAGCACAGCCATGGAGTGAAGCGCTGAGGCGGCCTGCCCGGCGGAGGAGTATGCTCGTCCAGCGAGGGCGGAAGTCGTCCTGCACGGCTTGGAGGGATGAGCAGCCTTTGCTTTCCATCCGATGGCGGAGGGCGGGCAAAGGTGCGCAGCCACAGTTTCGTCAAGAGGGGGCAACCTCTCGTAGCCCTTCTCTTCGGCGCCATCCACTGAGGAGAGAGCAGAAGAAGAGTTAGAGCGGAGTCGGGCCGAATACGGAGAACGCCACGACTTCGTGAGTTCGTCATGGACCTCCGGAAAAAACGGAGAAGTTCGCTGACGAGGGGCCGTGCGGCGCCCCGGCAGGAACCATTCGTCCAGACGACTACGAGTGGGCTCCTCCGGCGTAGACCACTCCAAACCCAGCTCATCAACGGCCTTAGAGATGATGCGGAAGAGCTCGGCATCCATCCCTTGCTTTGCTTCGCTGGGCTCGGCAGACGAGGAGGGGGCGGGGTCAATGGTAGAGCCCGAGATATCCTCTGCGTCTGACGCTATTAGAGACATGCTGTCATCTAATAGCTCCTCCTCAAAAGCACCGAACGAGATCACGTCACTCGCGCCAACCGAGGGACGTTGATCCGCGTGCTCAAAGAGGACGGGAGAATCCACTCTGCATAGCGGGGGCGAGGCACGCGGGGTCTGAGCCGGCGTGAGCTCGCTCGCCGCTGAGCGCTTAAGCCCTTTACCCCGCCGTTTTTTCCCACCAGGTCCCTGGGAGGAAGAAAACGGGAGAGCGCGAGGGGCGGAGTCGCTCTCTGAAAAGAAAGCGATCCGAGCGCGCAGAGTCACGAGACTCATGTTCATGCAGTATGAACATTCCATCTCGCTCAGAGCGGCTTCTGCGTGGGATTTACCCAAGCAGGAAACACACTCTGAGTGGCCGTCGGCATCGTGCAGCGAAAGCTTGCACGAGACGCACTGACGGCGCGGCATTTGCAACAACGCCGCTTGCTCTTTTAGAAGAAATTTGCTCTTCTTGAAGGCTCGCCGGATGGCAGCAGGGGACGAGCTGACGTCCGCTCTGATCGCTGAAGCGGCTCGGCAAAGCGGGCTGGATCAGCGGGGAGCGGGGAAAAAAGGCAGCCTTCCAATCCGCAGCGATGCGTGTCAACGGCGAGCGTCTGGAGTCCTGGATCAGCGAAGAGGTCGTCGCTGAAGGAGAATTGATCTGTTTTCCTATGGCGAAGCGCCCGCTTATATAGCCAGATGACCCCGCCCCTTCTGGCGGGCTCTGGCGGGCTTTGCCGCCATAGGCTCGTGCAGTACCTGACGAGCCATTGGTTCGTTTTTTATTACTGCGCGAACCAATGGTCGTGCAGTCACACTGCGTGATTGAAAAAGTCTTCAGTCCTCGGAGAAAAAGGAGTTTTTCCCCATAGCGTCTAGCGACGCAGTACGAGTGTAGTATCGACAGGGAAATGCTGTTTTCTCTATTGGTGCAACAGAAATTAAACTCCCTGTTTCCACAGACCACTTTCATATCAGATGGATTGTACACGTAATCCCTCCAAAAACTCAGAAAAATGCATTTTTGTCTGACAATTCAGATTAAAAAGTAAACTCCCTGTTTCCACTCAATATGTGCCAGTATTCACTAATGTAATATATAACGAGAATGAACATTCACAATATTGTTATCGGGGGCACGTGAAAATTATTTCTTACAAATTATTCATATTTTTGGATTGATTTCATTTGATATTTTTTTATTATTATTATGTTATCAAGTTTGATTGCGGCAGTTAGCTGTAATATATATATTTTTACCTAATCAAAATAACCCAACTGTAGTTTGTTTGAGATTAATTGGAATGCACAATGAAAAAACATGCTTTTTGAAATTAGTTCAGAAAGCATGTTTTTTTAATTTAAAGACAAAACATATGTAGTGGACTATTAAATTGAAACTGTCTGTGGAAACCTGCTCTGTGTGCTCTGTGTTTTAGAGCAGCAGTGTCGCTACAAATTGTCACGTTATTGGTGCTAGAGTTGCTCATTTGTAGGCTACAGTGTAGCAGTAATTTCGTTCACAAACTCCAAAACGTTATTTTCACTGAAATTATCATTTAGCTATGTCTGTGAATCTGAACTATTTTGAGTCAGTTCTTTTCAATGAAACTGTTCGAATCGGTTCTATTGAATCAAATGATTCCAAATCGAACGCCTCACGAGCTGAGTTATTTGGAGCGATTTTAAGACGCAGATAACAAAGCAAGGCAAACAAAAATTGTGTCGAATTGAGTAAATATCTCATATACCTTTTTTTTTTAATCGATTTGCACGCGCAACTTGAGAATGAATAAGTAAGTTACCTCAGGTAAAACATTCTTCGGTTCACGAAAACACCTGAGTTACCATGTTATTTATTTATTTATATTTTATAGGTGGTAGAAAGGCGTTTTTGAAGTCTAATAATATTGTACGTGATCTTTCAGTAGTTTTTTTTATCTAACCAGTGTTATGTCACGTGAACTAGAAGTAGTTTAGAAATGATTTTGCTGTGGTTGCTGTGATTTTGCAAACCAACATTTGGTTATTGGAACTATTCAAATGAGCATCATTGTGAATGTCGATAGTCATTTGCTAATGCATGTTAGATGGTTGTGTAAATCGTTTTGTACCTTATTTCCTGTGCTCTTTAATGATTGGAACAGAAAGAATGGCATTCTGGAAATTACAGTACTGTACATTCAACTCTTTTCCAGAAACCTTTTTACTGCTTAGTTGTCGGCGCCAGTATATGCAAATATATATATAGTTTTATCTTTTCTCTACTGCTTAGCTTTGTGTGAATTAAAAGCTTTGCCTTCCGGCTCACTGCACATGCAGTTGTGAGATTTGATTTATCCAACTCCAGCAGAGGGCACTGTTGATTTGTTTTAAAACATTGCTTCCAGTTTGTCTGTCCTCTAGTCTAGAGGATAATGGATCAAGATCAAATTCCAATAGGTTTTGCTATCAAAATGTAACAAAAATGCACTCTCAAAGCATGCATTTTTTCATTTCCTGGTGGAATTGTGTCTGAACTCTGCCCATCTGTATTGAAAGACTATCAATTATACAATTATTGTATTAGAAGACAATCAGTCTGATTTGAGATTAAATACTGTAGTTAATAATAATAAAAAAAAATCCTATATTCTGAGGATAAGGTCATGAAGTATGCTGTTTAAGATGAGTTTTATTGAATGCAAGAACATTCTGCTGCTTAACTTTGCACAGATTTGAAAGGCATGAGTTTTGAAAAGCATGTTCTTCAGCAGCCACTCAAAATACTTTGACTTTGAGATGCAATTCAACTTTATTGTGTGATATATTATTATTGAATTCTTTGAGCACTGCATTCTTTATTAAATCAATAGGTCACAGAAAGCAAATCACTCTGGCACAGGGTTCTTTCCTTTATCGCTCTACTGTGTTAAAAGTGATTTTAGGACTTTCAGTATTTTTTTTCAAGGCACGGAGAGTGTAAAAGCATGAGACATTTTATATAACCATGCCCAGCCTCCTCACAGTTTGTGTCTGGAAAACCAGAAAAAAATAGTATTGAGCTGTTTCTTACGTGGTGACGTTTTAGTAAATTAATTCATCAGTTGATGATGGATTAGTCTCCAAATTATTATGCATACCTCAATAAGTAACATATCTAACAATTCAAGCATGCAAATCCTTTATCAGCCTGTGGGGTAATGTGGCCAGGTGTGAATGATTTATTTGTCCAGTGACAAGATCAATACAGATCTGGCTACAAATGGCTGCATGATAGACCTCTAAATGTTCTTTTCTCACAGCTGACACTCAATAGCTTGTGAGAACATTATGATAAATAGAATGCATTCTATTGCAATACTGTACATCATATATATTGCAATGCATTTCCATTAATGAATCTTTTTATTCTTGACTGGAGTATGACATATTTGGCAACGTATGAGACAATCCACTTATCTAATTGGCATATCTAACAGCTCTGCATTATGTTAATGACAAAAAAAAATAAAAAAAATTGCAAAACAAAAATAATAATTAAAATCAATACCTGGCGTCTGTGTATTGATGTGGTATCGTGATAAAATCTTATTGCAGTACTAGACAGTATTGATTTTCCTCCCACCTGTAGTATTCACAGATCCCAAGAGATACTTTATATTCTCAGCAGGTTTCATTTGATTTAATTTAAGTATATAGTTGAATTTAAGTTATTTATTGGCTTTGTGGTGAGATTTGTTGCAGAGCAAGCCCTATGTGTCACAGAATATTTTTACATATGCAAATTATTTGACCAACAGCTGATGTGCATTATGCTGTATTATTTATTTATTCACTTAAAATAATTTGTACAATGTAATAGCGCAGTCTGAGCTGTCTTTGGTGACTGTAGCTATAGTCTACTCTAAACGGTGATATAAGATGCCAAAACTCATTTATAGGAGCTGAATCGTTTATGTAAATGAGACCTTTTCCACTCATGTATGTGACACATCTTGTTTATTTTCCAGACAGTTTAAAACTGCAACAGACTTTGACTTCAAGCGTATCAAGATTGGCCTTTGCTCTCTTCCGGCTGCGATTTTAGATCTTTTCTTCTTCTGACATTTAAAACCCCCAATGAGAGAAGAGATGGAGGTGAAAGGACGGAACATTCCCAGAGGTCTTCAACAGGATAGCTCTTACCTGCAGTAAGTGCTTAGCTCATGATGATTTTTAAACATGCAGTCTTTGTTAAAAGGAGATACATGTACACAACCATTCAAAATTTGGGGGTCAGTAAGATCTTTTTTTTTTAAAGGGATCATATGATGCAATTTCTAGTTTTCCTTTTTCTTTCGAGTGTCACAAGCTATTCGTGCATAGATAAGATCCCTAAAGTTGCAAAGATTAAAGTCTCAACCCAAAGAGATATTCTTTATACAATTTAAGACTTGTCCACACCCTCCTAAAATGGCTAATTTAAACACTAATTTAAAGATTTGCATAAACCGCCCAAATGTATACACAAAGAAAGAGGGTGTGATTTTTATTCTTGCTGTAGTATTGTTGCTGCCGCCGGCGCCATGTCGTGGAGACGCTGTTTCGTTGTGAAAGCAAAATTACTTTGTTTGGGCTTCCAAAAGAGGACACAACTAGAAATCAGTGGTTAAGTTGTATTTACAACACTGTTCCAGAACAGTTCAATCCAAGTATTAGAGTGTGTGCAGCGCATTTCAGGGCTTGCAAAATCGCTAGCTTTGCAAGGACAGTTTGGTGCTTCTGACTCACAGCCTGTAAGTATGTTTTCATATTTAAAGAATTTGCCACTGACGATTCAAATGCGGGTTTTGAGCTGTGTAGAGTAGTGCTTGTTGTTTGTTGTTTCTCCAATCACAAATGCAGACATGGTAATATTTACGTGGCGCGATGCAACGCGAAAAGTCAGTATAAGTTATTATAATCAGTAATTATGTCCCCACTGGTTGCAACAAATGCCTCGTTTATAATGGGTTTCATTGTTTTTGTGTCGTCGCGCCAGGACACGGCATCACAATACGGTAAGAGGCGTAACATTTCCGTCACACGCTTGAGGTATTCGGCCAATCACAACGCACTGGATAGCTGGCCAATCAGAGCATACCTCGCTTCTCAGAGCGATGAGCTTTGTAAAAATCAACATGTTTCAGAACGTATAGAGGAGCAACAATAATCTACAGTATGTTGAAAATAATGTGTTTTTTAATATATTTGAAAATGTACATTTATTCCTGATGATAACGCTGATGAAGCATCATTACGCCATTCTTCAGTGTCACATGATCCTTCAGAAATCATTCTTATATGCTGAATTGCTGCTCATATTATTATGAATGTTGAAAACAGCTGTTTAAGAGTAATAAAAACAAGTTCAAACTAGAAAGCTTTTGTAGTATTATAAATAACTTTACTGTCACTTTGGATCAATTTCATGCATCCACGCTAAATAAAAGTATTAATTTCTTAAAGGGGTCATATGATGTTGCTAAAAAGGACATTATTTTGTGTATTTGGTGTAAAGCAATGTGTTTATGTGGTTTAAGGTTAAAAAATAGAAAACAGTTATTTTACATTGTGATATTATTTTACAATATTACTGCTTTTACTGTATTTGTAATCAAATGCAGATTTGGTGAGCATAAGCAGCTTTTTAAAAAATTTCAAATATCTTACTGACCCCAAACTTCAATGGGAATGTACATTAATCTTTTTTTATGAATGAATGAATGAATGAATGAGGCATTTTTATATGACTTTATAGACAATACAGCATAGACTGCACAAAACAGAGGTCTTATAATATACTGCTTACTGCACAAAATAGAAGGATGAGTTTGAAATGTCTAAAAGTGTGGAGAAATAAATATCTTAGAATATAGGCCTAGTTTAATTTTTGTTTTTGTACTAGACTGGTACTAGGTTATGCATTGAGTGGTTTTATTTCAAAAGATCAAAGCAAATTTGTCTGTTCACAGTCTGTTCCTATTAACTGAAGCAGATAGAAACCAGAGCGTGTCTTGACCGCATTCATGAATTAAACCTCAGCACGTATTGTTTGGACTGACAGTTTTTGATTGGCAAAGCTATAGCAATCTGAATAATGTTTTGATTCTGTCATGACAACGCAGACCCTCTGCCACACCCCAGACGCCCCCCACCCCACTGTCTCGAGTCAGTCAGTCAGACCGCGAGTGTGACTTCATTTATCTTTTTTAGTCCACTGCTGCTCTGGAGGGCTAATTAGTCCTGTGTGGGTTTGAAGAACCAGCCAAGGAGAAACAATGTGTGTGTGCATGGAGAGAGAGAGCGAGAGAGAGAGACCCAGGTGTGTGAGCTTCAGTAAAACTACAGAAAGCAAATCTTTTCAAAGGGATAGTGCTTTTAACCCTTACTGAGGTAGTGTCACATGGGACGAGATCTTGTAAGGAGAAGTAGAATCTAAAAAAAAAGAAAATGCAGCCTTCTCACCTTGTGGATTGTGTGTATGTGAGAAAAAGAGAGGGAGAGTCACTGTATCTAATCATATGTTTGTGGAAAGTATGTTAGGTCCCCTGAGGCTCCTCTCACTATTGCTTTCGCTTTCTTTTTCCTTTTTAATCCCTTACACATTCATTCATTCTTTGCACCAAGAACAAAAGTGCAGATTAAAACGGGATCTTTGTTTTCTAAAGAGAATGTGAGTGGTGGTTGAAATAAATATATATATATATATATATATATATATATATATATATATATATATATTGTGTGTGTTAGAGAGAAAGAGAGACAGGGTCACATCACAGTGGAGTCAGCTGTCGTAATCACAGCTTGTGTACTGCAAATATGTACGAGCATCATTACTGTGTCTGTCACGCGACTCTGTTCCCCTTTCAGGTAACTGATGGTAAAACTAAGGACATTATTAAATGTCTTTACATTTATTTTGAAAGATGAAGAGTGCTTGCGATGTTCGGCCAATCACAATGCACTGTGCCAGTTGGCCAATCAGAGCAGACTGCGCTTGTCGGAAGGAGGGACTTTGTAGAAAACGACGCGTTTGAGAGAGGCGGGGCATAGAGGAACTACAATAATGTACAGTATTTGAAAAATGTGTCTTTTGAACATTAAAGCATGTCAACATATTCTGTTACACCAAATACACAAAATAATGATCTTTAAAAAAGCATCATATGACCCCTTTAAATAATCAGTGTTTATAAATATTGAGTGTTAGATGACAGCAAAGGGTGTTGTGGGTGGTAGCCAGGTTGTTGCTTTGCACTAGCTAAGATATTCTCATAGGTTTTTAGCTTGTCGCTATGCAGTTGCTAGGTTGTTCTGGGTAATTGCTAATTAAAGAAGAATACACAAGTTATTCTTTCCTGTGTAAAAGTTAATGCCATGGTGCTATAGTGTTTTGTGAGTGGTTACCAGGGTGTTGCTATTAATTTACTTAGGTGTTCTGATGGTTTTTAAAGCATGTTGCTGTGCATTTGCTACGGTGTTGTGGGTGTAGGTAGTTGCTTACAGCAGAATGTATATATACAGAGCTGGGTAGATTACTTACAAATGGCAATCAGTTTCTGATTCCAAACTACATGACAAAAATAATGTAATCCATTACATTATGCATTTTGGGTAATATAATCAGACTACTTTTTGATTACTTCTAGTGCTGTCAAACGATTAATCGCATCCAAAATAAAAGTTTGTGTTTATATGTGTATGTTTATATAATATATGTGTGTTTACTGTGTATAGTTATTATGTATATATAAATACACGCACACACACAGACGGTTTATATTTTGAAAATATATATTATATGAATATAAACATAACATATTTTCTTAAATATATACATGCATGTATGTGTATTTATATATACATAATAAATATATGCATATGTTATGTAAACAAAAACTTTTATTTTGGATGTGATTAATCGCGATTAATCATTTGATCACACTACTTTTGACTCTCGTTTTTCACATTGATTTAAATAACTTGTACCATATTGATATAAAAATACAAAGAGTATGAAAATATATTCCATTTGTTGTTATTAACAACGTGAAGTGCATTAAACATTATGTTATGCCAAGGTTTCCCCAATTCCCCAATTGTAAATAATAATGACTAAATGTAAATGTAAAGGTTTCCAAAACTGGGTGTGTGAAGGAACTCCAGGGGGTTTATGAGTTTCCAGTCAAGTCTGATCGCTTAGAAAAGTACTACACCACGATTTGAGGTATCTCATGTGTGAAGAACAAATAATATGATTACACACTGATTTTAAATATGGATGGTTAAAGGTTTGTTCAAATCCTTTACATTAAGTATGAATAATAGTAATACTGCATTATTCATTTTCTCTTTTCATTTAGGCAAAGTGATGCTAGTAGCTGTCTATTGGCACATGCAAATCAATTCATTTAGAGTAAAGTGTGTTTCTGTGTGTTTGCTCATATCCTAAGTGGCCTCGTGTTACTTAATATGATTTCTGTGTTTATTGATGGATGTGCATGCGTTCTCTCTCTCTCCCTCCCACTCTCTCTCTCTCTCACCCACACTCTCTCTCTCTCTTCAAGTGCCGTGTTTGGTTGTATCAGTTGGATTTGTGAACGTGAGAGCGCATGTGTGTCTGCAGTGCTGCTTGGTCATTTGAAACGGCAGTTTTTGCCTCCTCTTGGACCGTATGTGTGTGCAAGTGTGTGTCCGTCCCAGCTCTCCGTCCTCAGGGAGGAGGGAGTCTAACAGGCTGTTGGAGATCAAAGAAGAGACATTTTATTTGGATCAAGGACGGAGCTTGAACAGTGCTTTGGGATTTCTGAACGGAAGGGAGGAGAGTACGGGAGCAGGAAACTATCGTACAGTGTCCTGTGAAAGAGTAGATGATACGTTACTTAAGCGTTAACTGAACGTTGCCTGGACAATTTTGGAGGTGTTGTAGTGCGCGACAGTTGCCTTTAAGGTTTCAACACACTACTTGAACATTACCTAAACATTTGGTTGTGGTAAAGACATCATGGCTGTGCAACTGATGCCCGAATCTGCCGTCTGCCTGCTTATGGTGAGTACAAAGCCAACTCTGAACACACACACACACACACACACGTCCACTTAAAAAACCCTCGGGACTGAGTTATGAACTATCTGTCACATCTGACCTGATGGATTTGACTGCAGCTCAATTTTTCTTTTTACTTTATACACACACACACACACACACACACACACAAAAGCCGAAGCACATGCACTCTGCTGCACCACCACCAAATGCTGACCGAATTGCAGTACAGCACACTAGCATTGCAGAGAAAAACCCCTGACAGGTATCCTGACATCAGCATCCGTGTGTCATCTCTAGTACTACTGCCTCAGTTTTGAGAGAAAGCCAGAGTTCGGCGGACGCACATTTGCAGAGAGTGTGCTTTTTGAACACTGGGGTTTCATTACTGCACGATGGGCTTCTTTTTAATAGTGCTGATTTTTGTTTCGCTGACTTTGTATGCGTGTACACACTCATGCCATTTAGCTGAATAAGGTGGATTCAATCTGTGAATTGTGTGAAATCAGGTGGATGATGATTATTGATTGTGTGCACCTGTTTCAGTGTGATTTAGTTGGTGTATTGTGCTTTTGAGAGGTGTAGAGAGAGGTTGTGGAGCTGAAAGAGGGAGGCAGTGTGGTGTAAGATCACCTCTGGAAAGACAAGGAGAAAGCATGTCACTGCCCCACCCCTCTGCCCTACCTGTAACAGCTGTCTGTCTCCATGGTGATAGGCCACGGCTCTTTCTGACATGTTGAGGGGAAGCGGTGAGACAGACAAGGAGAGAGAGACAGAGCAAAGTGCTCTGCAAATAAGCTTTTATCTTCTATTTCTCATTTTCTTTTATCCTATTCTATCACCTCTGACACTGGAGTTCAGAATACCTTGGAATCAAATCCAAATCCGCAATTGCTTTGGAAGATCCGTCCAGGGATGCAGTGGTATAGGAATTTTGGCTGTTACGGATATGTACTGTTTTAAAAATGTACAGTAAAAAGGAGATTTTTTTTGGTGTAAGAGTTGTCGGTTTCAATTGAAAAAAAAAACATCAGTCGCTGCTAATAAACTATCTATCTATCTATCTATCTATCTATCTATCTATCTATCTATCTATCTATCTATCTATCTATCTATCTATCTATCGTTCCATCATTTTATCATTCTATCATTCTGTCTGTCTGTAGTTCTAACTATTGTTCATTTATCTATCGTTCTATCGATTCATCTTTATAAAGATGAATAAACAGTATGAATGCATATCTTCAGTTCTCCTTGTGCTTGTCAAGTTCTCTTTCTCTTTTGTTTATTATCATTCAGAAATGTTGCCAGGACGGTCAAATGATTCACACATGCGTTCACATATAAGTCCCCTTCCAAATATAGACAGCTGAACATATTCCTATAGTATTCCTAAGGGCACTTCATCTTCCCTTGTTTTTAGGCAGTAATGATTGCATTTCCTTTGTATAATGTATTCATTAAAGAGCCTCAGCGACTGTATGCTTTTATAACACCAGAGTGCACACTCAAGTACACGCTTTATCGTGTTAAATCTGTGGTAACACGTGAAATATTAACATGAATTTGGGCTGCCTTTGAAAGAATATTAATGATGTATCTGCAGAGAGCATTAATATTTCAGTCAGGACGTTAATTAAGATGCTTGACATTTGTAAGAAGCAACAAACCACAATAAAACACAAGCAGGAATCCATGGGAAACACGCTGGCTGTGTCTTTCTCATTCTCTCTCTCTCTGAGGGGGACATCTGTGGGTAAATGGCTGCCAGCCTGGCTGATGAAGGGCCCTCATTCCTCCCGCTCTCATTAGTCTTCCAATAAAAGCAGTGAGCACTTCATATTTTCATTCATCTCCTGCATTTCTCCGAGAGACGCTCAGACATGGTTCAGTGTCACGGATGTTGAAAATGATGCGCACGGTATGAGCAGAAAACTGGCTCTTTTTTCCTCTGTTTACGATTTGCATGTATCAGGGGACTAGAGTCATACTGTAGTATTCATAAATAAAAAAAGAAAGTAAAACTGAACATCTTTTGCTGTTTTTCTCAGTAGATCTGGTGGGACGTTGCACACGATCAGAGTAAACTGGATTTTTTTGTTAGTCGTTTATAATTTGCATACATCATGGGATTCAATATCCCTTGTGCTGTGCTGAAAACTCTTTATCTAATTCCTGGTCAAAAATGAACAGCCTTTTAAAAATTGCTTGTAAATCTCTCATTATGCTACATTATCACCAAATATTGGATTTAATCTTTTTGTCGTCATGTTTTCTTTCAATTAGCACAGTTTTTGTACTTTTTGCAATTGATTGAGCTGAGCTTATGCATAAAAAGCATTTTTGTGGCTTTTTTTTGTTTGTTTGTTTTTTCAAAAACTGAGATGCATTAGATCAGCTATAATCTATATAATTTGTAAAGGCATTTTTTAAACTGGTAACATCACAAGTATAACAAGATTGGAAAAAAAACTAAATAGTACAAAAATAATCTTTTTTTTTTTTGTGGGAAGTTATGCACTGTGTGAGAAAAGTTGGTCAGTTTTAGTCCAGTGGAATAACATTAATGAGCATGTTCAGGAAATCAGTTGTTCCGCTTTAATATTTTTGAAATAAAAAATTTCTCAAAATAATTATTTGAATAGAAAGAACATTATTTATTTTGAAATATAAATATTTTGTAGCATTATGCATCTTCACTGTCACTTTTCACAATTTAATACAATTAATTTAATGCATCCTTGTTGAAAGTACTGTACTACTAAAAGTATTTCTGCAATTCTGTGTTTTTTGGAAGACATTAGCATGTATTTAGCATCTGTTTGTCTTTACAATTGAATATCAATAGTAATAGCATTCATCTCTTCACCTGCATTTGATAATGCAGAATTTACGGATTTATGTCACCATGTCTGATGATTCCCAGTCTGTGACACGCGCTCCCTCCCCACACCGCATGCACTTCCTGTCCTGACCCATCTGTTCCACTGCCATGGTTACAATAATGGCATACGACCCCACCTATCAGCTCCTCCTTAGCCATCTTGCCAACATCAAACTAAATCATTTTACAGAAACTATGACTGAAGATATATTCTGCTTTGTCAAAATATTTTATTTATTGTTAACATGCTTTTATAGTGTCTGTGACAATCACTCATACTTTATTAGTTTCAGTATCCTGCTGTCATATTATGTTATTACCAGCGCGGTGTATTAGCTTAACAATGCAAGCTTTCATTCTGGGAAATTCTGGTCCTTATGGGAACTGCATGTGCACAGATGTGGCATCTGCGTGCACTGTGCTCCATCATCAACCCGTATCTCTTGCTCCGTGCTATTTGCGTCTAGATCAATAGCCTTATCTGTCTGAGATCCTCTGGGATGTGCAGTACAGCTCTGCGACCATCCGAATCTCATTACGACTGCAGATAGTGGTTTTTAAATGCGTTCTGGTATTGGCTGGTATTTCTGTCTGTGTCATTTGTCTAGCGCTCCTGTAGCTTAAACAGTAGCAACTCCAAGGTCATGGGTTTGAGTCTGATGCATGGTTGAACTGATAAAATGTGCTTTGAGTCACTTTTGATAAAATCATAACAGTGTAAATATGATTGAATTGTTAAAAGTAGTAGCAAATTGGTATAAATGATAAGGGGTATTTGGGGTAATTGGAGAGCTGGTAAAATAGAGCACTTTTATCAGTATTAGTTAATATATTAATGTCTCAAAACACTTAAAGGGAAAGTTCACCCAAAAATGAAAATTTGCTGAAAATGTACTCACCCTCAGGACATCCAACATGTAGATGAGTTTGTTTCTTCCTCAGAACAGATATTTAGCATTACATCACTTGCTCACCAGTGGATCCTCTGAAGTGAATGGGTGCCGTCAGAATGAGAGTCCAAACAGCTGATAAAAACATCCCAATAATCCACATGTACTTCACATGGTCCATCAATTAGCATCTTTTGAAGTGAAAATCTGTGAGTTTGTTTTAAAAATACCAATTGCAAACGTTTCATGGTGAACATGGTAATTCTTAGTGCCATTGCATATTGGGGTTATCCTATTGGCTCTGACAGACGCTGCTGAATAATACACAAAGGCTAAGGAGATTATAGTCAAGCGTAGTGGGGAACCTCTCAGAATAAAAAACTCATTCTTTCGTTTCCCCTAGCCTTCTGTCCTTTAAAGATCAGCTGCATACTAAATTATAGCAAAGAGTTTGTTGCCGGGTGTATTTCACCCTTTGAAAGGACATTTTTTTTGCATGAAACTAGACAGTTCCTTGGCCCTGAGTAGCATTTTGCATATTTGGCCCAGGAGTGGAGTGGCAAAGGTGATGAGATAAGCAAATTCTGCCAGTGAAAACATTTCATATGCGTAGTGAAAAACACGCCAGCGTTAAACAAACATCATGATGAATTTAGACATTAAAATATTCTTTGAATTTGAACATGGTCTTGAAGCTTAAGAATTGTGCAAATGCAACAGTGTTATTTTGCATGTTTTTGAAAGATTTATTTTCAGCATCATTACTCCAGTCTTCAGTGTCACATGATCCTTCAGAGATCATTCTAATATGCTGATCTGGTGCTCTAGAATTTTATTTTTATTATTGTCAATTTTGAAAACAGTTATGCTGCTTAATATTTTTGTCAAAACTGTGATACGTTTTTTTAAAGTTACTACTGAAATAATATAATTTTTTAAAGAATTTTATAACAGTATTATGTATTATGTACTGTTAAGTATTATGTTCTTAACAGTATAATGTCCATAGTAAATGTGAAGTGCAATGAACACAGATGCTCTACCTGCTCAGGTGTTTGGACACTGAGGGTTTGAGATCTGTCTGTTGAGACTCTTCTGAGAGAAGCAATTATATAGTCCGTGGGGAGCTGTTAGGATGAGTGAGCATTTACTTTTTATCTTCTGTGTTTATCATTTTACAACCTCTTTTCTGTCTTGTCGGCTTTAATGCGGAACTGGAGAGATGCCTTCATGTGTGCTCATGAAGATACAGTCTTTCAGTGTCCCAGAGTCACTTGGTTCATTTACTGTGAATAAAGTCACTCTGAGACGCTAAAACACTATATCATGATCTGCACGTGTAACTGAACACAGTGCCGCATTTCACTCTGAAGCTGGCTGCACATATATTTATTAGCCAACAATCTGACAAAATAAAAGGTGGATGGTTTAATATTTTAAAATGAAAAAGTGCGTAAATATTAGTATTGTAATTTAACAGTACTATAAAATTATTTTTTTACAAATTATATTTTAACATTTTTATTAAAACTAATATTTTAATAAAATATATTTTTAAAATTAATATAAAATTTTTAAAAATGTTTTTATTGAATAATAATCGCAATAAAATATTTTGTAGTAATTTAAAATGGGTCAAAAACAGTGAAAATGTGGCCTATGAAAACTCAAGAGGAAAATGCTTTGTTCGTATTAGAAGAGGTTCTTGCAAGTGTGAACAGACTTTTTTTTTTAATGTTTCCAAAATCATTAATTCCTAAAATATTATTTATTCTTAAAGTATATTTATTTATTTTTATATTGTATTATTTATATTATTTTTTAATCTTTCTGGAAATATTAATTATTTTCCAATATAGCTATTCAAGTCATCTGCTGAAAATACCTGTATTTTTTCATGTGGCAGTATATAAAGCATCACAGAGAAACAAAATTCCAGGTTATTTTTTTCCCCCATTATTGTGGAGCCTTAATCAAAATATACTTTTTACTTTTTAATGCGTGATTCTCATCTTAATGTAATAAGTTTTGTAACCTCTTCCTGAAATGAATTAGCTTTTTGGCTGACGTCATCAGTCACTCTAATTTTACAACCTCTCCCTTCCAACCATCCATCTCCCTTTTTGAAATGTAATGCCCACTTTTCATAATCCAGTATATTGCTGTTAGATTAAATCAAGTCCCTGACCGCTTTTTTTCGCATTGAATATCCTATTTTACTCTGAAATACATTTGATTTTGGAACTGAGTTGTGAACAGTGTTTCATGTTGACTTTAATATAATACATAACATTTTAACATTAATGCGTTTACTTACAATCTGCCTGATTATGTTACCTATACCTTATGTCTGTTGTACATTACACACAGTACATTAAATGTAATCTGCCCTTGATTAAAGCAGCTCAGAGCGCTGCGTCTTCATTTCAGCAGTAGGCAGTCTGTTCACACACTGAGCTAATGGAGAGGAATAGATCATCTCTCCCTCACTCTTACAGAACAGCCCTTGAATCCACACTAACCTCATTAACCTGCCTGCATACGGGACATGAATGGAAAAATTAGGTTTGAGATGCACACATGCGAGTTCAGAGCTGCACATACACACCAGATGTCTCTGCCACATTCACTTTTAATCACGTTAGAGCTTATTACGGCGCTGGCCTTCCGTTGTTTGGCTTTATTGATGATGTCAGCACTGTGTGTATGTGAGGGTGTGCACATATCTGAAATATTGAGGTCAGTGGAGCACAACACCTCACCAACAGGACATCCATCACTGTGTACTTCACCAAGAGAGTACAGAGAGAGTGTAGTATGTACAATCCTGTTGGTCAGATGGCAGCAGGTTTGCTCTGTTATGGTAAAATGTTTTGTCTGTTAACATAAAAAATATACTTTATATGGTAATATCTAAGTAACTTGTTTAATTCAAGTTAATTTAAATATAATTTTTAAATGTAATTTTTTCTAATTCATGTGATTCATGCTCTAAATCCGCAGTTATGGAAACAAGTGCATTGCTGTTGCTCTCAAATCTCATTTGTGTACAAATGGCCTGTCGTGCAGTTTTGGCATTGATGGCGTTAAATGTTGATATACGCTGATATATGTATGCAAATGCACATTTTCAGCTAAATGTTAATTATCTTTTCATTGGTCAAAGCTATTATGGCTTTCAAAGTCTTGGAGTAAAATCCACAAATCATTAGCTGAAATAAAAATATATATATATATATTAGAGGAATAATGTAAACTTGTAAAAAAAAAATTTTTTTTATTTCCTTGGTAACTTAGTTTAGTTTAAGCTTAAATTGAAGTACTAAAATGACTAAAACAGAAATGAAAATTAATGAATGCTATATAGAAATATAAAAAGAAAACTCAAATTTAAATGAAATAAAAACTGAACATGTAAAAATTAAAGCTAATACACAGTATTAATAAATACAATAATAGATACTAAAACAACAATGCAAGTCATATGGACCACTTTTATGTGCTTTCTTGGTCTTTTTTTATTTTGTTTTTGACTTTCTGTTGCTGTTCGCTTTCATTGTAAAGCAGAAAAGCCAGGAGATTCTGTAAAATAACTTTTTTCATGTGGAAAAAACAATTAGTCATGGGTAAGTAATGTCATATTTTTAATTGAAATGTGACTGAATCATCACACATTAAACCTGAGTTTTAGAGAAGATTGCAGCTCTAAATAATTTGAATTATGTGACAAAACATTTAACATTTGAAACAAAAACCAAAAAAAATGTTGGAAGTTCAACAAACATGAAAGCAATTTTTTAAGGTTCAGATCAAGTGGAAATATATCCTTTAGCCAGCAACTGCACATGCTTACGGTGTAGTCTGAGAGTCCTGGTCCTGTGGGTGTGTGTGTATTACTTGATATTCTGCAGAATGACATCATGTAGAAGGTCTAAGTGG
Source organism: Barbus barbus (assembly GCF_936440315.1). Classification (NCBI taxonomy): domain Eukaryota; kingdom Metazoa; phylum Chordata; class Actinopteri; order Cypriniformes; family Cyprinidae; genus Barbus; species Barbus barbus. The sequence continues at coordinate 25,913,305 of NC_136751.1, forward strand.
AAGGAGAGAGAGAGAGAGGATGATTTATACCAGTGTTGGGAAGTATACCTCCCTTCACACACACACACACTCACACACACCGCTAAAAGACTGCTGTGAGACCTCATGCTGCTGTGAACCAAATAAAACTTCCTCCTTATTAAAATGTATAAAGTGTGAATATAACTAATGAATTCGCCCCATAATAAAACCGCTATTAGGAACTATTGGGTCGTCAGCTCATATCCCACAAGCAAATTCGTTCAGGATGTGCAGTTTAAACAATAAGACAGAGGTTATGATATTGCTGGAGGATCACTAGTGGCCGCCGGTGTGTGTTGATCTCTCAGCAATGATCAATATTAATCTGTGTGTATGAAGCAGCAGATTGAATATCACTGTACGTAATTGAGATGATCAATGGGGTGCTGTTTCCTGTGACTCTCTATTTATACATCTTATAGATTTCCTCCCTGCACTGCGGATCTCAACCTCTCACCTCATGCGACGCTTTGTCCTGTCCTGCTGTGTTTGTGTGCAGGAGGGGAGATGGTGAGTTAATGTGACAAAGAAAGGAAAAGGAGTGAATATAGTGGGTTGACTGTGTGTTGCTGGAATATATGAAACATTAATTTATTTGTCAAATGTACACTGAAATCAAATGGAATCAAACATATTATTCTACAGGGATTTTTTCTTTTTAGTAATGAATTATTGTAAAGATTAAAATATTTTTGTAATGTTTTCATTAAATTTTATTATTATTATAAAATATATATAATTATTATATAAATTAAATATAAAATATGTATATTATATAAAATTATATATAAAATTAGTTACAAATGTACACTTATAGAATTAATTATTTATTAGAATAATGAAGGATTTTATTTGTGACAATGACCTGACATGGTAAAATTATTTATTAGTTTACTTAAATATAGAGATCTGTCAAGTGCTCAGAAAAGATGGTTGCTCACTGCTTGCATTCTCAATTGTTGGATTTCCATCCAAATGTTTTGCATTATTTTAGCACATTTATATGAAAATTCAACTAAAGACAATGCTTAATATTGCAGATTTCCATCAGCTTTCTTATGCTCATTATGGAGCCCACCTGTATTGTGTGTCACTGGAGCAGCTGAATTACCTCCATTCAGAGAGTTAAATTTGCCATACTGAAGCATTTATATATAGCGTTATTAAATGCTGCCAGGCCCAGGAGATTCACAGAATGAGTGCAATAGCTCACATAATGAATGCTGCCAGTGCTCAAACCTGTTCTGGCGGATTGTGAGAATGCAAGCAGCTGTGGGTTAAACACTTCTACCTTTTTTTTTTCACTTGGATTAATTAAAAGAAAGCTGTCAACTTCTTGTCAGTGCCCAAATGTTTAGCCCTTGACATTTTTATGCAGAAAAATTAAAAGCGAATGTTTTTTACATGTAGAAAATTGCTTTCAGCACAATTTTTATTTCTTGCATAGCTCCAGAAAATTCACCATGCATAAACTTTAATGCACACATCAAGCAGTTTCCATTCAAAAATTCACAATTTGCAGAAAAATAGTTGGATGCAAACCCAGTATGATGTTCTAGTCTCATATGGCTCAATTCCCTCCTTCAGTGAAAGCCTCTGGGATTTTCTTTGCACTCCAGGTGAAAAATCCTAAATCCAGTTGCTTAGAAAAGCAATAGCACATCTCTCCTCAACAAGCCGTATGTTTCATTCAGGTGCTTTCTAAAAACGTGGATGATTCTGTTGCCGTGTAAATGTGGATTAGGTTGTGTAGACGCTATTCCACTGCCAGTTGGTTTCAGTACATCACACCTTACTCATTTTATTTTTTACATGCGTGTTGTGTGTATATTCACATGTGCCTGTTTGTAAAAATCCTGGACCCCCGAACGTTTGAGCGCCTCAGATAATTATAAATCCCATCTGCCGGCGAGCTCTTTGAGCGTTCACACCAACTGTGCAAAAAACAACAACACAACACTGTTTTTGTCCTACGGTGTGGATGCATCTCACCTCATCTTCCCTGATCAGAGCCTCGAACTGGGCTTTTCTTTTGATCCTGGAGAAGCGCAGGAGCAGACTGTATGTGTTTATGCATATTTGTGTGTAGCAGATTGTGTGTGTCTTTCAAAGCAGATGCGTATTTAACACATGGTTAAGCATAAAAGCAGTTCAGATTTAAAGTTCAGAGCTCTGCAGTAGAAAGACCTCTGGACTGTTTCTGGGTGCTTTACTCTTTAAGTTATGAAAGCAAACAAACATACAGAAAAATCTGAGTGCTTGGTGCAAAGGGGCACAGAGGTTAGTGGGGCATTCAGCCAAACTCTTTTCAATAGCAAACAGCTCTGAATAGAAGCAGCAGAAGGAAGAACATCAATGGGTGGGTGTGTGTGTGTGTGTGTGTGTGTGTGTGTGTGTGTGTGTGTTTGGGCTTCTGAAATGAAGCAAAAGCTCCTCTGTGGATTTTCATCCAATGTGAATTTATGTTCCAGTTCCATTTGATGTTACACCATTTCTGGGCCAAAGGCCTTTGGAACACCATTTAATTTATACTCAGCAAGCCACGAATAACATATTTTTATGTTTATATTATCATACTGTTAACTAAAATCTACTTTCATCAGATTTAAACATTTTTAAAGATTTAGTTAATAAGAAGGCTTCAAATCTAACTCATACAGTACAAAAAAAAGTCATATTACCATTTTAATCAAACATTTAAAGTAAATTCAAGTTTATTTTCATTCAAATGAAATTGGAAGTGGTCACGTCCAAGTGGGTGAGTTGTTAATTACTTAATAAAACTAAAACAGTTTTATCTTGAATTTTATTTATAATATTTGTTGTCTCCTTTCAAAGAACAAGAGAGGAGAAAAATGCATCTGAGATAGAAATAAAGAGAAAGGTTAATGTCCATGAGTCACAGCATTGACCGAGAGAAAGATCGGACCAGATCAGCCGAACAGGACTTGAGTTTATTTATAGGGTTTATTATTATGGAGGAGGTGGTAGTAGGATAATGCATTCTGATCAGACAGCCTTGAACTTTTCCAGTGTATATGGAGTCACAATTTCAGCACAGTCAGGAAGAAATAATAGCAAACATATATAGATGGTTCTGACTCTATGTCCTGCCTTAAAGATTTTAAAAAAGCAAAAACACACACACTGCACAACTGAAGTATTAAGTCTATAAATCTACAGTGTCATCTAGGCTAAAGAACTGTTACTTAATGGAAAAAGTGTCAATTGTGATTATAGTTTAATATATGAAAGATATGTAATATATTGTAAATGCTTTTTATTATGTTAATGTTGCCACATTTTTATAAAACACTGAAATGTCTGATATATATATATTCAGTATATTATTTAATGTTTTTACTAATTAAATTGTATTTACACTTTTAATGAGAAACTCATCATTAGTCAATATTATAAAGTTTTTTTTTGTTTGTTTTGTTTTTAAAGAGATTCTAATAAGTTCAAATTTGGAACTAATGTTATATTTTGCTTTTTTCATCTGATATGTATTTGAACGCATCAACGCAGGTTTTGAATGACATAATGCTGAATAAATTGTGACGAAATTGCCATTTTGGGTGAACTATCCCTTTAAGAGGATCCATCAGTAGAAAGGATGTGATTAGGATACTAGTTATTAGTAATAATGGCTGTGTTAGAAGTCTGCAGTGAGGGCTCCCTACAGATGAAATGTGGAAAGGAAACAGTCTGACTGTACCCGGTTAGTTAAATCCCATGGGAGTATCTTTGACGTTTTTTGACGTGCACTAAATGACTCGAGCCTCATGAATTAATGGAGTACTTCTGCTGTTTGTGTTCGTGTTTCTATGGCTAATCCTATACATATTAATATCGTCACGGTATTTCTGTGTCTCGTTGTGTATTTGTGAGAGTGTGTCATTTCTTTGTGGGCTGTTTCATGCTTGACTAATGGCGGGGCTCAAGGTTATCACTTTAGCCTGGCACACGGAGATGGTCTGATCATGAGGGGCCAATTAAAACCTATATAATGAGATATGATCTTCACAAAGACATGCGATACACACACACAGATGCACAGATACAATAAGGCACTGAAGGTCTTTTGGGATTTTTTTCTATGTTCGTCTGGTCTCTTTTCAGATGCTGACAACCTGTAATCATCCCTGACAGAAAGATGCACAGATAATGGAGCGAAAATGCAATGTGTTTATGTGCGACTGTGCGTGATAGTAAAGGGGGCTCTGTAAAATGGAAATAGCAAGTGTGTGAATGTGAAAGGAAAGAAACAAAGGAAGATTCATTTTAATCAGTAAACAGCCTCAATCTATTTCAGACACCCACTAGGCTGCCTACACATGAAAACACACCCAGAAACAAACCCAGGGGGATTCGAGGTGGGCGAGTGAGTTGGATATTTTCAGAGACAGACTTTTGAAACCCCCGCACTGTAAAATATATCCGACACGTTTTGCCTGAGCCTTCTGACATGAAGAGTAATCGATTCAGACCACAAGCGTTCACATAACAATCGAACATGTTAAATGTAGTCATATAATTTGCTTGGTTTTCTTTAGCAAGAAAAAGTCTACAAAGACAATGTAGAGAAATTGAATTCTGAATTATTAAGAGAGGAAAAATCCTCCATTACGATCAATTTAAGACTTGCTATGTCAATGTATACGATACACAAAATGATTGTCTAATTGTATGCTAGGGTATTTTGGACTATCACTACAAGGGTAATAAAGAGTCATTTGATTATTTGCCGATTTTCCTCTTGACTTTCAATTCAAGTTTATTTGTATAGCGCTTTTTACGATACAAATCATTGCAAAGCAGCTCTATAGGAATTTAAGTTTCCACAATATATTTATATATTGCAGAACCTTAATATATTTAATTTATGGCAAAATTAGGTAATTCTGTATGTTGTCTGAGCGTTGGCATCCTCTGAGGTTATTATCTTTCTTCAGGTGTTCGGTCATCTCAGATCATTTAAGGGTTGGATCCAGACTGAAGCTTCTGTCAATCCTAGTTACGGCAGAAACAGAGAAACAGAGACATAATTAGCGTAGCTGCTGTTCCATCTAAGCAAAAAATGATTTGTTCAACCCAAGCTAAAGAATAATAATAATAATGTACATTTGATCAGATATAACTGCAGTACAAGATTATAAAATGCATGATGTGAATGCTTGGCTAAAGAGATGTGTCTTTAATCTAGATTTAAACAGAGAGAGTGTGTATATCATGACTTAATATCATCTAAACTGTTTGGGAGTTCAAATATTTGTTTGTGATTGAATAATGGTGATCTGTGAATTAATTTTATGTTGGATATTTGTTGGAATGGTTTATAATATTTTAATAGAAATTACAATGAATTTGAAAATTTGAAAATTGAATGAAACGAGGGGGAAATTAGCTGAAATATATACTATAAGTTATATTATAAATTGGAAGTTTTTACTATACATAATAAATGATGTTGGAACTTTTTATGTCTGTTAGTTTGTAAAGTGTTTGTGGACAGTGATCCAGTTTTTCATTGGAAACTGAAAGTTAGACTCTTGAAAGTAAGATGCACCCCACAGGACAGAAGACAAAAGAAGGTATTTTCATTTTTTAATTTTAAATTATAATTCATGTAGCTATTATTTGATCATTTGATCACATATATGCATTATTAATTATTATAACCAACTGAATTATGATATTCCTTTCAGTTATTTTTATATTTATATATATATATATATATATATATATATATATATATATATATATATATATATATATATATATATATATATATATATATATATATAACCACATTAAGACATAATTATATCTTGCAATTCAGTCAATTCTCTTTGACTAGGATTTTTTTTTTATTATTTATTTTATGTATGAATTATCAAAATGTATTTGCATAAAATATTTCATTTAGTATTACACCTTTAAAAAAACTGAAGTGAAATGTATTTTTTTTTACATATTCAAATGACAGTAATATAAAATTGCTATAGATGCTATTTAAAAGATGTTACATTTTAGCTGTGTAAATGCACACTTTTCCTAAATTATATATTTTATTTTATAATGAAATAAATGTAAAATTGTTATTATTGTTATTATTTTTTTATTATTATAACCCTCTTGGTCACATTGCAACTAATTATGGTCAAGAACCACCCACTTAGACAAGTAAACAATGTCTGAATGCAACCATTTGCAGTTTGTTTTGTTGAAGTTTGTTGAAGTATGCACTCTTACAGTATAGCTATGCCGTTGTCAGGTGCAGAGGGTCATTTCGATGGGTTCTGCTCCAGCAGCAGGGGAGTTGCATTAGTGGAGAGAGTGCCATGCCTCTGTGTGTGTGCAAGAAACCATCTGCCTCACAGACCCAACAGATGTCCGTGACTGAAACCCACGCTGCGGTACCGAGGGAAAGCCGACCAAATCATGTTATGTTTAAATTGGATGTCTATAAGGAGAACACATCCTAATACCTCAAATTAAATGCTACAAATTGAATTATCCACCTGCATGTCATATTCCAGATTAGATGGTTCATCCTTTATCTGCTTTTCCTGTGTATCTGTGCATAACACAGTGCAGAAGAGATGATTACAAAGAATACATTAGTTACGCACGATGCATTTGCTGCCTGACATTTCCACTTGTTTATGTCTCGGTCTGTAAATATCACGTTTGGTTTAATCTGTTGGATTTTGAAATGTCTGGATATAGGTGGGATGAATTGTCATGTCACTCTGGAGGGTTTGCATGTAGTGCGAGGTATGCACATGTATTATTGGGGTGTTTATGTCAGTCAAAATGAGCTGCATCTGACACCATCCTAATGAAGCAGCACTGGAAGGGAATACAAAATATACACACATAGCTTCAACAGCAGGTCTGTCTATGATTCACACTGAAAATCTGATTGACAGTCCTGTTTATGACAGTCAGAACATTGGAAAGAATACAGATTTTCTGACAGATGGAAGTGAATGTACGGAATGTACAGGCTCATGTTTTCAGATGTTGTTCTGATGGCTTGTTAACCGTTTGAGTGAAGTGGTGACCGGAAAAATTACAACCCGAATTACAGACATGTTGGGACGTTTTTTAAATTTGAATAAAATGAAAACTAAAAGACTTTGAAATCACATGAGCCAATATTTTATTCACAATAGAACATATGTTGAAACAGAGAAATTCTACACTTTTATCCACTAAATGAGCTCATTTCAAATTTGATGCCTGCTACAGGTCTCAAATAAGTTGGCACAGGGGCAACAAAGGGCTGAAAAAGCAAGAAATTTTGAAAAGATTCAGCTGGGAGAACATCTAGCAACTAATTAAGTTAATTAACATCAGGTCTGTAACATGATTAGCTATAAAAGGGATGTCTTAGAGAGGCAGAGTTTCTCAGAAGTAAAGATGGGCAGAGGCTCTCCAATCTGTGAAAGAGTGCGTAAAAAGATTGTGGAATACTTTAAAAACAACATACCTCAACGTCAAATTGCAAAGGCTTTGCAAATCTCATCATCTATAGTGCATAAGATCATCAAAAGATTCAGAGAAACTGGAGAAATCTCTGTGCACAAGGGACAAGGCCGAAGACCTTTGATGGATGCCTGTGGTCTTCGGGCCCTCAGACGGCACTGCATCACTCATCGGCATGATTCTGTTATTGACATTACTAAATGGGCCCAGGAATACTTCTAGAAACCACTGTTGGTGAACACAATCTGCCGTGCCATCTCCAGATGCCAACTAAAGCTCTATCATGCAAAAAGGAAGCCATGTGTGAATATGGTGTTGGGAGGCACTATGAATGCTGAAAGGTATATAAAGGTTTTAGAGCAACATATGCTCCCCTCCAGATGATGTCCATTTCAGGGAAGGCCTTGTGTATTTCAGCAGGACAATGCAAAAGCACATACTGCAGCTATTACAACAGCATGGCTTCATAGTAGAAGAGTCCGGGTGCTGAATTGGCCTGCCTGCAGTCCAGATCTTTCACCTATAGAGAACATTTGGTGCATCATTAAACGAAAAATACATCAAAGACACCCACAAACTCTTCAGCAGCTGGAAACCTATATCAGACAAGAATGGGACCAACACCAAAACTCCAGAAACTCATAACCTCGATGGCCAGACGTCTTCAAACTGTTTTGAAAAGAAGAGATGCTACACCATGGTAAACATGCCCCTGTCCCAAATATTTTGAGACCTGTAGCGGGCATCAAATTTGAAATGAGCTCATTTTATGCATAAAATTGTAAAATTTCTCAGTTTAAACATTTGTTATGTTTTCTATGCTCTATTGTGAATAAAATATTGGCTCGTGATTTGAAAGTCTTTTAGTTTTCATTTTATTTGAGTTTAAAAAAAACGTCCCAATATTTCCGGAATTCAGGTTGTAATATGCATTTTAAAAATGTTTGTTTAGTATCTTCCCTTTTGCTTGAAAATGACAGCTGCCGAAAGCTAAACTCCGCAAGTTTGTGTAAAACCTGATGATCCATATTATCCAGCATGATCCAGCGAGTATCTTGAGCGCTTTAAAGTGATGGTTTACCCAAAAATAAATGAAAACTGTCGTTTATTCACTCTCATGTTATTCCAAACCTCTATGACTTACTTTCTTCTATAAAAATGTAGAAAGGACAAGAGGGCTTCGCCTTTGTCTCCATAGATTTATGTGGCATGTTGTAGTTCCATAATCTCAACGGGAATCGAAGCTGCAAATAATTCTTCTCAACGGTGAAAATATATAGAGAGTCTTCAGGTTCAACAAGATTGACTGTAGACTGAGCTGTGTCAGTTTATGAGAGTACCATTGAAAATGCTTTGTGAAAGCATTATGGGATGCATTTCTCCACTAGAGGGAGCTAAAGGATAAGACATGCATCCTATAACCTTGAGAAAGATGATGAGATGCTGCATTCATATTGCCATATTATCCATAAAACCTGGGTATAGAACAAACAGAAAGTATTTGTATTAGGATGCATCTAATCATAGTATGCATCTAAATCATAGTATGGTGTGCAAAAGGTGCTTTGTTGATATACCAGGGTTTCTGTAAGTCTTAAAAAGATCTTAATAAATTGTAATTTACCCTTTCATAAATTAAGGCCTTAAAAAGGTCTAAAATAAGAGCAGAAAGTCTTAAATTTATAATATCTTCCTCAGTATTTTTTTCAAACATATTAACATCCTTACTTGAGAAGGAAAGTTAAGATATGAAGTCTTATTTTGGGGAAACTGAAGAAAATTAAGTTTATGCACAGATATACAGATTTGTATAACAATAAATATATATTATGTGTGTCTAAATATTGTAATAGTCCCACTAGATGGCTCTCCAATCCTAACAGATGTTGCCTTCCATTCCCTCTATGCTGCATGTCTTTTCCTGCTCAGCTAAAATGAGAAATCGACCTCAGGCGTGTGAGGCATGTGTGTGTCTCTTGATGTTTGTACCGACTGCGTGACCAGATGCTTGTTTGACAACTTATTGTTGGTTATCTGTGGGAGTTTGTGTGTAAACCCCTGCACATGTGAGTGTTGGGTGAGATATGCTTTTGATAAACAGAGAAGTGATGCTAATTACATCTGTTTTTGTGTCGTGTCACATTTCCAACTGCCTTCATGCGCAGCCTTTATAGTTTTCCTTAATGATGCATGCTTGTAATATCGTGACTTTAGCGTGTAAGCGTGTGTTGTTGTAACACGCTACATTGTGCAAACTCTAAAATGAATATATGTGGCCATCACAGATCATTAAGCTGCAGCTCGTAGCACTTAAACCGTTCAAGTTCCTGTTTGTATGTGGTTTTGTTTTGGGAGTGTGTGTTTCCATCTGTCTGCTTGATTTAAATCATTCCAAATCCCTCCGCCCAAGCTCGAAGATGAAAGGTCAAAAGGGCCAAACGAATTGTATTTTTGCTCGTGTTTTAAGGTCACTTCATTGCTAAACGCACCCTGGGGGAGAGGTGCAAAAAACACATGAACAAAGCCCATTTTTCATTCAATACTGGGTTATTTTTTTACAGCATACAACCATAGACAGTCCTTGGTAATAAGTGGCGTTATTCTGAGTCAATATGCAATATGAAATGATACAGAGCTGGATAATATGTTTTAGATGTACTGAAATGATGAATAATTAATTTAATCTATTTGCATACCTGCTTAGAGGAATATTTAATGCTCAGAGGTTGCTTTTTTATTTCTCATGAGGCCACATGCAGTTGAGTTCCTGTTAGGCATCAACTTTGTCTCAGAACTTAAATGAGACTGAGTAAGAATACACAACTATGAAGAGTATTATTTTAGTATTATTTATTAATATGTATTATACTTAGTAATATTTCAGTTAACATTTTATTTTTATATTTTCATTTAGGTTTTAGTAATTTGTTTTTGTCATTTTTATTAGTTTTTTACATTTATATTTAGCTTTATTTTCAAATGAGGTTTTAGTAATTTTAGCAACTTATTTTTGTTGCCATTTTTTTAAGTTTAAGTTTTTATTTTGTTTTATTTCAACTTTATTCATATTTTTTATTGTATTAGTTTTAGTTAACAATTACAACTCTGGCTAAAAAATTAATTTAGTCTTTGACAGATTTAATGAGAAATGTCATAAGATCATATTGAGATATCTGACTTTTGACAGCAAATTTTGACCAATCACAGAGACAAACGACACGGGAATTTGATTTGAGACACATGTTTAGATAGTTAAGATATCTTTAGGGAAATAGTCTGAGCAGCAGGAAGCTTTGCATTAGTACACTTGATTTCTGTTTAATTTTGTTACTTTTTAGTAGAAAAAAATGAGATATGAAAGATATTTTATCTGTGGTTGTTTCCAAGTTCACATACTTTACGTGTGCCAAGTTTTCAGTTTATTTGCATATATATTGTAATATGGAGACTTTTTTACAATATTTATATCTATTCGCAGACACCTGAATTCAACATCTGTATTCTGCGGTCTTATTTTCAGTATTTAGTGTGTGTGACACTGACTGCTGCATTACTCTAGAGAAATCCCCCTCTGTCAGAAACAACCCATCACTACATACACATACACACACACACACAAGTACAGTCTCTAGGGAGTTGTCTAAGAGCCTGTGTGTGTATAAATGACATGTGAGTGGTGTGTAAGGTGTGTGTGTAATACCATCTCCCGTGCTAAATGACATTGTAATGCTGGACTGAATTACGATGGCAGTGCAGATGTGAAGGAAAGTGTTACTGCGTCAAATTATGGCAACAGATCTCTTTTCCAAAGGACAAAAAATTGCTCCATAAAAATGATGAGTTTGGTCTGGCTTTTGAGCTCCGGCCCAGACACACATTTCATAGCAGGGATATTGTATGTGACTTTTCATTCACAGCACAGGTCAATTACTACTGCTTTACTGTCTTACATTTCTATAGGACAGATATCCATCCGTCCGTCCGTCTGTCTGTCTATTGTTATATCATTATATCTGTTGTTTGTTCATTCCATCCATCCATCGTTCTGTCTGTGTCCTTATATTCAAGTTCTGCATCCTATTTCTTGCCTCAATTAAAGTAAAATCATTGTCTGTGTTAATCAGCAGCATCTCTAGCTTAGAGCTTAACTTGTACTGAACCCGGGCCATGCTTTTTAAATATTACCATAATCTTAAAATGGCAGCGCACTTTGAGTCTGTAGATGACCAGGGATAAAAATCCTCTGCTAATATAGAAAGTAATATGAGACTATCAGGGGAGTGATATTTCATTATGTCCTCTTTTATCTCCTTAAGTGTATTGCAATACTCACTCTGTGGGGATAACAGTAATCTCTCTGTTATGGGAGGGAATGATTTCTATTAATTGAATCCTCTGGTACTCAACGACACAACATGACACATGGAAGCTCTGTCTTCTCACTTGTACATTCAAGCTAAATCTCTCTGTGTTTCAATACTGCAGGGGATGGAAATCAGGTGTCTTGCACCCATGAGTCACACACTTTGAGGTTTGAGGTTTGTTCTGGTGGTTTAACACAGAGGTTTTCTTTCAGGGCCCAGATTTTACAATGGACACATTACTGAAGCTGTACTGTATTGACCTGAAGTAAACAGGTGTCCTTAAAATGATTAAAATGTGAAAAGACCAAATTATATGCTCCGTTACTGACAAGTGAATAGGAAAATTAACCGGTTTGTAAATGCATAATCTATCAAACATACATCTAGAATAATTTGGGCAAAAATATGGAGTTTGTTTGGACATGAAGCTATTTTATTGTTAAAAAAACTTAAAATTATAGATTAAAATGTATTGATATGATTATAAGGTGCAAAAAACCCAAATTATATGATAGATTACTGACATGACAAAACGAGTGAATAGGAAAATTGACACTTGTTAATGAATCTATCGAGCATACATCTAGATTAATCTGTGCAAAATATGAAGGTTTGATAATTATAAAAAAACTACTTCAAATGAGACATTAATATTAATATGATCGTAAATTGCAAAAAGCTCATATTATATGCTATAGTTTTAATGTTTGATTAAAAACTATCGAACATCTAGATTAATTTGAGCAAAAATATGGAGTTGATTGGACATGAAGCCTTTTAATTGAAAAAAAATATACATTAAAATTATATGCTACATTATTGACATGACAAAAAAACAGGAAAATCACATTTTTTTAAATAATAATTCTTTAATAATAATGTTAATTCATTTTGTTTATTAATAAATAAATAATAATGTTTGATAAAAATCTATCAAATATTCATCTAGATTAATTTGTGCGAAAATAAGGACTTATTTTTAAAGTAAAAGATCACCATCTTGACCAATTTGACCATCCTAATTATGCACAATTATATACTTGAATTTTCTCATTTGCATTCAGCTTTTTTGCAAACCAATTCATTTTTTTGGGTCGTGAGCCTCCAGTTAAGACCCACTTCTTGTGCGTAAAATATGCGTAAAAACTGACTGCATGAATTATGACTAATGTTGTGAATTTAGTGATGACGTTAACCGTGGATGGAGCGGAGATGAATTGCAAGCCTTTGAAAGGGGAAGAACAGCCTGAAAAATTATGTTTTGCCATTAGCCGAATGAATGGACGTCACACAGACCAGACACTGGCTGGCTGTCCTTCTTTTGTTTGTGTGTGTGTGTGTGTGTGTGTGTGTGTGCGTTTGCCCTGGCACTGGAGGCGGGAGAGAGACGGAGATCAGAGATGACGGGCAGACAGTGCTGTCCTGCTTCCCGCTTGTTTCCTGCTGTCTTCCACCCCCACTAACACAAAAAACCAGAGAGAGAAGCAAAGAAGAAACGCAGATGCAGCCATCACTGCTTGCCGTCTGGAAAGTCAGGCAGGGGTTGCCCCTGACGACAGTTGCTAGGCGACTGTGGAGCGAGTGACTTCATACTCCAGTGTTTGCAGGGTCTCCGCACACACAGAGAGAAAGAGAGCGCAGCATGCAGGACCTGCTTTACTGGGTATTTTCGTCACCTTTAATGATATATGAAAGCGTGGCCTGCAGTAACACGCTGTGATATTGCTTGAGTGGGTAATGCAGAAGCATGAATTTGTAAAAATTCAACAAAAACACATATGACTGTTATTGACATGACGTTCTCTCTTCAGAGCTGTTTAGTGAATCCTCCTCTTACTAGTTGTTAAAAACGTTCAAGTATTTTTCTTGCATATAGTGAGTGGCAGACCTGGAAATAGAGCTGCAGTGTTGCTTTGCACATTCAGATGTGCTCCATCCCCATCTCACATTTCAATTCCATCCATTTCAGTGAAAATACAAAACTGTAGGCAATCAAATAGGACATTTCTGATGGCTGATTAAGAATGCTATTTTAATTGGCTTATTAACAGCTGCTGGGGCTTAAGATATGAAATATTCCACTGAGCTACAACTGTTCATATTTAGGAAAGGTGCTCGACCAGAGTGACCCCACAAATGCTTGAAACTGCTTTAGAGAAATTTATTTTTTTATGCATATATATATTATAATATTATATGTATGTATTATAATCAATTATTGTAATATTGTTATTATTATTCATTTATATATATATATATATATATATATATATATATATATATATATATATATATAAAATATGAGATTATTTAATATATATTTTTATTATAATATACACATTTTATTTAGGTTTACCTTCGCAGTCATCTAACACAAAATTTATAAATATTTAGTTTTTATCAAATCTTAAAATTATGTTCTTATAATATTTTAATGGCTAAATTAATTTTGCATTTAAAACTAAGTATAATTTTTTTTTTTTGTTATTTTATTTATTTACTAGTTTTATTTATTTGTTTGGATGTTTGTTTTTTATTTATATATACAAAATAGTTAAAAAATATATTGGTCCTTATTAGTTGTTCAGCATATCAAAACTTTTTTTTTTTTCCTGTGGCAGAATTTTAATATTGCTACATCCTTGTTTTATTAATTTTTTTGGATACATGTAGTTAAAAATAAATGTTTCAGTAATAACAAAATTTAGATTAGAAATTGTTGAGTGCATATTTTCACCTGCTGTCAAATAGGCGCATTAGCCACAGTCAATCCATCTGAAAATCAGCGTTTGATTCACACACTAGACTGCTCTGCTCATGCTGAAATCCTAGAGTCACTCCTGTGCTCAAATTAAAATGATCAGAGAGAGAGCAAACCACATCTCTATAGTGTATTTACTCACAGCCATCAGGGATATGAGTGAATGACCAGAGTTGTGCAGGGATTTCATCATGAACTTCAGATTGATTTGCTAGTTCATACATGTGTGCTCCACACAGTCCACACATGTGTTGGAACAGGAACAGACATGTTAATGCTCCTCAAACAAGCCTGAAGCACAAATATCAGCATCAGCGTCCAATCAATCCAGCAGTGCAGTTGTCAATAACACACACACACACACATGCACGGCCCTGAGGCTATAACTGCTGACAGATCATATGAGCGCTCTGCTGTTGGCTGCATGGGGATGTGTGCTCGTCATTGATCATCACTTTAACACATCGATTCTGCCACAGCTTATTGTTGTCTCCGGTTGCCATGGAGACTGAGCTGCTCATGTAGCTTCTTTCTGCTGCTTGTGCCTCTGGAAGTGTGTCCTTGTGTTAAAAACATGGCATTAGCATTGAGTTGTCCAAAAATCTAAAGTAATACTATGGTACTTTAAGTAAATGAACTAAATATATATATATATATAAGCATTTGTGTTAATTGAAATTAATCTGAAATAAAATAGAATATAAATATTAGATGAAAAACTTTGGAATGTTTCCTTGGAAAATAAGAGTTGAAGCACTAAAACTGAACTTAAACTAAAACTTGAAATAAATATAATTTAAATCTAATTAGTAATAAATAAATAAAAATTAAAAATGACAAAAGCACATCAAATGGCTAAGAATAAAAATTAAACTACTGAACTGAACATATAAAAATAAAAGCAAATTGAAAGCTAAACTATGGTATGGAATATAAATAATAAATTATAGATAATATTAAAATAACACTGGTATGTACATTGCCAGCTCTTAATAAAAATCCTCTATGTACTATTTACAAAAAATCATGGTATTAGCATGAAATTGTCCAAAAATCGTTAGTAATACTATTGGACTTAAATGTTTTTAATAGTATTCGCTTTTGTTAACCAAAATTACCTCAATTACCTTTTGTTAATTTAAATAAATCTAAAAGAAAATAGTGAAATAATGAAATAAAAAAATTGAAATGAAAGTTATAAATATTGCCTTGGCAACTAACTGAAATAAGTTGAAGCACTAAAATATATAAAAAAAGAGAAAATAACAATAAACATACATAGCATCATACATCATTATAAACTGACTAAAAATAAACTAAAATATAAAAATAAAATCTAATTCTAAATATTACATATATAATTGTATATAAATAATATTGAACTACCACTAACATAATTTTTTATCTTTTTTTCCTGCTTTTTAAAATTTATATTGCCAGTTCTTAATAACAATCCTCCTGCATATATTTGTAGTAATACTATCTTAGCAGAAGCAAATTAATTAAGCTTTCTCCAATCCTACAAACATACCTAAACTGGCATCCACAATGAATTAATAAAGAAGTCTAATTCCTATCGAGACCTTCAGCTGAGATGGAAACGCTCTTTAAAGCGATAGGCCTGATGAATTCTTAATTGGTTCATTTTAGCTTGTTATGTTAATGGCGACTAATTGATGATTACAGCCATTAGTCCAGAGCTGTCCCACTGTGAAGCCTGTTTCTCTGTTGTTTCCAGGGGTGAAGAGCCATTAGCAGGATCCTAACGCTCTATAGATCCTAATGAAAGCCTTCAGCAGACATACTTAGAGAAAAGTATACTCCTCTGTGTTCTCCAGCCTGGATCTGTCTGGATATCAGAGTCAATATTTACCCAGAGACACAATGTTCAACCCTCTATTGCCATGTCAACCGCTGATGATGTAATGCTTCATCTTTTGTGTCTTTCAGGGTGCTCTGTGTGTTTTAAGCAAACATATGGCATCCATCACAACACTGAGGGGCTGCATGAAGTGCTTCATCTCTATGCAGGGTCCAAAATGAACACTTGCCAAACACAAGTAAAAATTGGCTTTGGTGAATGAATAAAATGTATTTACAACTGGAACATGCACACATACACAGACATACATGCACACACACATATGCTAGTTATTTGTATATGTGTAAAGAATACAAGTATATAAGAATATGGAAATATATTTGTTGGTGTCACACTTTCTCAAAACGTATTTTTTGTCTTCTTGTTTACATATTTAGTTAATTTACTCATTTTTTCATCTTTAAACATTTTTCAAATGAACATTTTTTTCTTATTCTTCTGTATATTAAAATATAAGCATTTTAATTAAAAAAATATATATAAACTAATACATTTTTATTTATTTTATTTCTTTAATATTAAAATATGGCTGGTCAGAAATATTTATGGCCAGAATTTTCTCCTGATATATATGCGTGTGTGTGTGTGTGTGTGTGTGTGTGTGCGTGCGTGTGTGTGTGTGTGTGTGTGTGCGTGCGTGCGTGTGTTTTGTTGGTGGTGGGATGTACCTTAAGCAGTTTAACACTTCCTGTCAGCATGAGGATTGAAAAAAAACCTTGGTGGTCGAAATGGAATTTGCTGTAGTAAATTTATGTTTAAATTATTTGGCTCGGTAAATAGGAATCAGATTTGCTTTGTTTATTGAGTTTGTTATAGATATCCGGTGGCTGGTTCAGTGGAATGAAAGAAACTCAATTTCGCCCACTTTGTACTCATGATTTGTTTATACTGTATGTAGTTTTAAGAACTGATACCTTAAGAACCCTTAACTGGCAGCAAACCTTAAGTAATTCATGTTACCCTGTATTTACATCATGTATATGTAAATAATGTATTTTGTTATCATGTACATGAAGCATGTGAGAAAATGTATGAAGGATGCATGAATTGTTCATAAGTTGCATATTGCATTAGATACACTGAAAAAAAGGATTTCTGCTGCTTGTTTGATTTACTTTATTAGCTAAAGCATCACAATTGCTATACAGTTTGTACTTAACTGAGATATTTTGAAGAATGTTGGTAACCAAACAGTTGACGGTAGCCATTCACTTCTATAGTATGGAAAATAATTATATTGAAGTCAATGGCTACCGTCAACTGTTTGGTTACCAACATTCTTCAAAATACCTTCTTTTGTGTTAAACATAATAAATAAACTCATACAAGTTTTGAACAACTTGAGGGTCAGAAAATGACCGAATTTTCATTGTTGGGTGAACTATCCCTTTAATTTTGTGCACTTGCCTTAAAAAACGATTGTGTGTTTGTGTTGCTACCTCACATGAATTACCGATCTCATATACTGAACTTTAGAAAAGAAATACACATGGTGGAAAGGTGTAGTCGGAGTTTTGTTAGCATGTGTATACAGTATGTTAAACCAATAATGCTCATTATAACAGCTTTATAAAATGTAAATGCACAACACATAGTCACAGATATATAAACGCTGCACTGGTTGATCCACAGGTCATATGTCATGTAAACAGAGTGATGACAGGTGCTTTGACTGGTGAAGAACAGAGATTAGTTTGATCTCTGGAGAGTTCATTGATTTCCACATTGGCTTTTAAAAGGTCACGGTGGAGAAAAGCCTCTGAATTGACAGAAAACGACACAGGACAGATTAAACTCCAGCTCCAGAACCATCAGATAGAAAACAAGTGGCTTTTGTTGCTGCTTTGTAGAGTGCAAATCATTGCATCTTGTAAGCTGTTATAGTGAACCTAGAAAGGAAGTGGAATTTGGAAGTGTAAATCCAAGGAGGAACAAAACTGCAAAGGAATAAAGAAACTGCTGCTGAAACTCATTAACTTTTAAATGAAGTGAAGTGATACACTAAAAGTCCCAAATGTGTAGCAGAGAGAGATGTATCTGTCAGTAAAGCTACAAACATTTCTCTTCATGTTTTAATTGATTCTGAAAGATCAGGCTTGTGACAGCAAGGAAATCTCTCAGATCCAAGAATCGGGGCTGAGGCTCTAGGGACAGGAGATGAGAGGAATCGAGTGAGCGTGTGTGTTAAGATGTGAGAATGATTGCGTTAATGAGAGACAGAAGCTCTGTGCTAAAACCTAGTGAGCTGACTTACTGCCCTACATAGTGAGCATACTAAGTTGAATGGAACCTTGACACTGATTTAGCAAATAATGCTCCACATATGAAGGCCACAAGACTCACAAGTCATGGCACAAAATTGATTCTGAGTTAACTTAATGCATAGCACAAAGATATTGGGTGAAGTTTTTAATGCAGCTGTGCCTTTTATAATATAATATAACCCCTTTTCAGTATTTAATGAAATACAAGTTTATTTATAATCAACATATTTGCATTGTTCATCATCTTACATTTATGTTTGCCCTTGAGCTTGTTGCTAGTGCATGCTGGGACATCCTTTTGATGATGTATACATGTGATTTTGGCCAAATTAGAACATAATCATGCTGTATACTCTTTGGAACAACCACTGCCTCAGGGAACACTTATGAATATTTTTATGTACAATAAATATACAGTATAATATATTACATGAATAATACGCCTTTAAAAAGTTTGGGCTCAATATAAGATTTTCAATGTTTATGAAAGAAGTGCAAATGTAAAAGTAAAAACTGTACTATTGTGAAATATTATTACAATTTAAAATAACTGTTTTCTATTTTAATATGCTTTAAAATATAATTCATTCCTGTGATGCAAAACTGAATTTTCATTAGCCAATACTCCAGTCTTCAGTGTCACATGATCCTTCAGAAATCATTTTAATATGATGATTTATTATCAATGTTTGGAAACTTTTGTGCTACTTAATATTTTTTGGAAACTGATAGTTTTTTCAGGATTCTTTGATGAATAAAAAGTTTTATTTTAAAGATATTATGTTGAAGAAATTAATACTTTTATTCAACAAGGATATATTAAATTGATGAATGTAAAGGCTTATATTGTTGTACTGTATTATGTACAATATTTTAAATGTGTGTGTTTTATTTTTTAATAGTTATTATATGTTAGGTGGTATTTGGTATATGGTATTTTTATCATATCATATATGCATATAATATCTATCTATCTATCTATCTATCTATCTATCTATCTATCTATCTATCTATCTATCTATCTATCTATCTATCTATCTAACTAATCTCTATATCTCTAATTATTAGATTTTATTATTTTCTAATTCAGTTTATTAATTAATTCTTAATTATCTGTCTAGGTAGGCAGTTTACTTGTCTTTGGAATGGAGAAATGTTAATTTCACATTGTCCAAATGTCCTTTAGCAGCAGTGATTTGGAAAGTGGAAAGAGCTGTTTTTTTTACAGAGGCTAATAATGCTAGTGGTTGTTTATCACACACACACACACACACACAATGCAGCAACCTTTTCTCAAGTACAAACTCCTACGGTTTATGAACACGCACACACACACACAGAGGCTTTCCTGCAGGGGTGGGGGATGCTTTGACGTTGAGTGTGTGCATGCATGTGTGTGTGTGTGTGTGTGTGTGTATGAGAGCGTCCATGGGTGTGCGCCCAGAGCTGCGCTCATTGCTCGGTGAGCGTGGACCAGTTTGGATACGTTACCGGAGCGATGATGGCCGAGTAAAAGGATTGTGGGTATTCTGAGGAATGAGCAGAAGACATGGAAGGGCTGCTTTCTCCCATGCGCACACGGGTAAGTGCTCTGGTTGCCGGGGGATACGGGAAAAATGCTATAGAATGAGAGGAGGGAGAGAGAGTGCCGGTAAAAACGTGGGTTTATAATGTCCCATTCTGCCTGGAGACAGCATATAAGGACAGAAACCAGGAGATGACCAGATTAAAAGGATGTGGTGGCTTTATTTTAGGATTTTGGAGGGTTTGTTTAGTTGTTTTTTGGGAAGTGTGGGTGGCTTCTCACATTCATGCTAGTATTTTTGGTCAAATTGAGAGCTAGTGTGGTGGTGGATGCCAAATTTTGAGGTAGAATTCACGAACAGCAAGTTGAGGTGAAGTCTAGGACGGACTTGTGCGCATGTGTGTGTGTGCATTTGTGTGCTTGATGCTGAATGCAAATGCAGAGATAAGATGAAAAGAGGGATAGAGTTGAAACCCAATGTCATTCGATCATCGTCCGCAGATGCAGAAGTATAAACAGTCATATTGAATTCATAAAGATTTTCATTTGAGTCCAGTGATCCGCATTTATAGAAAGAGTCAACCTGTGACATTTCGTCTCATCTCTCGCTGTCTTTTTTTTAAGGCGTACTCCATCTAGCTCCCTAAATGTGTGTGGTTTTCAGAATAGTGTGTGATCACATACTGGTGTGGCAAGCAGATCCAGCAGTGGTGTGTGTGGGAGTGTGTTTATAGAAATCATAATCATACAGGTGATGCATCCACACAAGCCTTCCAGATGGCAACAGTGTGGAACTTCAAACTTTAATGCCTTAATAAATATGTATGCGTGTGAGAGGTTTTAAAACGGTTATGAGAGAATATTTCATGCCTTACAAATACTCCAATACAGTAGCATTCAAATATTTGTTATTTTACCGTCAGATCCAATATGTTTGAGACCACTAAAACTTTTTCTATTTTGCTTGTGTATATTTATATTTTCGGACCTCACTGTAGACATATATTCACTTAATACACTAAAATGCTCCAAAATCTACTCATGCTGTTGGTTTTTGCTCTATCAGTCTATCAGCTCCATCTATGGTGCGTGTGTGTGTGTGTGTGTGTGTGTGTGTGTGTGTGTGTTTACATGAGGCCAACAGATTGCCAGCACAGCAGGATGTTTGTTCTACTTTCTAATATAAACCATTTCATACTGTGTGGCTTTAGGAGAATTCCATTTCATGTAATTTAATTAACACACATTCATTTACAAAGTGCTACTTATGATACTGTTGACTGGTCTTCATCATATAATGTGAATGTGTATGTGTGTGTGTGTGTGTGTGTGTGTGTGTGTGTGTGTGTGTGTGTGTGTGTGTGTGTGTGTGTGTGTGTGTGTGTGTGTGTGGATCCACCACTGTATTGTGGTGCTGAGGCAGCAATTGTCAACGAGTCAAGTCTACCCATGCATGAAAAACTGAGATGGAGATAAAGAGATGTCAGCAGTCTTGTCTGATGTGAGCAGACAGCAGAAATGTAATACATTATTCCCAAATCTTAGTCTGTAGGGGTTTTAGAAACTCTCTTTAGAGTTATAGAAACACACTCAGTAGAAAGTGTATTGTGTTAGATCAGCACCAGTGTTTGCCAGCACATGAAACCCTAGTGAGCTGCTGCCCACCTCATGATAGAAACGCAGGCTGTTATACAATTCTATAGTGTATTGCTATAGAGCGCTGCAGGGATGAAGTAATTTTGTAGGCCAACCTGTAAGTTAGCATTACCCTGGTTCCCTTAACGAAAAGCCAATATGCCAATTTTTCCATTGGCTTTTTGGATTATTGCAGGATATAAACTCTGGGACCAGCAAATGGACTAGCTAAAAAAAACTACTACACAGTCACATGACCATGCACCACAAAGCTTGCACTGTTTCAGTCTTTATTTAAAATGTACAATTTGGAAAGTTTGAGTTAGAATAGATTGCAAGAGCACAAGTATAAAAACAACAAGGCTATGGCAGCAGACTGGAGAGTAGATGAGTTTTTCTATTTGCTGTCATGGCATTTAATGTTCCTGACAGCCGTCCCATTTAGCCACTTGTTTTCAGTAGCCTTTTTCGAGACACATAAAAGCTTGAAATTATAAGTGGGATATTACTGATGTATTTATTTGTAGAATGTGAAAATATCTTGAGCTTGTGTTATCCACAGATGTTATTTCCTGCATTTAACCAAAAACCCATTAAAAACAAAAAAACCTGCTGACATCTGGAAGTGCTAACTGACAAAAACTGAAGTCAGCTAGAGTAATAATGGAAGCAAAATAGGTTGTTAATGCAGATTCAAATTCACATTTTTAGGACAGTTTTGTGAAATGTTGGACTACAACTTAAAATATACCATTAAATGAGGCTAAGTATGTTTGACTCTGAACATGAACTCTGAAAAGTTTTGCTCAGCTCTCGTTGTTCGTGTGCGTGAGATTCGGTTTTTCTGGCTCCTTAATGTATGTATGTAGGCCAGTGTATCAAAAACGAGAAAAAAAAATTCTATGTGCTGATCTACACACACAGTGTGTCTTAAGTGATGTGTAGGAGTATAGACAAGGTGATTTCTATCAGTTCCATTAGACTCAGAGTAGATCAATGAGCAGATGTTATCTCGGATTACATGTCAGAAGCTATTGAAGGGAGCCGAGGGAGTGTGTGTGGTTTTGTGTGTCTGTGCGTGTAATTAGACTTGAGATGAGGTTAGGCTTTAGTTGTGGAATGGGTGTTGAAGATGTGCATAGAATGCTGAATTTCCTCAGTCATTTGTCGAATAAATAAAAATTGTTTTTTAAATCTACCTGTTAAATAAAGGGATAGTTCACACAAACATGCTCATTCTGCCATCTTTTATTCACTGCCACCTGTGTGACTAACTTTCTTTTGAGTACTATATTTATAGCAGAACGTCCCAGAAGCCCTTTTTCCATTAAAGTGAATGGTGACCTTCCGTCAATCAAGATTTAATAATGACTTAAATTTTTGTCCTTTAAAATTTTTTTGGGGGGGCTGCAAAATTTAGAAGAAAAAAAATGGAAATTGCAATTTAAAATGCATATATTAAATGCATTTTTTTTTTTTTTACATTTGTTTGTAGGGCTGCACTGTTTGGCCAAGAAAAGATTCTACATTAAAATAATCTTAAAGTGGTTGTTATTGGTAAATAAAAATAATAAAAATAAGAAATATAAAAATAATGTAATATTTCGCTGCTAGATGGCAAAAATCGAGTATTTCAGAATAATTATAATATTTAATTTCATTTTAGGAAAAGGGGGAAAGGGAAGTGGTGTGTGGCCAAGTATGGTGGAATTTGTGCTCTGCATTTAACCCATCCAAGTGTACACACAGTAGTGAACATACACCTGGAGCAGTGGGCAGCCAATGCTGCGGTGCCCGGGGAGCAGTTGGGGGTTCGGTGCCTTGCTCAAGGGCACCTCAGTCGTGGTATTGAGGGTGGAGAGAGCACTGGACATTCACTCCCCCCACCTACAATCCCTGCCGGCCGGAGATTCGAACCTACGACCTTCAGGTTACAAGTCCAACTCTCTATCCATTAGGCCACGACTGCCCCAACAGTACAACTGTACATTTTTAATACTAATATTATTTATGACTGTCTTGACTTATTTACTTTCAACTGTTAAACCATCAAGCTTTTATTTCGGTGGAAAACTAGGAAGCCCTTAAAGATTGTTTGTGCATGTTACTTTCCAAAACGCATGTTATAAGTGACTCAAACTTTCATTATAGAGCAGCTCGGACATTGACACTGAAGATATAAACATGAAGGTTAGTGAGTGAATGATGTAATTTTTTTTTTGCGTGTATGTGTGTCAATTTATATGTGATTGTTGGTCCGTGTGTGTTTGTGGTGTGATTAATGTGTGTGTGTGTGTGTGTGTGTGTGTGTGTGTGTCTGTGGTAAACGGTATTACAGCTGCCCATACTAATACTAACAGATGGACACATTAAGACAGAGACCCCCAAAGCAAAAACCAGAGAGAGAGAGACTGGAGTTTCTTTGGCCCAGACCTCTATCTACTCCACTGGCAGTCTCTCCATCTCTATCCCCTCGTCATTTCCTTCCCATCTCTGTTAATTAACAGGAAAACAGCTGGTAGGATATTCCAGGTCAAAGAAACACAAGTTAAGAAACAGCTGATTGAATTACTCAACCAAATAACAAAAACTAGCTCCATCCTTCTGTTGGTTCTCCTGTAAAAGAGCAAACTATTGGAACGTAACAGGCAGGTGGTGTCCATGTTGGAAGCGGGTTTGTCGACTCCATCTCCCAGCTGTCATTGCTGCAGTAATGAATCTGTGATCTGACTGGTCATAGTGATGGAGGTCAGGGAGCAGCTAGTTTACAGACAGTTAATGAGGAAGTGATTATTTAGTTAATGAGGGTGAAGTGTGTTGATCCATGATCACTTGGTTTAATTGGTTATAATAATTGGTTACATTTACATGGACTTACAATGAGAGCTCAGGATTGGCTCCATTTCAATAAGGTTCTGAATTTGCTCAATCAAAATATAGTTTGGAAAAAAAACTTTAACTTAGTTAATTAGTTAACTTAGTTAACTCTTAACTCTTAGCTTAATTGTTTGTTTCGATATTTGGCTTCTAATGCATTGAAATACTTAACTCTTTACATTCTAATTCATTCCATTATAAATTTACCGTGATAACCATACTTTTTACCAAAATACCATAGTTACTGTAGTTATTATTGTAGTTGTGATATTGTCTTGGCAATATTATAAAATTAATTAAAAAGATACTGAACGTGTATTGTTTGTAAGAGATCCCATATTACAAGTAAGCTGTGTGAACGGTATGATTAGAATATTGTCTTATTTAGAACAGGGTCAGTGGTCAGACTGTGGCAGCCTGTCAGTGGACAGTGCAGGCAGTGAGACAGTGAAGCGGTGTGTGTGTGTCTGTGTGTGTGTGTGTCTGTGTGTGGACAGAGGACGAGGAGAGGAGAGACACAGTGAGGCCGTGACCCCTCTGTCAGACCCTCCCTGTAGTAACGCCTTTGTCCTCATGCTAATGAGTCTCACGGACATTCATAAATCATCAAACTATACTTTTCCCTTTTTTCTTTCCCTTTCTCGTCCTTTTTCAGGGTTTTTACTTTTCTTGCAATTTTCCCTTTTCATTCCCCCTTCTTTTTCTTCTCCTTTGCTTCCATTTTTAGTTCCATTTTCTTTCCTTTCCTTTCTTGCTGTTCCTTTACATTTCCTTTCCTTTAGTTTCCTTTTCTTTTCCTGCTCCTCTCTTTCTTTTCTTTTTTCTTCTTTCCTGTTTTCATTTTCTTTTTTCGTGCTTACATTTTCCTTTCCTTTTTCCTTTTCATATTTCTTATCTTTTCCTTTTCCTATTTCCTTCTATTTTTACATCTCCACTTCTTTTTGATTTCCTTTCCTTTCCTTTCCTTTCCTTTCCTTTCCTTTCCTTTTCATTTTCCTGTTTCCCTTTCTTTTTACATCTCCACTTCCCCTTTCCCTACCTTTCCCTTCCCTTCCCTTCATTTTCCTGTTTCCTTTTCTTTTTACATATCCACTTCCCCTTTCCTTTCCTTTCCTTTCCTTTCCTTTCCTTTCCTTTCCTTTCCTTTCCTTTCCTTTCCTTTCCTTTCCCTTCCCTTTCCTTCCCTTCCCTTTCCTTCCTGCAGGGTTATTGCATGAAGTGTCTGAATAATAATCAGGCACAGATTCGGACAGTCCCAGGGGCTGCCAGGCTGGGGTCTGAGCAATTTACCCCACATGTCCATATACCTATCAAATCTCGGGAGGAGAGGGGAGGCGGGAGTTCAGAGTGTGTGTGTGTGTTTCAGTTTTGATTTTACAGTAGGAACTGGCTGTGCATTAACAGGCCAGCCGGGGGCTCTCTCCTTTGTTCCATTAGGACTCTTGTGATCTTCCTCATCAGCATCAGTCAGACCTGCAGCACTTTGCCAATCTCTCTCACTGTAACCCTGCGACTCCAGCAGTTGTCATAGAAACCGCAGGCAGGCTGATGGGATGCCATCATCATCTGATCTGCAGTTTCACACAGCGGGGTGATGATTTAAGGGCCGCGTCACATTGGATGCCACTCATGTAATCATATGTTCGACACGCATCATGATGATCTCCATGACATCATCATCGTCTCTTGAAGTTTTAATTCATGTTGTTCCTCTTTGAATATTCTAATATCTGGATATTTTAACATCATGGGGAATGTGTCACAGTGAGAAATGGCCATTAGAGGAACTGTTTCATCATGACCAGCGCACACGCACACACCTCATTTCAATATAGTTTTCCCTGTGCCTTGATTAGGGCTGCTGGATTGGGGCAGAGTCAGGCCCTCAGTAATACGGCTCATTCATCATCAGGAAAGCTGCCGGTGTCACGCTCTCTCCCTCTCACACTCACACACCTCTGCACTCCAGTGTGTCTTCATCTTGCTGATTAGTGTGAAGTGCTTTGATTCATGAATGGAAGGGCGGAGGGTCTACAGTGAGGGACGGACAGGTTAGTGCCGCGAGCCAACGGTTTGATGATGTCACGATCCCTCTGATATCTGATGGGCCCTGATTGTATTGCATTTGCAACACAAACAATTATTGTATGATATGACACAGCGCCTGAAAGTAGTCCCCAGCTAGGTAACTAGTTATGATATAGCTGGGGACTACTTTCAGGTGCTGCGTAATATCATTGCGCCTGCTGCACCCATGGTACGGCAACAAAGTTCCTTGATTATTACGCCGGAATGAGAGTATAGTTCCTAGCCTTATCGGCCTAGAAAATCACAACTTTTAATTTTCCGTCGGTCTTAGTACACGGTGTAACTACAGAAGAGTCAAGCTTTAAATAGAAAAATTATTGAAACTCTTTGGTCATTTTTGATGACCAAATGCTAATAGTCTAATTTGATTCAATGATCTATGCTAAGCTAAGCTAAAAGTGCTACCGCCAGACCCAGAGATCGGCTGAACGGATTCAAAAATGGTAAAACTCAACTGTTTAACTCTAAGGGAATTGTAAAATGAGCCCATTTCCAAAAAAAGGGGAGTGTTCCTTTAAGTCGCTGGGGTATATTTATAGCAATAGCCAAAAATACATTGTATGGGTCAAAATTATTGATTTTTCTTTTATGCCAAAAATCATTAGGACATTAAGTAAAGATCATGTTTCATGAAGATATTTAGTAAATTTCCTACTGTATATATATCAAAACTTAATTTTTGATTAGTAATATGCATTTCTAAGAACTTCATTTGGACAGCTTTAAAGGCGATTTTCTCAATAATTAGATTTTTTTGCACCCTCAGATTCTAGATATTCAAATATTTGTTGTATCTCAGCCAAATATTGTCTGATCATAACAAACCATACATCAATGGAAAGCTTATTCATTCACCTTTCGGATGAAAAATTTCGAAAAATTGACCCTTATGACTGGTTTTGTGGTCCAGGGTCACATATGGTTGCTAAGGTGTTCTGAGTGGTTGCTAAGGGGTTACATACTGTCAAAAGAGCTCTCTCTAAAATGACATTCTGGTGTCTATATTTTCACACCTCTCTTCAGATTCGAAGCATCATTGATGTCCATAGCAGAAGCAGTGCAAAGTGAAATATATACCTAAGGTTACTCAAAGAAGGAGTTTGGCTCCTGAAGACTTGGTGTTTTCAATTCAAAACCTATAAACTTTCCATCTTTTCTAGTTTAGAAAAACTAATTTTCCAAAACATTACAGTAATATGACTATAATGTGCTGTGAAATGACTAGTGACAGAAGGTTCTCATGTTGTTTCCCCGTTAATGTGTATTTTAATAGTGTATTTTTCACAACACGTCATGTTTTGCTTGACTGGAGATGAGTAATTGAAATATTTACCTATAGGACAGAGTAACACTCTTCCTCTCGCTCTCCTTTTCATATGTGCATATTAAATACTGAGACAGACATAACACATTTTCACCTCTGGTGTGAATAGGACCCTATAAATGCTACGTTTAAATTAAAAATCTTGTTATAGGATGAATATTTTCTCTTGGTGAGAACTGGCCTTTAACCCATTCATCAATCCTTGTCTTAGATCTAATCTTAAATCTAATTTGCAAATTTCAGTACCTCTAGAGGCAAGTAAATAAATCTAAATAAAATCCACTGACATTTACTTACATAGTTTTAATAAATAAAGGTTCTGAAATACACATTTACTTTATCTAGCTGATCTCACTCAAAAGCTAAATGTAATCTGCTTTCCTACTCTGTGTGTGTGTGTGTGTGTGTGTGTGTGTGTGTGTTTTAAATCAATGGTTACCTTATCTGCAGTTGGCAAGGAGGGTCTTAGGGCCCGAGACTATTATGCTGAATAAAAGAGGGCAGTCAAGATCTTTCCTTCTCGCTCTCTCTCGCTCTCTCTCTCTCTCAAAGTCTCTTGTCCTTTTTTTGTTACATACAGTATATAGCATGTATTCCTTTAGGTGGCTGTTAGGTGGTTACTAAGGTATTCTAAGTGGTTGCTAAGGCATTTCTAGGTGGCTGTTTGTTGGTGCCAGTTTAGTTTTATGTTAGTTTATGATATTATAGTCTCTATAAATCCTCCACTGAGAACAGCTGCTGTCCTGCATGTGATATGTTGTTTCTGTCTCCCAGTCATCTTCTAGAGAGCACAGTGGTTCATGAAGGACCTGTAGAACTGGGTCAGGCCAGTGTAGTTTTCACATCTGGATCTATGATTTTGTCCTCCTGTATTAACACAGCAGTCAAAAAAGACACTCCTGTAATTTAGTTTAATGAGCCTGACCCAAATTTAGGCACTCAGAATGCCTCCCAAAAGCTTTCGACTTAATGAGTAATCAAGTGCATCTCTTGTTGTTTGCCCCGTGTGTGTGCCCTTGTTTCCCTCTGAGCATTTCCACTTTGTTCTTCATGAATTCACCTGACTATTTTAAGGACCAAAAGAAGAGCAGTGCAACACAAACACATACACAACATGATTTCCTGATGTTTCCTTTGCTCTGTTTTGCAGGACTTCAGCCCCCCGTGAGGGCCACTTATCTTCTGCACTGACCTATTTCTCATAAAAGGGAGGGGTTTTATATTTGACTTTCTTTTTATAATCAGATCCACTGGAGAAGCACAAGAAGAGATTTCAGCCATCATTATGAAGATCTGGAAATATATTTGAAAATCTAATTACTTGAGATCAAACCCTGCAAAATCAAAATCAGAAAGTCTTGAGGTTGTGATAATGCTGTTTTCCCAGTAGGCCCTGCACAACATCCCAGGGGAAATGGAGATGTGTTTTTGGGTTTTTTGGGGGGTTTTTTTGGGATGTGCAATTATTGCCTGGCAGATGCAAAAATTGTCGAAAAAAATACATTAAAGACATTTATAATGTCTATTTCAATTGAAAATTTTATTCATCAGAACATTTTGAAAATAAATAAATAAATAAATGCAGCATTGGGGAGCAAAATTACAGTAAACTATCAAAAATACAGTAAAAACAGTAGTATTGTAAAATATTATTAGTTTAAAGTAACTGTTTTCTATTTGCACTAATATAAATAAAAATGAATACAGAAAAGAGTTAATCAAGGAAAAAAGTGACTTGTATATTTGATCAAGTCACATATACTATTCTAAAAAAATAAATAAATATGTAATAAATGTGGAAAGCATTTCTGATAATTTGGTCCTCAGATCTTTGACTTTTGATTCCAGATCTGAGATCTGAGCTTGAGACACTATTGTGATCTCTAGAGGAAACGTGTGAAATTGCCTGGGTCTTTTTCACAGCAGAAATACCTGAGAAGCAAATTTAAGACAACATTTGCTTTCTATTTAATCTCATTTCTGTCCTGAAGAAACAGTTGAGATGTTGAAGAGCTCTCATTTGTGATGGTTATGTTATGCCCTGGACATCAGACGTGTTCGAGGGCAGTGTGTTAGGACACAGCCCCTGTCTTTAAAGCGCTTTTAATCCCATAATCCTCTGCTCCTGATCTGGGACGTAACGGGACAGGTGCATTCTGTGATCAAAGTCTGCTGTTCCTGTGTTTACTGAGACAAGGGGATTTGAGACTGAACTCAAAAACTGATTCATTTTTATAGATTAAGGGAAGGACGGAAGAAACTAAAATGAAAGAGTCTCCTTTTTGTCTCCTTCCTCCAAATTTACATGCCTCTGGGGGGAGTGGATGCTAATCTTGTAACATGTTCACAGTCACTGCCCTGAGTCAGTGTCTACACACACACACACACACACACACACACACATGCTGCAGGGCACAGCTGGATGACTCCGGGTTGCAGCCGCAATGTCAGATTTCTCCAGGCATCTCCTCGGAAGAGGCAGAACTCATGTTATAAATAGACGAATGAGCTCTGAAGGGTGTAGTGACTGATTTTCCCTCTATAAACTGTTACTATTACTGAGTGCTAGCTGTAAATGTGACCTAGATTCAGTGTGGTTATATGAGTGGCCAGGAGAGGGCGCTATGAGATGAATGCAGACAGATTCAGGCTCTCATATTTGGAATGGCAAACTACTTTTGCAGAATGCAGTATAGCACATTATGCAAATGATCTGCATGATGACTAGATAACTAGATTTCACTACATGAAATACTGTATAAAATAATG
This sequence comes from Barbus barbus, assembly GCF_936440315.1. NCBI lineage: Eukaryota > Metazoa > Chordata > Actinopteri > Cypriniformes > Cyprinidae > Barbus > Barbus barbus. The sequence continues at coordinate 25,944,312 of NC_136751.1, forward strand.
CCATACACTCAAACTTGACTTTCCTATTCTATATGAATGAACTGGAAGTAACATTAGCCAATAATATGTTAACATTTCCATCTTGTATTTGAATATTTGCCTAATTTGCCAAAAGGCTGCATGCATTTAATCAGAAATCTCAATTATTTTGATTAAATAAATGCAGCCTTGAGATGGATGGGGATATATATATATATATATATATATATATATATATCCCCAAGCTGCATTTATTTACATTAAAAATAATACTATCATGAAATATTATTACAATTTAAAGTAACTGTTTTCTATTTTAATATATTTAATAAATATAATTTATTCCTGTAATGCAAAGCTGAATTTTCAGCATTAATAACTGCAGTCTTCAGTGTCACATGATCCTTCTCTTATCATACTTATATGCTTATTTTATTTTGCGCATTTCTGATAGAAATACATCAGAAATACATCAACACCAAACAGCATTCAGCATTTGAAGCATTCAGCAGACTGTCAGTATAAATACACACATCCATCCAATCTCATGAGCGTGTGCTTAAACTGCTGACACAGTACTGGTCTGGGGTCAGAGTCAGGGTGGAGGTTAAGGTCAGAGGTCAGGTGACAGATGACCCTCCCGAGGTTTAGCTGTGCTGAAAGTTCACTTTATGCAGCGAGAGGAGAGATGAAGATGATGCAATGGTGGTTATGTTGATGAAACCTCCGTTGAGGTTGTTTTCTCTTAATATTTATTTACTGTAAAGCAGTATGTACGTTTTCAGTTTTTTGGCACATTTAACACATTGATTAAAAAAAAAGAAAAATACTCATAGGCCAATGTTGAACTGTTATATCTATACACACATACACACACAACTAATAGCTCATCCGTCTTTTTAATGCCTGACATTGAGCGTGTGTGTGTGTGTGTGTGTGTGTGTGTGTGTGTGTGTGAGAGAGAGAGAGCGAGAGAGACAGAGCAGTAGAGAGGTTGGGGCCGTGTCTCTCCGACAATGACTTTTGTTTTATTCATTAACCGTTAAAGATGAGTTTTATACAAGGTCCAGTCCAGACACACTCATAAATCACATTGGTCGTGTGTGTGTCTGTTTGGGAGGTGGGGGTACACCTACTGAAAAAAGAGGCTAAAAGGATAAATGTGTGTGTGTGTGTGTAATTGATGCCCTCTGTGTTGGAGAGATGCACCATGATTAATAATTACACAGGCACTGCTCCAGCTACCACAACCCCTCTCGCTCTCACTCATTTAGCTTATTGTCAGTTTAGTTCATTGTCTTTCATTGTCTAGACAAAACACAAATGAGTAGTAAAAAAAAAAAAAGCTATATCACACACCTGCAATTAGTACAGCTGGGATTTGGCTTTAAATTTCTTATACAAAATTTTTTGCTGTTTTATGAACTTTGGAATACTTTAGTAAAGTGCACAAAAACAGAATGATAAAATTATTTTGAATTTCTTATGTAAATGTTTACACACTTTTTAAAATAAATAGTTAAATTAAAATTTTGGATTATAAAAACATGGATTATAAATTACATTGTATTATTTTTAAATGTAATATTAGCATTTAATAGTAATATTTAACTTAGTTTTAATGTATTATTTTAATGTTGAAAAAATATTAAAACCGTTACAGAATATTGTTTCAAGTGAGCAAAAGTTGCATACTGTACACTGCAAATATTTTTTACATTTTCATTTTAATTTTAGTTTGAGTCATTCTGTTGTGTGTTTTTGTCTTTTTTAGTAGTTTTTGTGTGTATGTGTTATCAGTTTTTATTTCAGTTTTTAATTTTAGTTATTTTTAGTGCATGAAGGTAAACTGAATTTGAAACGTTGCTTTGGCAAATAAACATTATATATAAAACAAATATGTATTTGCTGCACATGTGGTAAAATCCTGTCATTCTGTAGGGCATGTTGGAAGGCTTTATTATAGGTGATGTAGAGATGGGGTGGGTGTATTAGACACTCCCCCTTCCCCAGATCACTCGCACATCTCTGGTTTTATTCATGAGTCTTGCTCATTGCTCATTACTCTATAACATGTGCATGTGTGTGTGTCCACCTGCAGGAAGGGTGTGCGTCACCCTGATATGGATCACCTGGTGATTTGATTGGCAGGTCCCTGAAGGTATCATTTTCAGATGAGACACCCCACTGATCTACAGAGTGAGAGTCATTGAAATTGAAATATGGTAATGCAAAGCAAGTCCAGGTCGCCCGTGTGATGCTGGCTGACATTTTCATGGCTGGTTTTAAATCTCACTCGCTCTCACTGTCTTTCTTCTCTCTGACACAAAGAGGCCTTTATATGAGTCCACTGTCCGGCTCAAAAGACAGACAGAGACGCAGGTATCTCTGACATTAATATAGATGTACAAGACGTTATTATAAAAAAATGCTGCAGCACCGCAGGCAGGTATCCCGACAAAAGTTCAGCAGAAATTTACATATTTATTTTGCCAGCAAAGAAACTTTGCAGCAAGACATTGCAGAAACGTCAGAGTGAATTCATCATGCATTCACAAGGCTTGAGGCATAAAGTGTTAGCATCTCCCCATTAGAACAGCTCAACACAGGAGGTGAAGTAATGGACACAATCACACACGCACACACACCTGAACCCGCTCATTAAAAACCAGAGAGAAGGACAGATGGAGAAAGAAGGGCGCTGAGAGATGATAATGAGCTGTTGTGGGAGGAGACAAGCATGTTTGGATTTGAGTTTGGGGTTTATAACGAAGATTATCATGAAGATTATGCTTTTGAATGAGGTCACAGCTTTCTGTTTCAATATTAATCATCAAAGATTAATTGAATATAATTGAAAAAGTGAGTAAGGATGTTTATAATGTTACAAAAGATTTATATTTCAAATAAATGCTGTTCTTTTTGTATTTATCAGAAATTCATTCAAATATGTCATGGTTTTCAGAAAAATATTAAGCAGCACTACTGTTTTCAACATTGATAATAATAAGAAAAATTCAGATTTGCCGTCAGAGCATGAATTAAATTTGAAAATATAAGAAAAAAAGTCACTTTAACTTCCAATAATATTAGGCCTACATAATATTTTACATCAAATAAATGCAGCCTTGGTGAGCATAAGAGACTTTTTTCAAAAACACTAAAAAATCAGACCACAGACTTTTGAATCATAATGTTTTAATGTGATATTACAAAAAAAAAAAAAAATGTATTAATTTTTTTTAGTACAAAATATGTGATACATTTTGAGTTTGACATCAGATTTGTTTTGATTAGATACAGATTGAAAGTATTAATAACTTGCAGTTTATTAAGCGATTCAGATGTTATATCAGCAAGTTCATTCAGTAAATGATTCATCAGTAATTTTAAGTGTTTTTAAATGATTCATTAAAAGAATCGACTGACTCAAGGAGACTCATAAGAGTCATTTTTTTATAAATCAGACTACACTGGTTGCACTGTATGTTTTTGAATCAGTAAATAGAATCGCATTGCTCACACAGTTTACTGTTTGTGTGTGTGTGTGTGTGTGTGTGTGTGTGTGTAGTCAGGATAACTGAATAGAAAAATGAAGCGGGATTTTGTGCCATAATTTAGCAGTACTCTTTCTTTTTATCTCATCACAATAAATTCAGTCTGCAGCTCAGGTAAAATATGATTTATTTTGCATGGCGCTGTAGAATCAGCAGAAAACATAGTGAAGGAAACAGTGACATGAATACTGTAGTATAAAATGCCTACTGCTATCTATCTATCTATCTATCTATCTATCTATCTATCTATCTATCTGTCATTTTTGTCAATCTATCTCCATTTTTTCAGAAACATCTCCTCATTACATCCTTCACTGAGTGTTTATGAGTACATGAATTATAATTGTTGTTACTGTTATTATGCAGAACACTTGTTTCTGCTTGGTGACTCAATGAGATTTTAGGTGATCATGATTGAATATTTAATTGTCAGTGTTTTGCTTGGATCCTTATAGTGGCTGAATGACTGAAGGCACAATTTGCTCACACACTTAGGGTGATTATGAACTAGGATCTTTAGTACACCTCATGCATGAAATTGGTTTATGTGATTCAGAATGTCACTTAGATGAGAGAGTTAAAGATCAGATGAACACACACACACACACACACAATCTCTTTTCCACATGTGCAGTCATGCAGTCAAGTGTGGTGTGTCTGTGAAATGTGAAAAAAAAACAGCATAGATATTTTAAATTGCAGTATTTTTTAACACTTGAACATTTGGTTTTTAATGGCGGGTAAGAAAGAGTCAGATATTTCAATAAGTTTTAGGGAGTGTCCTGCTATGGTTTGCAGTAATATTATGTGTGACCTCTGAAGTATAAATGATGATCATCAGAAGATGAAATTCATTTACATACTTTTTTAATTTACATAACTTTACACATTCCATTTTTCATTTGATCATTTTTGAGTTGACTTTAAACCCCACAATTAACCTTACATTCTATTTCGTATTTTTGAATTTACATTGCACTGCACTTTTTACTTTTAAATTTGGTTTTACACATTTACATATATTTTAAATATGATTCCTCCTGAAATTTGGCATTTGATTTTACAATCCAATTTACGTTTGACTTTAGTTTACATTCCATTTAGCATTTTTTATTTACATTTTAATTTACATATTTGACTCTACATTCTACTTCACATTTTAATTGTCACATTACGTTTGATTTTACATTAGTTTTGCATTATACTTTACATTTTTCACCTCACATTTGACTTCCCATTCCATTATGAATTAATTTTGTCTTTATGTTTTACTTAGAATTTGACTTTTTTTAAAAGCATCCCAGTAAGGAGGTGAATGTACACACACATGTGTGTGTAGCTGTGATTGTAATAGCATATTCTTATGCAGTATGTTAAGTGTGTCTGTGTCTGTGTGTGTGTGTGTGTGTGTGTGTGTATGCAGTAATGTTAAAGTATTTTGGGTGTGTGTCCTTGAATCCCTCTGAATTATGGCTGTTCTCAGTATAAAACTGGGCTGAGTTTAGTAGGGCAGAAAATGCTGCCTCGTGACTCACCATACTGCGTCTTTATCAGAGAGATTCAAAAACACAGGTTCCCATCGATGGTGTGTGGGCATTTGAGTTTGTATGTGTGTTTGTGTGTGTTTGAGAGAGGGAAGCAGACAGCTATATAGGCCAGAAAGCCAACGCTGACTCAGGTGGGAAAGTAGGGCATTGTGGGTAGTAGACACAGTTATCACATAAAGGTAGAGAGTAAAGGAAAAAAATCAGTAAGAATAAAGTATGGATGGAACGAAATATAGAAAGATAGAAGACTGAAAGAGTGTGAGGATATCAGTCCACACTGCTGCAGTCGAGGTCACCTTGATACACAGAGAGGCACACAGAGAATACAGAGAGCCCTTTATTACACACATTCAATGCAGAAATCACACTCAAAATCTGTGGTTTGTTGACTGACATCACAGGTGAGATTTAATTGTGCCAAAAATGCATTGCATAACATAGAATGCTCAATTTCAGTGATATTTCCGTGTGTTGGATCACTTTAAAAGTGTATAATGTTAGTTTAGCAACAATATAATTGTCAATAGCTACAGGATGAGCAGTAGTGATGCCTAAACAGATTGTAGTCTGGTGTATAGGTTAAGAACCACTGAGACCAACCACTGTGATTTAGACTCTTGACCTGAAGACTATTTTAGGGGTTAAAGTGGACACACTGTAGTGTTTAATCCTGTTTACAAGTCAAGCAGGGTGAGTGTAAGAGAGAAGGAGCTAAAAGATCTGTAATGCATGGTCTCGAGTTGCTTTTATAAAAAGATAGCAATAGCAATATGATAAAAGACAGCAGTGTTTATTAAACTGTCCATTATGTATTTAATTTTTAATATAATATTTAATTTTTCTAATTAAATGCTTGAATATACTTTGATAATATCATAATATTAGATCAAAAAATATATTAATATCTGTTAATTATACTATTGTTATTTGTTAATTACCCTAATACCACAAATGTGATAAATATATATTATACAATTTATATGTATGTATATGTATATACATATATAAACACATATATATATATATATATATATATATATATATATTATTCATTGTGCATTCCAATTTATCTCAATCAAACTGCAGTTGGGTTATTTTGATTAATAATAAAAATATAAATAACCAAAACAAATACAGCTAACTAACACAATAAAACAATAAAAACATAACAATAAAAAACATGAGTTTTTGCAAATGAACTCTTCATATATATATATATATATATATATATATATATATATATATATATATATACATATATATATATATATATATATATATATATATATATATATATATACATATATATATATACATATACATATAAATATACATGTTGAATAAATAAAACATAAGTTTTTTAACTGAAAAAGAGAAATGAAAGGATAAAAGATGGGCAAAAGTAACAAAATGTGAAATTCAAATTAGTGCAAATAAACTTATTAAGTATAAATAGTGTTAAAGGAATTCCTTTAAATATAAATACAAAACCAGCTAAAGGGCAGAGACAATATTAGCAGCCTGAAAAACAGATTCTTCATGAATTTTAATTCTATTCTGGCTTCGTTTTGCTTTGTTGAAGTTGATGTCTTTGAGAACTTTGTTGGCAAAATGTGTAAATAGTCTGTGTATGTGCCAGTGTAAATAATGCCCCACCTAAGCCAGTGCAGGACAGACACTAAACAGATGGAGAAAAGTAATCAAACAGAACTGCTGTGAGCGCATGTTTTGGCTCTTTTCACTCCTGATGTCAGTGGGTGAGCATGTAGTTGTGTGTAAATGTCAGGCTGATAGTGTCCATCATCTTTCTTTGATGAACAATGATTTTTGATTTGAAACGGCTTCAAACACACAGGCTGGGAATTGGAACCTTGGCCTATGTGGCTAGGGACAATTACATGTACTAAGGTAAGCATTGCTATACTATTAATTATACTTTAACTTATGGATTTGAATAATAAAGACTCTTAGACTTATATTCAGAGGCAGTCTCTGTAAACAGCAGTACCATAGTAGATTAAGGAAGTGATGTTTGTCAGTTAAGGAAAGCTGGAAAGAGGCTTTAGGTCAGGACTAAAATGGATCACCTAAGTCTTTCACCTCTCATGTGTGTGTGTTAAGCCTAGAAGAGTGTGTGAGAGTGGCTGCTGGTCATGTTTGCATGTGCACTGAAGAGAATTTTTGTTTCTGAACCATGAATGCGACCGAGTTGCAATGTTAATTTGCTACTGAATGGACGTGGAGAGTCAAAATAAGGTCAGAGCGCTTTGGATATCTGACAGACGGCTGTGCTTAATCAAAAAATGTGCTGTGGTGAGGACGTTGGCTGTGACATTGAACATGAACAGCAGGAACTTTGAGTCAGTCCCAGTGCAGAACGAAATAATTCATGTGACAGTGAAGATGAGTGTGTTCCTGGACTAAAAACTAAAGTTCACCATGTTCCCATTTATGGTAAGAAAGCATTTTTGCACTAGAAAAGTGCAAATACTTGATTATGTCTCAAAAAATTATATTTCAATGCTTTTGCATTTTCCCACAAAATTCACCTCTGCCGAAACTTTGCATTTGATTACAAATGTTTTATGATGGAACTAATGCAGAGTTTTCCAGGGGAACATAATAGTTTTGTTTATATTATTATATATTATCTTACATGCATTATATATTGAAAAGGATCGTTTTAATGAAGGGCGTTGTGATTTTTTTATAACCAGTGCTTGCCTATGCAAATATATGCAGTGCTTGCCCATGCGAAACTCACTGCCACTATGTGGGTTTTGCCCTGCAGTTTAGGTGTGTATGTTGTTTTAAATGCATTGATATGTGGTTTAGAACAAAAATATATGTATTGTATTTGGAATGCGCAAAAATATACTAGAATGTAATTACTTTTGACCTCTGCAGATGAGGTGCCTCAGCAGGGTCAAAGGTCATTATCACCCACACTGAATTTGGGTTCAAGGGGTCAACAAGACTTTAATGTAATGACTTGTCATATTAAGGTGCGTGTGAGTTTGTGAATCTGTCATCTTCATGGAGGTCATACTGTAGGTCAACACTGTTTTCATGTCAGTGTTTTGCTTGCATCAGTCCTGTCATCTTATCTGATTATTTGTGCAGTGTGGGTTTGTACTGTGTTGGTGTTAATTGGAATTTATAATGATGTTGATGGTGTAAGTGTACACTATCGTTCAAAAGTTTGGTGTCAGTCTGTTTATGTTTTTTTGTTTTTTACTGTCTCTGACATTTTTTTATTTGAAATTAAAAATACTTTGCATTAGGTTTTATGATCCTGGCACATTTTGTAACGCTACAAAATGTGAATCTGACCTTGTGACTATTGTTTTAAAAAGTAACCAATAGTTTCTATTATATTTAGATCTACTCATGCCTCTGTGCTGTTAAAATCAGAGTGAGTAAGTTTCCATGGTATTCAGACACATCAGAAAATGTGTTTCTATGGTGTTCAGCTCTATAAAAAGAAGCTCTTTAAAAATGCTAAGACCTCTGATCATTTTGCATTATGCAGTAGATAGTTTAAATTAAATTCTGACAGTGTGAAGCACACATGAATGCATATTTCGTGTCTGATCTTTGATTCAGCATATGGCTGCCTCTATGCTGGGATGTTTTGTAGATTCACATTTGCACAAGGTGAGCTAGAATAACTCGGCGTGTGTGCAAATGCTCACAGGATTAGGCCTGTTTGATTAGCCAACAGCTGTTAGCATCTGTAAGTGTGTGTGAAATTTAAACTGTGACTCAAGTGGAGTAACATCCAGTTATTTATAATTACACCCTTATGTGTTTTTCTCTCATCTTTCTGGCTTGCTACACACACATTAAAGGAATAGTTCACTAGGAACATTTGCTGGAAAGTTACTCATCCTCAGGCCATTCAAGATGTTGATTAGTTTGTTTCTTTATCAGAACAGATTTGGAGAAATGTAGCATTACACCACTCCTCTGCAGTGAATGGGTGCCGTCAGAATGAGAGTCCAAATAGCTGATAAAAACATCACAATAATCCACAAGTAATCCTTTTTTTATACCGGAGAAAGTAACATTATGTTTAGAGGTCTCATATTTTAGCCAGAAGCAATGGTTTGAAGTTAAAAACATCTTAATGATGGATTTGTTTATTACAAACACAATCTGACGGCACATTCTGGACTCTCATTCTGACGGCACCCCATATTGAGAACACTAATCACATTGCATGAGACATAAACAGCAGTAAACTCTCGATCAGTTACAAAAGTTTCCAGACTCGGCCTTGTTTTGTGGCCGGGGCATCACAGAGACATTCTTGGCCCTTCGTTAATGGGCAACACAAAGCCGCATTGATCAGAAGGCCTGTGTGAATGAGACGGGCATTAGACACAGACACCCTCACGGGTCCTCCTCATCCTCATGGGTCCCGGTGCACAATGGGGTCTACTGTGGGTCCACTGCCCCCAGGAAGAGGCGGACACACTGTTCTACACACACATAGATGGTTGGTCATCCTCAGGGATGAAGTTTTGTCCCCATGTGAAGTGAGCTGGACAGTCTGTTTTTGTCTCAGTGATGTCCTGCGTGTGAGAGGGCTGGAGGAAGTGTGTGAGAGACGTGTCATGTGGTTGTCATACGGTGCAGACTTTCAAGAATTGAGCCAGGTCTTCACGTGGCTGCGAACACACATGCAATTAGAGTTTTTTCTGGGACGTGGAGCTCAATCTAATATTCTCTGGACTGGGACGGACCTCTGAGAAGCAAAGCTAAGGGATCGAGAACTTTCTGGCTGAGAACATTGATTTAAAAAAAAGTATTGGGAGTTTATACTAGAATCTGGACATTGCATGTGGACATGTCGACATTTTTGTTAAGGATGTTCAGATTTTTGGAAAGTGGATGTGCATTTTGGCTGTAGTGCGCAAACATTTGATGTAAACAACTTTGTTTTCCTCTTATTTGAAGTTGTCATTGGTTTATGTTGAGTTAGTTGTTTTGGTTTGTCCATCATGACACTGGCAGCAAGACTTGATGACCTGGAAACAACTCTGGAGCACATGCTAATGGACGTGTTTGTAAGTCAAATTACATTCTTTTTCTCTTTTTGGCTTTCAAACAGGGGTTTTCACAGCAATGCCACAGAAGAAGCATTTTGGGTTCCTCAAAAAAACGTTTGTTTTCTTATAGGGTGAAGAACATTTTAATATTCTGAAGTATTTGTTCCACTAAAAGGTTCACTGCAAAGGTTTCATGGATGTTTTGAGCCACAGATGCCAATAAATGACCTTTATTTTTAAGAGCGTTAATGTTGTGCCAAAAATACCATAATACCATTTTGCATGTGACACCATAATATTCTTAATACCTACTTATCATCATGATATATATCAAAGTACCATGGTATTAACGTGTTATTACCACTGTCTATATCATATTTTTTAATACACTCTTAGGCCCCGTTTACACTAGTGTATTTTTGTTTTAAAACGCATAACTTTTGCTATGGTTACGCCTATCGTTTACACTACTCCGGCGTTTTCGAGGTCTAAAACGGAGACTTTTAAAAACGCTGCAGACCTCGTTTTAGTTTGAAAACTCTGGGGTTGCGTTTCAGTGTAAACGGACCAAAACGGAGACTTTTGAAAATGATGGCGTGGCTGCCCACATTCGCTCTGTGTATCCTTGACGACCATAACATCATTGTTGTACCTATAGATATGAATAGAATATAGATAGAATCCACATTCGACCGCTTCAAGCACGCAGACGCGTCTGCCGTCTAAATAATAGGGCATCTACCTATACAGATCTATGGTAGTACCTGCATGAATGGTCACGTGGCATGCGTTTTCGGTTGTGTAGCGTCAACGGAGATCGTTTCTGAAACGGCAGTGTAAACAGGGATCGTTTTCATTCTAAAACGTTGTTTAAGACTCTTTAATTGGCAAAAATGAAGATTCTTTATTGGCATCTAAGGGTGCCATGTAGAACTTGTTAACTCCATGTAACCTTTACGTTGCACAATAGGTTCTTATTGTGGAGGAAAAAAAATGGTTCTTTAGATTATTAAAAAGTACTTCACACTAATAGAAAAGTGTCTTTAAAGAGATTTCAAAGGTTCTTTGGGGAGCCCAGAATTGTTCTTTGGTTTTAGAGCCCTTATTTTGTATATATTATAAGTGTATAGTTTAGATATTTCACCTCAAAATAAAAATAAAGTATATATTATCATTTACCAATGCTGTTCTTAAGCTTTTCTTTCTTCTGTGTAACTCAAAAGAAGATATTTTGAGTGTTTTTTGGACCCCATTGACTTTCAGTGTATGGTAAAACAGTTATTCAAAATATCTTCTTTTGCATTACACAGAAAAAACTAAGTAATACGGGTTTAGGACGACATGGTTGAATAAATGATGAATTTTCATTTTGGGCGCACTATCCCTTTAGGGCTTGAGTTGTTTTTATCTGATCTTGGCTTGTGCTCAAACATGTGTTTCATCAGTGTCTGCAAGGTGATGAAAATGATGATGCTGAAGTTTCACCGCTGTAAATAATTCAATCATCTCACCTGAGTGACACACCGCAGGCCTGACAGATGCTTGAGACTTGCGCTGTGTAGTCTGGTAGTTTGTGTGTGTGCAGTTGTGCATGTGTGCCAGTTAAAGAAAAACTGCTATAATTTTCCATGATTATGATTGGACTGAAACACAAAGGCCTGAATTTTAGGTATGGATTTAGGATTGACTTCAATGTAATGTTGCTGTTACCTTTCTAAAAGAGATTTTAGCCGCGTGAATGATAAAACAAGTGGGAAAATCCCATTGATTTACATTGAAGGAGGGATTTGAGTTTGAGGATTGACTCTTTTCTATTGGGCTAGTAAAAAAAAAAACACTCACACACAGAACATGTTAGCAACTGCATAGAAACACACTGGTAAACACCTAGAACTTTGCAGTCTTTAAAACTAGTTGTTTGTTTGTGTGTGTGTGCGTGTGTGTGTGTGTGTGTGTGCACCTGGTATTTATCACGTCCTGGGGACCAAATGTCCCCACAAGGATAGTAATACCAGTAAATCTTAATCTTGTGGGGACATTTTTTGGTCCCCATGAGGAAACAAGCTTATAAATCATACAGCATAAAGTTTTTTGAAAATCTAAAAATGCAGCATGTTTCCTGTGAGGGCTAAGTTTAGGTGTAGGGTTGGTGTAGGGCAATAGCACATACAGATTGTACAGTATAAAAACCATTACGCCTATGGGATGTCCCCATAAAACATGGAAACCCAACATGTGTGTGTGTGTGTGTGTGTGTGTGTGTGTGTAAATGAAAGATAACTCATATTTGAATACAATCAGCATGTCTTTCCTTATTTCTGTTTAATGACTGTTTAATAATCATAGAGTGGATTGTGTAGTCACTGAGAGCCGAGCAGCATATGTGATTCTGCTGTCTCTCATCAAGAGCCTGCAGTGCCTTCAGGAAATCTAAGAACAAAGCTCTGATTATTTTTACCCAACCGGTTCATAATCCCTTTATTTTAATCTCCGGATGTAAAATATTTCAACAATGCCTCTGATGTTATTTTTGGAAAAGATTAATTTAGTTCTACAAAAAAGTTTCAGTCTGTCAGATTAAATGCTGGTTTTGGTGATGCACTGTGTTCTGTTCTCAGATCTTTTAGGAACAAAGAATGAAGGTTATTTTCCCAGAGGTGTATGCTGTCCCAAATCAAAAACATTTTATATAAGGATGTGATGTAATTGTACTCTGAAGTAAATAAGAATCTGAGGTAGATGCTCTGGAGTCTGTATGTTATGATATACACTCTGTTTAAAAGTTTGGGGTTTGGTTATAGTGTTTTATTTTTTTAATTAATTGATTAATTTATTTTTAAGATGCCTCTTATACTCACCCAGGCTGTGTTTTAATTTTTTTTTTTACCAAAAATGCAGCAAAATTGTGAAATAATATTAAATATAATTTAAAAATTATTGTTTTCTATTTTAATATATTTCAAAATGTAATTTTGTGATGCTTAATATCTTTGTGGAAACGGTCTGTTCATCAAAGGATCCTTTGATGAACAGAAAGTTCAAAAGAACAACATTTATCTAAATTATAAATCTTTTAGAACATTATAAATGTATTTACTATCATTTTTGATCAATTTGATCAGTCCTAGCTGAATAAAAGTATTATTTATTTCCAAATAAAAAATCTGTCTTACTATGTAATTACATTTTTTAGTATGTATTATTTAAATATCGCACTGCGTGTGTGTGTGTGTGTTTATGATTCAGTAGTTGTGATGGCAGCGGTCATGGGCATTAGTCTGTCACTGGTCACTATGGGAACAGTGGGGTGGTGTAAAGGGCAAAGCTGGCCGTGATTCCATTTTATTGCCCCTCTATCACACACACACACACACACACACAAACACATTTGCACAGTGTATATGTGAGTCTCCCAAGAGTAAGAACGGCCAACTAGAGTACAGGGTGAACCCAGTCACTAAAGAATGAGTGATAAACTTCATTGTGCGTGTTTGTTTGGCTTTGGCTTGTGTGTTTGGCAGTGCTGTAGTGTTGTGCTGTATTCAGTGATTTCTATTGTAAATGCACCTCACACACACGGCATTGTTCCAATGTTTCCGCCTGAAGAAACTGCAGGTTCTTTCTTCATGTTTCCAGCTCACAAAGCAGCGACAACCAGTATTCAAAGTTGCACCAGGGAAAAAACACTGTTGTGGTTTATTTGGCTTTTATAGAATAGGTTTTTGGAAGATCCTTATGTGCCTTCGTCATGTGTTATGTAAGATGTTTTTTAGTTCATGTAGTTCAGGGGGCGACTCCCATGTATTGTCTCGCATTGATTCTTCTGCCACTTTGATATGTAAAGGAAGCATATCACAAAAAAAGAGGATTTTCCATGCTGCAAAACCTTTACGTATTGAAATGGTGAATTTATATTTTACAATATGATTATTTTTCTCACAATTGGAAACTTATTTCCTATAACTGAAACTTATTATATTGTATCTCATAAATGCAACTGTATTTTCTGTCATTCTGTCTTTATATCTTGCACTATAACTCTCAAAATCTCAAAATTACAACTTTATTTCTTGTAGCTACAACCTTAAATCTTACCATTTACAATGTAACTATTTATATATTTTCTACTTTTTATATCTCATAAATGCAACTTTGTTTCCCATAATTGTGATTTATTTTTGTCACGATCACTTTATTTCTTACAATTGCAACAGTTTTTTGTAACTACAACTTCACAAGCTTACAATTTTGACTATATCTAACATGACTTTTTATCAGCTCCAGAACTCCATTAAAACATCTCAGCAAGAGTCGAACGGCCTCCCCCATCGCCTGCTGTACACTCTCTTTTGTGTCATTGACGGTGCTTAGAGATTTTGTTTGTGTTACTATATTGGATAAATTCATTTAGCCGAACAGTAAGAGTGTGACAGGTTCATTTACCATGTTTTGAATGGTGACATGTTGTCCACCTATTTGCTAAAATGGCCTGCTGTGTTGGAGAAAACGCTCGGGAAGGTGTATGTGTGTGTGTGTGTGTGTGTGTGTGTGTGTATATTGTATATGTGTGAGTTAGTTCTTCTACCCTCGGGCGTTTTATCCACTCTCGGGTTGTATTAAGAATGTCACGGTTACACAGGAAGTAATAGCTTGGTTAAGTGTGTGAGTGGGGAGGGAAACAACACACATGGTGTGACAAATTTATCAGTTCCCCTGTTCCCTATCTTGGTTTATCACACTGGCATAATTTAGCTATTAAAAAACAAACTGTATATAAGCAATATAAGGCAAAGAGCCATCTAAACCCTCAGTGACTTTGCAGTATGGTAAAAATAGAAACGTTTTTTAATATACCTAATCTAGAGCAGCTACTGAATGAATGATGCTGAGCAGGGATTAGAAGGAAAACTCCTGACTCTCTCTCTCTCTTTCTTTCTCTATATATATTTGAAAAAGACTAATTCACATGGGTCTTTTCATGTTCTTACAAGTAATAAAATAATTCATACTGTACATATAGACTGTAGAAGTTCTCATGGAAAGCTTTATGAAGTCTTCTCAGTGCATGTCTAATAAGAACATGAAGAATAATTCTAGTGTTTAATGTCATTTTTAGACAGAGAGAGAATGTGCTTAAAACTAGATTTTTACATTTTCAAAAGTACCTTACATGTGAGTGTTGCTTACTCGTGCAGAAGTTGTTGACGTGATGCTGGGAGGGAAATTCTCAGCCTTTTTGACTCAACTGCCCCCTTTGTCCAACACCAAAGGGTCATCCAAAATAGGCTAAGAAGATATTTTAATTATTTTTGCTGTATTATGAATAAAAAAATTGTTAAAAAACGCTTGGTTTTTAATCATTTTTTATTAACAGAAACCAGTATATATAATGATATATTCAATTAATTAATCATTAAATTAATTCATTTTGTGATTTCAGATTTTTTTTTTATAAAACTAAAACTACTGAACTGTGTTCAATAAAAAAAATAAAAGGGAAATGATTTAAAAAAAAAAAAAAAATGGGAAAATTGGAAGGAAAAAAATCTAGTTTTTTTTCATTTAATTTATATTAGAGTTAAATTATTTGAATATATTAATAATATTTTAAAGGTATAAAACATAACTGTCTACCTTTTGGAATAGCGTTTATGAGTGGAGTGTATCCATGATGTTTTATAGGGATATTTCATATTTTTATCATATTTCATAAAAATCATTTATTCACCGTCATGATGGAAATTTTCTTTCCTTTTCTTTTTTTTTTCTTTCTTCCTTTCTTCCTTTCTTTCTTTCGTATTTGTTGATACAATGAAAGTCAGTGGTGTCCAGTGTTGTTTTGGACAGCGCTGACTTCCATTCTATAAACAAACAACTGACAATTTCATTTCATTCAGTTTTTCTTTAATTTAATTTATTTTTTTTCACTGAAGATAGTAAATCATACAGGTTTGGAACAACATGAGTGTGTGATGACAGAATTTACATTTTGGGGTGAATTATCCCTTTAAAATGCCATTGAAGCATGCAACTCGTAGAGTTGTATCTTCCAAAATTGAATCAGATGGTTTCTTGAGCATTACAGGAATGTTTTTGTAATATAAGCTCTATCTATGTCACCTCATTCCAGTGCAGTTTCCAGACAAACAATCTCCATAAAACTCACTCTTAAATATGGTTCCAAAAGAATGATTTCACAGTGATGCCATAGAAGAACCATTCAATTATCTTTTCAATGAACAGTTCTTAAACGAGCCATTTATTTTCTTAGTGTGAAGAACATTTTAAAATTCTAAAGAACCTTTTTCCACTATAAAGAACCTTTAGTGCAATAGAAAGTTATTAAGAGGGTAGCCCTCTGGTTGCTTCATTGAGTTCTGAAGAGCAGAAAGGGATGGACAGGCATTTAGTGCAGTTTTTAACAAGACATGGTCCCTGTTAGGACATACAGGCGATAATGTCCTACACACATGCAACAATCCCTAGTGTGTAATCTTGTTGGCAGCTTGAGGGTATTTTCCCTTTGTGTGTGTGTGTGTGTAGTCTGTCTGGTGAAAGCAGCCATGGGATTTACAGCTAATCTGAACAGCAGATGGCAAAACATCAGATATTCTGTTTGAGCAGGAGAATGGATATTTTAGAGCACACACACACACGCTTTATCCCTCCTCATAAACATTGCCATATACACATCTTTGCTTTATAAACACATGCGTACATTCTTGTGCAGCGTCATGTGACTCACATGTGTGTATGTGATAATACTCGTATTAATCCAGTGACCTGAATTGAATTTGACTGGAGGAAGCAAGGCTGACGTATCTGGAGCGCACACGCCATTCCACGGCTACTTCCAGAGAAAGAGAGAGAGAGACGACAACCTCCCTCCCTTCTGCTTGCTCTCTCACTCACACGCGCTTCTCCTGAGGAAGCAGTATGAAAGCCGACACAGTATGGGCTGAAGACCACAGTGAGGACACCCACCGCTGAAAGACACAGGAACAGAGGCAAAACGGACAGAAAGAGTGCAAAAAACACCAACAAAGAAGGTGCGAACACATTCAAAAGCACAAGGAGAGACAGGCTGGAAAATTGGCAGGAGGGAGCCGTGGAGACGGAGCGAGAGAGAGGAACAGCCCGTCTGTCTGTGGCGGGACAGCAGACGGCGAACGCTCGCGGACCACACACTCACACTCACACCATGGTGGTCCAGGCAGCCGTAACGCCCAGTAGGACCCGCAGGCTTCTCCTCAAGCTGCCGGTGGGGACACTGAGGCGAAATAGCGAGGAGAGGGTAAGACGTCTTGTGTGTTAGTTTGTCTGCAGCTGAGGAGACAATGGAGATAATTAGCCGTTTGTGTGTTGGCATGATGGATGTGCACCTGTGTTAGTGCTTTACAGGGAATCTCAGTGAATTGTGTGGTTCTCATGCTTCATATGGCTCTTATGAGGGTCACTGTCACAATTATGGCTTTCTGAGGTCTGTGACAGTTCGAATGACAGTGTTGCGTAATAGTGTTTGTTCACTGAAGATACTGGTATCAGCTAAATATTACCCCAAAACACGCAGCAACCTGCCCAGATATGTGAATCACGTTAGCAGACAAAATACATCGAGCTGCCTACATTTACTGGAACTGCCACAGGGTAAAAGTTCTATCCATACAGGTGTGTGTGTGTGTGTGTGTGTGTGTGTGTGTGTGTGTGTGTGTATGTATGCATAGGTTTGCTTTCGTTCTGTATGTGGGTGTGTGCATCTCTATATGCATATGTGTGTGGGTGGACACTTTGTGCCATAAAAAGAAATAATAATTTAATAATCATGGAGATTCAGGTTCTTAAAAATCACAAATGCAAAATAGCATGATGATTTCAAGCCTGTTGATTTCATCATATAAATATGTGTAATAAAATTCGGATATAAATATATATGATGATATATTATATCATGTTTTTATCATATTATTAAATTATTTATTAAAGATATTATTTATATACAAGTAATCATAGTTATAATTATTATTGTTTATTATTTAGTGGCAATTTATTATGCATATATTTGTGTGTCTAATTTTAAATATTATAATTTAATGATTAATAAGGTAGATAGATATAATAATTATCTACAATTATAAATAATTATCTGTCTGTCTGTTTGTGCAACTAATTTTATTTAATTTTTAAAATATTATATATATAATTATAAATATATACATATTCATAATTAATAAGTAGTTGTTAATATTTAATTATCTTTTAATGATTAATCATTTAGATCATTTGGATGGATGGATGGATGGATATAAAATCATTAAATAAAAATTATATTCAGAACTATTGGTATATACATATGTGTGTGTATATGTTGATTATAAATTACTATATAAATTATGCAAAACATAAAATAATATCAGTAATATACATTTATAGGCCACCCTACTTTCTTGACATCAGATCAATATTGGCCACAGAAAACAACCACTTCTATAAAACTTCTATAAATCTACAAATGACATAAAAAGAACATGAAATGTTAAAAATGTATATTTTTTTGCACAATGGTCAAATGGCCTACATTCATGCCTATTTCATATGGCTGTGGTGTGCCAGTTTCATTTGAATCCCGTCATGCACTAAAATTACGAGAAGTGTTTAATATTTCACAATGCCGTAGTACACATTACTTCTCTCTCTCTCTTTCTCTCGTTTTGCCCTGAGACAGATGTGTGTAATTATAGCAGTTTGAATTATTGATTAGAGGATTTCCTCACGCACGTTACTTTTACTGCATCCCTGCAGAGCTCTCCTCTTCTTCGCTGTCATTCTCTTTCTGCGGCCTGAGGCTGTCCCTTCAGCTGCCGAGCCTGGGAGTTTTAGCTGAGAAATTATAGTCACTTAGCTCTAACTGCATTGTGGGATGATGCCTACATGCATGTACATGCAGACTGACGTGCAAAACTGATGTGAATTACTCGCTCCCTGCAGTAGCCAGCACTGCGAGAGCAGGTGAATGTGTTTGTGCATGTAACTCAGATCCACTGTGGTTCTTCATTACTGTGAAAGCAGCTTTAGAAAGCACTCTTCCATCCACTGTCAGCAACGCTGAGCCGCCAGGCAGCAGAATCCATCCACTTAACTGATCTAGCACGAATGTCGTTAGCACACGCCGCAAAACTCTACCGTGACTAATGTGAGATTTTCTTGATAGCCAGGATGCTCTGCATTGAATGCATGTGCAAGAACTTGCCAGGAGAGAATGGATATGGCAGTCGAGACTAAAGCTTCTTAGTTTTGGCCCAGACCAGCTGGAGAGGAGCATACTACCATCTGAGATACTACTGTACTTGCTGAGATAAGTTAAAAAAGACTGACAACTTAATCTGAAGTCCTGCTGGTAGAAACATGTCAGATACATGTGGGCCAAATAGATCTGTGTGCTTTTGGATTTAATTTAATTTAATTATTTTTTAATATATACTTTATTTAATTTAATTTGTTTATCTGTCTTCAAATGACATTAAACTTTTTGAAATATTTGTTATATAATTTTATTGTATAAAATGTTGATTGATAATTTTACATATTTAGATCATTTATATGTAAACGTGCGCACACACACATATGTGTGTGTGTGTGTGTGTGAGTGTGCAGTGTCTGCCACTCTCATAAACTTCTCTCGCACTTTCTCTCCCATTTCTCCAGCTGTCTGTCTGCAAGAAGGCATGTTTAATCTATCATATGTCCATATGGGTCATAACTAGGGTACAGATGTCTACCATCCTGTTTAACCATCAATTATGAGCTGTCAATCAGAGTGCTACCGAGGCAGGGTAATGGTTCATTCAACCAAAATCACTCTGACTGATGAGTTGAATAATATGACGCTTCCAATCACCCAAAAACTGGTCACTTTTAGACTAATGAAACATGATGGAAGTTTTTCTTGACTTCGCCTTGTGTTTTCATTAGAATGTGTCTTTAGGCTGCTACATGCCTTTAAGAGGCAGCGTTGTTCTTAATAAAGGCCTGTGGTGTGTTTTGTGTCTGGGTTGCATTGATTGGCTCTTTTGAAACACGGCTGTAATTTAGGGATTTCCTGTGAGGACGGCAGACGAGGTTTCGGGGGACGGCAGTGGTTGATAAGGCTTTATAAGCATTGCTATTAGCAGACAAAGTGATTTAATCAAAGGAACAAGGGCTTCATTCTCCTTCTCTGATTACTAGGCTTCTTTCCTTCCCCTTGTCTTTTGTGTTTGTGCTCTGCCATCCCTCATTTTCATCTGTTTGAGTGATTTTGACTCACAGCTCCTACAGACAGCAGACATACACCACAGGATAATCACAGAGCCAGAGAGGCTTTGTCAGAGAGGACCAGTTGTTTTGGGTGACTCTCATTAAAACATGTCCGTGTTTCACCTGTCTAATGCAATTTAAGTTGAAAAGACTTGTACAACCAAGTTGATCATACTTTAAACAAAAAATATATATATTTTAAATAAGAAAATTAAGCCTATTTGCATTTAAAAAAAAGTTAGAATGTTTCGGTCAGGTAAGATTTTAAGCTTAGCAAGGTTGCATTTATTTGATCAAATATACAGTAAAAAACAGTAATATTGTGAAATATTATTACAATTTAAAATAACTGTTTTGTATTTTGAATTTTTTTTTAATATAATTTATTCCTGTGGTGCAAAGCTGAATTTTCAGCATCATTACTCCAGTCTTCAGTGTCACATGATCCTTCAGAAATCATTCTAATATGCTGATTTGATGTTTAAGAAACGCTGCTATTATTATTATTATCAATTATTATTATTATAACCTTTATTTAACCAGGATTGAAAAAACTCACTGAGACTACCATTTCTTTTTCAGGAGTGTCCTGGCCAAGATAGGCGGCCCAAATTGACTAATACATATAACAAACAATCACATACAATACACAAAATACTACACCAAATATTCAATATCATATTATTATCAATGTTGAAAAGGGTTGTACTGCTTTACAATTCTGTTGATTGGCTTCATCACTGTCTCCTCTCCACCAATAAGCTGGTTGGCGCAGTACGGCTGCCGTCGCATCATCCAGGTGGATGCTGCACACTGGTGGTGGATGAGGAGATACCCCCCTTACTATGTAAAGCGCTTTGAGTGCCTAGAAAAGCATATAAATGCAACCAATTATTAATATTAATGTGGAAACAGTGATTTTTTTTTCAGGGTTTTTTGATGAATAAAAAGTTCAAAAAGAGCATTTATTTGAGATAGACATGTTTTGTAAAATGATCAATATATTTACTGTCACTTTTAAAACAATTATGTATCCTTGCGGAATAAAAATATTAATTTCTATCAAAAAACATTTTGAACAGTAAATATAATTCTAATTAATTATGAAAATAATTATAAATTAAAAATATATACATATTTTAAAATATATAATTATACATTGTTAGTTGAATGCAGTAATGATAAAATTACTGTTTTTATGCATTATATTATTAAGAATGCATTTAATTGTCACGGAATTAATGTTATAGTGTACAAAATCTTAATGGCCCATTAACAGGCCTCCTTGTCTTTTGGTTTCAGGGTGAAATATGACACGGACATGTTCTTGATGGGTTTCACCCTTATGCAACTCAGTGTTATGATTAGACTCATAATAACTTTTGCATAACTTGAGTTGAGTGTATGCGTATGAGATGTTTCTTTAATGAAGGTTAATGTAATCATGTAGCTGGAGGGCTTTCCATAAGAGTAAAATCTTTACACTTGTTGGTCATTTGTGACAGACAAATATGTTCTGCTCCATTAGATTGAGACAAATGAAAGAAGCCCTGTTCTTTTTGTCTCTTTCGTCCTCCACTCATCCCTTTTTCTTCATTCCTCCTCCATCTGCCCTACTCTTTTACTTACCCACGTATATTTCTGTCATTCGTTTACCATTTCATGCTCTTCTGTTCTATTTCCTGTCCTTTCAGCTTCCCACTTCCTTCTCCTCCTCCTCCTCATTTCCTCTTTTTTAGTCCTTTT
The DNA here is from genome assembly GCF_936440315.1 of Barbus barbus. Taxonomy (NCBI): domain Eukaryota; kingdom Metazoa; phylum Chordata; class Actinopteri; order Cypriniformes; family Cyprinidae; genus Barbus; species Barbus barbus. The sequence continues at coordinate 25,966,488 of NC_136751.1, forward strand.
GAGGTCGAGTTACAAATTTATCTCAGCATGTTCCTCTGCTTATGACCACTTGCAGAGTTTTCGAAGCCAGATTTTCAATCCAAGGCTCTCAACGAAACAACAGTAGCAGTTTGGCTGTGGAAAACAGTTCCTTTCTACCTTGATGTTTAGGGGGCCGCCGGGGTTCTCCTTGGAGATGCTTTGTTGCATTGGGTGGAATCGCTGCTGTGTGTGTGTGTGTGTCTGTGTCTGTGTGTGTGTGTGTGTGTGTGTGTGTGTGTGTGTGTGTGTGTGTGTGTGTGTGTGTATGTGTTTAATTGGGTCTTGTTTTGTGTGCTCCGTAGAATTTGTCTCTGGGCAGTACGCTAACTCTCGGCTAAAGCAGAGTGCTAATTGAGGCTTGTTAAATTTAACCGTTCTGTTGCCTCCCATTAGGAAGCAGGTCAGGCATGATGCAGACAAAATGTGGACTGATATGCAAGTGTGTGCTTGAGCTTGTGCAACATCAGCCATCCTTTAAAAGTAACACATTTACAGTTGCTAATGCATTGTACCGTGTCTGTAATCAAAAATGTGTAGAAATGAGTGCTTGATTTGTCTATATCTATAATTTGTATTATCTTTATTCATTAAGGCTAGACTTTACACAAGTACTCGATTGCAGATGCTGCTGGCTTTGGCAAGCATTTCATGCACTGCTGAATTTTCTAAATATTTCTACTAGAAGTACTTTCAGGTCAAATACTGACATGGCTGCAAAACTTTGATGAGAATCTTGCTGATCAAGTTAAAGTTTGCTAAATGGTTGCTATTCTTATACCTAGCTACCATAATAATAGCATAATCTGATTAAATGGCACATTTGAAGGAAACCATCACTCTATGAGTACTGAGACTTGTTCCCTGCTGGAAAAAACAACAACCTTGAACCAGCCTAAGATGGTGTGCTTGTCTTAGCTGGTCTCCCAGCCTTGTCAAGCTAGTCTGTCGACTGGTTTTAGAGGGACTTTGAGTGTTTTTCATCACCTTTGAAGACCACCTTTGCCAGATTGGGAGACCAGCAAAGACCAGATAAAACCAGCAAAACATCTTAGGGTACTTTAAAGTGGAAATTCAACCTATCTGTATTTTAAATGCATCTTATTGGTCTTATGGTGAATTATTTATCCATGCTTGTTTTATTTCTTAAATCTTTAAGCTCATGACTTTTAATCAAAATGTCATAACTTGATCTTCCAGTGAAGACTGACTTCTCAAATCATTAATTATCTTAAACCCACCCATTTATTACAATCAACTGAGAGGTCATGAAAATTCTGAAAATTCAACATTTATTTACCAAAAGAAGATATTTTGAAGAATGCTGGTGACCAGTTTCTGGTCCCATTAACTTCCATAATATTTTTGGTTTGGATACCAACATTCTTCAAAATATCTTCTTTTATGTTCCACATAAGAAAGTAAGTCATGGGTTTGGAATGGCATGAGGGGAAGGCTTTTCATTTTTGGGTGGACTTTCCCTTTAAAGTCATGATGCAATGGAAGTAGTGGAAGATCTTTTTTTCCTGTAGGGTGGGCACTTGGTTTTATCCATCAGTTGAATATAAGTGGATCTGAATATGATCTCACAGTCGATTCTGAGAAAGAGGTTTGGTTTTCTCAGCAAAATTACCAACATAAAGCAAGAATGCATTTTAAGAATGTACAGCATGCCTACAGTGCATTCTCATAATTGCGTAGAGTACATTTGTGGCCTTAAACATGGCAGAGTTGATGACTCCTTCCAAGTAAATGTCAAAATATTCTCTACTAATGACATCTAGATGATAAATTGATCATTTAGAGCTTTGTCACATCATCATGTACTAGCTTCTCCACTTGGGCCCTCAAGAAATCTCAACACAGACACACATACACCAAGCTGCCGCTACCACTTTTATTGTTTTCCTTTCCATTTAGACACCCCCTCAAGCTCAAACTGATCTTTGGGAGGAAAAAACATCCCATAACACACAGACTCAAGCACACGAGTGCATATACCCCTCACGGACTTCAGCATGTGAATGCTGCAATATCAGCTGCCCTGAAGGAGCCTGAGGAATAGAATTGAATTCCTCCACACACACAAACACACACACATTTCCTCATATCAGTGGAAGATATGAAGTATGTTGTGACTACTTTAAATATTAGACTGGAATGCAGCCTTGTCATAAACACACACACACACACACACACAATCTCATGCATGTCTGAGAGCATAAAGCTTTTTAAATTACTCCAATCTCTATGTGAACTTGACGTCTACTGGTTTCCATTAAGTCTCATGTTCAAACACCCGTGCATGATCCCAGGGTCAGTCAGGGTCACATTCGTCCCCCAAAACAGGATGCATCACCCCCCAAGATGTCCCGAATGTCTCTTAGACATGAACAAGTACAGAGCTTTGTGCTAAAAATAAGAGTAGAGAATGGATCATTTCGCATGCGCTAGAACAGGCCTGTCATAGAGCATTACACACACATTTTGACTCATCTCTCTCTCTCAATAGCCTATTCATGCCATTCTGGGGGTGTGTGATGGTGCGCCTGGGTGTTTAGGGAGGAAATGTATGTGCTTTCTGCTGGTGGCCTTGGATTGGAGTTACACCAGGCTTAATTCCACCGGCTCAGTGTGTGCGCATGTGTGTGTGCGGCCGCCTCCTCTGCGCTCTCGTGGGTTTGCGCTATTATATTATAATCCTCATAAATATTTATGCTCACAGAAAGATTCAGGAGCAAACGCTTATTAGCCTATATGCAGAATGAAGTAGGTCAGCATGCACATGCACGCTCTCACATACATATGCACGTGAACATAAACTTCAAACAGCTCTGGTGCACTGGGACAGCAAGTCTCTCTCCCCTTCTCTCTCCCCTTCTTTCACAACTCTATTTCTCTTTTTGGCTTCGGTCACATGGTACTGAAGATGCCAGAGGTTCTTTTGTGTGTTTGGGTGAGAAAGAGAAGGAGAGGGATAATTTGGGAATGATACAGAGCTATGTGCATGCTTTCAATTAGCACAAAAAGTTTAACTCTCAGTTTAGAAAACAAGCAACATGAGAAAAAAATGTTTTCAGTGATGCTACAAAATTATTTGACACTCATTTCAGAGGTCTCAGATTCACTTCACATTTATTGTGACCTACATTTCTTAAGTGTTTCTTTTACATCTAAATAGACAAATAGTGTTTGTGTGAAAAGTACATGGTCGACATCTGTGTGATTAATATGGTTTCTGTCTTTTGTGTGTCTAAGTGTGTGTAAAACCACTGAATACCACAGCATTTCCCAGGGTTCCACAAAATAGACGGCTTACACACACAAGTTTGAGAACTACCTCCATTGCTAAATATTTGATCCCCTTCCTGCGCACAATAGCCAGTCACACACATTCCCGCACTTAAATGACAGTAGATGACATTCTCACCCCTCAGGAAGCAGCAGCCGGTGACTCATAAATTCAAAAGAATCAGGGAATGCAAATTCTGAACATTTCAATAGAACACAGCAGGAGAAGCAGGACGCTGCATATTTTCACCATGTAAGACATCATGCTGCTTTATTATTGGACAACTTGTTTTCTGTTTTTATGTCCTCATTTCCTTCAGAGAAAAAACAGGAATTCCACGCGCAACTTTATTTTATTTTATTATTTTGGGTGAGGATTGAGGAACATTCACACCCTAGCAACATGCAACTTTTGTTTGTGCAAACTCTACTTTTCTCATTTTCAAAAATCTTGGTATGCTTTTTTTTGGCAACATTTCCCAGAAAACCCACACGGATTTGAAATCATTTTAGACAAAACCACGATTTTTGTGGTTCACACGTGCTCTCAATGTTTCACATGAGATCATTTCAGACCTCGAATGCAATCATTTCCATTAAACAAAACCCTATAAATTAAACACAACTTAATGTGAAATTCATGTATTTTTCAAAGGATCTGCTTTTCACATTCACATTGAACAGAATTCAAGGAAAAACATCTGCATTTTGTAACGGATCATTAAACATTGTTGAAGCTATTGAGACGGTTCTTAGAAATTCTGTTTCTCTCTTTCCCGCATGCACCTCATTTCACATTTATGCTTTACAATAGTACTATCACACTCCACATCGGGTTTATTGTGCATAAATCAATATGCACTGAGCCGCATAATGGCAGGACAGTAACGGGGATGAGTTATTGTAGCTGTCCTGGTTCTATAGCCCTGTATTTGGCCTTTAGTACCACAGCAGCCTGAACACAAATAGAAACGCATGTGCTTCGGTGCTCATTCATTAGACTCCAGCTGTCACTAACTGTGACTGAATGAGGTTTGGTGTCACACAGTGTCATTACACTCTCTGTAATCATATGATTTCGCTATTGTAAAAGCCAACAATGTTTCTCTGCCTGCACTATAGAAATGTGTTAGTTAATCTTTATGTGTAGACTTTGTGGGTCACAAAAAATTCAGAGTATCACATGGTAACTATAATTTCCTTCAAAATGCCACAGAGTTATTGTTAATAATGTATAATAAATTAATTAATATGGAATTTGTTTGAATTTTTTAATGAAACTTGAAGAATATTTATTTATTTATTTAAATTATATTGGTAGGTAATTCAAAGTCATGTTTTTTTTCTTTTTTTTTGTTAATTTTGTTGTTCACTACAATAATTTTTTTAATACCTGCATGGCATTTTAGCTGAACCTATGGCCACCATGATAAATCTTTTATTGATCATGGTAGATCCAATATTGATGTGTGCAAGTTTGATCATACGCTACGCCAACATCAATATGAAAATCTTATAAATCTTCCTTAAGACAGGAAGCATTTTTAATCAAGATCAGATGCTGTTCAACTTTGCTTACTATTGACCAAGGCTTTCTGTTGAATTGCAGAAAGAATAATGTGCTGTTCAAATAAGAGGCGATCTAAATCACAGTATCTGGTGTTTAGGTTGAGTGCATGAGTTACCCATTAGCAAAAATTAAAAGAAGGAATTTTTAATGTATTTACAGGACTGTTTACGTATCTAATAAGGCATTTAAACAAAATACTTAAATAGTAAACCATTTGTATGCTATATTACCATAAATACGGCAGTGAAAGTATGTACAGTTTGCAGCCTGCTAGTAAAAAAGTAGCTTATAAAAACCAAAAGATGGTGAAGTTGGTCATCCAAGTCCCACCGACTTGCTAACCAGTACTAACCAGCTTAATCCTGACCCCATGACCTTCAAGTCCAGTTTATCCACTACCAAACTAGCTTAGACCAGCAAATGACTATAAATAACAAGCTTCAAGCTGCTAGAAACCGCATAAGCTTAGCCACCAGTTATTTTAGCTGGATTTTACAGTTAAAAAGTGTGCTTTGTTTTATTAGCTTCATGTTTAACAGCATCAATTATTGCTGAGTGTCAAAAAATATTTTATTATATAGCCTATGTAAATCTTATTTATGTATTTATTTATTTATTACTACTGCTCATACTTAAGGCTAGTGATCTGAATTATTTCAAGCATTAAGTGTTAATGAATTAATTGATTTCATTTAATTAACATATGTATTTAAAAAATAGAAATAAATATTAATTAACCTAATTTTTTTTAAATTGTATTATTTATTTATTTATCTATCACTATTACTATTGCTCATCTAGAGTTAGTGATTTGAAGAAACTTCTGACTATACTTTCAAACTACAACTTCAAACTATTTCAAATTTAATTTAAAATAACATTTATGTATTTTCAAAAAATAAAAACAATATTTATTAATCAATTCATCTAAATCTATAGTATTACTGTATTTTTTTAAATAAAATATAAATTAATTTTATTATTTATATCACTATTACTATTAGGGTTACTGATTTGAACAAATCCCTAAATAGTACTTTTTTTCAGGATGTTGGAGGGGTTTGGCAGGTAAATGTTTGTCAGGTAGTCTGTAGTTAAGGGACTGGATCTGGATTGGGTATTTAGTGCCCTGAGAACACTGACACAAACGGCATGTCCCACTCCAAATCTCTGGAATCTGGACGTCATCCCAACTGTTTATGGGAAAACGAGTTTTGAACTCCCATGAGTAGCGCTGTCTGCTGCCCTGCCACACTGGGAAAGCTGAGACACACATATCGGGTATCTCTTCAGTCGCCCGGGGCCAATGAACCCGAGCAGGATCGTCCTGCGGGGAGGGACAACTGTCCTTCACTCTACCCTAGATGGGCGTCTCAGAGCATCATGTGAGCTTAAAACCCCTCAATGCCTGCTCTGGGACTGTTGCTTTAAAACAAACAAACAAGTAGGGGAGAGGGAGAGAACGACAGAGAGAGACCAATAGTTCTCTATTTGTGGGAATGTTTGTGTTGGGCGAACCGAGAGCTGTTATTCTGGGAATTTGTCCTGCAGTGGAGGGAGAGAGACCAGTGAGACCGAATTCATTTGGAAGATGAGAGCTGAGTCACACAGAAGTCACAGTCTCAGTCTCCCATGGGGCATTTCTGAGGATTAAAGGAAGAAGGGATGAAAGAGGAGAACGCAGAAAGGAGAGCAGCGTTACCTGGGGACGTTTTCTCCCACACACACCTGTTCTGAGAGGGGATTATTGGAACACACACCTGTGTACCTGTGTACTTGTCAGTCATGGAGGCGATGCTTCTGAGTCTGGGAGAGAGTATGTGTGTGAGGCACAGTGCATTATGGGATGTGACCTCGGCCGCCCTCAGAAGATTGAGGCACACACATATCAGAGCTCCTGACATCCTGGTCCGAGCCGTCTACCAGGTATGAACAGAATTGGTCACTTTGCATAATTTTCAACAATCCATAGATGACCACCTCCTTAAAAATTACTAGAGTGAGCAATATAATATATAACTGTTTCTCTATCTATCTATCTATCTATCTATCTATCTATCTATCTATCTATCTATCTATCTATCTATCTATCTATCTATCTATCTGTCTATCTGTCTATCCGTCTGTCTGTCTATCTGTCCATCCGTCTTTTTAAATTTATAGATTATTATACGTAATACATTTGTTTTAATATATTTGTTTTTTTAAATACAAATATAACATATATAATAGATATATAATAAATACATAGTAGATATAAATAGTATATGTATTATAGTATATTTAGTAGATATAAATAGTAAATATATAATACATAAAATAATTATATAAAATATTGTATTAAAATAAATAAGAATAAATACATTGTATTTTTAAAATATAAAAAATAAATATTGATGTATCAGTCTATTTTTAATAAAAAATGTTTGTTTTATTTATTATTAAATATTTTTTGATAAATTAATATTTAGTAACTCTATTTTAATATTTAATATTATATATTTATTTAGTGTAGTTTGGTTTGTGAAATATATAAAATAAATAATAATTTCTATTCTATATAAAATATTATTTTAATTCAGTGTATTTATTTATATTTTTATGTACAAATATTTTGTTGCTAAAACCATAGCTCATACTTAGTGATTTGAATAAACTTTCAAATCCAAAGTACTTTCACATGTACGGTAATTTGTCTTGTACTGGTTGTTTGTGTACAAGACATAATACCTTAAATCTGATTTATAATTTCATGCAATACAATGGGTAAAAAGAGAGACTTTAGCTATAGAGACCATAAATCTAATTTGTTTTCTTGTAGACTTGTCATAACTGTTTAATATCAGTTACAAAAATGTAGATTGGCCCAATTTAAATCAGAATTGTGAGACAGAACCGCATAGCAACACCCTAGGAACCATCCACAACACCCTAGCATTACTGCGGTGAGTTTTGCATGGACAGGTGCCATTCACATTTCACCTAAAAAATGTAAAACTGGTTATGGTTGTTTTGTAGTCCTTTTTGAATTCATGCCATAATCAGGTTGTGTTGTGAGCTATAAAGCGTATTAGCGTTTCTATGGTGGTTTCTAAGGGCTTGAGTCACACACTGTCTCACGGTCATGAAAACCGCTCTCCACAGGAGTCTACACTTCCATCTATCTGTATGTGTGAGAGAGAGATCAGTATTCAGGTTGTGTCTCTCCTACCTTCCTACTGTGTGAACAGAACACAGCAGAGCGAATCTCAGAGTTTCCATCTCGCTGTGACATACCTGAAGAAATGACAGCTAAGTTTTTATCTGTTCCAAGGCTGTTGTTGTATAACAGGCTGCTGCTATAGAAACAGAGCCGACAGAAATGAATAAAGCTACAGACATTTCTCACTGGGTGTTTTTCATAACCATAGTAATATCATGTTATTTTATAAACATGATATGCTTAGGAGTATTTTGGAGTACAATGTAAGTTCCATTATATATGAATAATGTATAGAATATATAGAATATAATATATCAAAAACTGTGTGTGTGTATATATATATATGGAACATTCTTAATAATTTGGAACATTTTGTAAATAATTTGTATGTACGTATATGTATGTGTATGTGTGTGTGTGTATATACATATATATATTTACAAATTATTTATTTACAAAATGTTCCAAATTATTAAGAATGTTGCAAACAATATGAATATATATATTGTGGCGGGAGGAGCCAACGACAGACACAATGGGCGTGGCGTCAAGCCTCGGAGAGGTTTTTATTAAACAAAATATTAAAATAAAGTGTCCAAAGGGGGAAAAGTGTCCAAAATAAACAGGGATCTGGTGTCCTCGTTGTGTTGCGGGGCTCGTGAAGGAGGGCAGTGTTCAGGAGGGAAGGGTCCAGGTAAGGGGCGGAGTCCGGCGGCCGCACGCGCTCCCGTCTGGAGGTCCCGGGGCGCGGGTGACGGCGGCTTCTGTGGCGGCTTCGTCCAACTCCTCAATCCCCGGGTGCTCGACGGGATTCCACGGCCCGGCGTCCTGGCCCGACGGCCGTATCGCGGGTGCGGTGTCGGCCGGACTGCGGGTCTCTGGCGGCGGCGGGTAGTTCCCTCTACGCTCCCTTTCCTGGACCCACGAGGACACCAGCGTGCATGCACGGGGAAGAGACCGGTCTCCCGAGGAGAGGCGCGCTCGGCATTTAACGGCGGCGGTGATGAGGCTCTATTCACATCAGGTGCGCCTCATCACACGCCGCCAGCCCTGGCTGTTTCAGCGCCCCTCCTCTCTCACACACCCACTCCCGTCGGGAGCCTGGTGAAGGGCGGCGAATACGGGACGGGGTGGTGATGATGGACAGGGGGGAGGCAGCCGACTCGTCACATTCCCCCCCCCAAGCGACATCCCCGTCCGAGGGTCGCCGCCCACGCGGGAGTGCTACCTTCCTCAACCAGGCTCCAGCGGTCGGAGTGGGCGGGGCAGGGATTCCTCTCCGGGCAACTCTCCCTCTCGCACCGCGCCGGAACCGGGACAGAGGAACCGAGTATTAGTTATCAGCCTCAACCAGCCACAGGGTAAATGACAAATAGAAAGAACGTCACTTACCCCTTTGGTGGCTGGGAGGCTGTCCCCGTCCTTCCTCCGTCCCTGTACGGGCTCGACGGCTTCTTGCGAGCGAGAGGGGATGACGTCATCTGATGTTGCCCAACTGCGCTGTCTAGGCTCCGCCTGCCCGCATTCTCCACCACTGTGGTGGGAGGAGCCAACGACAGACACAGTGGGCGTGGCGTCAAGCCTCGGAGAGGTTTAAATTAAACAAAATATTAAAATAAAGTGTCCAAAGGGGGAAAAGTGTCCAAAATAAACAGGGATCTGGTGTCCTCGTTGTGTTGCGGGGCTCGTGAAGGAGGGCAGTGTTCAGGAGGGAAGGGTCCAGGTAAGGGGCGGAGTCCGGCGGCCGCACGCGCTCCCGTCTGGAGGTCCCGGGGCGCGGGTGACGGCGGCTTCTGTGGCGGCTTCGTCCAACTCCTCAATCCCCGGGTGCTCGACGGGATTCCACGGCCCGGCGTCCTGGCCCGACGGCCGTATCGCGGGTGCGGTGTCGGCCGGACTGCGGGTCTCTGGCGGCGGCGGGTAGTTCCCTCTACGCTCCCTTTCCTGGACCCACGAGGACACCAGCGTGCATGCACGGGGAAGAGACCGGTCTCCCGAGGAGAGGCGCGCTCGGCATTTAACGGCGGCGGTGATGAGGCTCTATTCACATCAGGTGCGCCTCATCACACGCCGCCAGCCCTGGCTGTTTCAGCGCCCCTCCTCTCTCACACACCCACTCCCGTCGGGAGCCTGGTGAAGGGCGGCGAATACGGGACGGGGTGGTGATGATGGACAGGGGGGAGGCAGCCGACTCGTCACATTCCCCCCCCCAAGCGACATCCCCGTCCGAGGGTCGCCGCCCACGCGGGAGTGCTACCTTCCTCAACCAGGCTCCAGCGGTCGGAGTGGGCGGGGCAGGGATTCCTCTCCGGGCAACTCTCCCTCTCGCACCGCGCCGGAACCGGGACAGAGGAACCGAGTATTAGTTATCAGCCTCAACCAGCCACAGGGTAAATGACAAATAGAAAGAACGTCACTTACCCCTTTGGTGGCTGGGAGGCTGTCCCCGTCCTTCCTCCGTCCCTGTACGGGCTCGACGGCTTCTTGCGAGCGAGAGGGGATGACGTCATCTGATGTTGCCCAACTGCGCTGTCTAGGCTCCGCCTGCCCGCATTCTCCACCACTGTGGTGGGAGGAGCCAACGACAGACACAGTGGGCGTGGCGTCAAGCCTCGGAGAGGTTTAAATTAAACAAAATATTAAAATAAAGTGTCCAAAGGGGGAAAAGTGTCCAAAATAAACAGGGATCTGGTGTCCTCGTTGTGTTGCGGGGCTCGTGAAGGAGGGCAGTGTTCAGGAGGGAAGGGTCCAGGTAAGGGGCGGAGTCCGGCGGCCGCACGCGCTCCCGTCTGGAGGTCCCGGGGCGCGGGTGACGGCGGCTTCTGTGGCGGCTTCGTCCAACTCCTCAATCCCCGGGTGCTCGACGGGATTCCACGGCCCGGCGTCCTGGCCCGACGGCCGTATCGCGGGTGCGGTGTCGGCCGGACTGCGGGTCCGGCCGCTCGCGTCTCTGGCGGCGGCGGGTAGTTCCCTCTACGCTCCCTTTCCTGGACCCACGAGGACACCAGCGTGCATGCACGGGGAAGAGACCGGTCTCCCGAGGAGAGGCGCGCTCGGCATTTAACGGCGGCGGTGATGAGGCTCTATTCACATCAGGTGCGCCTCATCACACGCCGCCAGCCCTGGCTGTTTCAGCGCCCCTCCTCTCTCACACACCCACTCCCGTCGGGAGCCTGGTGAAGGGCGGCGAATACGGGACGGGGTGGTGATGATGGACAGGGGGGAGGCAGCCGACTCGTCACAATATATATATATATATTTCTATATTTCTATTAGATTTTTGTGACATTTGTGTAATTTAAAAGAACATTTTGTGATTTATATGATATATAATGACTTTTTTATTTATTTTAAATTTAGATTAAATACTTCAAAAGTCTGTAGTCTTCTCTGTGCAGATGAAATCAACATGCAGATGAAGAGTCAAGAGACTTCTGACCCTCTTCATGTTAAGCTTGACCATAGAAATGACCACTTGAATCTCAAGATTACAAAAAGAAAACAACAACCCTGTGTAACCTATGAGCTAATCTCACAGAGACCACCCAAAATGACCTTTAAATTTGACCAGAGGGTGTTCTCAGTGTCTGCAGTGCTGTTATTGTCTGTAAAACCACATACACACAATACAGTATGATGGTAATGGCTTTAGCATGGCTATTAAATATGATGAACATACATTGTGGCACATTCAGGAGACGAGGAGGGGCTTCCTAACGCATTCTTTCCACATCTATACACACATACACATACACTTTCCTTGCAGGCAGCAGTGTTTGATCCAGCAGGTATTTCCTTGGGAGACCCTTCACCCCCCTCTCCCCTTTTCCTTTCATTCTACTTAGCAGATAAACAAGTCTCTCTGTCTCTCTCTCTCTCTCTTCTTTTTAAAGCCCAGCACAGTCCGTCAGCCTCAGTGAAGGCATTATCCTTGCGCCTTAATACACAGCCATAGAGCAGCTTTTGTTCCATTTAAGCTGCTAATTGTGTGTCTCTCAGAGGGTGTGTGAGAGAACGAGTGAATGTGAGTGAGAGCGAAGTCTCCCGAGGTTAGTTTAGGGCTCAGCACATAGTTGGGTTTTTACATTTTGCTCTGATATATACACAACTAGCTGACTGAATATCCTCACTTTTTCTGCCCAGCATATTCTGATTTATAGTACACGGTGAAAGGAACAGGTTAAAGTCATTTTACTAACAAAACTTCACTAACAAAATAGTTTGCAATTTCTGAATACAATGTATTGCGCACTAGCTGACAAGATGTTAGGGTGTTGTAGGTAGTTAGCAGGCCATTTTTATGCAGTTGTTAAGTTGTTTTGACTTGTTAGCACATTGCTAGAGTTTTTTGTGTGGTTGCTTATGCTTAAATTTACTGTGGTCTTACCATGGTATTTACTGTAGCACTGTTATTAAAAACGTACTACTATCAGATACATTCAAAATAGTGTGGTACTACTGTGGTACATATTTTTTAAAAACATGGTACTGTTATGGTATTTAACACTTGTTAAAAAAAAATTATATTTTGGTCATGTACTGTGGTAATACCTTGGTGTTTTTTAAGTACCTTGTAGTACCATATATACAATGGTACAGGATTTTAATTACCATGGTAAATAGTATTACCATCTCATATCATTACTTTAGCATGGTATTTGAAGTATCACATAAATTGTGTTGTACATGATTGTGGTAATCATTCATTACCATGGTAAATGCATGGTACTTTGGGAACCAATGTTATATTCTTGTTTTTTATTTATTTATATATTATTATAGTATTTATTAATATTTTGAATTCTTTTATTTTTAGATTTTCTGAACTTTTTTATCTAGTTGATTGAATAATTCTATTTAGCTTTAATTTTATTTTTGTTTTAGTTTAGTTTAAGCAAGTTTTAGTACTTAAACTTATTTCAGGATTTTAACTAGCTTTAGTTAACAGTAACAGCACTGACTGGAGCCACAGCATGTTTCTTCTTTGTAAGGGATGTTGTGTTGAGAACCATGGGAAGAGTCCATGAAGGAATTTCCTGTTTCTTAAATCGAGTCTCAGTGTGTGTGTGTGTGTCTGTGTGGTGTTTGTGTGTGTTTCAATGTAACCGTGTTCAGCAGTCTTTCCTGCAGTGTTTTCCTCCCTCTTTTTAATGGCCTGAATTTGAAGGAAATACCATTTTCTCCCGTTTTATGGCAAAGTGCCACCCCTGCAGCTGCTGATGAATGGACTCTTCCACTTCAAACTCTGTAGAGAGCTCAGGTCTGGAGCAGGACACACATCCATTTCTCCCTTTGGTCCACAATCCGTCAGTTTGTTTCCCAGCTGTGGAGCAGGTAAATGGACCGTGCTGCCCCTGGATCCTTCCTGTCTCACTGTGATATCAGAGAGGGAAAATTTATGAGCCTTCTGGAGCTGTTCGGCCTTGTCTCCTTCCAAACTGGAATGCTCTAAACATCACATCAGATGCAACCAAACACACACGCTGACACACCACAGCTGTATTTATTCACAATGGTATTTTCCCAGAACATAATGTGTGTTATCTCTTTGCAAATTCTTCACTGGTGATTTCAGGCCTTCATTTGGAAGTGGTGTTATCATGCTGATCAGAGTGTGTTTATGTGTGTGTCAGAGCTGCTAACGGGGTGATTGTGTGATTGAGTGCCTTATCATGCTGCAGATGCTGTGTGGGAGTGTGCAACTGCAAGAAACGTTTAACTGTTTGTTATGATTCAAAAATGCAAATAGGTAAGGCAGATGCTGAAAATGGATCTAACCGAAAGAAGGTGATGAAATGTATATGCAAGTCGAACGGGTTTCCCAGAGGGAAAGTTTATTGCTCTTTTATGCCTCAGGAGATTTACAGGAATTCTTAATTAAGTTTCATTTAAAGTATAAGCTTAAAATCTCTATAAATCCTTGGCAGAAATAAAAAGAAATCAGTTGTTGACATACAGTAGGAGTATGGAGTTATAAATGAATTTGGTTAGCATTACTCAGATCATTTGGTCTTGAAAGAATGTGTAAGAAATGTATGAGTTTATTTTGAGATCTTGCAGATGTCTTTCTGAATATCTAATGCTGTAGGTGGTGGCCAGGGTGTTCTGATTGGTTGCCAATGAGATGCTATACAGCTAATAAAGTGTTTTGATTGGTTGCTGTTGGTTTGATTGGTTGGACTGAATCATTAGACTCTTCCCGATCCTACCTTTTGAACTTCATTGAAGGGATAGTTCACTCAAAAATGAATATTTGATGTTTATATGCTTACCCCCAGGGCATCCAAGATGTAGGTGACTTTGTTTCTTCAGAAGAACACAAACGAAGATTTTTAACTCAAACCGTTGCAGTCTGTCAGTCATCTAATGGCAGTCAATGGTACGCAAGGCTTTGAGAGAAAAAAAACACACAGACAGAGTTAAAAATCTTCATTTGTGTTCTACTGAAGAAAAAAAGTCACCTACATTTTGGATGCCCTGGGGGTAAGCAGATAAACATCAAATTTCCATTTTTGGGTGAACTATCCCTTTAAGATGTTTTGGTTGGCATCCAGGGTGTTGCTATGCAGCTGCTAAAGTGTTTTTAATTGAAAGCTTTTTCTTTTATGTGGGTAAGAAAAATGTATTAGATGCCACGTGTGAATATTATTTCCTGTCACGCATACTAGAATATACACTATCAGGTGTAGTTGACACTGAGAGGGAGTTTTATCCAGACATGTGATTTTTTTTTTCCATAAATATTCAGATTTCTTGAGTCATATAATACTGGTATAGCATAAATATTGATAAATAGAAATAGCCTTCTCTCTCACACAAATTGAATCATGCCTTACTGATGTGGTGAAGTGACACTGATTACTTTGGGCTCAATCCAGCGGTTTTCTAATCATGGGATTTCCCTGTGTGTGTGTGTGTGTGTAATCTAGTGGGATTACAGTCAAATGCATGTGATTAGTGTGTATTACCCATAAAGCCGGGTCACACACATACTGAGATGAGGGAATCCTTAGATTTGCTGGGTTGGACACGGATATGAGATGACTGATGTTTTGTGTTTTATGCAATATGATTATGTTTGTATTCTCTTTGGCATGATGGTGATGTGGATAGAATAAAAGTCTCTATGCCATTTAATGGCAGTTGATAATATGCATAAAATTAGACTTTATTTTCACATTAATTAAATTGCATATTATTTTCACATTAACTAAGTTGCATTTGAAATTGCCTGCTATGTATTTCATTATCGCTAATGGCTTTCACAAAAATAGCTCTATGAATAGCTCTGAATGGCATCGTAATTTATTAGAGTTTGTTTGTTTCATTAATACAAAGCTTAATCATAAAGAACGTGGATTCTCATTTAAAAGTGAAATGAAAAAAAAAGAAAAGTGTGCACATATATAAAGATAAATATAGATGCATAGATATAGATGCAGATATATATAATAAAATAAGTCTCATATGCTCACCAAGGCTGCATTTATTTGTTCATAAATACAGCAAAACCAGTAATATTGTGAAACATTATTGCAATTTAAAATAACTGTTTTCTATTTGAATATATTTTAAAATATAATTTATTTCTGTTTTGTCAAAGCTGAATTTCCAGCATCATTACTCAAGTCTTCAGTGTCACATGATCCTTCAGAAATCATTCTAATATGCTGATTTGGCACACAAGAATATATGTTATTAATGCTAAACCCTTGTGCTTAATATATTTGTGAAACAGTGATTTTTTTTATCTTTTTTACATCAGTTCAACGTGTCCTTGCTGTACAAAAATAATAATTTTATAAAAAAAGAGAGATATTAGATCACACAGCTGACCTTTTGAACCCTAGAATAGTCCTGTTTTGCCGGTGGGCGAGAGGGGAAGAGATTCTTAATGAACTTTCTGTTGAAATGATGAAGACTTTGACTGACCTCTGCCATTGGCGAGCTGTCATATTCAGAGTTGAAACCTGGCATATTCCAGAAAATTGCCCTAATTACAGTCAGAATCTCCTGAAGGGGAACAAGACTGCGTTCGTAATATACTGTATAATGAAAGAATGTCATTCCCTTTGCTACATTATATTCTCACATGATCTCATTACGAGAATGAGATTATTTAACAAGAGACTGATGTTCAAAATCACAGTTATTTAATTTGTCATGCTGAAAATGTAAAATCAAGTTGAGTGGGTTGCATTGTGGGATTGCATCTTTACCCAGCATAGTGTGATCTAGTTCTATACTGCGTATTTGGCAAATACAGCAGACTATCAGGGGATTGCAGACAGAAAACTTGCATACTGTGCACAATATACATACTGCACACTGCAGTGTGGTTATGTTTGGTTATGGTTATGTTTTGAAACTGTGGTACGTTTTCAATGCATAGAGAGAACAAGTAATCTGTTATATATGTAGTCTAAAGCAGAATCTCTTGGCTCTAAGGAATTCCAGATATGACTTACGCAGCTTCCAGGAAGGCTCTCTAGACATGACAGGTGTGCTGAGATGAGATTTGATTTAGGGCCAGTCAGGAATTGAGAGATAAATGCACCTGGAGCCACATTCTGTTACTATGGTGATACATGTGACTAATAGTGACATCAGCACGTCAAGAGGAGGCTGAAATGCTGATATATTCGTATTTGAATTGTAAACAAGGATTAAAGAGAGGTGTGTGTGTGTGTGTGTGTGTGTGTGTGTGTGTGTTTAAACAGCCAGACATTTTGGCAGGATACCCAAGGCTAATTTGCATATCTAGTCTTGATAAGATACACCGTCTTAATCTCATGGTTTCTTTTCTTTCTTTCTGCATTCATTTATTTAAAAAAAATAAGTTTATTATGGTAATGTAGATTTAAGTAGTGAGGATTTTTAGCAAGCTTTCACTCAGGTCTGGTACCATTCTGCTACTGTATGTAGTTACCATGTTTATTTATCCAATTAATTCCTCACAGATTAAAAAATGGGTTGTAAACAGCAGTTCACTTTGATTATAATTGTGTCTGGGAGTGAGTGTTGCTTCTTCCTGTTTGAGAAAGTGATATGAAGGGTAGTCAAGACCAGCTTCTTCCACTCATTTCCTCTCTTTCTGTTTGATATTCTGTGTATTGGTTAGACTGTGTGATGGGTCATGAAGTTCATTGTGTCTGCAGTGCCTGCACAACACAGCCAATTAGAGATTCAGCCAATCAGGGCTCAGTTCTAACATCTGACCTGGACATACCAATCACAGCTTCAGTGAGAAACCGTTGAGATGGGCATTTATGCAGCAGCCTGGTCAAAGTGATTGATTTTCACTTGTTTAATTATAAATGAGTGAGGGACAATAGGAGAGAAACAGATATTTGGAAACTGCCTACTTAGTCCATGACAGCAACACACGATGATGTACTCGTGACTGTGTGTGTGTGTGTGAGAAATTCACTTTTAAACTGAAAATGCTTTTGTTGAGGGAGTTTTGTGTGTGTGTGTCATATTATTGCATAACTAGTGTCTGTCCTAACTGAAATGAAAGCATAGAAGCATAGAAATAGGAAACAAATCATATTTGTTACATATCGGCTAATGGAAGATATAAGAAAGTTGTTGTTTTTTTTCAGATTGGATGGTTTCAGATATTCTCTCAAATACTGGCTGGCATAGGATATTTAATTGTTCATGTTCATTTACTATATTTTTACATTTAGACCATATTTGCTGTCATCTGAAATAATTTAACAATGGTAAATGTGATCTTTAACAAATCTTAAAAATTAATATAGAGTTAATTTAGTTGCTTATATGCTATTATAGTTTAATATTTTGAATAATATTAATATTTTAAATTAAAAACTTTCATTTTTGCTTTCAGTTTTAATTTCTTAATTGTCTTTTAAACATTGTTTTGTTTTAATCATTTCTTTTCATCATGTGCTTTTTGGAATTTCTGTGTTTTTTGTTTTGTTTAGTTTTTTTCTATTTGGATTTAAGAGAGTATTAAAATGAATCACGCAACACAATTTACTAACATTTGCGCTGGTCAAATTTCTGGTATTTGCGTCATTATTTAATGCCCCAAAAAAACATGTCTTAAACTATTTTGTGCTTGAAATGGCTGCATTTGTTGTTGCTAGGAGGAGGCACCACAGAGAATAGAGAGCACGTGGTAGAAGGGAGATGATTTCTTCCACACGTATGAATTAATTTGGAATGCCAGAAGAACACATAATCGTTGTCAGTAAATCACGTTGTCAGTAAATCACCCGCAGAAATTTCCACGCCCATCAGTGTTGTTTTGGAATTGCGCTCTCGTGCTAATTTGCCCTGTTTTGTAAATCTGGCCCTTCGTTTTTTTTATCTAATTTATTCTAAATTTTATTTGAAGTATTATAATTTGAGCTTCATTTCAATGACCAAAAATTATTATATAGTTTTAGTTAACAATGTTTGATTTATTTAGACAAAATAGGGTGTGTGTGTGTATATATATATATATATATATATATATATGACCATTAATCAGCTGTTGGCTATAACGTGAAAATAATGATAACATTGTCCAAAATTTTAATTCTAGTGCATCCACAAGATTACATTGTTTAAAAATCTTTTCTTTGCAGTAATGAAAGCATTCATAATTGTCATTGCTAGGAATGTTGTCAAACTAAAAGTTAGCATAATGTTTCTATTTTTGAAATGGACTGTCTAAATAGGCAGTTCAGGTGTTGGAAATAAGCAGTTCTTAGGTGGTATAAAACATTTGTCAATTCAGAGCGTTGTGTGTGTGTGTGTGTATGTATGTGTGTGTTTATCTTGCGGGGTCCATTATATCCAGGAACACCTGAAGTCCATACACATATCTATTTCAGTTTAATAAACTGCAGATGTGTGTGTGGCCCAGAATGCTCCTTCACTCGCTCTTTTATCAACAAACTCCAAATTGCTCTAGTTTCTTCAGAATCCCAAGAATGCTCGACCGGCTAAAGATGTTCTCTCATACAGAAATAGCCAGCGGTGCTGCATGAAAGCATTCCTCTAAAACACAGCATGAGAAAACAGCTCAACAACTCTGAGAGTGATGGGAAAAGAGAAAGTGTTTTTTCAATTACATTTAAAGGAATAGTCCAAAATGTTAAATTATGTAATTGTTTACTCACTCTCATTTCAATCAGGCTTCAAAAAGAAATAAAAAGCATTATGAAAGTACTCTAAAACTAGTCTGCACTTCTTACAAAGTAGAAGGAACAGACTAAATTCACAGATTATTTACCAAAAATCTCCCATTCTGTTGCACTTCATATAGTGTTTTTGGTCATCTGTCACTGTAAATATTGAAAAGAGCAGCATGATCTTGTCTCCTTTTGAATAACTGAACAACATGAGGCTGTAATGATACACAATTTTCATTTTTGGAGTGAACTTTTTCTTTAAGACCTTTCCTAGATAAGGGTTCCTCTTCGATGGATCTTCATTCCCAGGAGAGCCCTTTATTAAACACACACACACATACACAGCCTGTGAAGATGAGCGTACAGAGTGGGCGTATATGGTGAGAGCAGTGATGTGGTCTGTGGTCAGAGTGTGTAAGAGGCACAGACTCCATTGCTGTAAGTGATGTTGTAAGCTTTCTCTGTCTTGTGACGCTCCACTGCTGCTCCACTGACTCATATACTCTCTGAGGTTTATGTCCTGGTTTACACACACACTTTCACACTCTCAGAGATCATAGGATTCTGCTGACATGCACACAATGAAAGACACACAGTCATGTGAGAGGAGATCTCATTTATTGATTCAAGCAATTCCTGAGTCAGCAATCTGTTCGTGTTACACAGACTTTTTCCTGTCCCTTATGACTGGTGACAATTATAGCACACTTTTATGAAAGCTTTTGTTTCACTGAGCATAGGACAGAGGTTTTTTTTTTTTTTTGGCTCAGCAAAGTTCTGCATGATAAATCATAACTCTAGCCTATATGTTGTTGTTTTTTTCACAGTTTTTTCTCACTTTACCTCTTTTTCCAGTTCACTTAAATAGACCTGCAGTGTAACAATGTCATATTTAAAAGTATTCCAAGAAACTTAACAAATCATATGAGGCCTTAAATATGACAAGAATTAAAAAGGCAATGTTTAAATTGGTTTTAGTTGTTGATTTTAAAGGGGTAATCGGATGCCCATTTTACACAAGTTGATATGATTCTTTAGGGTCTTAATGAAAAGTCTATAACATACGTTGGTTAAAATTTCTCAATGGTAGAGTAAAAAACACTTTTTTCCCTATGTCAAAATCAGCTCTGTTTTCAGCACGCTGATCTAGTCCATGTTGCTTTAAATGCCAGTGAGCTCTGCTGACACCGCCCCCTCTTCCGTGGAATGACTAGCAGACCATAGATATGTGTAGGTTTCGCATTCACCATAATAATCAATGAATATTCAAAGATATACAAGCGTATAACTTGCTGTTGTAGACGCACACAGTCAATGCGCTCAAAGATTCGCTGACCGTTCCAAAAATGGCGGATGGCTTATGTATCGCGGCCCATAGAAACAGTTGATAATGAGGCATCTAGGTATATATATCTATAGAGCATACTAAACTTCACCTGCGAAACTGGCTGTCACCTTGATTTGTTTCTGAATGAATCAGCATTTTTTAACAAATTGCGCGAGTAAATGATTCATTGAATCACTCATTCAGATGGTCACTTGATTTGTTTCTGAAATGTAAAAGAACTGGTTGACTGAATGATAAATTGACTCACTCATAAAGACAGACACTTGTTTTGTTTCTGAATGAATCAGTGTTTTTGAACAAATTGGTTGAGTCAGTGATTCATTGAATCACTTTAAGAGTTTATAGCCACTTGATTCATGTCTTGATTTAATGTTTCAGAGAAAAAGTCACTTAAAAATCCCCAAAATGAACTAATTAATATCCTAAACCGCATGTCACACATATACATATGCATAATATTAAATACTGTAACAATTTTTTTATTGGAATTCACTTGCCAAGTACATATTTGTCTAGATATAACTTATTCCTAAGCGTGTCTTTGTCTCTCATACACATTCACAGCAGGGTCAGTTTCTGTTTGCCAGAGATGGATTTGCATTCAGTAGTTCTTCCCTCAATCAATATTCAAAAAGGCGTGAGAACAGAATGACTCAGCTTTTAACAGAGAAACCTTTACAATCACATAGAAAACATGGAAAAATTCAAATAAAACTGTAGATGAATATGTTCCAGTAAACATTATCAACTCAAATGTTTATCTGGTCTTATATCTTATGTATTTGTTCCATGTGTTTCCAATGTATACAGTGGGATATATTTGTGTGTGTGTGTGTGTGTGCGTGTATTAGTAGGCTATAAAGCTTTAGATGTTTAGGTTGTGTGTGTGTGTGTGTGTGTGCGTGTATTAGTAGGCTATAAAGCTTTAGATGTTTAGGTTGTGTGTGTGTGTGTGTGTGTAGTATATAGGCCAGATGGGAGTAAAGCTATGCAGTGAAATTACAGCAGGAGAGCTCTCACACACGTTTGATGTGCTCGCATGTGGGTGTGTGTTGCTTTTTTTTTCACAGATTTAACTGGAAACACATTTTCTTCTCTCATAACACACACATGCACAGACATGAGGCACAAAAAGAGTCATTCCCAGTCTCTTTGTGCATATGGCCCCCTATTCTGAACTGCCCTCTATATGTAGAGAAGTTACAGGTCTCTTTAGACCATTCAATAACATTCTCACATACATCTGAGCGCAGTTATGATCCTCAGTAGTCCAATAACATACACACCTGTACAGACACAGGTGCTTTGGTGTCCATCCCAAAAATGTTGTTGGATAACTATTTTACGGTGCACAATTACTCCTTTAATCCCTTTAAAGATCTGAAACTCTTTTATAACCCACGGCTAATACATCCATGGCTTTCCCATAAGGAAAATACCATACATTTCTGCTGTTAACTTCACTCACACCTGGATCCGTGAAGACTCTGTGTATAGAATTACACAAATTCAGTATCAACACAAGCACACACTCACCCATGCTCACTGCAGAGACTGTGGGGGATGTTTGATGTGATTTAAAGGAGGTTAACCACTAAGATTATTCATTAAAAAAACCTCCACCCACAGCCAACATCCTACACCCTAAAAACTGAACCCCACCAAAGCCCCGTGGCTTGTCCACCCCCAGTCCCTGAGCTGGCGATGATGAGAACATGGCACATGAAAGGGCCTACGGTTTGGTTTGGTGTAGACGGTTTTTGTGTTTATCATCCCAGCAGATTTTATGACTGCAGCATGAAACAGACAGCATAAAGCGATTCACAGTAGTCTATTTGAATGAAAATAAAATCTGTTGCTGCAAAGTCATATGATTTTCTTTCTTTCATGGATTGAAATAGAGAAATTTGGATGAATGAAAACATAGATTGATCCATCACGATTTAAAAGGAGGGGAGGGGTTATATGCATTTGTTGTATGTGAAACTGCAGTTTAAACAGTCATCAAAATGTATCTTTATGGGTTCAATGGAAGAGAGTAACCCATTTATGATTAGAACAACGTGAGAGTGAGACAATGGTGAACTAATTTTCATTCATGGATGAACTGTCCCTTTAATATTTTTTAATATTCTTTAAGTCTCCGAAGTTTGACTGACTCTTGTAATGTCCTATAATCTTTGCACTATCATTCAAAAGTTTAGAATCTGTAAATTAAGACTTTTATGCTCACCAATACTGCATTTATTTGATCAAAAATGCAGAAAAAACAGTAATGTTGTGAAATATTATTACAATTTAATTTTTTAAAATGCTATTTATTTCTGTGATGCAAAGCTGAATTTTCATAATCATTCCTCCAGTCTTCAGTGTCACATGATCCTTCAAAATTCATTCTGATGCTGCTCAAGAAACATTTCTTATTATTTTTACAGTTTAAAAAGTCTTCACAGTCTTTGCTGCGTAAAAGTACCCCACATTTTTGAAAGGTATTGTATATGTTGCTTTTCCCTAGATAAAAATGAAAGTCTGTGCATGAATGTTAACAGAAAGGTTAAGGGATGAACTCCATCTTGATTCAATTATAGGTCAGCTCTGTTTACATCTAGTTCCAACATTATTGGCCACATACAGCCACAACCTCACTACACATGTATACGTGCATACACACGCACAATAGCATTCAATCCTTCCTCCATCCAATTTTACGGTTTACGTCAGCCATATAACCTGTCCTTATGTCCGCAGATGGAGAAGTGTAACCCGTGTGACCGCCTTCCGAAAAATAACAAACCCCTCGAAATATACACACACATACACCCCGGCGTTGTCTCCGAGCCTGAGGCAGTGAGACAGAAATAACCAAACTCAGAGACTCCTAACCAGAACCACATTTCCTTTATTGAGGAAGGCAAGAGAAGTCAGTTTCCCATATATTTTTTTCTGCGTTTTAAGGAAATTTCAGCCTTTCATTTTCTCAGGGAACATCGCAATCTCTTCTTCTTGTACTTTAGACACAAAAAACAGTGCGTATTAAACTAATTGTGGCTTTGGTCTGGCAGACATGGGCAGGATTGGTCTTTCAGAAGTTTATTTTAGACCTTCTCTCTCTGCAGTCGCAGTCGTGTGAGCCTGGACTTTCTCATTTATTCCGAAACGCCCCCACAGTATCAAGGGTTTCCTTTTGTATGAATGTTCCCCTCCATCCACACACAGAAATACACACACACTCTCCATGTTTTAAACAACGGGCTCTTGTGACACTGTTCGGACATGTGCCCAGAGGAAGGAGCCAATAAATGAAGTTAAAATATGTATTAGAGAGCGCAGAGAGATCATGAGGGACTGTTTAAGTTGGACAGAGGTGTTTCCGCTGTGGCTGAATGTCCAAAATCAGCAGCGATACGAACAGCCGGGATGTTGTGGTTCTCAGTCACCTTGCACTACCTCCATTATGTTTCTCAAAGAACCTTTCAATGAACAGTTTTTCAAAGAACCATTGTTTTTATATTCATTTTAATATTCTAATGAACCAAGAAGGTTCCATGAATGTTAAAGGTTCTTCATGGACCCATAGATGCCATTACATTGCATATTGGTTCCCCAAAGAACTTTCAGTTAACATTTCCTAATACCATACATTTTTAGTGTAAAGAACCTTTTAATAATCTAAAGAACAATTTTTGTGCAATGGAAAGGTTCCATGGGTGTTAAACGTTCTTGGAAAGATCAATGCCAATAAAGAGCCTTTATTTTTAAGAGTGCATAATGATTCAAATCAGAGATGATGGATCGGACTGTCATCAGATCCAACAAACACACAGAGATTCGTCTGACCTCAGACGCTTGTGTTTGTTTATTGACGGTGTTATCACCAGCAGTTGAATCATAATGAAATGTAAGCCTGCAGCCTACTTGCATTATGTTTGGAGTGTTTTTCAATTACTTTTCAAAGGGCTTCCCATGAGTATGCGTGAGAGAGTGATGAAGAGAGATGGAAAATCCTGACCCTTAGTGCAGTCTTTCTCTCTATCGTTCAAGTGCATTTAAAGCAAGGCTGAAAATCGTTAAACCAAGGGCTGTGGAAATGATTCTGTGCTGTATCATTGTAAGACGTAATGCAGTGGGGATTTTGCATCATGGCAATTCAATTTTTACAGCAATGTTTTTTTTTAAATCCTAACACAACTTGGGTTCCTTTTAAACCCCAGGTTAAGGCCAATTTTAATCTTTGGCTAAACAGAATTACAAATAACATGCTTACCTCAATTACTGGTTTGCATACTTACAAAACATTCATATTAATGCACTTGCATAGGTTTACTTGTAAACTTCATGTTGTTTAGTTTGGAGGAAAATGTCATCTAAAAATGTCAAATGATGACAGAAAATGTTGCCTTCTATTATTTTGTCTTTGCTTGTGTTTAAAGGCACAAGACAACCATAAATAATTAATTGCACACCATTTTTACAAATGGACAAGCTGTATTACATTAAGATAGGGATATAAATGTGTCTAATTTAAAAATATGAAAAACAAATTCTTTGTGTAATTCTTTATCATGGCCTGGGAATTATAGAAATAGCTCTTGTGAATTGCTATGCAGAATTTATGCACACAGGCTATGACCCTTAAAAGGAAAACACCTTCCAGTTTTTGTAAAAGTTTTCGTTGAACCGTCTGCAATGTTGACTTTGTGGTGAAACGACCGTTAGACGTCTGTGTGAAGGAGTTCACACAAATCAACTGACTCTAACAGTCGGGTTCAGTTTGAAAGCATCTTTCAAACCTTTCTCTCTCCTTTTTCCCTTCTTTCGTTCACCGTGGCCAAACCAAACGGGAAGGGAAATCTGAATTAGAAACGGAGGGGCGGAAGAAGTCAGGCAGAGGGAGAGAAAGAGTTCAGCCCATTCCCAAATGTTTCTGCTGTGTTTCTACTGCAAATCCAGATGTGGATCTGTTAGTCATTGGTCAGCTTCTACACACACAGAGTGTGTGTGCGTGTGCAGTTTCACAAGACCAAGGAGCTCACAATTTGCATCCCATCCACCTTCTTGTCCACTCTTTTAAATATTTTAATGTTTTTCCACACTGCAGTAAATCCCTTAAAGATGGTAGCCTAATACTTCAGTACGATCAAATCAAATCACTTTTATTGTCACATCACCACAGCACATGTGCCTTGGTGAGTGAAATTCTTGAGAGCGTGCTCCAGAAAGTGCAGAAACAATTTACATATAAACATTACCATACATACTTACAGACTTATACAGATGACAATGTGTAATATTCACATACATATACTCAGTGTACTATTAGACATACTTACAGTTATCAATACACATTATACACCTTATGTACACATTCTACGTTATGTACACATATATAGGTACACACAATAATATGCGAAGATGCAGCAGATTTATATGTTTGATATATAGGCTATCATAATGAATAGTTACCATATTCATACCATGGTATTTGCACCCCGTTTTCAATGAATATGATGGTATTGCTGGGTACATTTTCAAAACCGAGCCAAAACATGTCATTACCATAGTACCCCCCCCCCCCCCCCCCCCCCCCCCCCAAAAAAAAAAAACAACCCTTACAAAAACTTATCAGGTCAGATAATATTGTGGTGATATCATAGAAATTCCAAAAAGTACCATGCTTTTCAGACATGATGCTGTTTTTGGACATGCATCTCCATCTGATATTTAAATAGTAGTTCAAGGTTAAGAAAACCATACATGTCTAAATAAATAGTTGTGAAGTGGTAAGTTTTGGACAGATGCAACACTTGCATATTCCTGGTAATCCAGTTACATTTTATTAATATGTTGCCTATTAGTATTGATTAATATTTTCAATTAGCTTTTATTTATTTATTTTCACTTCAAATTTTAAGTGAAGTTTTAGTTTGTGCTTTTTATCATTATATTATTTATTTGTATATTTAGGTTTTATTTATTTTTCAGTTGTAGTAATTTTGGAAAATTAGTCGCCAATTGCAAAGTTAGAGTTTTTCCTCTAATACTTACATTTTATTTTAATTCTATTTGATTTTAGTTAATGAAAATGAATTACAATATTTTAGTTTAGGTAACAATAACAACAAAGGTGTAAAATGATGATGGTGTCAGGCGGGACTAAGTGTGTGTGTCGCCGGTGTCACGGGAGGAAAGGCGGAGGAAGAGGAGCAGCAGGAGGAGGAGGAGGAGGAGGAGGGGCTGCAAGTGTGTGTGTGTGTGTGTATGTGTGTGTGTGTGTGTGTGTGTGAGTGTATAGTGTTGTGCGGAGCTGCTTGCTGGACGCGGGCCAGCGGTCCCTGTGAAACAGCGCGTTGAGAGCGGAGAGGGATGGGATGGGATGCGCTGGCACCGCCGCTGTCAGTCCGCTCCGCTCCGCCTGTGCAGCTTCACCGGGGATCACAACAACGACATGGATGATGCTGATTGCGAGGATGATTTAGGCCGGCGTGTGAACGTTTTCTCTTCGGATTTAACCCATTTGGATTACTGTTGTTGTTAGAGACCATTTATTTATTATCTCGGCGAGGAATTCACGTACGCGGGATTTAAAGGTAAATCGCGCGCATGTCTCGCGCTTGTTATGCGCTGGTCTCGCGCTTCCCGCTTCAGTCAGTGAGGGACGATGGAAGGATGGATGCGTTAAATCAGCGTTTTCGTTGTGTATTCTACTTAACTAAACGGTTATACACACATTTTACTGTCAACTCGATATAGAGCACTGATTTGTGACAATACACGGAGGATATCGTCGTTTAAATCCGATTTAAGGGTCCTCAGAGTGTAAATTGTTCAGCAGCTAGCCTGCTAGCCACTTACCTCAGAAACACCGAGGCATGTTATGTGAGAAATACTGCGTCGTTTTCTCATAATGTTGATCTGATTTGATGAACATCATCCTTAAGGTGATTTTTAGAAACTATTAATGTTGCTTTTAACGGAGTTTGCATACTAAACTTGCTAGCTCATTTGCTTTGCTTGGTCACAATAGCTGCCCATTCAGTCTCATTCATCCATTTTTCCAAGGCTGTTAACCTGTGCTGACAGCTGAATATGATCAGATCTGCTGTGGATAGTGACAGGAACTTGAGAGGACTGCATGCATGTGACCATCACGGTCATATCCTTAAAATCCTTGAACAATGCAGTTGTGTTAAGTCTTACCTTATTAGATTTAAGTTACTGGAAATGTGCTATGACAGTCTCATAGAAAGGATTCGCTGTCTCGAAACCTACCTTTGTGGGCTATCTATCAATCTATAGTGTCTCTGTCTTAACTGGATGCCTACCTAAACAGTTTTTTTATGTCTTTGCTTTATTAAATTTGATAGTAATGACTCTCATGGAAAGATATGTTGATTTGGTCTCAAAAACTTTTCAACCCCATATGATGTGTTTCACTTTAGTCTATTTTGATGCAGTGTCCAATTAGATGTGAGCTGCCTAACGTACCTAGACAGCATCATAGCTGCATTGATCCAAAAATGCTGTGTAGATAAGCTCAGTAGAGCATTTTTGGGCTTCATAGATACATTCCACTAATAAATGTGGTTGCAGTTTCCTATGACCTACTCATAGAAAGGACTGTTTCATAACCTAATGAGAAGACTACCTAAACAACATTTTTGGGCTTCATAGATGCGTTCAGCTTTATTTGATTTAGTAACAGTGTCCTATGACATCCTCATAGGATGCAAAATCCTGCAGAGATGTGACCCTCCGACCTAAACAACATTTTTTGGCATCATAAATGGCCTGAAAAGGCTGTCTAGATAGCCAGCCCATTTTTTGAGGCACAGCCTGGAATTGGGGTCTGTCTACAGACAGTAAACAAAGCAGACCGGGCTGTGTCTATCTAGGCAGCTGTGGTCCTGCTGGTTCAGGGTGACGGATGTCTTTTTTCTGTGCTGCTCAGCCTGTGATGTCTGCACTGCAGGGCAGCAGTGTCAGCTGGCTGATGTACTCTAGCACACACGGTCAGGCATGAAAACCAGACCTGTAGTCGCCTAGATTTTATCATTTGTCAGTCTGCACCATGAGACTTATTTCGTGCTTGAATTTGTGATGAACATTGATTTTTCTGGCTTTGTGGTGGCCATGTGCATGTCTGGTCTGTTTGGTGCACTGTCATTTTGTTGTCATTGTGCATTAAGGGGAAATAATGGCTAAATGCTCCCTTGCTGTGTGTATGGGATTGTGTCTGGCGGTCTAAATCATCACAAGGACATCAGACACCTCCAACCATGTTTAATATCTGTGTCTGATATGATCTGAATTGGATGTTCACTAATTCAAATGCTCTTATATCTCTATCTTCTACACATCATACTACTCATTGACAGTGTATGTGAAGCTAACATGTAGCTTAGGATTTAGTACGGATAAACCGCAATGAAACCCTAAACAGTGCATCAGGGTCAACCTTAAATCTGCTCTAGAGAGTGGGTTTATCATCAGATCAGATTATGTTACGCTGTAATCGTCTTTTCTGCAATGTGCATCAGAGTAGCTGCACCTTATTATTAGGGCTTCATGATTTTGGGGGAATCTAATTGCAATTTTGCAATTATTTTGAAAGCTCCACGTTTGCTGTGCTTGACTATAGGACTGCGCAATGTGACTATAAAATAATATTTCACTGCAAAATAAAAAATAAAGTATTTACGAAAAATATTAGAACATTAATAATAATGCTTAACAAGAATAATCGTTTACAGTACACCTGTAAAATTGCAATACTAATATTTATGCATTTCGTAATTTCAAACGTTAAACCATCAAGCTTTTATTTTGGCAGAAAAGTGTAGGGAGGCCTTAAAGTTTCTATTTTGTGGACAAATAAAAATGCTTCTAAAGTTGCCATTACAAGTTTGGGAAGATGGTTGGCACATTATGTTCCCATATGTGACCCAAACTCAGAGAAGATGCAAAGATGAGCTGCGGCCCTTTTTTTGTCTATAAAACAATGGCAATGGTTTACAAAGATAAAACTGACTGAAATATACGTGTTATGTGATTTTATTGACATCACAGGTTCGTAGGGCATTGTGAGTAGTGTGGCGCACTGGAGTTCAGCTGAGGAAGAAGTGACTCACCGTTCAGTGATTACAGGCGAGGCATTTTGTAACCCCACACCAGACACAGCATACAAACACACTTCTGCTAACACACCATTCCCAGCGCCTGATTGTTAGATTCTGGGATTGTGGTTGAGAGCTGTTCACCTCCCCCTCCAGATACACCCTAGTGAGGAACGTTCTCATTCAGTGGAGCGGAGGTGTGACATCTTGAGCTTCAGGCTGTAAGGATGTGCTCCCCATCACCAGCATGCTGTTTGCTTCATTCAAAGCCTCCGGTTTAATCTCCTATTGTGTGGTGGGAAGTGTTCCTATCAAGCCTGACTCAGACCTTAAGAGGTTTAATATGGTGATATAACCAAACTGCAGTGCTTTCGGGCTACAGCAAGGTCGGTAATAAAGTTTAACCTTTAAGATTGGAAAGTCAGCCCAATATCAGCCACCACAAACTTTGGCTTCTGGATTCTGCATCTTTTGCTTGTTATGAGCGGGCCCACATGGAATCTGTGCCTTCAAAAAGCTTCACAGATCTCCACAGAATTGGAACAACCATCATTCACAGTTCTGCACTTCCCATCACACTGTTTGTTTCTGAAATGTTTTGGCTGATTTGAATATGCTTTCAGCTGCCAAAAAGAGTGTAATGCTCTGTTTTACTTTGTTTAGATCAATTCCACAGGATTCTGCAGATAAAAAAATAATAATAATAATAGTTTTGAGTGTTTAATTAGGATAGTATGTCTACAAGGATATTGTACTTTGAGGAAGGATCAAGTATTATTTATTTTATTTATTTATCAATCGCATTTTTTAAAAAGTTATTTTTTGTGTGTTTAATTATGATAAGTGTATCTACAAGGATACTGAACTATGAGGAATGTTTAAATAAGAGTTTATTAATTTATTTAATTTGCCTATTTTTAATAGGTTACATTTTCAGTAATTGTTGGCTGGGAAATGTAAATTTTTTTTAGTCTAAAGATAATCCTAAACTTAAACTCTAGCATGAATGTACAAAACTACATATTTTCCAGTTTGATTTATTAGGTTGCCCAAATGACTAATCAGCTAATTTTTTTTAAAGAAAGTCCTGTATTACTAGGCTGATTTCTTAGGGGGCGTTTACGTAAAGATGCTTGAAAGGGGAGCAATTTGTTTTTTGGACAACTGGTAGTTTAGTGAGCCATCATTACCCATCCCCAAACTGAAGTATATATATGGTTTTAATGGTGCTGCTGCAGTGGTTTGGATCAATTATTCTACCATTTTTATTCTCATAAATGAATATCATGAAAGTTAGATGAGCTGACCTAATTGGTCATGTGCAGCTCCAGGGAAGGAATTAGACATTTAAAAAAAAACTCATCATTAAAGGCTGGACCATATTCAGGTGAGCCAGTTCATATTGATTTAGGTTTGTCTTTATTATATGGAAATGTGATCTCACTCAGTGGTTGAGGGATAAGAATATGCATGTTGCCTGAGAGCATGTTATTCTGAAGACAGGATATCGGCTTTGAGGAGTTGGAGTGAGATTCAGTGTTAGCACGACCAAGAGAAATTCATCAAGCCAAGCCCCCCTGTAAAAACATCTTCACAGGTCAATAACAAACTCACACCAGTTTGTTCGGACACACACTCGCACAATTAATCATGTGGTCTGTCACATGCTTGTGCATTTGAGGTTGTGTAGCTCCACTGAGGAACAAGGCAGAGGAGAAGGGGAAGAAAGGATGTGTTTCCCCTCTTCCAGTCTTTTCCCCCCACGTGTGCGTGGCGGAAATGTGAGCCATGCTGCTTTTATCAGCCTCATTGTTTGTGTTCCTCAGGGACGGCGCTTCCTGATGGCAGCCAGAACGCTCCACATGTTCCAATTCGGATGTCCTTAAGAAAGCAATTTGGAAGCTTAAGAAATGTCTTGTATTTTTCATTTTTTTTTCATTTTCCTTTTATCTTGGCCTACATATAGAGGTAGAGGGGGTGGATGAGAATGTGAAAGCATGGAGGGATAGAATAAGAGCGTGATATAGCACACTAGAGAGAATGAGTCAGTGCACTACTGCATTCTGACTCGTACAGGATGTATAAACAGGAACCGGATGGAAAGTCCGCTGATGGATGTGAACTACCGCCACTGTTAGTATCACATTCACAGACTCAAAATCCCTCGAAACATTTTTTCCTTTAAAAGAAAATAAACAAAAAATGAAAAGCTCTCTTGAAAGGAAAAAAAAACAATGGGAGTATCGGGTTGCACTTTGTACTCGAGTTGTCAAACCAGCTGAATCCTAAAGGCAGTATAACTCACGTGATGACATGGCTGTTAGTCAGACTCTGTTCCTCACAGATGTGTCTGTCCACCTGCTCGTAATGGGATGTTTACTATACAGCTTGGCACAGAAGCAGCGATCTTAAGTAAACACTCACAAAAATTGTTTGTGAATGGAAAGCGAGTGGGAGTGAGCAGTGATTTGAGACCAAATGAAAGGAGCGTACAGACGATAGTAACTCCAAACATGTTTCATAGGTGGAATGCGTCTGGACTACAAACGTCCAACTGCACACTGCGGGAAGAGTTCTGAATGCACATACTCATTTTACCCTGGAGGAAAGTGTGTTGTTAGTGTCTTTGTTTTTCTTGCAGACTCCATTTAATATTCATTATGAGCAGTCATATCTGGCTTTGATAAAAAGAGATATTCCTCACCATGGCAGATGGCAATCAAAGCACTAATCAGATTGTGCGCTGGTGCAGGTATCTATACAGACTGACATGGCATGATCCTTCTTTCATCAGTTAGTGATGGCTGAGGGGAGTTTTATATTAACACGGATATTAACAGCAGCTGTAAGCCCTGATCTCTAGGCAGTGATGAAGTTCAAATAGAAGCTTATGTATGATAAGGGGAAGTCGTGGCCTAATGGTTAGAGAGTCGGGCTCGTAATCCAAAGGTTGCAGGTTCGAGTCTCGGGCCAGCAGGGATTGTAGATGGGGGGAGTGAATGTTCAGCGCTCTCTCCACCCTCAATACCACGACTGAGGTGCCCTTGAGCAAGGCACCGAACCCCCAACTGCTCCCCGGGCGCCGCAGCATAAATGGCTGCCCACTGCTCCGGGTGTGTGTTCACGGTGTGTGTGTGTTCACTGCTGTGTGTGTGCACGTTGGATGGGTTAAATGCAGAGCACGAATTCCGAGTATGGGTCACCATACTTGGCAGTATGTCACTTCACTTTTTTTTGTCACTTCATGATGTTTGTGCTCATGACGTATATACGATACAAAGTGATTTTATGTAGTTTATGTAGAATTTTGATTACCAAATTGGTCTTTTTATGTAAAAGCCACTTTTTTTAAACATTTTATAGCACTTGTGGTATTAGCAGTTTCAGGAAAAACCTGACCGTAAACAACAAGTAAAAACAAAGTAAACTGTTTGGTTGCTTTTATATATCATTCAGAAAATCTGCAAAGTGCAAAAGAGTTCAAATGGCAGTACTTTTTAGATGCAAAGTAGCCATTATCTCATTTCTGACCTGCAAGCACTCTGTGAGTGAAACAACATTTAACTTGTTTATTATTTGTTGTATAGCCTAATATTTTATTTCTAAATTTTGTAAGAATTTACATGTTAAATGTGTCTGCGGTTATTATATATTTTAACCAGGAGTTAAATCAAAATACACATAAATCATAAAAAAACAAAACAAATGCTACTCAGCATCAGCACTGATGTGTGAGAAAATTCAGGGTAAAAGTGTGTGTGTGGGAGTGAATAAGATTGAATTCTGCTGCTTGACTGGGAATTGCACTGCATGTGTGTAAGGAGAGTTTCTATTTTTGTCATGCCACCATGACCTAGTATTTACAGTTGATTTCACCCTGCTGTGAATGTGCTTTCACTAATCTCTTTCTCTCTCTCTCTCCCTCCACAACAGATGACGGAAGGGCGGAGATGTCAGGTCCATCTCCTGGATGACAGGAAATTGGAGCTCCTGGTACAGGTACGACAATATACTTTTTTTTAATAATAAGATAAGATAATGGTACAACAAGACCGAAATATGATAATTTAGTTTTTAATAGATAATTGATTCCGTTTAGCTCAATTCACCAGCACAATGTCCAGTATTAGTGCAGAAATATTAAAGTTGTATGACTATTGAAATACATAGGTGTGAAGTTTTGGTGCAGGTTTTTGTGATAAAGGCTTCAGGTTTCCTCTTGTTTGTCTGGGAAGGGAAATCCTCATTGTTCCTCTGAGACTTAATTAATGTCTTGTGGAAATAGGGGGCTCTTTATCAGTCTGTGTGAATGTATGAGTTTGAATGTTTTCTCTGTGTGTGCAAATGTAATATGACTCTTTTATGCCCTTCTCCAATTTCACAGCCAAACAGACCCTGAGATTAGTTTGCCCTGACCTGAACTCTATCATATGTTTGTGCATATGTCTGTCTCTCAAGTGTCTTTTAAACATCAGTACCACTAATAGTCAATCTGGCAGGTTTAGGTTCCCATAACTACCCAAAGCAGCAGCCTCTCAAGTCACCCACCCAATCACACATACAGTGGCCCCCTCCTGCTCAAAACACCCCATAAATCCTCCTATCAGAACACAAACATCTCTCAGGATGAGTTCAGTTTCCATAACAACACTGTCTGTCTCCCATGCCCCATCAGCCTTCAGACCTCAATATAAACAGAAATGTCTCCTCAACACTCACACTCATATGAACTTTCTCAGGAAATCTCTAATCATGAGGTAAATGCTGCCTGTGGCATCTCAGTCACTAAACACGAAGAATAAAGTTTATTATTATAGTTATACTGTATAGTTTTTTCTCATTTTATTCTATTTTTCCATTCCTATTTTCTGTTCTATTTGTTTATTATTTATTTACTATTATAGTATTTATTAATATCTTGAATTAGCATTTGTTGTATTTTCATTTTAATTTAAGTTAGTAAGTCATTTTGTTATCTGCTTGTCATTTTTAACTTTCTATATAACTTTAATTTATTTTTGTTTGTTTTTGTTTTAGTAATTTTAGTACTTCAATTTTATTTCAGTTAGTTGCCAAGACAGTATCTAATCTTTAAGTTTTTAAAATTTTAAGTTTTTAATCTAATATTTATATTTTATTTCATCTTATTTAATTTCTGTAAATTTTTTATAACACTGATTTTGTTCTTTTATGTCTTATTATATTTTGCTTTCTTTTCTTCTGATTACTTTCCATTATGAATGAATGAATGAATGAATGATGCATTTATATAGCGCATTTATTGTGTATTGCCGTACACCCAAAGCGCTTTACAATCATGTGGGGGGGTCTCTCCTCAACCACCACCAGTGTGCAGCATCCACTTGGATGATGCGACGGCAGCCACAGTACAACGGCGCCAGTGCGCTCACCACACACCAGCTACAGGTGGAGAGGAGAGAGTGATAGTGCCAATCACGTGGATGGGGATTATTAGGAGGCCATGATTGATAAGGGCCAGAGGAGGGAATTTGGCCAGGACACCGGGGTTACACCCCTACTCTTTACGAGAAGTGCCATGGGATTTTTAGTGACCACAGAGAGTCAGGACCTCGGTTTAACGTCTCATCCGAAAGACGGGTTATATTATATTTTCTTTTCTGTTTTCTCTTTATTATTGTTTATCATTCTGTTCTGTCCTGCTCAGTTCGGTTCTATTTGTCTTTCTCTCTTTCATGCTCTCTCATGCCTGTCAGGTGCGGTTAGGTGACCTGATTCCTCTAGACTCCAATCCAGTTTAAACTCCATCATAGTTGGAGAAATGTAATTTCTTAGCCTCCTCCATCTCTCGTTTTCCACACACTCTCTTTCTCTGCTCTAAAATGCTGGTTGAGTTGATTGTGAGAGAGTCCTTAACAATCAGGTAAGAGGATGAGAGAGGAAAAGAAGGGATTTCCAGGAAGAGATAGAAAAAAGAAGGCATAAGGCAGAGGGGTAGTCAATATGTTTCCTCACTCTCTCTACAGTTTATGATTTATTGAGCTGTTGCAGAAATGCTTATTCCATAATCTTTACACATTTGTCTTACTTTAGTCATGAGTACTTAGATATATGTTCTTTTAGCGTTGGCTATAAGATTTAGCTCGTTCTTTCTGCTTTCTGACTTCTCTTTTTCCTCCTCTCTCTCCTCCTCCATGTGGGCGGATGTTCTTGAGAAGGTTGCGTAGGTTAATCGTGCCATTGAGAATTCTGCTGTTATTCCAAGTTAGTTTTTTTCTGCATGTTCCTTGAGGAACAGCTCTTCCCTTTTTCTGTAAGAGCAATTGTGTTGATGTACCTAACAGGGCAATGCAGGATCTTCTGTGCGTTAAAGTAACTGTTACACTAGATTTTATGTTCAACTCACTTCCATTCATGTGCATGTAAAAGATCATATACGCAAAATTATGTGTTGAATTTTATCATTTGCTCCTATTGTGGCAGTTTTGCATAGCCTAAATTTCTTTTTTTAGAAAACCTAAATACAAACTTTAAGATCAGATGTTTTGGAGAAATTGGAGTAGATAGTATTTTATAATTTAAAGTCACTAACAAATAAATAAGTCATTTACAACCTTCAATTCCAGTGTGAACACACTTTAAGATGTGAAATAACTTAAAAAATTTAGGAGCACCTTCAAATCAATAATCAAAAATTCTGATAAAAAATTAACCTTCCCATTACGAGGTGATATTTGACTCCTTAAAGTGATTTACAGGGAATTTTGTTTTTACCTTTTTAATGGCATTTTTCTAACTTTATTAAAAGTATGTCATCTTTTATGTCAAATTCCAAAAAATATATTAATAAACTTTTTATCATTTCTAATTAAAACAACAGAAGAAAAAGAAGTAGACTAAGATACCAATCAAATGAAATCAGTATTTAAGAAATAAATAAATACTACAGAGGTGGCACAGAAGAACACACAAGTGGCTTGTCGGTGTATTTTCAGATGTTTAATGAGGCTCAGAGGTTGCATAAGTGCAATTAAATTCATAAATTCATGTTGAGGTTAATGTTTTTAATATACAATTTTGAATGTAGAAATTTTAAATGATTTAAATAACAGAAAAGATACTTTAAAAATTAAACTAAACTGCCAGTAGGTGGCGGTATGTCACTGATTTGATCACTGAATCATTCATTTAATTGATTCGTTCGAACGGCTGATTCATTCAGGAATGAAGTACGTGACTGTCTTTATGAATGGGTAATTG
This sequence comes from Barbus barbus, assembly GCF_936440315.1. Lineage (NCBI taxonomy): Eukaryota > Metazoa > Chordata > Actinopteri > Cypriniformes > Cyprinidae > Barbus > Barbus barbus. The sequence goes on from NC_136751.1 coordinate 26,003,422, forward strand.
AATCATTGACTCACTAGATTTGTTTAAAAACACAGTTCATTCATAAACGAAATGCAGCGGCTTGGCTGAGTCTTTGTTTGAAACTATTTTCGTTGATCAAATCGAGCTAAATAAGGCAATAGTGTTGTAGTCAGACAATATAAGTCACTTAATATTAACGTCTTGTTAATGAACTGTTATATTAAATCAATATCACATTTGCAAACTCCCTTAATAATCATTAAAAGCTTTCACTCTCCTTAGTTCATTGCCATCTCACAAAACTCCATTATAATCAACGAAGCTCCTTTCACTGCACAATGAATCTCTTATTTACACTCCGTCTACACTTTTTTTTTTTGTTATAATGAGAGAATACGTCTGGGATACATTACTCAATGCTGCAAAAACACGTAAGTACGTTAGAAACCTATAAAGCTCCCTCAGCGCAAACACAAATATGCTGATCGGGTCAGTCACGCTGGTGCTCCTCAATGTTTTTTCGTAGTCGCGCGCAGTAGTTTTGAAATGGTTGCACTGTAGAGCCCTGCCTTACACTGTGAGACTGGCAGTATCTTTGTGAATGATTTTATAGTCCCATTAGAGACTGAACATTGCTGCTGTCTCATCATTTGTGGGCTTATTTGCATACAGTGCAGTAGAAAACATCTAGTTTGTGTTGGCTTTAGTGGAGGTACATTTTCGTGTTTCCTTTTTTATTTTTTGTCGGCAGTTTTGACATGACTTTGGTTTATAATAAGGTAGACTTGTCTTACAATACTAGAGCTGTCAACAGTCTTGTTCAGATTTTTTCCCAAGTTGAATAATCTCGCTCTGTTTTTCAGCTGTCTAACTGCTTGTTAGCACCACCTGTCTCTCCACAGCAGGCTGTAATTTTGTGAGTGATGTGCGTTTAGCGTGTTTTCGTCATTTTCCATGGTGAGTCAAAGCAGGTGCTGTTAGTTGGTGGTTCTCTCGTGTCCTAGCTCGGTCCTTCCTCTATAAGTTACACTGTCTGTCAGGAGTTTGACAAGAGCATATTTGGTCTCTCTTGAAGAAGATAGACCTTTGAGTTTGATGTGCTAGATGATACACTTAAACTACTATAAGGTCTGAGTTTTAGGCTCACTAGATATCTCTTAGATACCTTTTTTGGCCAAATTTCCATCAAAGCAATTACAGAATGTATTGCAACAAGCTTAGTGACAAAGGAAATCCAAGATGGCAGAAGAAATGAAAGAAATGTTAGCTAAAATTTTAGAATTGTATAACACCAAAAATTTTTATGAAAATTGTTTAGGCTATTTGAAAATGTACTATTACTATTTTACACACTATTTGTGTGTGCTGTGTATTTTACGTTATGTACTGCATATGTAGGGCATTTCAAATTAGCCACTTAAAGTTCCATATCTGAAGGTAACTGGTTGTGTAGACAATAGCAGCAAGGCAGCTCACTTTGTTTTGGAACAGACTCATTGTTTCCCACAATTACATTTCCTTCATATGTATTTACACTGGCTCTGTGTCAGATTAAAAATGTAAATGTAAAAAACATCTGTGTAAATGCACCTTTGGTATATAATTACATCTTCAGATTTGAATTCTGTTATTTTACAATTTACAGGCAGCTTTAGAGAAGGACACTATCTAGTCGGCATTCATGATCAGATCAACATGTGTTTTAACAGCGATAAATCCTGAACAAAAACCCTAGCGTTGCTTTGTGCTGAAGGCATTTCGTGTGATGAAAGCCGACTCACATCTCTCATCTCTGTGATCGAGACCTGACGGCGTGTGTTCTTGTCATCGCTCTTCTGTCCTGATCAGACACACACTGTTTAATGATATTAAATCACAACAGTCCGGATATTCTTCTCCACGGCCACACGCGCAATCACATGCTATTCCATGTGGAAACATATGTCTGTGATTTGCATCATCTCAGTAAGTGTAATGGCAGAGAGGAGATGATAGCCATCCCACATTAAATCTGTTAAAACCATGTATCGCTCATATTGATGGCCCTCAGTGCACACTAACAGGATATTAATAATGCTTGATCTTTCTTATCTATACATTTCAGAGACTCTTCACACATTATTAGATCAGTAACTGTCATAATCAAGTCTGGAGGCTAAACAGAGAGAATGAGGCGGAAAGAGATAAAATATACTGATATTCTTTAAGAAAATGGGCACTGTTGAGTTTTAGCCCTCTTCATTTTCTCAACTGCACAAACACACACACACACCACCACAAATGGGTCCAGATTGAAGATTGCGGTCATATTAAACCTGCTTCCTCTTCTTGCCACAGACACACACTTACACACTCGCTTTGGCTAATTGAGGAAGCAAGCTGTTTCACACAGCGTTGCTTGGAATGATGAGATTAAATGTGCCAATTGATTGATGTGGTACAGAGTTGCTGATCTCACCTGAAGTACCAGAGGTGAACAATCTCACAATATACTGACTGTTTCATTTGTGATTAACCGCAATGTTAGTGCCATAAAAGATAAAAGAATATCTAGAACAAGATGTCTTGCTGAAAGCTGGGTTTTTGAGATCAGACCTGAAGGGAGGGTGGTGAATCAGAGAGGACTGTAATTGCAGTCTCAGTAGACATTGAGGTTTTTCAAAGCTGTATGATGATGCTTTGCTTCTGACACAACAGCTTTGTTCCAAAACCTAGTTGGTTGCATCATTTTCTGCTCTTTTTAAAGGCAACTACCTTCTAAGGAGGCAACCTCACTGAAATAGGTGATTTGTGATGGTCAAGATGGGAGAATCTTGTAGAGTTCCAGTAGAGTTTAGCCTTAACAAATGTTATTTATAGAGATCGACCGATATATCGATTTACCGATATTTTTCCCGATATTTAAGCATTTTTCCATAATCGAATATCGGTTTTGTAATATCGGATTCCCCGATAAACACCGCTATCTTGTGGACGTTTTCAGAATTGCGCGCAGGATCGCAATTGCAGCGCATCTGAGGGGAGACGAGACAGCAACGGCGTGCAGGTACTTGATTTGCTGTAGTTAGTAAACTATTTAATATTACAGGCATTAATGCACAAATTAGATGTATTACATAAATGCCTGATATATAGTTTAAATGCAACTTGGCTCTAAGAAATATGATAAATAAGATACTCTGTCAAGCCCTGTCCCTATAAAGATAGGCTATAACTTTGCCTGAAATAACACAGCCATGAATTAGCACATGGTGGAAATAAAAGCGCTGAATTTAATTCTCTCTGTGGTCTATAGTCTCGTGAAGTCGGAGTCGCGTAGATAATCCGTCAAGTCCTCTCCCAATAAAGACGTAACTTTGCATGAATTAAATAATACAGCCATGAATGATTGCATGTTGGAAAGAAAAGCATTGAATGTAATTCTCTCTCTGTTGTCTATATGCTCATCATTAGTCTCGTGAAGCCGCTTTCATATTGCAGTTCACTCAGCGGGTTGATGCTCAAGAAATGCTCCAGCTCGGACACCGCATGTAACTTTTAACAAGATTCACTTTTTTGAAGCAACCTAAATTGTATTAACACTTACTATATAACCATTATTTCGTTTATAAACATCTAAATTAATACAACTCTATGGAAATTAATTATTTATTATCTCCGCGATCGATCGCAGTTTGAGTAGCCTATAGTTCTGTGTAAAGGCATAGATAAACCGCGCTGTCAGCAGCATAATTTAGAGCATGCCAGTTGAGAAATGCAATAAAATACAATGCTTGTTATATTCCAATATTCCAGAGAATATTATTCTGTGTATTAACATTATCCAGTGAATTATTCTTCACTCTTTATCCTATTAAACAGCTTATAAACCTACTAAAACTGTAGTTAAAAATGAAGTTGATATGACTCCTTTCCTTTATTTTCTCCATTTGAAAACATTAGACTTTCTATGTTCATTTTGCTTACTGCTAATATTAGTGTTGCTGCTAAAGCTTTTTATAAATAAAATGTTTTTTATTGTTGTAATACGAAGATTAAATTTAACATGACAGGGCTCTAGACTGCGACCAAAATGGTAATTGTTTGCGAGTTAAAATTTGACGTGGTCGCATTTGTGCGAGTGCCAGGTCTGCGCTACTCCAAAGCGTCTGCTTCATACAGCGCGCGCTGCCAGCCGCAGCACATTATAGCAGGAGTCAGATTTCACTGATCACGTGAAAAGAGGGGCTTTCAGCGCGAGCGCTTCGTGGGTAGAGCCTGGTTTATACTCGGCGCGTCAGCACGAGCGCGAAGGTGCGCGTCGCGGATGGAGCGCAACGGATGGATTTGTTTTCAAACTAAAGTAAAGACCGCTTCTTAAACCAGAGAAGGTGAACGTGGTGGTATTCTTGTAGAAAAAACATGCAAGTCCTGTCAGCTACAGCCAGTTTAGTTTTACTTTTCTTTTTGTTTTCGTTTTGAGAAGCTTGTTATCTTTGCTGTTTACCTCAGGTTATGCTATGGAGGCTTTCCTTAACTAAAAAAAATATATATTAATATTTATTTGCTTCCTCAGAGTTTGCTAAACATTCTGTAATATACTAGGTATATAGTACAGCATGTGGTGTGTCCTATGCCATGCCTCGTCTTATTCGTTTTTGTTGATAAATGTTATGTAAGAGTTTGTCATTGTCAACGTACTGTTTTATTGTTGTTGCGCTTTTTAATTAAGAATAACAATGAATCCATCTTTTGTTTTAGTCTTAAAAAGTTAAAGGTGTATAGATATAAGCAAAACAGACAATGATCTTTTCTTGTAAAATGTGACACCAAGATCGCAAATTTGAAAGTAAAAAGCGCACGAAAAAAGGAATTCCCGTTCACAAAATTTAAATCACAAATAATACAGATGAAAAAGAACGAGTTGAATGTTGAAAACTTTCGTTACCATATAACTATAAACTATGATAAAAGTTCATCAGCATGCATTGATTAATCAAATGTTGTAGCAAAAACAAAAAACAAATTGCAACCAAATTATGTGCTCGTGCGCAAAAGTGAGATCAGTGGGAAGAATGAGTCTAGAGCCCTGCATGAAAGACTGCTAATTCTCAAAACATGTTGTGTTAAGACGACTGAAAGGAGGAAAAACCAAAGTGAAGTATGGACTTACTTCACGCAGTGATTTATTTACTTTATAACAGTAAATAAATATCGGTTCTGCATATCGGTTATCGGGCACATAAACATGCAAATAATTGGTATCGGTATCGGTTATAAAAAATCAATATCGGTCGATCACTAGTTATTTAGCTTAGAACTCTAATGCAGGGTTTTCCAAACTGGGGTTCATGAACCCCTGGGAAAATCACACGGGAACTGCAGGGGTTTTGCGAGCTAATGAAAAGCTAATAATTAGTTAAATAATAAAAAAAATATACAATTGAAATGAAAAAAAAAAAAAAAAAAATGAAACACTAAACTAAAACAAAATGCATTTTATTTGTTTGCCTCTATGTCGTGTGATTATTTACCAACATAAAATAACAATTTACATGCAAATGTGTTGTTAAATAATTATAATTAAAATCAAAGGGGGCTCAGCTGACAAAAAGTTCGGGAATTTCTGCACTAGGGAGTAATAAAAGTACATGCCATAAATTAATATTGGTGAAAATAGTCTTTTGTTATTTACATTGAACTATTTTGTTGATATTTCTGCATTTAAATAAGTTATGTGTTTTGGCTGCATAATTTTGTGCTTCCTGTTGCTCTTATGCTCCAGTAACTCTAGGTGAAGTGCTATCTAGGCAGGCAGCTCAATAGATTTTGGGACTATTAAGAATTACCTTAGTCAAAGCTTTATCTAGAAGATGTACATTATAATTTAAAATTTGATAATACACAACATAAATAATGCTGATTTTGTAATTCTACAGGCTGTAATGTACCCCTTGTTCTTTTCTTCTCTTTCTTTCCTTCTTTCCTTCCATAAAGCAGAGGTTGTGGCAGTGATTGTACTTTTGCTCCAGTTTTTGCTGTGCTATTTTTAGGGTGTGTGGGTGGGTTGGCTCTCATATAAAGAGTGCTGTTGCTGTGTGTGTGTGTGTGTGCAATCTTAATTCATGGTCTGTGTTGAAACCGAAACAGTAATTAAAGTGTTTTGAACACAGGCTCATGCACACAATGCATGTGTATATTGAGTCCACATCTTGTTTAAATTGATTTAACTATTTTGATATTTCTCAGACTTTTCAATGCTTTCGTTCAGTACTTCATTGTCATATAATTTTGTAAATAATAAATGTCCACACATTAATACAGATAAACCTTATGAAAAACTATACAAAAACTGCCAGAGCATTATGAAAAATATATCTATGCATGCACACCCCAAACATACACTACTGTCCAAGTTTAGAACTGTTTTCAACATTGATAAAAATAAGAAATGTCTCTGATTTCTGAAGGATCATGTGACACTGAACACTTGAGTAATGGCTGTTGAAAATTTAGCTTTGGCATCAGAGGAATAAAATACATTTTAAAATATATTACAGCAGAACATTCAATGAACTGTAGCCTTGGTGAACAGATGAATCTTCTTTCAAAAACTTTAACATTAATATTTTGTGAATATGACATACATGTCAAGAAGTCAAGTGAAGTTAAATGTTTTCTACTCATTAATGGTTGTGTGTGGATATATTGGTAGGTTGGTAAGCTGTACAAAGATGTCCCAGGACACCAGTGATTTCAGTGTCTATGCTCCAAGCCAGTGACACACCCATGGTTTACCACACACTTTACACTCACTTACACACACACACAGGGAAAGCCCCGAGCTTGCAGAAGCAGAGACGTTGTGACAACTGGTGTGTGTCTCTCAGTTTTCCAGATTGTTCTGGGTGTGTCAGTGCTGTTTAGTCAAAAACTCTGTATGTCTTTGTATTATTAAAAATAATGATCAATCCTTCTTAAAAGGAAGTATCTCAGCTGTATGAGCATATTTCGGATACAGTTTGTGCAGCATATAAAGCTCTGTTCAAGATGCAACACACAGACTGCAGACAGACAGAAATTGCAGAGTCACTGCAGTGCATCAATACTCATCAGAATACAACGCTCACAGCCTGCCAACTCACTGACCTTGTGTGTGTGTGTATCTGGGTGTTTTTGTCTGTGTGTAGTGTGTTTGTTCTAAACTAAAAGATCTCTTTTGTGATTTAAACCTGTTTTTTTTCTGTCTCTTTCAGCCCAAGCTAATGGCAAAGGATCTTCTAGACCTGGTGGCATCCCATTTCAACCTGAAGGAGAAGGAATATTTTGGAATCTCTTATGTAGATGAGACGTACGTATACCCCAGACATCCTATTAAATATTACATCTGCCTCTAACCTATGAGAAAAGGTGTAATCATGAACAGTTCAGCTCTCTGACTGTGCCAGGACTGGATGAGTGAACATGCTGTGATAATTCCACAGGGAAATTATTGGCTTCACTCTTTCTCTCCTCTTCACTTTCTGTGACAACCAGCTCTTCATTCATCCTACACAGTGTGACCTACCACTGTGTGACATTTGTTAGTTGTATCTTCGCATGATTTCTTTAAGGCACCCACACACACGCACACACTCACTCAATCAAGAGAAGCGTCCCGTCTGTTCTTACTGCTGGTGTGCTTGGGGGAATGTGTTATTTGTAGTTCCCAAATATTTTAAAATGTTGTCTGGTGACCTTTGATCCACCCCACTGTACATCCTTCCCAACAAGGGGTTGACGGTTTGCATTCGCCAAGGACAACATGCAAATGGACAAATGCAATTCTGTCAGAAACATGCACACCATGTGAGTTAAAGAGGCACAATCATTTCCCTATACAAACACAATTTAAAACACATTGGGCTTGTCAGTGGTACAACCATCCGTATTAATATCGTTCCACCCAGAGCACTATAGGAGCAACTGTACTCATGTTCTTCAGAAAATAAAAATGTTAATCAATTATATAAATATTTATATAATTTATTAAATACTACTATGTGTGTATATATAAAATTTATATAATTGATTAATACATTACTAGATCTTTTTTAATTATTTTATTTGATGTATAAGTAGATAATATATTGTACTGAGTAGAATCTACTTGCAACAGAATACCAATGCAATAGTTTCCTGAGTGCTTTTGTTTTTGTCATCATTGGCTAAATTATGCATGAAAATGCACATGCTATGACATTTTGAACATAAAACAGCCCTCTTGTGGCTCATATTTCGCATGATGTTTTATGACGTTATGTGGCACTATGAATGAGACATTGTAAGATGTTGCATGACATTTCCGGTTGCTGTTACAGATGCTATCAGTTATTTCTCTTGGGCTGTGTTTCAGGGGTCATTTCAGCTGGTTGCAGTTAGATCGTCGTGTTCTGGAACATGAGTTTCCTAAGAAATCTGGACCCATTGGGCTTTACTTCTGCGTTAGGTAAGTACAGCTGCAACAAGACCACAACAAACGTTTATATGTATACACATATATATTTATTATTTAATTTATTATTAATAACATGAATAATATAAATATATACTAAACTACACATATAAAATAGTTATATATTACATATATATTTATTTATTTTATTTATTACTCGTACAAATAATATATAATATTTAAAAATGTATAATATATGTTTATCAACAGAGAGAATAAAAGAGAAACATCCCTCACTTCAACAAATCCCAGCTGAATATTAAAAAAGGAAACACTTAACACCTCCAGAATGAATTAGCATTAACACTTCTATTAGAGTGTTTTCGTGTTGGGGGGTTTGGGTATGTGTTTGTTTATTGTTTCAAATTAGCGGGGTCAGTAAACCACAGTTTACTGGCAGTTACCAGAAACACATCCAATCAGAATCCAACGTCCTGTCATTAACGCCCCCAGCAATTTGAGCACCATGGCAACAGCAGAGTGTTAATCAGACTGTGTTTGAATAGCAGAGCATGAGCAGATATCTGCTGGGCGGGTTGATTCGTTTAGATTTTAATTGCATCTGCTTCGAAATATTACCAATACAAAGAGCATTTATTGCTCTTGTGTGTTTGTATGTCTCCATGTGTGCGAGAGAGTTAAAGTGGGCACATTTGTGTGCTTCCTCACTGTATTTTACTGTGTAAGTCGCAATCAGCACACAGTCATACATCACCACGCTCGCTGTGGGTGGATTCTGGTTTATTGCTGTCAAACTCCGCATTAAAATAGCCCAGCATTTCACCCATGTTTTGGGACACACTTGAATTGCTTTTCTCTCATTCAGTCTATTCCTCTTGCATCACTTTGCTTTTCTGGGTCACACACAGACACAAACACTTAGATACACGCATACGCATGCACGCATGCATTTTGCTCTAATAGCTGCGTGCAAAGTTGTATCTTTTGCTTGAGCTATTGCACGTCAGTGCAGTTTAAATTGGAGCGGAGGCCCAGTTTTAATGCATGCATGCATGATGTCCTGTGTGCATCAGTGTGTATGTGTGTTGTCCTTTCTGCTCGTGATTGGGCTATTGATTGGAGTGAGCTAAAGTCTTTGATGCATCTCAAATTAAACCAGCTGTCAATACAGTTTTAATCACTTTAATCTCTCTCACTTTCACTCGTTTTCTGTCTCTCTCATTCCTCTCGCTCCTTTAAACAGTCAGCCATGGATTCAAAGCATGTGTCATATGGTTCATTTTAAGTTCAGTGTATGCCTCAGTGTATGTTCAAGGTCATATTATCTGTTTGCATCTGTACGTATATACTATAATATGCATGTGTGTGTCTATAACAGTCCAATCATCACAGCTTCAGCCTTCAGCTGAAATGAAAAATGTCATGCTGAGAGTGTTTATTTATTTATGCTGATTTTGTGACAATTACTTATTTATGTGTTTGTTTGTTGTTGTAGTTCCCGCTAACTCTAATCTGACTGCTAAATGAAGCGTGCACAGTGGAAATTGTTTTCTTTTTGTGGGATTTGAGAGGGATCAAGACAACAAGAGGATATAGCAGTGTATATGATGCCCTCTAGTGATTGGTCTTTGGGTCTGTGTATATAATATAGTGTTTCATTCAGTGAGTTCATTCAAACAGTCTGAATGTACCTGCTATGGATTAATCAGAATTGGTTGCTCTTACTGAACAATTTTGAATCACATGTTCACAACTAAACAATCATGTTTGTCAGTCTTAATATGTGAATTGTGTATATTGTATATGCAACTGTAATGTTTTTAAACTTTAGCCATAATGTGATGTGCATATTATTTTCTCTTCTACAGGTTCTACATAGAAAGTATCTCTTACCTTAAGGACAATGCCACAATAGAGCTGTTCTTCCTCAATGCAAAGTCCTGCATCTCTAAGGTAAACTGTTGTCACTGTTCTATCACTAGAGGGCAGTATTAACTAATGCCCCTTTACATCCATTTGTTACTTCCATCTGTGTCCATGGAGCACCTTAGGCATAAATGCCACGTTACTGATTTCTCTAGAAAATTATGGCAATGCTGATTGACTGATGGTACTGTAAGAACAGTGTTGGGTAAGTTACTTTAAAAAAGTAATTAATTACAGTTACTAATTACTTCATCAATATTGTATTTAAATTACTTTACTAATTACTCTATCTGAAAAGTAACTTAGTTACTCAATAAGTAACTTAATTATTCAAATCGCTAATTAGGCTACATCTTAAAATCCCTATAAACCTTAATAGAAATTAAACTCTATATTCTTTCAATTCGAGTCAAACATAGAATAGTTTAGCCTTTTAGCTTTAAAACAACTGTAATACTTAAACATTTTTATGAAAAAAATTTAACCACCTTTGGTTAACAAATAGAAATACTCTGCAAAATATCTGAATAACAAAAAGGCTTAAAAGTTAAACAATACATTTCAGTTTGGCAAGATGTTCAGGAAAAACCCAACTAGTAAAATCTGTACAGGTTTATGTCAAAATAACACGTTAACTAATGTAGCAAAGAATAAATTACAGAAATGATCTTCTCTGCTGAATAATGTCAGATCGCGCTGTTCTTATGAGGTAAATTTCTCATAGCAGGTCTTCTTTCAAAAATGATGAATATTAGATGATTTTTTTTTTTCTTAATATTTTACTTTTTTTTTTGTATCTAGGTGAGGGCATATGCGCGCAGGTGACTGCATATAATGAGCTCAGACACGGGAAAGACTGTACCTTGCTTTAGTTTCATTCGGATTGCATAATCAGAAACATTAGTTTTTAATTTCAAGTAGACACTTCAAGATTTTTAGATTCTATTGATTTTAGCCTTATATGTATCTGAGTCAGAGCCGGCGCCAGGGCACCTCCATCAGAGGGGCATTTGAATTTCTGGGGGGGGGCACAAATCACGTTTTGTGTGTGTGTGTGGTGGGTGGTGGTGGTGGTTGGGGGGGTTCGGGGTGGGATGGGAAGCGTGCAATCTGTGATTGCGTGCAGTTTGTGACGCTCGCTAAAGCGTGCAATCGCTTTCTTATGTGCGCTGTTTTACCGGTTTCACTTTCGCTTTCGAAACGATCACGTTCAGCAAGAAGGGGAGAGGATGGAAAGTGGGGGGCACCGTAACTCTGCCCGCGAATGCCCCCTCTTGGTGCCGGCCCTGATTTGAGTATTTAAGGTTTCTCTGTGAATCAGGAAAATCTGAAAGTGAACGCACCCGCACGCGGAGGGTTAAAGCCGCTGCATTCAATATCTTTAGACGGTAAATTTAGATTTCAAATTCAATATTGCTTTTAGAACTGTTGAAATTATTTACTGTATGTAACGCAAGTACTTTATAAGTAACTGTAATTAAATTACCTAAAAATTAACAGTAATCCCTTACTTTACTTTTTCAGTGGATAAGTAATTTAATTACAGAAACGCGTTACTTAGTAACGCGTTACACCCAACACTGTGTAAGAATATGCAAAGTACCAAGCTCTTCACTAGCACATATATTAACATATATTACATGTATTATACATATACAGTAGTCAGCATTTGAAGTGGATCAAAAGAGTTCATCAGAGTTGTCTTAAGACAAGAACGCATTTTGGTTTTAGCTTTTAGAACAACTTTAATGAAAGCTTTTGATCCACTTCAAATGTTGACTACTATATACACTATTATTCAAAAGTTTGGGGTCATCAAGGTATTAAAAAATCTTTTATTCACCAATAATTACCTGAACTGATCAGAAGTAAACCATAAAGACTTAAATGTTAAATAAATGCTGAACCTTCCTTTAAAAAAATGGTTTCCACAAAAATATAAGCAGCACAACAGTTTTCAATATTGATAGTAATAAGAAATGTTTCTTGAGCAGCAACGTATTAGAATGATTTCTGAAGGACTGGAGTAATGGCTGCTAAAAATTCAACTTTGCATAACAGGAATACATTTCATTAAAAAAAAAAATATATATATATATATATATATATATATATATATATATATATATATCAAAAGAAACCAGTTATTTTAAATTAAAAAAACATTTCACAGTATCATTGTATTTTTGATTAAATAAATGCAGTCTTTTGAACCCCAAACTTTTGAATGGTAGTGTTTATAAATAATAAATATAATTAAATATTTGCAATAGCTGTTTTGATTTGTTTAAAAAAAGTGCTTCACTCTTCCAAAAACATTCTGTATTTGTGAATGTGTGTGTGTCACTGGTCACATACCACAGATTCCCACCATGAGCTCATTGCTCACACTTTACTCTAGAGTCAACTTTCTAATACATGCCAGTACTCTGTGTGTGACATTCCTGAAATTCTTCAGCAAAGGTAATGAATCGCTCCGTTTGACTTGGTCATTGAAGTAATTAAGACCCCCTACACTTCAAAAAAAAAAAAAAACAGAAAACCCATGTGTATGTATGTGGCTTTGTCGTGCTATTGATTACACAGGAAATAGCTGAAGTGATTTAGATAGACCCTTCAGTGATAAGTCAACAGATCAGGTCATTAAAAGAGAGAGAGATAAGATAAGAGACAGATTAATGGAAATGTCCTGTCTGCTGTGATCCTGAACTTAAGGGTCTCTTTCTCTCTCTCTGTCTGCAGGAGCTCATAGAGGTGGACAGCGAGGTGGTGTTTGAACTGGCCTCTTATATCTTACAGGTAAGATCATGTCGGACTGTTTATCATTTTGTGGACCTTCGTAACCATGCAGTGAACTTTCATAAAGTTCATACATCTCAAATACACTTGTGTAAGCGTTATTGAGTCATATTCAGGTCACTACAGTATTTCAGCCCGACAGGGTGCTTTATTTTAAATCTAAAACAGGATGTATCCTTGGTACTGTAAGTTATCCATACGAGGGAAACACTTTGGAGAAATATGGTTTTCCTTTATGACTCTGTGTATGTGTGATCCAGGTGTAGTATCAGGTATGTTATGTGTGTTTGACCTTTTGGAGGATTCAGTCCAGATGGCTGCGACTACATCCCCTACTGAGACACACATGCACCGTTCTGTGTATCAGAGGATACGATCTTTCCAAGCGGTCTCGTCTACCATCAAACACTCATCATTGATACTAAAATATGTCTTTTTTTTTTCTCCCACAGGAAGCTAAAGGAGACTTCACGAGGTAAGAGGCTGTTTGAATGAACGAATCACCTTCCAGTGACCTCTTTTACACTCACACACTATCAAAGTCTCTATCAGTGTGTCACTGCAGAGTGAAAGCAGATCCAATTTGTGGTGTATATCAAACTCTCCTTCCCACATAAGCACATGCACACGATTCAAGAGAGATGGAGAGAGAAAGAGAGATATGGGGGTGTGAACCCTGGGAACGGAGACAGAGGGGAGGAAATGGAATGCAGAGGATAAACAGTGTTGAATTACACACACTAACCCCTGGCTCTCTCCATCAAACACACACACTTACACAAACACAGTATCTCAGCTACAAATCTGTCACATGTGCATCCTTCCAGCTTTATTCTGTCACTCTGTTTTCTTCGACTCAATTTCCTCTACCTCTTACACTTCCTCTTAACCTCTCCACTGCTCTGTGTTTGGAATGGCACACTACCATACTGCCCTAATTTTTGCAGTATGCATTTTATATATAGTGTGAGCATTTTGTGTTTGTGGAAAGCCCTGATAGTCACTGTGTTTGCCAAAATGTGCAGTATACAACCTGAGCACATTGTAATGGATAATATATCCCACAATGCAATGCACTTGACTTAACCTTCCATTTCAGAAATGAACTGGAAACAATATCACTTGTGATTTTAAAATTTCCATCTTGATTTATTAGTTGATCAGATTGCCATCTTTACATAAATTGGTAGCAAATGCAAAATAATTGAAAATGAAAATTGAATGTGAAAATTATCATTCACACAATTATTAGTACCATTAAATTGCAATTATAATAATGATAATAATTATTATTAAAATATTTATAATATTAAAATATTTTATTTTAATTAATTTGCCTTTCTGTGTCTTCTGTCTCTGTTCTGTAATTCTGATTGACTGATTTTTTCACTCTGTTAGGTGCTTCTATTTCTGAGTATTTTGTGTTATTTTCACAGTAATGATGCTACTAGGGCTGATCTGAAGAAACTGCCAGCACTGCCTACACAAGCACTGAAGGAGCACCCTTCACTCGCATACTGGTGAGACACGCACACTTATACACACAGCTGTCAGCTGATAATGGAGAGGTATTAACAAGATGTATCTGCTCTGTGTTTTCTGAGCACCATGGGAAAGGATTCCCCAGAATAATTCTCTAATCTAATTTTCCCCGAATTCTATTTGATGCGAATGAAGTGTTTCACAGATGCTGCCGTTCTGAGACACTCTCGCTCACACATTCATATTGAGCAGGCCGGTGTACTTCCTGTTCTAAGAATGAACTTATCTCCTTCACGGAGTTGTATTTCATTGGCTGTGTCTCTGTACATCTGTAAGCTTTCACTCTTGTCTGTTTCGTGTTCCTGCGGAATTGAAATAGGCTGACAGCCACGTTCTCATTAACATTGTCATCTGTTGCCGCTAATCTGTGTGTGTGTCTGTGTGTGTTGTGTTGCAGTGAGGACCGGGTCATTGAGCACTATAAGAAGCTAAGTGGACAGTCCAGAGGCCAGGCTATCGTCAAGTAAGAAAGAATATTGTCTTGACCAAAATGTTCCTTTAAGTTTGATGAACAAAAAGTGTCCAAATGCATTTTATCTTCACCCAAAAATGAAACTTGTCATCATTTGGTCACCCTCATGTCATTCCAAAAACAACTTCTGAAGAAAGCAAAAGAAATATCAGATATATTTAGTTATTTTTTTTGTCCATATCATGAATCAGTGCAGTCACTGGCAACACAAACCTTAAACATCATCACATATGGCCACATGGCGTGCAGGAACCAATGAGATTTGATGCTTTTCACTCCATTGACTTTTATTAGTGTTTTTTTTTTTGTGTTCCACAGAAGAAAGCAAGCATTTTTTTTTGTTGTTTTGAGTGAACTATACTTTTAGTTTTGAACACAATGTGTTATTTTTTGCTTGTATTATACTAAAACTTCTTTTAGGGAAACATTTTGCTTGAAAAGTGTGCCTAAAGTATCCAAATACTTGTTTTTGCACTTTCAGTGCTGATAATCCTTTTCATGCATCCTACTTCCGAGATCCACTCCCATGTGTTCACTGCTATTGTAAATTGTCTGCATGTGTAACATCCATAACATACTGTCAATGATTTCTTCCTTCTTCTCTCTCACAGTTATATGAGTATAGTGGAGTCGTTACCCACATATGGAGTGCATTATTATGCTGTTAAGGTGGGTCAGTGTGCTCGGAGGGAAAATTTATAATCACAGCCGTCAGTCCACACACACACATTCTCACGACCTATAGTATCAGCGCTTGACTTAAGTGTTAAAGGATGCTTAAGACTCAGTGTGTTTAAGATAATCGTGCTATCATCAGCCATGAGCTGACACTTCTCTTTTTATTGGCGTGTGTGTGTGCACACATTAACGCTCTCTTTTTCTCACTCTTGCTCTCTCTCAGGATAAGCAGGGTATCCCGTGGTGGCTGGGTTTGAGTTATAAAGGCATTTTTCAATATGACTACCAGGACAAAGTCAAACCAAGAAAGGTAAGACTGTCTTTCTTCTGTGGACTTACTACAGTTTGACTTCTTTTTGTCCTCCCTTCACATCTCTTCATCTTGGTCATCCCGTAATAGTTTTACCTCCCTGATGGTAATTAGTAGTGCTTGGCAAAATTCGTCCCTCACCAGTCGGACAAGTGGAACGAGACCTTAAGTCATTCCACTTGTTGAGAAGAGGTGTGCCATTACTTTTCTGAGTGGTCAGACTTTCTTGTCAGGTGATAAAATGGTCTAATTCGTCTTTTTTGATTAGGCAACCACCCAGAACACAGTCACTTCTAAAAAATGTAGCTTTGCTTCTTCATGAGGGAGGGGAACAAATCCCACTTCTCCTTTAAAACTCTCTGCTTCGCAGAAAATCCAGGGGATGTAAGCAGTTTCCCTTACGCTGTGTTTTGAAACTTAGCTTGAGCTGTGCGTTTGTGCATGTGTATGAATATGTGTTCATCACCTAGTCACCTTTGCTTAACCTCATGATATCAGCCAAGAGAAGTCTGACCATCTGACACTTGGGTGTGGTGACCTCATGGCCTCTGGCAGTCTGACCCCATAGTGCTTTTTTGTAACTTTAGACAGAGACTCTCAAACTTCCAGACAGACGATCAATGACACCAGGTAACTGAAATGCTACAAATCTGTCTCAGTCAGAAGAAAGGCTTGCTGTCGGAATGACTTTACTGACTTTACTTCAGGTGTGTGTCCCGCTGGCTTTGGTTTTCCATTCTCACAGCACACACCCGTGTTTAAGTTCTCTCCAAAGGACAGGCAAAAACTTCAGCCTGTGGTGAGGAACGGAAAAACCTTTCCCAAAACCGCAAGCTAAAAATAGCATTCAAAGCAGAACATCCAGCCAAGCGAAAAGGCAAACTCAGGCCTATTTACAGAGAAGGATCTGTTACAGAAAACGAGAGTTGAAATGAAACGACGCAGCAGAGGGCAGCTCAGAATGGAGGGAAGAGAAACCAGTGAGAAGAACAGACGCGTCTGCAAAAACGCCGCAGATGCAAACTAAACAAAATTATAGCTCTACTGTCAAATCCACCTAATCCTGGATGACAATTTAAAGGGATAGTTCAACCAAAAATGAACATCATCATTTACTCACCCTCATCATCAAACCTGTAACACTTGCTTTTCTACTACAGAATGCAAAATAATATAGTTCAAATAATGTATAAGCTATTTTTGATGAGACAGTGCAACAACATTGGACCCCATTGACTCATTGTATAGAGTTGTATATTGTATAGAGACTTTTTTTTTTTTTTTTTTTTTCAAAATATCATCTTTTATGTTCCACAGAAGAATGAAAGTCCTACAGATTTGAAATGGCATAAGAGTGAGTAAATGATGACAGTATGTTCAGTCTTTTGTGAACTATTAATTTAATCACAGAGAACAATCTGACATCTAGCCCTGCGTTCTAATGCCAGGCTGCAACTTTCCACTGATCTGCATTTCAGATGGGTCATTGCCACTAATGTTCTCATTACACAGTTTGCCTCCATCACATATGCACGTTTTAATGTTTTGATGATAAGCTCACATGCGCTAATGGTTTGTGGCTGTTCTCCATCTGTAGGCAGTGTGTGTGAGAGACTGTGGGATATACTGTTAAATATGCCACACACTAAAAGTTGCAGACTTGGTGAGTTAGTGGTTGGGTTTATTTAATGAGTTTCAAACTAATTTAAACCCTCTCTTAATGAGAAACCACAGAGCATGTGCGCCAAAGTGTGTGTGTGTGTGTGTAAAGTTTCACAGAGGTGTGACGAGTACATTTGTGGTTTCATCATGAATTAGGGTGCATGTATTTCTCAAGAGCTATTGTCCTCTACCTAAACTCCCTCCGCAGCCTCGCTGACTCCAAAGCCCGCAACAGGAAACCCAGCAGCAGACACCCGCAGGATTACTGTCGCCCTGACAACACAAAACATACTGGAAACATTAGTGCGTCTGACAAATCCGGGACCACTCCCCAAAAACTGGCATGTGTGCAGCTGTTTCTGATTGGTTTGGATCAGCTTATTAGCTCTACTAACTGAAAGATTCTTGCCTTGTAAAACATATGAACAGCATAGCCTATCTAAAAAAATGTATAACTGCCCTTCGAGCCAGATGTGACGTTATAGCTGAATCATGGGATTGCAACCCTTGAGTCACTGGTGATTGTTTTCATCCTGTCTGCTGCTAGTGACCTTTGACCCTTCCAGTGCCCTGTCTTTTCTCATAAGTGCTCGTTATAGCTCCGGCTAAGTAAACACCATGCCACACACACAGTCTTCCTGTACTCTGTGCGTCTTTGTGAGAGAAAGGGGTGGGGGTTTGTTGTATTATTCTATGTACAGACAGACTGCAGGGTGGGCTTTATAATAGAAGCAACTGCAGTGAATAGTCATAGTGATGAAACGCCTATGACATTTAGACTGAGACTCCTTAAAATATGAACTCCCTTATGTTGTATTTTATATATGTATTTTCTGAATAAGTAGGTTTTTGTCTTTAGTGATCTTTAGCTTTGTGCTTGAATTCTAGATAGGAATATGTTTTAATAAGTGGTTAGCTGTTCTAAAACCTGGTTAACTGTCTATATAGGCAAGATTATTCGGCATCATGGTCTCAATTAACAGTCTGTTTCAGATAGCAGACAACAAAATTATGCTCATTTCAGCCAAAAGCAAAGGCACCATTGCATGTATTATTGGCCGATCCCAGAATGCATTGAAATATTTTATTAATATTTTGATGAATAAAAAATGCAAAAGAACAGCCTTTATATTTTCTAACATTATAAATGCCTCTACTGCCACTTTGATCAGTGCATTAATTAATGCATCCTTACTGAATAACAGAATTTATTTCTTAAAAACAAAAAAGTCATACCCCTTTCACACTTCATACTTTTGAATGGTAGTATAAATGTATTTTAATGAAAAGTAAAAAAAGGAAGATGCTACCCTCTAATTAAGAATAGACTATTTCACTCAGCATTTGTGTGTATGTGTTGTGCTTGCATGCTTTTTTTTCTGACGCTTTTAAAGTTTCTTGTTGCTAAACTTTACTGGCATCAGCTGTATCAGAACAGAGGTGGGGTTTTTAGACACAGGCATAGCCAATCTCTTGACCCCATCACCATGGCTGTGAGCCTTCATTAAAATCCTTTGAAGTCCAGAACAAGATTTAACCCTGTTTCCAGAGATCTAAATAACCAAACAACATGAGGACTAGAGCAGTGAAATATGTGCTGGAACTAACCAAGATTCAGCACATCACTGGGCACATGGGCCCCCTTTGAAATGTCTTTTCTCTCTTGGAGCCTCTCGTGACTGCACGCAAAATCACACACACTTTCAGCTTAGATTGTCTCGATCCAGAACAATAGCTGAAATCCCCAGTTCCACCTCACTGTGCCCAAAATACTCTGGTGTGGTTAATGCTCCATGCCTCATTGGCTCTTATAACTGCACTACGCTACAGAGTGTTTAGATGTCATGGCACACTGTAGCCTCCCTCACTTTCTTTTTCCTCTCTCTCCCTCTCTCTTAAGGAGAGAGATTTGTATCTCCATAATGAAAGTTGTTTTGAAAGTGTTAAGGGTCAAGTTTGTTCTTGGTCCCATGAGACCATCAAAGCTTCTCATAAACACCAAGAAACATTCACGCCATCAAAATCTCTGTGCTGTTCAGTTGCCCTGTGTCTATGATATTTTGGGACGGAAAACATAAGGAATTTAACTATTCTGCTTCAATTTCCACAAAATGATTTAATGTCCCACTGTTTTATATTAATTAGTCTTTTAATAGTACAGCACTTTTGTATACACTGTGGTTTTTAAAGTACTTATAAATAAATTTGAATTGAATTAATGATTCGTTTAGTGCTTCTGAGAAAAAAAAAAAAAAAAATACTATCTTTTGTAACATTTTAATTTTATTTGTTACTTTTATTTCTACTACTTTTATTACTATGTCTATAAGTGTTATTGTAGTGATATGTATCATTAGACCAAAAAAAGAGTCATTTGTTTACACATCGTAGTTGTCAAATCTGTATTCTTGTGATTCTTAATGTATTTTTGTGCATCAAATTGTCTTTCTCTCTCATTTCATTGATTTATATTGCAATTCATCGATTCATGCAATTCATATTGTAATCTCATTTTATCTAAAATTGTAGATTTAGTAGACATGCAGGAAGACTATTTTAATGCGTTATGTTATCTGCATCAGTGGAATGTTGCAGATGTTAAAGGACCTTTATCGGAAACGAATGTTGTGAAAGTCATTTGATTCCAGTATATTTTTAAAAATGGAACCAATTCTGAATAAGAAACCCCAAGAATTAGGATTGGGAATAAGAATTCCCAATCCTAGTGATATATGTGGAAATAGTTGTGTGTGTGTGTGCGCATGTTTATGTGGTTTATGAGGACACAAATTTGTATAATGGCATGGGTATGACAGAGGTATTACAATATGAAGGTGGTTTATGAGGACACTGCCTATGTCCCCGTAATTCAAAAGGCTTAAAAAACATACTAAATGGTGTTTTTTTGAAAATCTAAAAATGCACAAAGTCTCCTGTGAGGGCTAAGTTTAGGTGTAGGGTTGGTGTAGGGCAATAGCACACACAGTTTGTTCAGTATAAAAACCATTACGCCTATGGAGAGTCCCCATAAACCACAAAAACCAACATGTGTGTGTGTGTGTAACTATGTTCCTTCCCTCCCCTCTTCCTTCATCTGTCCATTGTTTTCCCAGGCTCTTAAAATTCTTGAGCTCTTCAAGCCAGCCCCCTCCCTTTCTCTCTCCATTCTCTTCCATCGTTTTTTAATTTCTCTTTTCCTTTATTTTCTTCTTTTTTTCTTACATCACGTTCTTTGCTAAGGAATGCTTATATACAAAGTATGTTTAATGACTGTTAACAATTATGGACATAATTGAAAGTTTAGATTGTACATTTGCTGAAACTGTTAGATTCATTTAATAAGAAAAAGAGCCTATACACTCTTTTCAAGGTATATACAGTGTATATTCATACCACTTTCTCCACCACTCTCTATTTCTATTGTGTTTTCTTTGTGTCTGTGCAGCTGATGGCTCCAGGAGTCCAATGTGTATACCGCAGACAGCCGTGTGTGTGTGCATGATTGTGTGTAATGAGAACCAGAACCAGGTTTCTTGAGTGAATGAGGGGAAAAGAGGTGGAGGAATTTAACAAAGCTGTAGCACTGCATTTTGAGGGGTTACTACAGCACACACATAAACACATCACTCTGAACTCTCCATAAACCCCGCCCACACAGGAAGTGTGTGTCCCAGAGGGAGGAGAGGCTTGGAAGGGGACTGACCCCTCCCACTCTTGCTTGCTCTCTCTCTCTCCATCGCTCTTGATCCAAACAGTCTCTCTCTTTCTACACATATACAGAGGAGGACTCATTGTTCCCCTTTGCTTAAGGAGGATTTTACCCACTCACACTCACCATAAGCACAAAAGTGCACAGAAAAGTAAAATACGTTGGCTTGGACTTGACTTATGGATTTTATTTTAGAGCCTTTTCCTGAAGTTTTCTGATCTGGAAGGAGTTTACAGTCGGAGCACCATCCGTGGAATGTTTGATTGAGGTTTTGGGAATGTTGTAAAAACGTTCTCTCATCTCTACAGGTGTTCCAATGGAGACAGTTGGAGAATCTGTACTTCAGGGAGAAGAAGTTCTCAGTGGAAGTCCATGATCCGAGAAGGTAAATCTATATTACAGCCTACACGTGTTCACTCACACTCAGAGGTCATGAACTGTATAGGCTTGCAAACAATGTGTCAAATACACTGACAGGACATGTTATGGGCGCCACTTTCACTCCAACTCAGCAGGAATTTGAAAGACAAGTTTGTTTAGATCTCATGAAACATTTGGAACATCTCAGCTGTGTAAGTTTTTGTCATTTGATTCTTTTGGATTAAAGAGTGGAAATAATTTGAATTACTTAGAAGTAAAGTGGCATGACGTACTGAGCTTTACATTGGACTATTTACTAGCAACAAGAGTAGAATATGAGTAGAATATCTGTTTTGGTGTAATTTGAATAGAGGAACATCTTTATACAGCATCTACACATCAGTAATGCAAGTTTAGTTTTGTTTAATCTTCTAAATATATCAGGCTTTGACAGGAAAACCCATTTTAGTGTCCTGCTGTTCCTGAAGAGAAAAATTGTTAATTTTCATTGGCAAATGTTCGTAGTCACATCTGGTTGGTTTCCGTCCACAAGCTAAGCTATCTGTTATTGGATTGAAATCTCTGACTTCCTGTGTCCTGTGGAGAAGAGGGCAGAAGTATAGCTGGAACAAATGAACAAAAACATAGCCTCCTCATTTTGTCTGTCCATCTGTAGAGATTGAGATTTGGTTTGAGTTTGATCTCGGTTCTCCAATTCTCTCTTTCGCTCTGTCAAAACTTGGATTGTTTCGGATCTTCTGTTTGTTCTGATGTTCTCTCTGTCAATATTAGGATGCGTTTAGGGTTTAATCAGGCCCTCATGACATCATCAGTACATGCCGAGGGCTGGTTAGTCTCTTTAGGAGAGCAGACGCTGCCAAAAGCAGCATCACACGCTGCCTATGATGCTGACAGATAAACCGCCTCATTCACGCTGTTCAAACAACCACCACGACAGCCCAGAAACAAGAAGAACATGGAGGGAGTTCACAGAAATGCTGGAGGTTGGGGAAATAAGACATGAAAGAGAGCAAAACAGTTTTGGAAGATGAAACAATCTGTTTATTTTGCAGCATGAGGGACTATTATGTGTTTTCCTTCTTGTTAAGTTCACTGTCATTCAGTTAAAGTCAATGCAACACACGCACATACGCTAATATAGTTTTGATAAGAGTCAGAACACGGTCTGCTGTTTATCTATGTTCTGGTGGAGAGGCCTGGAGGATTTTATAAAGCCCATCACAGGACACACACGTGCGCTGGGTTCGACCACAGTGTAATGGTGTGTGTGTGTGTGTTTGTGGACTGCGCTGTGTGTGGTTTGTTAAGCCGATACATTGCAGAGCTGTCGGGAGTATTATGTGCAGTTCACATTTCATATCTCCCACATAAATATATATCATACTGGTGGCTAATAATATAGCAGACAATAGAATTTAAATGCATTTTTGTATTTTTTTTGTGTGTGTGAATTTTTATGTCTCTAGTAGTATCTAAGTATACACAATTGTTCAAACATTTGGATGCTATTCACAGTTTCCACAAAAATATTCAACAGCACCACTGTTTTCAAGATGATAGATGATGATAATAATTGATGACAATGAGCAGCAAATCAGCATATTAGAATGATTTCTGAAGGATCATGTGACACTGAAGACTGGAGTAATGATGCTGAAAATTCAGCTTTACACCACAGGAAAAAAAATACATTTTTAAATATATTAAAAAAAGAAAACTCACTTTATATTATAATAACAATATTTCACAATATTACATTTTTACTATATTTTTGATGAAATAAATGCAGCCTAGGTGAACATAAGAGACTTCTTTCAAAAACATTAAAAACCTTACTGATCCCAAACGTTTGGATGGTAGTGATTGGAAGGTATTTACAGTGAAGCAAAAATGTTATCACGTTAGCGAGCACAGTAGATGAGATGTTGTTGAATTTGCAAAAGAAATCTATTAAAATCTTAAAAGCATCAGTAAGCTTTATCTTAGCATTAGCTCAACTAGCCAAGCAGCATAACATGGTCACAGGTCTGTTTATTGGCTGTTTTTATGTGTCTTTGGATGTGGTTCCTCCAATGTAGAGGAGGTAACATTTTTTGACTGTATTTAATGAAATGACAAACACAAAGATGGTGTGTGTCTGTTAAAATATAAGTGTTTTAATGTGTTTGGGCAATAATAAACATTTTGACATTGTTTCTACACTGACAATGTCATAAAATTCAGTGAATATAAAGTCGGTTTGTGTTCGCTCCAACTGTAGGGCGTCGGTAACACGGAGGACGTTTGGTCACAGTGGCATCGCCGTGCACACCTGGTACGCCTGTCCCACCCTCATCAAATCCATCTGGGCCATGGCCATCAGCCAACACCAGTTCTACCTGGACCGCAAACAGAGCAAGGTGAGTGCGTCTGTGTTTTCAGATCTGTCTTCAAACGAATTTCTTGTATCAGTGTGTTTGGTTGATAACCTCGCTCTTACTACATCGACTTTCCTGTGTGTTTCTGTGGTCTACCTCTAACTGTCTCACCGTCTAGACAACCGTCTCTCTGCAATCCTCAGGGCCACATACACTTACACACACACACATAACTATCTGTCTCTGATTTTGCTCAAGGATTCTGTTACACTTTTAAAAGCTGCGGAATGTTTGTCTCTTGGAAAATTCTGACATACTCGACACAGCTGGCAAGCACATTCTTTCTCTCTGTCTCTCAGAGTAAAATCCACGCAGCACGCAGTCTGAATGAGATAGCCATAGACCTGACAGAAACAGGAACCCTCAAGACCTCCAAACTGGCCAACATGGGCAGCAAAGGCAAAATCATCAGCGGCAGCAGCGGAAGCCTGCTCTCCTCAGGTCAGATCATGCACACACAATCACACAAAACAGGTGCGATTACAAGATCACTTTCTTCCTGTTTACAGCTATCATCCGGAAATTACGTCCTGACACGAATATAAAGTGTTGTTCGTAGTTTGACATTTTTGGAGCTACTTAGGGGACATTAGGGAAAAATTATGAGATGGGAAGAAAATTGTGCATTCTCTTGCAAAAGTATTGCGTTCCCCAACAAACTTTGCATTCGCTCGCAGACATTTGCGTTCAATGTGCAACAATATTGTGTTGCCCTGAGAAACTTTGCATTCACTCAACAGTCCCTCAAGAAATTTTGTGCAGTATTGTATTCCCTGAGATATGTTACGTTCACTCGCAAAACATTGTGTTCTCTCACAAAACGATTGATCCCCAGAGAATCTTTGCATTCTCTTGCAAATGTTTTGTAACTTGATTTTTTATTTTTTATTTTTTTTTGCAAAACTATTGCATTTCCCTACCGTTTCCCTTTGCTCACAGAACTTTTGTGAAGAGGACACAAAAACATTTAAATATATTTTTTCCTCCCATGTCCCTGTAAGGCATTGGTCTCAAACTCCATTCCAACCACCAACCAGTTCCAAATCACACCTGCTTGGAAGTTTCTAGTAATCCTGAAGACCTTGATTAGCTGGATCAGGTGTGTTTGATTAGGGTTGGAGCTAAACTGTGCAGAGCTGTGGCCTTCCAGGAATTGAGTTTGAGACCAGTGCTTTAAGGGCTCTGTAGAAATGTAGCATTGCATCTGCAACTAGAGTGTTAATGGCGAGTCGGCAATGATATGGGGCCAGTTGTAAAGGAACTTAAAACAAGGGCGACAAGCTTCGGTCT
The DNA here is from genome assembly GCF_936440315.1 of Barbus barbus. Lineage (NCBI taxonomy): Eukaryota > Metazoa > Chordata > Actinopteri > Cypriniformes > Cyprinidae > Barbus > Barbus barbus. Next base: position 26,029,003 of record NC_136751.1, read on the forward strand.
TTCAAGCCAAGTGTGCACTTGGCTTCAAACTCTCTGTCCTGTGTGTGAATCCAGTGTTTGTGATCTCATGGTGATGATGATGTCATACACTGGGAGTTTTGGGGTGTGGGCATGTGTGTACATTTTCTACGAGGTGAGAGTGAGAATAGCTTGTCTTGATGCTGGTTTTGGACTCCTGCCGTGGTGTCAGGTATCATGAATTAAATGTGCTCGTAGCAGGACTCCTCTGGTGTCAGTCATATGATCTCCCTTTCATTTGAGTCATCTGTCTTCAGCCTCTTAATCACTGACCACACATGAGAGATTAGATCATAGTGGAGGCTTGGACAGTCGCTTCATTTTGGAGTTGTTTGCTTTGGTTAGCATGAAACTGAAATAGCATTCGCAAACCATTTTACTTCTGTGATCTAATCCGAATTAATTTGGTTATTCATAGAGAGAAATTGTAGAGTAGGACTGTAGAGTTGAGGCTCAGTTATGTCATCTGACAAGGAATGTTGCTTCAGAAGCAAAGTAAGCAAGTATTTTAGAAGTTTGTTTTCTTCTTTTTTTGAAAAGCACAAAATTGTGCACAATAAGTCCAGACAAACAAACAAAATCAATTTTGCTTTTACATTGACTTTAAACTTGCTTTTCAGTCTGAGATAATGTAAGACCATCCACTGATGGTATACTGGTGTTATACTGGCTGTGTTGTAAAAGTTAGGCTGTAATATTATTGGTTAATATTATTTTTCCCTGCACATGAAGTTTGGGTTATATAAACAGAAAACAAGAAGGGAGAAGACAGTATTACATTTTGCTTATTTTTTAAGAACAATGCATCCATGATGAATCAGTCAAAGTATGAACAGGAACATTTATTATGAAAGTACAAGAGTCGGGTTAAAGCATTGTTATAAATACAGTACAGTTAAATGTGCATGTGTGCATCATTGCTCTGTAAAGCCCTCAGATGCTTCAGAAATCTCCTGCCTCTTTATATGTAGTGTCTGAAAGGATAGAGAGTTTTCACAGAGACACTCTCCAGAACAATGTTGCTCTGTTCCAGTGACAGAATTATTCTGTTTTTGTGTGTCGTGCAGTGTGATGCCTTTTTTTGCGGTAGATTTGCTTCATAGGTTCACCACAGGACAGTTCTGCCCCTCTGGAGTTCCCATGAACCCCACCCAGCCCAAGTGTGTGTGTCCATTACTAATTTTCTCTTAACGTCTTTCACTTCACATCCCTGTGCTGAATGCTTTCCACTGGGAAGGAAGAATGATGGATTTATTTGGCAACTCAGCAAATCCAAACTTGGCGAAGTGGAAAAGCTCTTTGCAGCTAAATTCTCCTGTCACACATACTCACAGGAAATGGGAGTCAAGAATTCCTTCTCTGGTTCACTCGTATGTTCAGAGAGATTCTGGAATATTTACTTTTGGTCTTAGTGTGTCCAAGAAAAAAAATATTTAAAATACCACTAACTAGTTTTTAGTCCAAAATACACTACCATTCAAAGTTTGGAGTCCCTAAGATTTTTATATTTTTGAAAGAAGTTTTACCAAGGCTGTATCTATTTTTTGATCAAAAACACAATAAAAACAGTACTGTGAAATATTATTACAATTTAAAATAACTTTTTCCATTTTAAAATGTAATTGATTCCTGTGATGGCAAAGCTGAATTTTCTGCATCATTACCCCAGTCTTCAGTGTGACGTGATCCTTCAGAAATCATTATGAGATGCGGATTCGGTGCTCAAGAAACATTTCTTCTTATCATCAATCTTGAAAACAGTTGTGATGCTTAATATTTTTGTTTAAGTTTTAAAGAGCAGCATTTATTTTGTAACGTTATAAATATCTTTACTGTCACTTTAGACCAATGTAATGAATGCAACCTTGCTGAATATCAGTATTAATTTCTTTAAAAATGTATTACTGATCCCAAACTTTTTTTTTTTAACGGTAGTTTATGTCATAATATAAAGGATTGCCAAATGCCATGCAGTGACAGGACAAATTTAAAGTTTCAGTGCTTCTTCTGCAGCCATAGACCAAAGACACAGACACACACACACGCATAGAAAGCTTGACTGGACACTAGCGACACAGCCAGTGACCCTGGTCATATTCTCTCTGTATTACTGCCGACCCTTCACTGTTTCCCAGACAGCTGCCTGCCCACACACACTCATTGTCCCCTACCAAACACACAAGATGTATCACATTCCTCTGCAGAGATGCAGGAAGCTTCCATGATACTTCATAGTTTCAGTGTGAGAAAACACACATTCGCAGCCTCGACTAATTTTTACCACAGGTAAACAAATACTGGTTTAATGTCTTTAGCATTGTGTGGTGATATTAAGGTATTGCTGTTGTTATGTAATCCTTTCCAATCTTGCCAAAAAATTTAGCTCACTTTCTCGTAAACATCTCAGACACACAACTTTGCCTTATGCTCTGATACACATGGAGTATCAGCTATGTTGCCCCATTGGGGCCCTTTGTTCAGTTTTGTCCGGAAACACGCACACACTTTGCCTCTTTCATAGCATTGAAAGAAATGAAGTACACACCCTCTTTCTAAGCGAGGTCAGTCTGATTGTTTAAGCTGAAGTCTGGAGCTGCTTGTGCTGAGTTGACCTTTAAACATGTCTGATCTTTGACCTTTAGGTCACACACACATACATATTTGGTCAGATGTGATATATATCAACCCTAGATTTGGTCTTACCTTGTGTATGAGGTATGTGTGTGTGTTTGTAGGCTCTCAAGAGTCAGACAGCTCCCAGACCGCTAAGAAGGACATGTTGGCGGCTCTGAGGGCCAGACAGGAAGCTCTGGAGGAGACACTGAGAAAGAGAATAGAGGAACTCAAGAGCATTTGCATCAGAGAAGCGGTAAGGATCGAAACAACTTCTCACTTCAGCATAATGGCTCTGTTGGAAAACCTGAGATTACTTGCAGACTTGTCTGCAGTCTGCATAGGAAGCTATTTTGCCAGAAAAAGGACTATTACATTTTTTGTACGTAAAGAATGTTTTAAATTATACATGGTTCGCATGTGTCTTTAATAAGTATTAAATTTAATTTAATTAAATATAAGGTTATACAAAGTGTCTTAAATGTAAATATCATAAATGGTATAACAAAATCTCTTAAAGAAATATCACTTAAGAAGTCTTAAATTTCTCGATGACAAAACAGTAATCACAGTACACCCTGATGTCATTGCTAAACTTCAAAAAACAAATCACTGCACATTCAAAGTCAAAACACTGCACTGTTGCACTATACAGGGTTATGGTTTCAAAGCAGTTCACAATCAATCAATACCATAAGCTGGTAATTCATTTAAAATTTCTGGATATTATTGGTATTTTCGTTACAGACTGAACTGTTATAGGCATTTAATTCAATGTAAACTCTTGTAACTTCTGTGGGCCGCCCTGTCATTCAATATATAGATTTTACTAGCATTGGCACAATATAATCTCTTTTATTGTCTTTATATATATTAGTACATAAACCAATTTCATTACAGATGTGTATATTGAATAAAACAGTATATGTTTGAGTATCTTAACATTGTGAGTATATGAGTGTATATGAGCATCTTTACAGTTAAATATGCGCCCCAGCCTGTTTAATTAAGTGAAAGAATCTACGATATATGACTTGTGAATTTCTTTTTAAAAAATCTTAGAAAGCAGCACACTTTTGTTCATAATAATGCCTTAGGATGCCTAAAGATCATGTTGCAAACAGTCAAGCCTGGATTTGCTGCTCTCAAAGGTGTTGATCGGGACAAGAATCTTAATTTCACACACTCATACACACACAAAAACAGCTGGATTAGGAGTGTAACAGTGTGTTGTGTTCAGGAGCTGACAGGAAAACTTCCAAAAGAGTACCCTCTCGACCCCGGGGAGGAGCCGCCCACCGTCAGACGCAAAATCGGCACCGCCTTCAAACTGGACGAGCAGAAGATCCTGCCTAAAGGGGAGGTCAGTGACTGTTTATAATGTGATGTACAGTTGGTACTGTACAAACTTCAGAACCCCTGACCATAGCGAACGCTGCACAATTGTTTCATCATACACTGCCCTTTAAGCCACAATCAGACATTCATGCATGTGTGCAGGGGTCTATAAATAGCTCCAGTCTGGCATGATTAGAGGAAGTGGCGATAGTACAGTGTATGCGTTGAGTGTCAGCCAAAGGAGCTAGATTACAAAACCCAAAAACTGATCTTAGCTATGTGAATGAAGAAAGCTGATTTATGTAAGAGGTCATAATGTCATCTTTGTCTTTGTATGTGTGTTCTTACATGACTGATGATTGTTGATTTTGGGTGATTAATCGAAGGCATTGATAAGAGGCCACAATATCTTAGCTGTCTCGATGTGTGTGTGAGAACTAGATAACTTGGCGCCCATAGTTGTCTTGTTTTTTTGGCTCAGTTACTCATTTTGTGTATGTTTACATCTGTGTGTTTTTAGGAAGAGGAGTTGGAGCGTTTGGAAAGGGAATTTGCCATCCAGTCCCAGATAACGGAGGCAGCGCGGCGGTTAGCATCCGATCCTCACATCAGCAGCAAAAAGCTGAAGAAACAGAGAAAGACGTCATATCTGAATGCTCTGAAAAAGCTGCAAGACATTGAGAATGGCATCAACGAGCACCGCGTTCGCTCTGGGAAGAAACCCACACAACGTGCCTCTCTAATCATAGAGGGTGAGGAATTCTATTCGTTATATCTGTAGACGTTTTTGCAGCGCTCCTGTGAGTTCATTAAGTGTTTCCTCTGTAAAGTCTTTCATGCTGAGAGCAAGAGTAATCACACCTCCCCATAGACCTATAAAACTCTGTGAACATATGTGTCTATGTGTGACCTCTGCTGCGAAAATTCATTTAACGGACTGGTGTTCACGCTCGGGTTCCGAAGATTTGACATGTTGGTGTATGTGAGTTTTCGCTTTTACGTGACTTTGTCTTTGTTCGGCAGAAGCGAATATTGGCTCAGAGGACAGCTCGCTGTCTGACGCCCTGGTGCTGGATGATGGTAAGTTTTGTTTAATTTTTATACATAAATACCAATTTTACATCTGTATTCTGGTTTCAAATTGAAGCAGAATAATTAACAAAAAAAAATAGGTCAGGGTTTGATTATATCCATCTGTAATTAATTGTATTGTGAAAAGTGGGTTTTGCAAACAAGAATGAAGCCAATTTAAACTATTCTTTTGCCAAATAATCTAGTTTACAGATAAAAACCAGACATTGGTCTCATTAATATTCATTCATCTGGCACATTAATATTTAGTATAGAATTTGATATTTTTTACAGTAACTTTGAACTTTAATTATCTAATCAAATAATACTCAAGAGGTTTTATGAACTATTTTCTTTTTCTGTTCTTTTGATTTCTTTGAATTTTTTTTTAATTCCTAAAATTTCTTTTAAGAGGTGGTGTTTGGTAAAATTGGAGATTGGATTTCATCAAGATGCAATAATTATTTAGCAATTAATATAGTTTACATATACAAAACAGGCATTTGCCTAATTAAGACATTTGCTGATTGATATATTTTACAAGAACTTTGAATATGGCTCATCCAGTCAGATAATACACATCAAGACTCTAATTTAATTTTCTTAATTTCTATCATTTCTTTTAGCAGTTTTGTCCCCCAAATAAAAGCAACATGTATACATGCACCGTCTTTACATTAAATTATATATTTATCTCATATCCTCTCACTCTGTTCTCCAGATGACCCCCAAGTGACAGGAACCCCTACGTTCTCTCCGGCTGCCTCCCCACACAAAGGTCTCCCTCCCCGACCCCCGTCCCACAGCCGACCGCCTCCCCCACAGTCCCTGGACGGACTGAGACACCTGCATTACCAACGCAGTGACTATGACAAATCCCCGATCAAACCGCGCATGTGGAGCGAAAGCTCATTAGACGAACCCTACGAACGGGTGAAGAAACGCTCCTCACACTCCAGGTACAGACCTGTCTAAAAAAAATGTTGGTGTGAGTGGTGTGGTGCACATGTAAATGAATTAATTATGTTTATTCTTTTCTCTTTCTGCAGTAGTCACAGGCGGTTCCCCAGCACAGGCAGCTGTGAGGCGGGAGGGAGCAACTCTCTCCAGAACAGCCCTATGCGCTCCCTCCCTCACTGGAACAGCCAGTCCAGCATGCCCTCCACCCCTGACCTGAGAACACGGAGCTGCGTGCATTCGGCCAGGTGCTGGACGCACACACACACACACACTCAGTGTCCTCTGCTAAAATATAATATATAGTAAAAATATACATATTTCAAAAAATATAATATTTAAATATTAAAAATGTTTGAATAATAATCCACTAAAATTCAGTTTTCGATTCTTTCTCAGTCTAACTCAGCCATTCCGTGGCCGGAGTTCCAGTTTGGAGTCTCAGGGGAAGCTGCTATCCTTGGAGGCAGACACAGAGCCGGGAATTAGCCCTGACCTGTTTCTGTCAGGACCACAGAGGACAGGAAGCAATGGCTCTGTTGTTCCCGATGACTGCTCATCTTGCACCAGCCACTCCAGTTCAGAACATTACTACCCCTCATCCACCTCCAACCCTAACTACTGTACGCTGGCTGAGGACTCGCCCTCCAAAGCCCGACAGCGGCAGCGACAACGTCACAAGTCTGCCGGACACTTGGGCGCGTCCAGTTCTGGCAGCATGCCCAACCTGGCTGCCCGCAACGGGAGCACCCACGGAGGGGTGTGCGGTAGCCACCAGGGCGTGTACCTCCACAGCCAGAGCCAACCCTCCTCACAGTATCGCATCAAAGAGTACCCGCTGTATACAGAGGGCAGCAGCCCCAGCGCTGTGGTTGTCCGCAGCCTGGAGAATGACCAGGAGGGGCACTACAGCGTCAAGGCACAGTTCAAGACCTCCAACTCATACACAGCCGGGGGGCTTTATAAGGAGGGCTGGGGCTCCGGGGAGGACGGGGAAGCGGGTGGTGGTAGTGGGAGGTTGACACCCTCCCGCTCACAGATTGTGAGGACTCCGTCTCTGGGTAGGGAAGGAGGAGGAGGGGGGCGGACAGCAGTGTCAGAGGAGCTGCGGTGCTGGTACCAGCGCTCATCTGGATCGATAAAGGAGCATAGCCGTGTCACGCACACCAGCTCCAATGCTTCAGACGGCCGTGGAGGACGAATAGGGACACTAGTGAAGGGGTCGCCAGGTGAGCAGATCAAATATAAATGATGCAAAAATATATGTATACCAGCAAGACTTTGGTCAGAGTTAACATCATAAATTAGATGCAAACATGGTTCCTGATTGTGGCAATTTTTTGTCGCATAGATGGATAGATAGATAATGTAATTATGTACAATTTTATCTATGCAACAAAGGACAGCTGGATTTCTTTGCCTGATTTACAGGATTAGTCAAAGAGATTATTTTATCAGTGTTGAAGTCACAATAGAGGTATCAGTTTGAATCAGATTGATTCATTAGCTCATTGAACTGTCATTTGTTGGTTGTCATTTTGTATGATTTCAGTTGTTTGTGAGGTTTGTGACACTGAAATCAGTTTATACTGTCTTGTCTTGTTTTCACAACCCATGTTTTATGAATAATCAACACCCTGGTACACTAGAGTAAAATACAGTGCAAACTGTGTTTCTCACCCTCACAACATTTTCACATTCACATTTCATTCACATATGCTGTGTCCTTTAGGTAATGTCTGTACATTTCACTTCACTGTGTATAAATTCTTTCTACTGCAGTGATATAGTGTGTATTCCAGAGAGAGAAAGAGTAGTGGAATGAGACCTATTTTATGTGTCAACTGAAGTACATTGCTGTGAGGTGTGTGTGTATGTCTGTGTATATGGAGGCTGTCAGGGTGGTCTGGTCAATGTGTGGGTGTGTGTCGTGGGGATTATCACCTCTCTCTGGGTGGCAGAATCACTCCAGACCTTTTCCAGAAGCTCAAGAGGGTGTTGGCAGCAAGTAGTCAGCTTTATCTCCGACACATTCACCGCGTGTATAAGCGAATGTGACTGTAGTTCAGCTGTGTACATTAGTGTCTGACAGTGGAGTCTGTGTGTGTTTCAGCTGCATCTCCACACAGTCAGAGGAGTGGAACTCCCTGTAGTGACCCTGCAGCTACGCCCCCCTGCAGCCCACAACACATACTCAACTGGCAGAGCGGGTAAGAATTTTACTAACGTTTATTTATATATATATATATATATATATATATATATATATATATATATATATAAATGCCTCGTAGTCCAATATTTTCTCGATGTCTAAATGTCTAGAAGGAACTAATTATGTATAATTAGTTCATCTAAGTAGCACTAGCACAACATAGTGTGTAGTATTCCAGTGGGTTGTTAGATAACATACTGCTACTCTGTAGTTTCTTAGATGGACTTACCAATCAGAATCATGTAATAATACAAAAAAAAAGTGAGTGACACTGTTTCAGCCTAATCCAAAGGACAAATCACTTTAAATTAGTTGTTAGATTTTTTCTCTCATAATTGAATTTGCATTGTAGTCAGTGTGAATAGATTTGTGTGAAAAAAATTACTTGCAATATTTGGCAGTGATTTGCACCATTCTAGAAACAAGTATGGTTTTAGGCTAGGCTGATATGGTTTTCCTTGCACTAAACTTTGACCATGAATGTTTATATATACTTCTTATTTTCATTGTGCTGTTCTTGGTTTCTTCCAAAATTGCACAATTGGCTTGGTTTTCCTGTAGATTACGCAGCTTTGTTTGTCAGTGGGTATTTACTTCAAAGAACAGACATATTTGAGGATGTTGGTCAAAGTCTGGGTCTTGGAGCACATTCTGTTGGTTTAGACGTCCACCTAACTGTACCAATGCTTTGTCTGTGTTGTTCACTTTAATATTGTGTAACAGAACTACCTCAGTGTCAAAATTAAAATTTACTCACTCTACATTAACTGATCACGGCTACCCACAAACGCTAACCTTTCTCTTTCTCTCTCTCTCTCTGTGTGTGTCTCACTAACCCACCTCTGCCTGAATGTGTATGTGTGTGTTTTCTCGGGGCAGTGATACGACTGAAAGTTCTCCTACTGAAGACCGTTCTCCCTCTCACCAAAGCACTGACCAGTAGAGAGGTACACTCTCTCTCTCAATCTTTGTCTCTCTGCATGTTCTGTATCTCACTCTTTCACTCCTTCACCTCTCTGATTGTGCCATTTTCTTGTGTTGGAATTTAACTTGTAACTGAATTTGTATTGCAAAACTTTAAGTGTTACTTCATTAAAAATTTACTAGGGAGTACTGAAGCAAAACTTTGTTGTGGGCAGGATGACCAAATTTTTGTCTCATAAAATGAGATATTTTGTGGTGTAACAGTTCTTTGCTTATAGTTTTTAAAAATATATATTTTATTGAATATATTTTCTTTTTTTATATATATATATATATATATATCATTTTTAATGAATTTATTAAATATGTTTAAAAGGATATGTAAGATATTAAATGCAATATTTTAAGATCAATTTAATACAGTAAATGTAATGTTTTACACATCAAATGTTGTTCATCTGATTTTTTTTTTTTATTATAAGCATTTTTCTCTTATTTGGGATTTGGTTCCATGTGCAAAAAACATAAAGCAGGTGTTGGCCAGGTCCAGTTTTTTGCATACTTTATGCTTATTTTAAGGGGAAATTTGTGGAATTTCTCAAAATACTGTAACATGGTAAAACTATTAGGATAGTTTAAAGCATGTTCAGATTAACCCGTTTATTCAGATGACACACATTTCCATATGGGCCTTCTGATAGCTGCAGAAATATAAATCTTAACAACTGCAGGAAAAATGTTACAGTATGTTAAATATACCTATGAAATGTCAAGATGTCTGACACTTTCCTCTACTTCTCATCTGCAGATCGCCATTCTCCGATAGTTGTTTCCTGAGCGGTCCCCTGTGCTCTGAGATAGTTGACGTACAGTGGTACGGGCACGAGAAGGCAAAGCCGGGAACACTCGTCTAAATCGTCATCCCTCTCTTTTTAAAAGAGTGTTCAGAAGGCAGGCCTGACCACAGTCTGGACCTCAACTCATTCGAAAACACCTATGGCTGGAGCCAGTACCACCTCGACCTCTCCTTCCTCTCTGTCTCTCTGTATATCCGGCGGTACAGTGCTTATGAACAATGGGAATACAAGAGTCAGAATGAACTGAGCTTGACCTTGTCTGACCCTCCCACTCTGACTTTTGAACTTTGACCCAGTTAGCTGACAGCCGGTTCCTCCGTATGCACAAACCCTCCGTGTTTAATCCATCGTTGGATTAATGTGCATAAGAGAGACGTCTCTTGAACCCCACTCACGCACACACACATGCTAAAATAGACACGTCCCCTGCTGTCATGTGTGTCCCTCTGCACTGATGTCAGAGAGCCGGCGTCGTTCTCTCTCATGCACAAAGAAAACATTCCGATGGATTGCTTTGGCGTCAACCATCTTTGTAGATCTTTATGTTCTCAGTTCTGTTAAAAAAAAAAAAAGTATGTGACCACAAGCCCTTCCTTCATCCTACAGCGCCACTTCCCATTGGACTGGAGTGCATCATAAGCCCCTCCCACTGTCTGTGAACTTTGATACTTTGTGAATAACAATAGAGCATTTAAAAAGGCAGAAGCCTTTCTTCGGTCGTTCTGGATTGAAAGATGAGCCCTGATATCATATCGCTCAAGATTACTACGTCACAAGTACGACATTCCGAGGAAATTCAAAACATTGTGATCTTTGTGCATAATGTTGATTTGTCATTCTCAAGTTCATTTTTGCAGAACATTAGCTAATTTAGAAGCCATAGCTGTACAACAAATCTGAAAACGTTTAGCTTAGAGGCTTTAGCATGACCCTCGGCTTTATACGACTGATCTGTGAAGTACTGCAACTCAGGCCGCAACCGGCAACTCTCCACCATGGTGCTCTAAGCCTGAACTGCACATCCCACAATGCCCTGCTGTATGCCCACACTGCATGACCAGTCACAAACCCCCGCGTATAGTGTTGTGACATCAGTGAAGTAACAAGACACACGAAAAACCTTCTCCAAACACTCCTGGCCTTATGGGTTTCCTGTTTTTACGTATCTGTTTTTAATATTCAGGATTTTACTTAACTGTAACATAGTTACAGTCAAAAGTCAGATGAGCACAACGCAATGTGGCACACCGACACAATATTTCAACGAAAATTACATTACCTCTTCCCTGACCTGTTAAAGGCTTTCAGGAGAACAGCATTCCAGAATGTGACACGATTAAAGCAGGTGCTTCATTTTAAAAGCAGCCAGTAAGAAACTATGAGCTCAGACAATACAGGGTGTTTCATGCTTTTATCATGCAGTCAACAAGATCCGAAACCACGTGTGCCCCTCGCCTCGATCATCTGACCGAGGAAACATCAAGCCATAATGCTAAATACCGCATTTGTTACACACTGCGAGATATGAAACATTGTATGTGAAACAGATAGCTGAAAGCACACCCTTTGCCGTTACAACTCGACAACTCTTCAAAAAAAAGTCAACAGTTTGTGCGTTAACATAAGCAGTCATTATTCAAAAGGGTCCAAATCACCAGACATTAAATCTAAAAGTCATCCGATTCATGTTCCGTGAAGGGCCTATAAGTAAACCAGACGTTTTTATCTGCCCTGAAATTGATTGTTGATTATTTTTTGTGCATGCTCAGCACACTGTGTTCTGCATCTTGATGTTAAAACTAAAACCCGGTGTAAAAACAGCCCTTCATTTAGAGGTCGTTCAGACCTCGTTCCCTCTTAGGCCAATGTGAGCTCACTCCTCTCGTCTACCTGTACTCTATAACAAAAACATATTTTTTTTTATATTAAAAAAAAAAACAACTAACATTTATCAACATTTATAGGCAGGACTGTGGAAACTGGGTTCTTTTAAAAGAAATCGTAAAAGCATTAGTTTAATGATTTTTATAAATCAGTATTGGTTTTATTTTCGAGTCTTTAAGCTGGGAAATAGCTACAACACGTTCAGGTGCTACAGGAAGACCAGTTACTGCTTTGGTTTCCTAGCTGTAGACTTTTCCTAATTGTTGTCAATAGTTTTAATACCAGTCGTGCAAAATGAAGGACGTTAGTTACTAAACTGTCTTCTCACTTCATCTTGACAATAGAGCATGTTTCATGAGTTAATTTCCAGACATAACCGGACACAATAAAATGGTGTTGTAGAAAAAATAAAGTGGAATTGTTGGGTGGGTTAAAGATAACCAAATTCCACAGTTAATTTATTCTTTTTTCTATTAAGAATTTGTATAGTAACATTTTTCAAAAACCGTGGTGTTGGCAACTGATACTGATTTTTCCAGATGAAAAATGTGGTGGTTCTTGAGATTCTGAAATAAATTATTGCTGAATGTTCTCTAAACCGAAGCGTGAAATCACTTTATTGCTATTATTCAGATCTCTTGTCCCATAAGAGTGAATACGCATTGTTAATGTATGTTTATCGTTATTCAGAATGCAACATGCCCCTCCAGGTGGATGAAGGTGATGATCTGCTTCCTCCAGATGTAATTGAAATTCTTCTGCATGTCACCCTCGTGGATTATGTCCCTGCATGTGTAATGAGATCAGCCACAATCACACCAGCTGATTGAAATACCAAGTACATGAAACTGAAATTTGATTTGCCAAATCTGAATGCTTCTTAGAAATGTGCAAATATATGTCAGTTGTGTCACAGAAAACCGGAATCATTTATATGGGGGAAAAGAGAAAGAAAATAATTTTGCTTTGATCCTGCATTCAAGGTCAAATGTATTGGATGTCCTGTTTTGGATCTAAATTACAAAGTATATTTTATTTATTTATTTGTTTGTCTGACCACATTTACATGCATATTCACAAAAAGTGACAACTGAAAGAATAAAATAATCATTATAAAATGTAATTAATAATAAAATAGTTTTTAGATTTTATTGTATTTTAATATTATATTCAAAGATAAATAAGTAATGGTTGATCAGTGACATTTGACATGCACAAAAGCAATTTGTAATTTTCCAGAACAATGTTTAATGTTGACATGAAAACATTAGCATCCACCACACAGTTCAACATTTAAAGGATTTATGAATCACACTGGCATGAAGTAATGATCACCTACTTTATTATAAATGCATGTGATTCATCCATCACTCCAGCTCTTAATGACACCTGCTGATGACTTAAGCTTAAAGCATTTTACCCTGTGATTTCCCAGAGGATGTGTGAGCATTTCTGCTTGTTTATGTGTGAGTCTCTTGCAGCTGTTGAACATTTACTCATTTGTTCCACACCTACTGTCAGACTCTTAGTGTGGATGCTCATGGAAACAGAGAAACCCTTTCACAAGCATAAATAGATCATGTTCCCTTCACAAACGGTCAAATATTTAGTTTGAGGTCAATGATATAGAACACTGGGTCTCAAACAACCAGTCTTCATTTTTATCTGGGTAACCCTTTATTTCGATAGTCCACTTTAGACATTCTACTAACAGTAAGTAACTTTGCAACTACATGTCATCAACTAGCAGTCATTAGAGTATTAGTAGACTGTCTGTTTAATATCTTCTAACACTTTAGAAGATATTGATGGGTCCACAACATCCATCATACTTCCTATGAGAAACTTTGCCAGTATGTGAACTTATTCTACTAACCCTAAATCTAACCTGAGAGTTAGTAGACATGTAGTTGCAAATGAGTATATATATATATATATATATATATATATATATATATATATATATATAGTGCCCTCCATAAGTATTGGAACAGTAAAGACAAAATTGCTCTGTTGCCTGTGGAGTCCAGACATTTGCAAATATGATTAAAAAATGAATACGAGACAAAACTACAGAATGTCACATTTTATTATTAGCCGTTTCAACATGTTTTACCAAATAAAAAGAACAGCACTTTTAGAGTTCATCCCACTCATTGATGTGAGCATAAGTATTGGGACAGTTGAACATAAGGCAGATATAAAAGATTAAAAGCTATTATTTAGTTGCAGATCCCTTGCGCACAATCACAGCAGTGAGTCTGTGACCCATAGACATCACCAGACTCTTGGTCTCATCCTTTGAAATACTTTTCCCAGCCTTTAATGCAGCCAATTCCAATTGTTGCTTGTTTTGGGGAGTTTCTGCCTTTACCCTCCTCTTCAGCTGGTGAAATTCATGTTCAATTTAAATCTGGAGGTTGACTTGGGCAATCTAAGACTTTCCATTTCTTTGCTCTTATAAATTCCTTGACTGAACTGCAGGGTGTTTTGGGTCATTGTCCTGATGAAATATGAAGCACTTCCCAATGAATCTGGTGGCGTTTTCTTGAATATTGGTAGGCAAGATGGTTTTGTACCCTTCCAAATTCATTCTGCTACTGTCATCATACATTAAGTCATCAGTAAAGTTGAGAGGGCCTGTTCCAGAGGCAGCCATGCATGCCCATGCCATGACACCACCTCCACCATGCTTTACAGATGATGCTGTACGCTTGGGATCATTTGCAGTTCCCTTTTTTCTCTACATTTTTGCTTTCCCATCACTTAGATAAAGGTTCATCTTTGTCTCATCAGTCCATAAACACAGTTCCAAACTCTTCTGGCTCACCTTTGTGCTTTTCTGCAAACTCTAATCTTGCCTTTCTATTTTTGGTGCTGGTCAGAGGTTTGCATCTTGCTGTGTAGCATCTGTAATTCTGTGTCAAAGTCTCCTGAGGACAGTAGATTGTCAGAGCATCACCCCAGCTTTCTGGAAGTTGTTGGTGATTTTACAAACATGTCTTTTATGGTTCACTTTCACAGCTTTTATGATTTGTCTGTCATGAACTACTGTTGTTTTCTCAGCCGATCAGGTAGTTGTTGGTTGCTGGTGTCGCTGGTGGTTTCCAAACTCTTGATTTCTCCATGCCCTTTGTTTTTGCTATAGCTCTAATTGACTTCCTCTTTTCTTTTAGCATCCAAATTGCTTGCTTTTCTCTCAAAGTCAGCTCCCTCATCTTCATCCTGGTTTGTGTGTGTCTTCATCGAATACAAGATTCAGAATACAGAAGTAATGGATATAACTGATACGACCCATTCCCTGCTTTTAATATCTGAAGAATTAATGCAACAGGACACAGCTGATCACTTAGAAAGACCTGTGAGGCAACTGTCCCAATACTTATGCTCACATCAGATAGAGGGATGAACTCTAAAAGTGCTGAACTTCTTAGCTGGTAAAACATGTATGTGTTGAATCACCCAATAATAAAATGTGACATTCTGTAGTTTTGTCTCATATTCATCTTTTAATCATATTTGTAAATGTCTTGACTCCACAGCCAACAGAGCAATTTTGTCTTTACTGTTCCAATACTTTTGGAGGGCACTGTATATGGTGGTGCTATTTTGCACTTTTTTGGTGATGCTAAGCTTCCATTGTTCTATTATCCAAATATATTTTTCCATTTTTGTTCCATGGAAGAGAAAGGATCATGTTTGGAATGTTATGAGGGTGAGTAAATTATGACAGAATTATTATTTTAGCTCTGATTGCAGACATCCAAGTAATTCCCATAAGTCCCTGTGACGACTTCCTGTAACAGACAGGACTCTATATATTATACAATGCCTGCTTAGGGTCTGATCAACTCCCTCCAGTCTTCTTGAATACTGTGCTAATATGACTCACAGATTTTGTGCTATTTCCCCACAGGAAGTGTGTGAGGATGTTTGTGCCTTGGACAATGGCTTGTGGTCTCCTCCAGCAACAGGAACACAACACTGGAAAACCAAACATTGGCGATGTGGCCGCTGTTATTGTGCTGGCGGTCAAGTCAGTGTGATGCTGGAGATATGTGTTTTGGGACAGCTGAGTATCTACTGCAGCTGGAATGTGAACAACAAGAGACGCTGTGTTTATAGAAATCTTCCATTGCCTGTGAAGCTCAGTGGACGCTTTGTTGAATGAAACATTTTCGACACTGAATTAATGGCATTTCCCTGCTGTGTGTGAAGGGCTTGAGGAACCCTGAGGAATGCTGTGTTCAGTGAACATGAAAGCTTGACTTCATAGGGCACCACCATGACCCTTAATATGGAGGGTCAAAGCATTTGGAGATATTTTGGAGAATTGTTCAAATTTGGCAGGCTCACAACTGACTGTAGGCCAAAATAAACACTGGAGGCTGTAGAAAGGACCACTGCTATCAGTTTAAGGAGTGGTGGGATGAAGTATTGAAAGATCTGGGCTTGAAACCAGAAGGTAGGTGGTTCATTCTCCACAAGAAATGATTCATGAACCATTAACATTGTGCCCTTGAGTAAGACACTTAAACCTGTTACTAGAGTCCAGGGAAACCAAGCCTTGTCAAAACTTGCACAACATGGTAAAACAACGTCTCTTTGATGTAAATCAGATTTAAATTAATAAATTACAAGGATTTTCCAGTGAATCTTTCTGCAAGTAGCATCAAGCCGGCAGGTGTCGACTGTCTGGCTGTCTCAGTGAATCATCCATTCAAATCTAAACATGGATTCGTTCAGAAATGAAACAAGTAGCAACCAATAATCTATATAAATAACTCAGTGGTAACTGCTTTTATGAGAGAGTCGTTGAATCATTGACTCAACCGATTTGTTCTGAAACACTGGCTGCAACCAAATATACTTCAACAGTACCTTCAGTTCTGAGCCATTGAACCCTACAGTTAATCGATTCGATTAAAACACCGATTCTTTCAGGAACTGCGTTCCAGGGTGTAGGGGACCAAACAACTGTTTCTTGAAGTGCCCTTCTGCATCATCATCGGCGTCATCATACAAAGAATCTGTGCAACGGTACCCTTCGAAATCCTTAATTCCGAAGGGCCTTTAATATGAAGTGGCCAGTTTTGAGCTCTTCGGTTTGGAACGACCCTTTAATATGGCGTCCATGATGGTTTTCACTCCGAAATGCCCTTCGGAGGGCGATATATCCCGTTTGGAAAGCACTGAGGGGTGAAACGATGAGAACGTCGATTGAATCATTCACTGAACCGATTCATTCAAAATTCTGAATCACTGGTTCATTCGGGTACGACTCTCACTGTGTGATACTTGGAGACGCTTGACCGTTGATCCAGGCTTTGAAACACAGTTTGGTCCTATTTCCATTAGATAGCACACTTACGTCTGCAAGATGCTTTCCAGATCACTTGATCAGGAAAGCATCTGCTGTGTTCAAACATCTGACAGATGTCTGTAAGATGTCACTTTTACATACATTCTAAATCATGAACATCTTATAGACATCTAACAGACGTCTATTTGACATCTGATAGGAAACGTCCTGTAGACGTAGATGAACAAACACTAAAAAATACATCCTGCAGATGTCAAATAGATGTCTCATTGATGTGTGTGTGCTAATTTCTAAAATGTAAGATCAGTATTAACTTGTTTACTGTACTGTTACATACTAGCAACCAATATAGCAACCATAAGGCTTTTTCGGTACAACACAAAAGTACGGCGTCTACGCCTTTTTCCAGCATAGGTTAGTCGCTATAATTCATGTAACGCATAAATATCCACACACTCGCAATACCATCCTAAGATTGTCCATTCTTCCAGAATAATGTCTCTGTATGAACCCTGCAGGGCCTGGAGCAGAGCAGCTATTCTGTTACAGCTTTCCACAGCAGCTGGAAGCCATTATTCTCTCATGTGATGAAAGAGTGTGTGTGTGTGTTTCTCCCACGAGCCGTGAGAACAGCGCGCATGTTGGAATGCTGTGTGAAGGAAGGGATGCATATTGTGTGTGTGTGTCCTGGGAGTTTGGGATTGGAAACTGCAGCAAGGGGTGATGGGAGCTGGAGTCTGGGGTTTCTCCACAGCCCTGAGAGAGATCTGCTCTAGCTCTGCCAATATTAGGGTCATGAAACCTGAGGTTTTATATATATATACAACAACATTTTAAACAATGAACATATAGAGGTAATTATGATAACAGCAAAGACTTAATACTGAGATAAAAGGCATAGTGTAAAGGCATAGACACCGTAAATCAAAGAATAGATTTAAGGCTTTGCATTAATTTAGTCTTTTTTGCTTTGTTGTATCTTTGTGTTAGTAGTGACCTGTTTTTTATTTCAAAATGAGAAAAAGTAGGTTTTTGTGATGGCCGTTTATATTTGTGGATAAATAATTTGGATAACACTATTTTAAGATGTCCTTGTTACACGTTATATGTACTTCCTATTATAATAACAGTAAATTATGCATAATTACATGTAAGTAACCCTAAGCCAAACCCTAATCCTAACACCAACCACATAGTAAGTACATGTAGTTAATTAATATAATTACATGGTAACAAGGACACGTTAAAATAAAGTGTAACCATAATTTATTTATATATAACAAGTACATTTATAATATACCATATTTTAAAATGAACATCATAAAATAACTTTGTCTGTTGCATTACAACATGTTCTTTTAACTAAAAATGCAAATGATAAATCTTGCTAAATGCTAAACCAAAATACATTTTTTTTATAAATCCATCTCTACCAATGCTCTTGTTTCCCTCTTTACAAAAAACACATTGCAAATCGATGTCTTTCCAAAAAGCTGTTTTAGAGGATAAATCCAGTGAACAATCTTAAATTATATCTCTAGAGAAGGGTGAAGTCCATTTAAACTACAGGGCGAGTTATATGCCATAACCCTGGTTAATGGTCACATGACACACAGGTAAACAAATAAAATTTTATAGCATGATTTAATTATTAGATTTTCATCAACTAACCCCCCCTGTAGTTCTGTCATTTTTAAGAAAACTTTAGACTGACCCCTCAAAAGTGAATCAATCAATGAAAAATGAATCAGATCTGAAATAAGTCAATGCAAGGGCCAGTTATCAGAAGTTGCCTTGTTCGTGTTTTAAATCTTTGGTCATGGCGTGAGGAAGTCAGTCACTCTTCCTGTGACTCAGGACTTCCTTTATTTCATCTCAGGAGGGCAGATAAAGTCATGAGATGTGATTTTAGCATTTTTGGACTTGTTTTGATAGTGACTCAAATTGCAAATCATCTTGACACTCATCCCTTGAAAGGAATATTTCCTGTCTGTAAAGGGACATGCCTACATTTCTTGCTGTGTTCATGAATTTACATGTTCTGTAGTGTTCAGCTCAGTAACAATGACACATTAAAATGGCCCAGACGGTGTGACACCAGCCTGCTTGAAAACCTGTGCTGACCAGCTGGCCCCCATCTTTTCACAGATCTTCAATATATCTCTGGAGTTTTGTAAAGTCCCTTCCTGCTTCAAACGCTCCACCATCATCCCTGTTCCAAAGAAACCCAAGATAACAGGACTTAATGACTACAGACCTGTGGCTCTAAAGTCTGTCGTCATGAAGCCATTTGAAAAACTGGTTCTGGCTTATCTGAAGGACATCACTGGACCCTTACTGGACCCCCTGCAGTTTGCTTAATGAGCAAACAGGTCCGTGGATGACGCAGTCAACATGGGACTGCACTACATCCTGCAACACCTGGACAAATCAGGGACTTATATGAGGATCCCGTTTGTGGACTTCAGTTGGGCCTTCAACACCATCATTCCAACACTACTCCAGACCAAACTAACCCAGCTCTCTGTCCCTAGCTCTATCTGTCAATGGATCACCAGCTTTCTGACAGATAGGCAGCAGCTAGTGAGACTGGGGAAATTCATGTCAGACAGCCGCATCATCAGCACTGGTGCCCCTCAGGTGCCCCTGTTCTTTCCCCACTGCTCTTCTCCCTCTACACCAACGACTGCACCTCTAAGGACCCCTCTAGCTCCTGAAGTTTGCAGACGACACCACACTCGTCGGCCTCATTCAGGACAGTGACGAGTCTGCCTACAGACAGGAGGTTAAAGAGCTGGCTGTCTGGTGCAGTCTAAACAACCTGGAGCTTAATACGCTCAAAACTGTGGTGATGATCGTGAACTTCAGGAGAAACCCCCCTGCACTCTCCCCTCTCACCACCATGAACAGCACTGTGGCTCTAATGGAGACATTCAAGTTCCTGGGATCCATCATCTCTCAGGACTTGAACTGGGACACTTACATCGACTCCATTGTAAAAAAAAGCCCAACAAAGGTTGTACTTCCTTCGCCAGCTGAGGAAGTTTAACCTGCCACAGGAGCTGCTGAAACAGTTCTACTCCGCCGTCATCGAGTCTGTTCTGTGCACGTCAATAACTGTCTAGTTTGGCTCAGCTACAAAAATCAGGCATCAGAAGCCTACAGAGAACAGTTCGGTCTGCTGAACGGATTCTTGGTGCCTCCCTGCCCACCCTTCAAGAACTGGATACATCCAGAGTGAGGAAAAGGGCTCAGAAAATCACTCTGGATCCCTCACATCCAAGTCATCCCCTTTTTGAACTTTTGCCATCTGGCCGACGCTACAGAGCCCCACATACCAGGAAGGACAGCCAGGCAATCCACCTTATGAACAGTTAAATGCATCAAGCATCAGTGAATGTAATGAAAAGATCACTCCTGTATCCCACAGTAACATCAGCATTTATTAAAAAAAACAACTGTAGAGATCCACATGTATGTTCTCAAGATTGGTGTATATTAAGTTATTTACAACATGAGAGAATGAGAGACAGCCGTACATTGTACAATATGACGTGACATGACTTTGAATGCTGTGATTCATACGTCACAGAGCATTATACTCCACACACTTTGAAGGATCTGTAGGGAAATGTTTCTGACAGATTGTCATTAATCTTTTCAGCCCCTGTGAAAATACATAAAAGACAATCACTGAGTAATGCTCTATGTAATATAACAAACTTCTAGTCATAATATAATTTCAGACCTGAATGTATTTCCTCTGGGTCTCGTCGTTGAGCACATGGGCGACGTGTTTGGAGAAGATCTTCTCACGTCCAGTACGAGCGTGGATACCCACCATGGTCACACCGATGGGCCACGGAGCGTTTCCTATAGCCATCTGCAGATAAGCATCGTTTGCCTGTACGTACACAGCGTGTTAGTTGGGTTTCCTCACAAATATACCAATTACAAACTGTCAACGTATTGCAACAAGTAAAACATACCTTAACATATTCCCTCTCCAGCATGAACTTTATGATGTCTGTGATGGACTCCTTAATATCTGCTGGCAAATTCTATATATGGAAGACGCAATAAGCCTGTGAGTCTCTATCTACTAATAATACTGTATAAAAAAAGCTTGTAGAACAGCATACCTTCTTACGAAGTTTTCTGAACAGAGGTTCCAAATAAGATTCGGTCTGTTTTTGGGTGGCACTGGCGACTTTGCCCTGGACACTACGCTTCACATGGTCCTCTCGGCTGTTCAAATCTTTAGCCCACACGCCCAGCAAAAACTATAATAATAAAAATATACTTTATTTTAGATGACGTGCCTTAAAAAAAAAATGTAAAAACTCTTTACATACACGCTGAAACACACAAAGCATAAAAATATACAATATACAAACATACAAAAATAATGTAATTTAATAATTAACTTAAAAAATACACATACAAGCACACAAAATAAAATTATTATACTTTTAAATTGTGCATCAGATTCTCATTAAATCATTAATATTTTAAAATATTTAAATAATTAGAATATTGTCTAAATGTATTACTATCAAATCAGTACAAGATTTAAACACTCTAAAAGGGATTGGGAAAAAAAAAAAAAAAATCACAGCTTAATAAAAAAAAAAACACATACCCTTAAAACTTTATTTATGATGTCCATGTCTCCAACATCATTGCCTGTGCCAAGAGACGCTCCCAAAGCCTGTTTAATATGGGTTATTAAACATGAATGTTACAGTTATAGAGCATCACATATCTTTTGTTATATTATACAATTAATTAAAGCCATAGGAGCTTTAGTATCCAGACATTTGGGACATTGTTGATAGTCTAATTCAGGGTTGTCAGCTGAACCCCTGTGACCTAAGAGATTTACTTGTAAGGACCCCCTTTTAATAATTTAACAAAATTAAATATCCACTGTTCTCTGATGTTCTCTTAATGGTCATATTGCATAAAGGTAAAAAAATAAAAAAATATATTTTTAGTAAGCGTTTTATTTAAAAATTATTTATTTGAATCTTTACATTTTTAGGATTTGATTACTTACTAGCATTTCATCAACACAAACCCGTTTGGAAACCCTTGTCTAGTTATTTCAGTTATGAAGAACATTAGATTTCATATGTAAGACTATAGTGCCACCTAGTGGGACCATGATAGAAGTACTTCTCATTCAATGACAGATTCTGGAGTTGATGTGCTGTAATTATTTTGCTATGTGGAAGTAAGCGGTTTTCTGTGTATGTGTAAGACTTATTATTTATTAGCTGCTAAAGGTAAAAATGCAGTAAATGGTAAAACTATTTGTGCTACAAACCAGTATTTCTAATTACGATAAATTAAAATAATGATAACAAATATTAGTTTGCAATGTCAAGCAGCATAAAAGACTGTTTTGGTACATATAAAATAACTGGAAGTGTATGACACTGGAAGCCTTGCACATTTACAGTTTGCTGTACTTGCTCTTACATTAAAAATGAGGATATGAATTAGTTTAAGTTAATGTTATGGGTTCTGTGTGTGTGGCTTTACCTCCAGCTCCTCAATGGTGGTATTTTCTTCATGCACTTTGAGATCGTGTTGTGTGTCCAGTTCAGTGCCCTCTGTTCCACCGACAATCTCATTCAGATACTGCTGATCGATCTTATCCATGGCGGCCTTCAGATCATTCCTCAATCCCTACACACACAGACAAGGTAAGCCTTAAAAATTGAGTCAAATTCAGCATGAGTCCATCTTGACAGAACTTTTCTTGCAGGGAAATTAAAACAATGTTCCCAGTAAATAAACACACTATATGACATGAGTGTGAATATGGCAAGAGGAGAGGTGGGTCTTACCTTGTTTACTTCTGGTGCTAGAATTTCAATCTTCCGGAGTCTCTGGAAAGCATCATAATCGGATTCGCCAAACAGACGGATGGGCTCGCCACGTTCCCTCAGACGTCTGATCACCTGCACACAGCCACAAGATTTATTCTTCATCCAAGAACAAAAACAACCTCATCAGGTGAGCTCTGATTGGCTGACCCACCTCCTGTCGAGAGAGTGTCATTGGCAGCTTCTCCTCTGTGAGCTCCAGTTCTAACACAGGATTGGATGATGTAGATGGAGGTGCCTCCTCCTCGGTTTTGTCCAGCTTGGACAAAAAAAAAAAAACCAAAAGTCATATTTTAATGACTGTTAAACTATTCTGATACCACTGCAAATGATGTAATTGTAAGATTAAGTAGGGCTGCTTGCAAAATAATAAGCTTATAAATAACAATCCTGGCAAGATCTTACAGAATAAAAGGCCTAAAACAAAAAGTTCTCCATATAAGCATGCAGCTATGCATTTTTAAAATGTGATTAAATCCTCATCTAATCTTATATAAATATGAGCGCACATAATTCTCCCAAGATGCAATGGGTGAACAGCAAAGAACTGCATATATCATTTGATAGGCCATGCTATATCCTGACACCGGTTTTAATTTAACACACCATGCATGCAATATCAAAACCAAATAAGGAAGCTTAAACAACAAAAGAGAACCGCACAAATGAGAGAGCAGGCAAGGCATCTAGAATTCAAACGTGCTTTGCTCCTGGGTGGGCATCTCTGTCACATAAGGGCACCGATTTTACTGTGATCGTTATGCGGCTGGGCTGAAAATTCAGATAGTGCTGCCTCCAGCTTTGTGCAACACTGGGAGCAAAGGCAATTAAACACACAAATGTTCTTCAGTCATGCTGAAACCCGGTCAAACATCAGTCTGGCAGCATGCATTCTGTCTGCCTGAGCCCTACCTGTCGCACAGGCTGCTCATTAGAAACCTACACTCACAGAACACACACACACACAGACAGCAGGAAAGAGAATATGAGAAGAGATACACAGCAGACAGAAGACACCACTCCAGGATGAGAAGAGAACTAGAGAGAAAGAGCTTTCTGAAAGGAACAGTTTACCCAAAAATGAAAATTTGCTGCAAATTTACTCACCCTCAGGCCATCCATCAGAACAGATTTGGAGAAATTTAGCATTACATCACTTGCTCACCAATGCAGTGAATGGGTGCCGTCAGAATGAGAGTCCAAACAGTTGATAAAAACATCACAATAATCCACACCACTCATCAATTCATGTATTGTGAAGAGCTGCGCGTTTGTAAGAAACGAATCCCTCATTGAAAACTTATAACTTTAAACGGTCACATATGGCTAAAATAAGTGTCCATAATCCATAACATTGCTTTCTCCAGTGAAAAGTCAAAAATATGCATGTCAAGTTTGTTTAGAACTGTTTTAAAGTTAAAACATTATTTTGCAGTAAAAGGACAACAGTGCATGGAAACTGGAAGAACTGGTATTATGGACTCATATTTTTAATAAAATGTGAAAATGTATTAAATAAAATACAGGTGACTCATTTTAGTTCGAAGCAATGGTCTGAAATTAAAAAATGTCTTGATGGATTTGTTTCTTTCAAACACACAGCTTTTCACTTCACAAGACATGATGCATTGAAGTCGTATGAATTACTGTGATGTTTTTATCAGATGCTTGGACTCTCATTCTGACGGCACCCATTCACTGCAGAGCAAGTGATGTCTTGCTAAATTTCTCCAAATCTGTTCTGATGAAGAAACGGCTCATCTACATGTTGGACAGCATGACGGCGAGTACATCATGAGAGTGTGAGTATGGGATAGAAGACACTTTTTGAATGGGACAGTTCATTTCTTTGAAAGCCACAGTAGATGACTGACAGACAAGTAGATGGTCCCTGGAGCTGATCACATTTAAGGGTCCGTTTCAGGTAAAAGATTGATAACAACTGGTCTCGGATTACACTACTAATACAGCGGTGTTTATACCTTATATCCACATCTCCTGTAATAATCCTCCTCTTCCTTACGAGCGAGATCAGCCCGTTTGAAGTATTTCTTTGAGTCCTGGAGAAACAACACGAGTACAGTATTACACAAACCCACATAACAACAACACATCGATGTAAACAGTCGCTACTCACATCTACCAGATCTTTCTCCTCAATGAGTTTTCTTTTCCTCGCGATCTCTGCTCTGAGGATGTCCATAACTCAAAAAATAACAACAACTCTTTCTCAAAAACCCTTTATCAGAAAATGTGCCCTTTTTTCACATAAACATCCAACGGGAAACAGTTCAGTCGCTTCCGTTCTAGTGGAGCGATCTGACTCATTACTGCTATGATGCCATCTAGTGGACAAATGAGAGCCTGACGCCGGGAAAAGTTTATAAAAAGAAGATAAAAAAGAGAAAGAATAGCGTTTGTATTTATATCTTTTTAAAACTATCTGGACGAAACCTCTTCATCTCATATATTAAACATATATTATATTTTTATAGTACGAATATCAGTTACATTTAATTATTATTTAAATTAATTAATATATATATATATATATATTTTTTTTTTTTAAGTGATAGGCCTATTTTGTGTTTATTTTTATTTATTTGGTCCATAATGCGACAGTTCACTAAGCTACTTATTTTTTTTTTTATGATATTTCAGATTTATTTTAAGTTTATACATTTTAAATTTAATTTCATTTATTTAGGCTATTTATATTAATTATAATAGGCTTTTCATTTATCTATTTATTTATTTTTGTAAAGTTTCGCTTTTACTTCGCGCGCTAATTAAAACACAGATAGCCTAAACATTTATGATTTAATTTTATTTATTTTTTACACTTTTCAAAGTAGGCTATTACTCCATTGTGAGAGTAGTCACCGACTGCCAAAGCTGACAGGAAAGTTTCTTCTCCTCCAGTCTGTCCAGTGTAAATCTGGACCCTCGTATTTGCGTCCCACAAATATTAGCGACCATCAGGTGGCGCAAAGGAATAGACGAATTCTGAAAGAATTAAGAGGTTTATTTACATCATAAACGAGCAGCCCCGCAGGGGAATGTAAACGCGTCCCGTCCACCCTCCTCCTCCTCCTCTTCCTCATCATCAGAGAGACCCGCGCTTATTATTAAAGCTCAGGTTCGCTTCACTCATCATCAGCTGGACCTAATGAGTTTGTCAGTGATAAAAGAGCCTGTGTGCTGATGAACTGGGCTGGATTCTACCTCTTTTCGCCGCTCTGCCCTTAAAATGGAGTTCATGGAGAGGAAGCGGAGCAGGAAATCTCAGAGCTTTAAACTGGTGAATGATGCAGGTAAGCAGATGACAGACAATAGAGCGCATCTGAGACGCTCTGGAATGCACCTCTTTGTCCTGCTCGCATCGTCACAATGAAGGACGCTTCGTCCTGTTCGTGTTTGATCGCATGTTTGTCGGCGGCGCTCGTAGTACAAGCATGCTCATCTTCTGATGCGTTTAGTCTGTGCACTTCTTCAGGTGTGATGGAAGACAATACAGGTCTGTCTGCTGCGTGAGCGTGATGAAGCTCTTCACAGTCACGCAGCCTACAGGTGGTCCTGACCCGCAGCATCACTTCATCACATCTGCACCGCACACGCTTTCGTAATTATTACATATGAGAGCCTGTATGCAATATCTGTGCTTTTAAAAATGCGGAGAACTCCTTGTGTTCTGTTGATATTTTAGTGTTTTTTTTTTTTATGTTCTAGACAATTCTATTATTTTTATTTTCCCTTTATTTTTGTTATAATTTTCCCTACATAACTGTTTCAACAGTCAGAAATCTGACAGTATGTTACACTGTACACAGTCATACAAAAGTTATAATAATATAATACAATATAGCTGACCAAAAAAAAAGTTTATTGTCTTAAATGATATAAAATGATGCCATTCATGTATGGTGTATTATTTATTTTGTCTTGGGTGATCTTTATCCTCAACGCTGTATATATCTGTATATATGGGCGAAATAAATTATACAAGTAAACACTACACAATAATAATAATAATAATAATAATGAGAGACAGTAAAATAAAAAATATTTGTAATACCGAGCATCATCAACAGAACAACAACTGATTGATTATTGAAAAATGATTTAATACAGAGAATCTAACTGTTCATGTCATTATTCATTACATTTTTATTACATTCATTTCATGTCTTATATCTGAGGATTCCAGTTTTTTTTATGGACATTAATCAAATATGAAATTAATTTTGTGGTTTTGTTTTGCAGTTTTTATAAAAAATAGTCATGAACAATCAACTTGATACTAAAGTGTTAAGATTACTTTTTAAACCACCGACATGATCTAGATGATAGATGGATGGATGGATGGATGGATGGATGGATGGATGATAGATGGATGGATGATAGATGGATGATAAGATGGATAGATAGATGGATGGATGGATGGATGGATGGATAGATGGATGGATGATAGATGGATGATAAGATGGATAGATGGATGGATGGATGGATGGATGGATGGATAGATGGATGGATGATAGATGGATGATAAGATGGATAGATGGATGGATGGATGGATGGATGGATGGATGGATGGATGGATGGATGGATAGATGGATGGATGATAGATGGATGATAAGATGGATAGATGGATGGATGGATGGATGGATGATAGATGGATGGATGGATGGATGGATGGATGATAGATGGATGATAAGATGGATAGATGGATGGATGGATGGATGGATGGATGGATAGATGGATGGATGATAGATGGATGATAAGATGGATAGATGGATGGATGGATGGATGATAGATGGATGGATGGATGGATGGATGATAGATAGATAGATAGATAGATAGATAGATAGATAGATAGATAGATAGATAGATAGATAGATAGATAGATAGATAGATAGATAGATAGATAGATAGATAGATAGATGGATGATAAGATGGATGATAGGATGGATGGATGGATGGATGATGGATGGATGGATGGATGGATGATAGATGGATGGATGGATAGATGGATGGATGATAGATGGATAGATAAGATGGATGGATGGATAGATGGATAGATAGATTTTTTAAAGGTAAGGGGTTGCAAACTATTTATTTTAGCTACATTTAAATAAATAAAAAATGTTGAAAGTTAGTTAACTAAATTTGTTTATTTAAATGTAGCTAAAATAAATTGATTGCAATCACTTACCTTAAAAAAAATAGTAAATTAAATGAATAATTTTTTTCAGTGTAGATAGCTTTCCATTTTCTCTATACTCTCCTTTGAATAAAAGGCTAAAAAGCCAATTTCTAAATGAAATTGTGTCATGACCTCATAATGATGTGAAAACTGCTGTGATTCATTTAGATTTTAGCCATGAAATGGATGATGTAGACCAGAATGACACTGAAGGAGATGCCTTGGATGCTTCTGAGACTGAAGGTAGCTGTCGTTCATCATAACACACTTCATGACTGTGTGCAGGCTCAGTGTGTTAACTGTGTCTCTCAGTCTGGTTAGGTGATGAAGGGATGGAGATAAAGAAGCAGATAACAGGCATGATGCGCTTGCTGAGTGACAAGACAGGACGAGTGTACCAGCGGGTTGGACGAGAGGGTGAGACCCTCAAACAGGAGCCTCAGGAGGAGGCTCTCAGCCTGCCTGTGGCTCAGAGCCCGGTCCCTGAACATCCCCAATACGGCTGGAGCTCAGTCCTGATGACTCACGGGCAGTACGGCACCCGCTCCAAAACCCAGAGGAACCAAAACCACTCGAAAGCTAATGGTGAGTCTCTGAACAATGAAGCAATTGTATTACTTTCAGAAGGTTTGTTAAATGAGCCAAATCTGTCAAATGCCAAACAAAGCATGTTTAGCTATGTTTCTCACACTGTGATTAGGCTATATTAATATGCAGTGGCCCCAAAATGTTTTCACATTGAAGTTATGCTAAAAATTTATGAATTTGAATGCAAAGACAAAAATGCATTGCATTAGATGACAAATTGTCCAAATAAGTGGCATTTATTTAATAGAAATAAGCACACTTCAAATATTTCAGAAATAAAGTTTGTTAGGTTTTAAATGATAACATTTACATGTAGATGCTTTTATCCAAAGCAACTTCCATTGCATTCAAGATAAAAAAAAATCTTAGTTCATCCACTACCTGGAAATTGAATTCATGACCTTGACATTTGCTATGGTTGCGCTTTACTGTTTGAGCTACAAAAAATGCTCTTTTATTTATTTATTTTTGCAAAATACAGTTTTATGTTCAGTAACAAATATTTATGGCCAGCACATTTTCTTAATTTACCCATTTATTCAATTCACTCAATTCATTACCGTATAAAAAAAAAAAAATATATATATATAATATCTGCAACCAAATTATGCTATGATTTATTAATTAAACAAAATATGGTTCATTATTAAATCATAGCATCATTTGATTGCAGATGCCACTTGGTTGGACAATTTCGAAATCTGCACCACTGTATTTTTCTATTTGTTCACTTAGTTCAGTGCATTTTATTTTATTTTTATTATTTTACTGCATTTATTTTATTTGATAATTTTAGTGCATTTATTATTATTTTTTATCATATTATTACTTAGTTTAGCACATTTTATTTACTTTTATTTTATTTTAGTGCATTTATATTTTATTTTATTTCTTTTATCTCTTCACCTCTAGTTACTGCAGTTTATCATGAGGTTGGATGCCTTTAGTGGCACTGCTTTTGTTCTTTTTTTCCGGTTTTAAATTCAGCAAAGCCATGCTTCTGCTTAAAGTGACTTCAGATAGAAGCATAGGAAGATTTTACTTGAACTCCCTTTGGGATTCTTTCCTGGGAAAGTTGTGTTATGTGATTGTGGGCTACAGAAAGATGTGCTGTCTGGCACTGCAGCAGCAAGTGTCTAGACAGCTCTGGATAACACAGCAAACACGTAACATCTTCCTTCTGTATACACACAGAAAGACACAATAACTCCCTCAGTGTCAGTCTGACACACACACACTGGAGTCAGCAAGTCAGACAGCTTTTGTGCTGGGTGCTTGGAGCCTCTGGGTGTTAGACATCATCGGTGATGGCCGTTGTGT
Organism: Barbus barbus; assembly: GCF_936440315.1. Taxonomy (NCBI): domain Eukaryota; kingdom Metazoa; phylum Chordata; class Actinopteri; order Cypriniformes; family Cyprinidae; genus Barbus; species Barbus barbus. The sequence goes on from NC_136751.1 coordinate 26,059,208, forward strand.
TGACGATGCATGTGTGTTCTGATTCAGACATGGCCTTGCCCCTTGCGCCTGCTGCCATGGCAACTGAGCCCAGCTGCTGTATGTGCAACTGCAAGAGCACCCTGCAGGCCATTCTGCTGGAGTTACGTACCATGAGGAAACTAATCCAAACTCCGAGAGGTAAATCAAACACAACTACCTTCAAATTCCTCTGAACACAATTACAGCTGCATTGACACGTGTTCTTCTGCACTCTCAGGATCCCAGGACAAACAGGGCTCCCAGGTCTCACTCTCGTCCAGAACATCCATTTCCAGGAAGAGGAGCCGGAAGAGGAGGCCGGGTCACAGAGTGACAGTTCTGACCACACCCACTAAAAGAACCACACCTCTGTCGCCACCCGCTGAGACCGATGCTGTTAATGAGTGTAATCAGTCAAGAGAGGACACGCCCCCTGCAGTGACAACATTTATCCCAGATCCCATTCCCAGTGCCAAGACTCCTCCCTCTCACTACAGTGTCACCAGAGGCCAAAGCACCACAGAGGTACATCACCGTACATGTGTGAATAGATTTGGTAATGCTGGGATAAAAACAACTCAGTGCTGGGTGAACAAACCCATTATGGACAAACCCAGAGATTGGGTTGTTTTGAGCCAGTGTTGGGGTTAAATGTTTAACCGAGCATGTACTATCTAGCATATGCTATCTAGCATATTATTTAAATTATATATATATATATATATATATAATTTAAGTGAAGTAATTATTTTAGTATTTATTAAAGTAATAATTATTCATATATATTCATTCATATAATTCACTCAACCAATTAGTTCAACAGAATGAATTAATCAAACAGCTTTCTTTATTAATGAGTCACTGAATCGTTCTCTTAACCAAACACTATCTGTTGTTCGGATCTGCTGTGGTTTTGTTCAGAAGTATTTTCATTGGCAAGACAAAGGCAGAGAAAGCAATTGGTAATATTCTGTCTAAAATGTAAGAAACTCAATATTAATTGTTTATTTAAAATTTTCACACTGACACACTCACTGTTGCTTGAATATATATATATATATATATATATTGGCAGCAAGCACCAATCCTCAAATTTTAATATTGTTTTGGTCGTAGACTGTGATTTAAAAGCTTGCATGATTAAATTCTTTAAAAAGAAGCATTCAGTGAGGTAGCCAGTAACTTTGTTTTATTTACTTGCCAAAGCACATTTTCATGTTTGGCCAGTTCTGATTTTGGACCGTGTTTGCACCCATCAGACTGATAGCTGGCCATGTCTTTCTCTCTCAGCAGAATGAGTGAAGGTTAGAAACAACATATGGGGTTGAGTACATAAATATGATTTCACAGTTGTCTAGGTTATGTGTTTATTCTGATAAGAGCATGTGTCTCTGAAAATTAATATTAAATATTAAAATACTTTAGTCTCACCTGACTAAAAGGGAAATTTTGGATGATTACAGTTTCTGTGTCAATGTATGTGTGCATGAGTATGTATTAATTCCTTTTATTAATATCACGCCCATCTGTCTCTCCCAGCCGGAGGTGCAGTTGGCTGAGGATTATGACGTATTTATTCCTAAAGCACAGTTGGACTCTATCTTACTGAACTACACTCGCTCTGGCAGCCTGCTCTTCAGGAAACTGGTGTGTGCGTTCTTTGATGATACCACACTGGCAAACTCACTGCCCAACGGCAAGAGGAAGAGAGGTCTGAATGACACCAGGAAAGGACTCGATCAAAACATAGTCGGAGCCATTAAAGGTTTGTGAACATAACTAGGCCAGACCAAAACTTGCACAACATCAGTGTACAGGAGAACGTTATTATGGATTTTTGCCTGATATTGATCACTGTCATACATATAGTCACTAGCATAACCAGAAATATTTAAGTGGGTGGGCCTACATAAAACTGGGTGGACCAGGTGTGTAGCATATGAAAATGTCAAATTGCCAACAAAAAATACAGCACCAAGGTTCATTACACAGTACTTCTAAAGCATGCATTAACATTAGTAATTTGTTATGTTAATGTTCATTTCAAAATTTACTAATAGGACATTATTAAAATTAAAAGTTAACATTTAAAAAGTTAACATTGTTAACATTTGCCTGAGCTGGTTAACAAAGATGAATAGACACGGTAACAAATGTATTGCTAATGTTAGTTAATGCATTAACTAACATTAACTAAAGGAAGTTTATTACCTCATTGTGAAACAACGGGGCTTCGCTGATGATTTCATAATCAAACCTCTCTGTCAGTTCACGCACATCAAGGACCGCAGAAGTGTGCGCAGCTGCAAATTATGCAGTTTGTTGTGGCGACCAGGATCTAGCACAACGTTTATGTGTTTCTTTCCACAAAGGACGCATCCATTTAGTGGATAAAACACTGTATATATGCTAATATGATGTTTCAAACACACTTGGTTCAGAAGTTTTCGATCGATAAATCCAGCACCCGCAGGTGGTCTGGCGGGTTTCATTTTTAGACGGTCCGGATTTATTGTTAAGACTTTTACGAATCATCATTTTGACAAGCGTATGATGATATGCACCTATAGGAAGAGGGAAAACGTCTCAGGTTACGTATGTAACCATGGTTCCCTGAGTAGGGAATGAGACACTGCGTCCTCTAGGGGTCGCGTGACCCGTCAGCGTGACCCGTGTCTGAAGCATACATACAAAAACACCACATGTTGGCCGGCGACAGCTTATGACGTCACTACCGGCGCGACCACAGTATAAAGGGGTGCCGGGAAAATACGTCATCCACTTCTTCGTCTGAAGCTTGCGTCCGAAGCATGACACAAAGCTTAGAGGACGCAGTGTCTCGTAACCATGGTTACATGCGTAACCTGAGACGTTCCCTTTTGAAGAAACTTCGAACTGCGTCCTCTACGGGACGCTATGGGGAACGGAATACCCACACCACCATGCTGAGAGGAGTGCAAGCCAAGCACAAAAGGCGAGCACTAAGCACCAACTCTACCGGTCTCAGGGAGTTGCCCCTAGGATGGTTAGACGGCTGTCAGTGACATTATCCCCTACGGCCAAAGACCCGAGCTGCATACCCTAAAAAACTTATCTGTTGAGGACCGGGACTCCTGGACACAGGGTAGAGCTCGAAGGCTTAGAATCATAAGAAAAGATTCCTTTAAGGGGATACGGCCAAGTGCCTAGGATAGTATAGGATAGTAGCTAGGTCCATGGCTTTCAGAAAGTGCACAGAGACTTAGTGTACGCACTTACCATAACATGGATTTTAAACACCAGAAACATTGGGAGAAATAGGTAGAGTGGGGCCCAAGGCAAAACCGGGGCCTAACCAACCCAAAGAAAGGGCACTAAGCTGCAGCGCGTAACCCATACCGTACAGGATTTTAGAAGGAACGCAAAACACTTGATGTGCGATCTTACCACAATGTGGCTTTCAGAAAGCGCACTTACCATAACATGGATTTGTAAACACCATTCTAGGGAGCAAAGCGAGCAACTTAACAGGGAGGCAGAGAGAGGCCTAACAACTTGAAGTTGCTGACTCACAGAACTCTGGGGGGTGGAGAACTCAACTCTTAGGATGAGAGGGAAACTGCAACGCTCAGGGAGGGGTTGTGTGCTCATAAGAGACCCTCGGAGTGAGGGGAGTACTGCCGAGCATACCATAAGATCAGCCTAAGGGGAAGGGCGGATAAAGGGCCTAACCCGTTGGCATGACTGCACGGTGAATCCCACAGAGCAGAGAATCCAATTCTCAGGATGAGAGAGAAACAGCATGCTCATAGGTGACCCTCTATAGTGAGGGGAGCAATGCTAGCTCGACCAACAAGGAGAGCAACCTAACAGGGAGGGAGAGAGAGGCCTAACAACCTGAGACCGCTGAATCACAGAGCTCTGGGAAGCGGAGAACCTAACTCTCAGAATGAGAGGGAACTCAGATGCTCAGAAGGGAGCGGCATGCTCAAAGGTGACCCTCTATAGTGAGGGGAGCAATGCTAGCTCGACCAACCAGGAGAACAACCTAACAGGGAGGCATAGAGAGGCCGAACAACGAGAGGCTGCTGAATGACAGGGCTCTGGGGAGCGGAGAACTCAACTCTCAGCATGAGAGGGAACTCAGACGCTCAGAAGGGAGCTGCATGCTCATAGGTGACCCTCTATGGTGAGAGGAGCGAATGCTAGCTCTACCAACAAGGAGAACAACCTAACAGGGAGGCATAGAGAGGCCGAACAACGAGAGGCTGCTGAATGACACAGCTCTGGGGAGCGGAGAACTCAACTCTCAGAATGAGAGGGAACTCAGACGCTCCGGCGCCTGGTCTGAAGGCAATGCTCAAGCCATCCCACACGGGAATCAACAGGTGGTCCCACACTAGCTAACCTGAAAAACCCCAGTAAGCCCTCCAAAGAAGCTGCCACAAGAGTGGGCTATTTACTTACACCCTAGCAGGGGAGAAGCACACTCTAGGCAAGGGCTCAGGGAGATCGCTACTTAAAAACCCCAGGGGGGGAGCAGTCCCTGAGCTAGCACATAGATATCCTCAGATAGCCATGCACCTAGGAAGGCTACCAGAGAGGGACTGACTGAGACTATCCAGACCACAAAGAGTGGGCTGTTTACATTAAAGAGTAAAGCCACTCAGTACCTCAATAAGAGGAGCTTCACTCAGAGAATGCATGATGATAGAGTGTGTAATCTAACAACAGTGGCAGACGTCCCAGCCATAGAAACTGATAATAAAAAGACCCACAGGTCCTGGAATTGCAGTGCTGGAGACCTGATGACCAAGAAGCCTCCCACAGAAACCTACGACTGGGCCACACAATCCAGGGTTATGAGGCCGGGAACAGGGCTTTCATCCTAGCCTGGATCTAGTATCGACAAGTGAGGTCATCACTGCACAGAGTCGAAGGCAAGAGGTTAGAAAACACACAACGACAGGTCCCAGAAATACTGCAAAGAATGGCTACACAATACCAGTGAACAGTTAGAGCTGGATCGTACTCACCCATCCATGGTTCCTATGAATGAGATCAGTCCCGGAGGCGAAGTTCGAAGGGTCGGGTCCGGACCATCAGCAAGGTAGTTTCTATGAAACATAGAACCTAACCAAAACATCATAAGTCCAGCATAGAGACTACAATGTCGAGCGCAGGTTTCTAGGTTCCCATCTAACCTCGGTCAGGTGGCGTTAACGGTGGTTGCAGGGGAATTAGCGAGGGGAAGATGAGGCCCCCCGAGGGAAGGGAGTAGATGTTCAATTGTTACTCTGGTCCAGACGAGAGCGTTGAGAACACCACGTCTGGATCACCTCCCTCAGGTCTTGCCTACCTCTCTTTGACCCGCTCCTCCCTCTAGCCCTACCCGCAGACGGGAGAGGGGCATGAGTCGCGACACTAGCCTTGTGTGCCCATCTCTAATCCCCAGACGGAGATGGGCCAGGACCCCTGCGTTGTTCGGGCTCAGACCTGGACCTTCTTGGAATGAAGGTTTTGAAGGCATCATCATCATCTAGTAACTCACTCTCGTTCGCGGCCAATGAGCGCGAGAAGGAAAGCCCCCTCTCTAACTCATCAGCCAGATCCGCCTGCAAGCCCTACAAGATCATTCTCCCCCGTGCCTCGACAACAGTGGGTCTTGAACCGCGGGAAGCAGACGGCTGCCTCCTTGAAAAGAGAGACAGACGAGAGCGGAGCTTTCTCATAGAAAAAAGCTCACAGTGCACGCAGATTGCCCCCTCGAGGACATTGTGTGCGTGCTCCTCGCCCAGATCATGTAGCATGTAGCTAAAAATCATGTAGCATTTGATTCATTTGATATTATAATAATTAATATGTAAAATATTTAAATATATGTATTATTTGTGTACTAGCATTTCTTTGTAATTAAATGTGAAATGTATTATTATTGTGAAACGTATTATATATTATATATAAATATTTATTTATTGTTATATAACTTCTTCTTCTTCTTCTTCTTCTTCTTCTTCTTCTTCTTCTTCTTCTTATTATTACAAATAAATAAATTATCTCTTAAAAGACACAAAATGCTTAAACAGGACCAGCATAACACATTTTTAAGATTTTTGTGTCTACATTGTTTAACGTCTTTCATAAAACTGTGAAAAGGGGCTTAAAATTGGTATACTTGCATTTGTATATTTCGTATATATTATTTATTATTACATAAAATATTTATTATTATTTGTTACTTGCATTCCTTTGTAATTAGTGAAAGTGAAAGTTGTTTCTATACCAGTTATTTTTTTTCAGCTAACAATTTTTAAAAAATCTTTAATTTTGTACATATATGTGTATTAATCTAGTGTTTACAGAAAAGTATTGCACAGCCAATGGAATTGAGAAGCTTCCCGGCCCCAGAGACTGGGTCCAGATTCTGCAAGACCAGATTAAACTTGCCCGCCGACGCTTAAAAAGAGGTGAGAACATGACACAAAGAGAAATACATGCAGGGAAAGTGAAAAAGAAAGAGAGGTAGTGGTGTCGTACATTACCAAGGATTCAAAGTTGTAACAAAGCTGTTGCTTCATGATTGATGATTTGCTAGATGAGTGCTATTAAAACAATTAATCGATCATTTAAATGTTAATTTAACGAATGCTTCAAGGTCATAATTTATGTGATTTATTTTGAATGATTTGCAGCAGAGACAGCCTCAGACAGTAATGATATTCAGCACAAAACAGGTACTCGGACACACTGACCCAAACCCACACACACAGCATGAATGAAAGTGCTTCAGATTGTTGAGTGTCCTTCACCTCATGATATCCCAGCATACTTTATTAGAATGATACTTTAAATAATATGCTAAATAACTTCAGAGGACACATTCCATTGGAATATTATTCCCACTAGTATTTCTGTGTGTTATTTTTCAGAGAAATGTCAGCAAACTGTTGATAAAGTGGAAACTGTGACACAAAATGGTACTGCAATGCACATATTTAATATTTCACTCGAAAAAAGTGTCATTGTTCTTTCTTCTGTGCCACAGGTGCTGCTTCTGAGAGAACAGAATGTCTAGTTGCTATGGACACTGCCTGAGAAGAGATTGTTTTCAACAAAATGCAACCTCCGACCCCCGCAAAGGAGTCATTTTTAATTGTTTAGTCCGTCTAGACTGTAGCACGCATGGAGAGAAACAGCTTTGAAATTCTCATGGTCAGCTGTGCAACAGACAGAAAGTTTGTTTGGAAGGAAACGGCAATGTTTGAGGAGCGTCTCGCTGCAGCCCACAAGGTCCAGGGGGCGTGGTTGGATCCAGATCCAACTCCTCCCACCTTACATTTACCTAAACCTACCCATCTCCACACCCTGATCCCTAAACCCACCCCATCTCCACCCCTAAACCTACCCATCTCCACGCCCTGATCCCTAAACCCACCCCATCTCCACCCCTAAACCTACCAATCTCCACGCCCTGATCCCTAAACCCACCCCATCTCCACCCCTAAACCTACCAATCTCCATGCCCTGATCCCTAAACCCACCTCATCTCCACCCCTAAACCTACCAATATGATGTCATACTTGGATGTGGGTGGGGTTGGATGTCCACCGCAGGATGCAGCGAGCCCTACTTGCAATGTTTTGCTGATCAATTAGCGTTCCAGACAGACACACTTTTATAATACAAGTACTCCCATTTGATCGTTTTAAAGTGGGTCATCCCAGATGTCACTAGTTGTCTTCAATGAATATATGGAAGTGTTTGTAGTTTTTCAGCTTCATCCAAATGCTTCACCAACAAATATCAGCAGGACTGCTGAGAAAACATGACTGTGCCTTTAATTCACTCTGCCATGCCAAGCAACAAACTGATGTCATTTAACGATTGTGCTGTTTATTGACACTTTCTGGTGAAATATGTGGCATTTTCTATATTAATACTACTTAAAGTCATATTCGCTGCACATAGTCTTACTAAAGTGTTGTTGGTTATATAATCTGGCAGACTGGTAATGTAGACCTGTAACTGTTTGACTTCCTGTGTAAGAGGATTTAGTGTCTATTGAATGTGTACAAATGAGTGAATATGAACATTGTCCTGCGTCTGTGTAACAAAGGGTTTTTACCCCACGGTCAAATGCTTGAATCATGTTCTTGTTCATGTTCATATCCGGGTTAAATACAAGTTAAGCTGTTTGGACAGCATCTGGGCCTCGATTCACGTCTCAGTTTGTAAAAGCAATCCTAAAAACGCACATACGGAAATGCACTTACATTGTACACCTGCCCCATAGACTTCCACTGTAAGTGCATAACCGTCAACTCAAGCTAATGTTTGCTTTTATTAACTGAGATATGAGGCGAAGCGAATGCCGCTGATGCTGTTGTTAGAGCTCAAATAGAAATATTCCTTTAAGAGCACAGATGTTGTGTCTGCGCCTCCTTTTTAATATTCCTGTTTTAAAAATGATTTATGTTTATTAGTGGAAAGTTGTTTGGTCCGAGACGTCAAATAAATATGGCTGTGTCTTACATGGTTGACCTAAACTTGTTTCAAATGCGTCATTTTTATTTATTTATTTGGTGGGCTTCAAAGTTATCTGTTCTTTTATTTATCTATTGTATTATACTTCATCATTCATTATAGTTTTTAAAAGCAGAGTTCAATTTGCTATAAAATTTGCAGGTAAACAGAACCATTTTATTACATTTACAACTACTTTTAAGTTTAAACCTCTCAATGGATAAAGTTCCACAAGTTAAAGCCTATTAAAAATATATGCATATTTAAAAAAAAAAAAAAAATCATTAACATACAGTAAAGTATCCATATTAAAAATATAATTAAATTACGTTTTCTGCTTTTTAACCTCACACTGATAGAAGTAGATAGACAAACAAATAAATAAATACACACTTAAAGAACAGAAAAGGGATTTTGACTGCTTCTTTGTTGTCAGATTTTTGAATTCATATCAATATTGTTCCATTTCTTTCATAAAACTGTGAAAAGGGGCTTAAAATTTGTATATGTGCATGTAGCATCTACAAATTAAATGCACAATGAAACACTTATCATCACTAAACTGATCATTTATATAGTAACCAACACAGCAAAGGCAAAAATGAGCACAGGAAGTTTAAAGGTACAAACTAATGTGCACATTTTTTGTTGCCACACTCAGATCTCCTTTAAAGGGGAGGTGATGACGTCACGCGGGAAAGAAGGACCCCACTAGAATTTCGACTTTTTTTATTAAAATATCTCTTTAGAAGCCTTATTAGCTCGCATTGTTGTCCGGAAGGGACATATAATCACCTGAGCTGTTAATGTAATCGCGTACGCATCATGAATATGGTGCTGTTCCTCGAGAAATAGGGTATTGGATTCAGTGTAAGTCTATGCAGGCACATTTTCCAGGCGCCCTTTCTGCGCGCGGTGCATTGCGGGAGCGTCGCGTCTCTTGTATCGAGCGAAACCGGTAAGCACAAACTGAACAGCACAATTAAAGGGGAAATGGGACACGAATATAACTGTGCCACAATGCATTACTTGTGAGGAGAGCTGTCTTAATTATTCCAGTAGAAGACATAATCAGCGGAATTTGTGTAAAGTGCACCAAATAATTTTAATGTTATATTATTACTCTGTTGTGCACACTGCAATCATGGCGCGGGCGCTTTAAGGGTTAATTTTTTCCACCGCCGACATTTTTATAAACACTTCTGCCGGCTTACTTCTCTTATTCATTTGATTCATGTTTACTCTATAAACGTTTTCTTCTTTAACATGCATGAGTTATATTGTATATTAGATGCGATAGCGCGAGTCGTTGAGTTGGCTCTGCGCGTGCAGCGGTTTTGAGTGATTCTCGAGGGAATCGTTCATTTGATTCTTTTTAATGACTCGTTCAAACCTCTTTGGAAGCAATTGTATTTGATTGAACTGTAAATGATATTGTTGTTTGCATTCATAAATGCAACTATATAAAGACAAGCCTTATTTTTCGCTTAAAACAATATATTGGTAATCCAGCATAACAAAAATGTATGAAAAAGAGAAACAAAAAAACAATTTTGTATTTAAGTATTTATTTATTTTTGCTGTATTAGTTTCTGAATCGCCATTATACATGTACTATTTGTTGTGTTCAATCAAAACATTTGAGCTTTGGGAACTTTTGGATCGTGGCTAAAAACGAGTCGTTTTTCAACCGGTTCACTTCAAACGAACCGACTCACTAAAAATAATCTGTTTTGGACAGAGAGCGCGCGCCACATCAGTGTAGTTCGAATTGTAGTATTCCAAGAACCCAACACCACTTATTTGCCCATAGAAATGAATTACATAATCTATTTTTTAAACAACACATTAATTGTTCCAGGAAATAAAGTCTAAACAAAGAGCAGAATGCGTTATATACGTATGTTTGGGTGTTTTGTTCTATATGCAGTAATGAGCTGGACAGTTAAACAGAGAAACGTGTCCATGTAAACAAAGCAGGCTGGACAGTGAACAGAGCTTTGAACAGAGCTGATGTATTTAAAGGGGATAATCACCGCTGAGCATTACTGCAAAGACATTTGTACACAACATGCATCCTTTTACAATAATCAGAGTCATGTTTGGGGTGAAACAGCAGTGTGTTTTATGCTATATTTATTATTATGACGTGTTTCATGTTGTTTGCACTTAATGTCATAATTTTGTATCCCTTTACACACTTTAATGTTTGTTTATTTCTTCTTCAGATTGTCATTACCATAGTGTGAAGGTGGTGTGTTGGCTATTACGTGTGTCTTTTAAACATGTCGGTGCGGGAATCTTTTAACCCGGAGAGTTATGAACTCGACAAGAACTTCAGACTAACACGCTTCACAGAGCTCAAGGGAATGGGCTGCAAAGTCCCTCAAGATGTTCTCCAGAAACTTCTAGAATCCCTGCAGGAAAACCATTATCAGGAAGATGAGCAGTTCCTCGGTGCTGTAATGCCCAGACTAGGTACATAACTACACACTCACAGCTGGAAATATTTAAGATTTTTAAAGGCATAACAATGTTTATTTAAAACAGGCATTGGTATGGACACCTGTGTGATTCCGTTGAGACATGGAGGCTTGTCACTTGTGCAGACCACAGACTATATCTACCCCATAGTGGACGACCCATATATGATGGTAAAGAATGTCATAAAGATCAAATGCATCATAAACTGAACATTTGTCACAATCTGATGTTTTTTTTTCTATGATTTCTCTTGGTTTCTAGGGGAGAATTGCTTGTGCCAATGTGCTGAGTGATCTGTATGCCATGGGAGTAACGGAGTGCGATAACATGCTGATGCTTCTTGGTATCAGCAACAAACTCACAGAGAAGGTGAGACAGAGGAAAAAGCCTTTAGTGCTAATGAGATGCGAAACTGGCCTATATATATACAAGCAAAGTTCACCTAAAAATACAAGCTGTCTTCATTTCAGCTGTGAGTAAATGAGTTTTTGAGTAAACTAGCCCTTCAACCTTTTTTAATGTATACAGTATTTTATAAGACCTTTAAATAATCAACATGATCAAAACTTTGAAAAACATGTACACAATCTACTATATCGTCTGAATAATAGTTTATACTTTTTAGCATGTAAAAGGTCTTATAATTGTAAAAATCCACCTTCAGGTTGTGGTTCATATGTCATTTTACTGTGAAAATGAATTTTTGAGAGAAATATGAGTCATCAGGTTTTGAGCAACGTTTGTTTTTTTTCATCTCTCAATCATCATTGTATTGCACTGCATGATACCAGATGCTTGTCGTGCTCACAATAAAAACTAAAGAGCTTTGATTATAAGACTAAGCACTTAAATATAATATAGAGCAGCAACTGACATTTATATATTTTTTTGTAAGTAGTCTGCAGTGCTGTTATATCTCACTGATTTACATTACAAGCTTTACTGTTTGGCCATATAAATTATTAGCAACTGCACCAAATTGCATGTTTCTGCTCACTTTTAGCCTTTGAATAAAATTGAACTGTTTTTTTTCCTCAAGTATGATCTCCATATTCTTACTATATCATACTGTATGAGCCATAAAGCCTGATATATCAAATATGATCATTTAAAAACAATAAAACAAAACATTAGTTTGCATATTTTGTCCAAAGGTTCAATAAGCTGTTCTGTTAAAAAATAAATAAAATTTTGTCAGGCTTTACAGGGTTAAAAATGTTGAATTTTTCAGAAAGTAATGACAAAATTACTTTATTAATTATCCAATTATTAATTATCCAAAACAGAAATCACAGTGTGTGTGTGTGTGTGTGTTTTTAGGAACGTGATAAGGTCATGCCTCTGATCATCCAGGGGTTTAAGGATGCATCTGAGGAGGCGGGAACCTCCGTTACAGGAGGTCAGACTGTTATCAATCCTTGGATAGTCCTAGGAGGCGTGGCCACAACAGTGTGCCAACCTAATGAGTTCATTATGCAAGTCATTTTATATACTCTAGTCAGTTGTCAACCAGTATGTCTGTCCATTCCTCTAACTTTGTGCGTGTGTTTATAGGCCAGATAATGCAGTACCAGGGGACGTGCTGGTTCTTACCAAACCTCTAGGAACACAAGTGGCGGTCGCAGTGCACCAGTGGCTGGACATTGTTAGTGTTTTATACATTTGTAGAGCCATATCATATCTTGGACAGAGTTTAACTCTTGCCATCTTTCTTTCGATCTCAGCCAGAGAAATGGAATAAGATAAAGTTGGTCGTCACTCAGGAGGATGTTGAACTGGCTTATCAGGAGGCCATGCTGAACATGGCTCGACTCAACAGAACAGGTCAGTATGTAATGGACGTGTGTGCGGCTCATAAATAACAGGTTCTTCTAGCAAACGTTTGACCTTTATCTGTGTCTCTCTGTCCAGCGGCCGGGCTGATGCACACCTTCAATGCACACGCAGCAACTGACATCACAGGGTTCGGGATCCTGGGTCACGCTCAGAATCTGGCCCGGCAGCAGCGTACAGAGGTGTCCTTCGTCATTCACAACTTGCCGGTTCTCGCCAAGATGGCGGCTGTCAGCAAAGCTTGCGGGAACATGTTTGGCCTTATGCACGGCACCTGCCCAGAGACCTCAGGTATAAGATCAGGCCTGTGTCGCTCCTTTAAAATTGCTATTTTTTATGTAATTAATTTTTTATACACTGATGAAAACGGAATAATGAAATGATAATAAATAATAACAAATGGGAAAAAATCTAATGTAATTTAAAATTCTAGTTTAATAAAATCTTATGCTTTTTATATACGACAAACAAAAATAATAAGCAATTAAAAAAATCAAATCAATTAAAAAAACTATGTAGAAAAAAGGAAAATGAATTTTCCACATTTTATACATGATAATATCTTTATAATGAAATAATAAATTAAAAATGAAACTTATGCATTTTATATGTACAAAAATAACAAATAAATTACACAATTATAATGTGAAAAAGGTAAATTCTTCTAAAAATGTTTTTTATTTATTTTAAATGAATTTTCCACATTTTATACATGATGAAATCTGTAATAATAATAAATGAAAAAAAAGATGTAGTATTATTTACTTTCTAATTGATTAAAAAAAGTGCATTTTATATATGAAAAACAAAAATAAAGTCTAATCAACTAAAAAATAATATAAAAAAAATTATTGTAGACCAAAACTTGTAATTCTGCAAGTGAACATCGCTTTATTGTGCCAAAGATGGCATTCAAAAGTTTGGTGTCTGTAAGGTTTTAAAATATATATATTTTATGCTTGAAAAGGCTGCATTTATTTGATCAAAAATACAGTAAAACTATAATATTGTGAAATATTATTGCGATTGCAAATCTGAATTTTCAGCATCATTACTCCAGTCTTCAGTGTCACATGATCCTTCAGAAATCATTCTAATATGCTGATTTGCTGCCCAAGAAACATTTCTTATTATCATAATGTGGAAACTTTTAGGATTCTTTTTTTCTTCATGCTGTCCCTTTTCTTTTACTTCCATTTTTATGATGTTTAAGTTCAAATAAGGAAAAATGTTTTCAATGTATTCTCAAGACATTTGGATCCCACTGTACATGCATTTTATCCCTGTGTTAAAGTGTTCTTAAGGCGTTATTACACATTCACTTTATCTTTGCAGAAAACAGCAGTCTGAATCTTAAACACGTTTCTTTTGCTCTTTTCTCTTGTAATTTTCTGTAGGAGGTTTGCTGATCTGTCTTCCACGTGAGCAAGCGGCCCGTTTTTGCGCAGAGATCAAGTCTCCCAAGTACGGCGAGGGTCACCAGGCGTGGATCATCGGCATCGTAGAGAAAGGCAACCGTACGGCACGCATCATCGACAAACCCCGCATCATCGAAGTCGCACCGCAAGTGGCCACACAAAATGTCAACACCACCCCAGGAGCCACGTCTTAAACCTGACCCCGTGACCCCCGAGCGACCCGAATGGCTAGCGTAGTCTAGCCTCACCTGAAATATATCAGCATAATGATATATAAATCGTCTGCCCACCCTGGCCTTCGGGCAGATTCCTCTACATGGACACGGTTATAAAGCAGAAGAACATTTAACAAAGAAAATTCGATTGCCTTTTTATGTCTATAGTTTTCTGTTACATTAACCGAACATGCACCTGATTGTGAGGCAGCTTCCAAGTAGAACGAATAATTAATAGTATAATTCCTCTCTGATACTGTTGATTACTTCCAGATTTCTTCTGCTCGCACATCACCTGCGGTTTCATACTTAGCCATGGTGTGTTTTAGCCTTTCCTCTTAGTATGCGCAGCCCATGTGGTAGTTCACATCATAATCTTTGCCTCGAAACAATAGTTAATGAAGCTGCAGTGACGAGGAAGAGTGAGTTGGGAAAGGATTGCTTTTTTACTTTTGTATTATCCCTCGTATGTCGGATAAAATAACCCTCCCTCACTGTTCGGTGGACACATTGGACTGAAGGAATCCAAGGTAATACCTCTCTAATAAATCAAGTCCTCGTATTTTGGGAAATGCACTTCTGCCTTTAATGGCGGTGCTGATGTTTCTCAAAGAATGTGCTGAACATTGGAGATGTAGTTTGTATTGTATGATATTCACCGTTTCACATGAACATCATTAGTTCTGTTCTGTGGTAGAGCTGTTTTTATATTCTGTACAAAGGTCATACTTTCTCATGCTCTCATATTTGCTAATCATTATATATATGCCTTGAAGCCCCTCCAATAAATCTTAGTTGTTGTTTTTTTTTTAATTCTTGACAAAATGTGTATATGATTGTGTGTGATGGATGTTAAGATCCAGATTTTTTTGTTTGTTTAATTAAGTGCACAGTAAATTCAACATTTTAGAAGTAAATATGCACAAATGGAATATTTACAGTCATTTGCCAAAGAGTACATGCTAAAATATTTACAATTAAATACAGTATTTTATTACACTTTCTTTTCCCCTTTTGCTCTAAAATATCTAGTGCACTGATTCATTTGCTATAAATAACTACAATATATTTACAAGTTTATTTAACACTAACTTAACCTACTGGTTGCTATTTGTGGCATTTGTTCAGATTATTATCTTTAAACTGGTGCTTTCCGTTTGGGTCAGCTCTGAAGTTGCAGCTTCCTGTTTTTAGTCACATCTTCTTCTCTTTTGGGCTGAATAGAGCTCTTATATCCAGCATGGCCTGTCTGATGTTCTGCCCAAAACGGAACGAGTCCTGAGGACAGAAAGGAAAAATACAAGATAAGGAACAGATTCAGAAGTGTAATATACTAAATCATCATTCATAATAATGGTTTTAAAGGATTAACATTTAATCCAGAATTTTCTTTAACAATTCCCCCTTTTTTTGTTTCGCAAAAAAGGAAGTCATGCGTTTTGAAAGATTTGGGGTTGACTAAATAATGACTGAATTACATTTTTTGCATAAACTCGATCGTTATATTTTCGCAGTTTGGTCAACACCTGAATCTTCGGTAAATACATAAGCACCAAGTCCAAATCCACAAATGACCAAATAATTAAGCTCAAACGATGAATGTATTGATATTTCGCTTCCATTATCAATCCAGTATAACCGTAATTAAAAAAATTTAATCGATTATACTATAAATTATATAAAAATCTCAAATGATAAATGCATTATCAAACCGAATTCCATACCTACCGTCTCAGGGCTGGAGAACTTGCTGGAAATGTGGAATGTAACGAGATTCTCACCGACAATGATGTAAGAAACACCATAACCGTCATCAGCAACCTGTATATAAAGAGTTTTGAATAAAAAATTATCAAATATCAGGTTTATTATTTACTAAACTTGTTGCAATGTCACTTAGGGGGGGACTCACAGGCCCAAAGCCGCCTCCAGCTCCCACATACTTGGGAAACTTCTGAATGTCGATGAGATTGAGCTGCTGCTGAGGGGTCTGACTCGTGGAGAGGCGCCAGGGCTCTGACAAAACCTATCAAAAGAAGGTGTCTTTGAGACTTAAGCAAAATTAAACAGGTATGTCACATTTCATACTCAAGAAACAGACTTGTACACACCTGTTTGAGGAAGGGTGAGTCAATGCCCATTAATTTGGACACAATATAGAGGCAGAAGAGATGGCGGTCGATCCCGGCTCCTGTCATGGCCAGACGGTACATGTTCTGATGTTTATCTGCAGCTTTCTCGAAGAGCGCTAACCTTTGCTCATTCTGGTAAACAATGGATACAAATTTTCAAAACTTATACTATTGCTTAAGTGCTGATGTTCCACTGGATATTTAAATAATGGTCTTGAAAAATACTGAAATCTTTTATTGTGGATGCAGCATAATGCAAAAACAAAAGCTTTCTGTTACCAACTTTTCAAATATGACCCCTGGGTTGGGTGTGTGTATATATCGCTCTCACCGTGGTTCTTTCATCCTCCATTGCTTTTACAAAAGCCGTGGACTCACAGGTGCATGAGCGCACGGTTTCCGTCCGGCCCTCGCGGAACATGCGTGTCATGGATGATTCGTAAGTCAAACAGAATTCACCCTTGTCCTGCACCAACAAACATCCTTCATTAAACGGTTTGTTCACAATATACAGACACATTTTTCAGAGGGATTATATGTAAATACGTGTGGCTTGTACCCTGTAATGAGCTAGCTGCAGTGCCAGCTGGATAAAAGCATCAGGACTTGTTCTGCATTTCTTTATCAGGCCCTTTCCAAACTCATTAAACAAGCAGCCGTGGAAATCCACATCGTCAGCAATTCTCTTTGCAATCATGTAAGAGCCTTCAATAATCTCCTGGCACTGAGAAACATAAGGAACTTTAATCGGGTATCAATGTAGAAATGATCTTGCAGTTGTCAGAATGTACATAAAACACCCAATTAGAATTAGTTCTAGTTTTTTTTTTTTTTATGTAAACCCATGTCAAACACTAAGATGTAAGGGTTCATTCATACTGCTTTTGGGATGTCCCACTGTAGCCTGGTAGGGGGTGCCAGGCTTTTGTTGATATCTCCTTTGCAATGTCCCTCTGCCGTATATCCAAGGTGGAAACAGTCTGTGGCTAAAACATACTACACAGAAAGTTAAAATGTTTGTTAATTCTTACAGTATTAATTACATATTAACAGTTATTATTATTCATTGTTTACCTCCCACATATGTCCTACGATAGGGGAGTCTGCCCATGAATGCTCAGTGTTGACGCCAATTTTACCATTCTCGTAGACAATCAAAGTGAAGGATTTATCAAACCACCTGGCAGGCGAGAGAATTGTGTTTCAGTGTGTAGATGTGCAACTGGTCATGGTCACCAAAAATAAGTATCTGTTAAAAAAGCTACTTGCAGCGTTGTTATCATTAACTGAGACCAAAAAAAATTGATAAACATTTTCATTAATCGAAATAAAGCGGAGATAAAATAAAATATTAGATGAAATACTAGTGCCTAAAGAGCTAAAATTACTAAATCTCAAAGGGAACATAAACTCAATACTAAATATTAAAAATTAATATATTAAATAAATAACGAAATATTAAAAATGACAAAAACTAATAAAAATAACAAACGCACATAATTACTAGAACATTGAAACAACAAATGAAAACTGAAAACAAAAATATTAGTAAATTTAATGATATTGTAAAATATTTTAAAAATGTACAAATAATACTGAAATACCACTGGTTCTTACCGGTCATAACACTTTCCATGTAGTAGAGATTTGGCGTAGAGGTCTAGGGACCGTATTTTCTCTGGATCGTATCCATGTGCTTCATCGTCCAGAGTCAGAAAAAATGCAGCTGTTTCAATGGTCTCCAGAGACGCCCGGTTGACCCCCTCATTGAAGTACTTTAAACGGGCCCTGGCCCAGGGAACCCTGGATGTATTTTAAAAAGGGAAGAATTCATTCAGCATTTACTCACCCTCATTTTGTTCTTTATTTTGTGGAACACAAAGCAAGATTTTGAAGAATTTTCCATTGACTTCCATTGTATTTTTTTTGTCTATATATTGAAAGTCAATGGCAATTAAAATGGTTTGATTTCAAAATATCTTCTTATGGTTTCCACAGAAGAAAGTCATACTGTTGAAACTGTTTGAATACCCTCTTGAAGCCTCCTGGACCCCATTTAGGACCCCATTCTAGTACACAGTTGCAGGACTATTGTGAGCTCAACTTCACCTGTTCCCAGCAGTCAGTGAAGGGAGCTTGATCTCTCCGGGTTGAGGTTCAGACTTGTCATCCAGGATACGTTGAAACTGCAACTCAAGCTCTGAGGGCCAAAGGTGACGACCACCATAGTACAGCCACACTTTAAAGAAACGGCCTCGATGGTACACAACCAAGTGCTTCCTGTCCTTCAGATGCTGCACGAAATCTGAGCACAAACAAATCAGTGTGAGAAACCATCATGTCATGGTTTGAGATAAAAATCCATGAAACTCTAAGCCTATCGTCAAGTAGTATATAAAGCTGAAAATAATATGAAAAATATCATTACCAGTCTCAATGCCAGGAATACGGGTGGTGTTGAACATCCTCTCGTACTGAAAAGAGCACATGGGGACAATCCCAAGAGCTCTCAGCTGACAAGAGAGAACAGAGGGCATGATAGGAAATGTTCCTATATTTATATTTTTCATGGTAATTCAGTGTTGTGGATGTTTCTATGTCAGTACCGGGGTAAGTTCTCCTCGCTCCAGCTTACGCCGATACTGCAGCATGGCATGGACTGCGTTTGCTGCTCGTGCAGCCTGTCTGTGTGTAGGGATCACATAGAGCAAATCCTGGCAGATGGAAAGAGAAATGGAAACAGACCGTTTTAATAAATAAGGATATTAAAAAAACAATAGCTATTTAAAAAAATGTTTATGAAGGCCAACTGTTTTTTTTCTGTAGTTAGTCAGCTGGTGGTGCCATTGGACCTGTTTTAAGTTTAGTTCCGATGAATTTGATTCAAGTTGATTGATTATTGTTTATACTTGAAATTTAAGTTTAAATACCTGTTAGAGTAACTATTTATTGTTTTGTCACCTGTCAGGTTTTTAACTTTCAAAATGAATTCAGAGATCAAAAGTGCATCTCTTTGGTGGCTTTTATTCCATTTCTGGTTTTGTGCCTTTTATTCCATTTTATGTCAGTATACTACTTAAAATTGACAAAATTAACTTTAATCAGGCTTATAACGATTCAAAATATACCTTTTTTTCTCACCTGGGAAAACAAATGAAAATAATAAAAAAATGTAATCCATAAATGTCAATCTAACCCTAAAACTACCTGTGTCTGTGCTTCACGGTCTTGATTTAAATAAAACATTATCGACTATTTAAAAATAAAAAGATTTTTGATATATCCTCCCCAACTTCCTGTTTCAATTTGAAGTATATCAACACAGGAATGAAAACTGCATTCATTTCATGGGCATATGATAGGTTAAAGATTTGTCTAACATGCTTATTGTAACACTGTAAGAGATATGCTACATGAAGATGTCTGCTCACCATTGTGTAGAAGTTGCTGTTGACCATGATTGGGTCCCGTCCTCTCAGGTAGATGTACTCCTCCCACCAATCACTCACCTGTTAACACACACAATGAGATGCCTGTTAGTTAGCCAGCAATTATAAAAGGGTTTCCAAGGGTTTAGAGTTATACTCATGGGTTAGTAAAGTAAAGTTAGGGTTTATATTAAACTCATGTAGAAGATCTCTGGCTTTGTTTGCTTACATAATTTGTGGCCCACCAGGATTTGAGTTTGAGGTGTTTTTGGAGTTTGGGAGCAGGATCCTTTTTGAAGTCATTAGCAACAATCTCCATCTGTTTATATTGCTCATCATCCAGAAGAGGTCGAACTGATTCAAGATACTAAAACAATAAAGAAAAGAAATAATATAAAGGAAAACAGCCGATACAGAGTGCAGTGTAATACTCCCAAAAGAAAAAGAAAGAAAATTGATGGTGTTTGCTTTTAATTTCTAGTGCTTTTAATCCCACAATGCAAAATACATAATAAACTTAACATGAATTTTTATATTTAGATTAATGGGTATAATGTAGCACTCTTGATAGCATTGTATATTCCTGACAGCGGATGATATTTTACCCTGCTGATTGTGTCATCAATGCTCGGTACTGGCAGATGGGGCAGAGATGCCTGGAAGCTGTAGAGCAATGGTCGCCGACCAGACAACAGCTTTACAAGACTCTAAAACAGACAGAATTATTCATAAAACTAGCCACTTTTTAAACCGCACTATACATATGTTTTATTTCATGGGAGACGCACCAGCCAGACTTTAGTAGAGCAGCTCATTTTGCCATGTGACTCAAAGATCCAGCTGTGATAGGACAGGAGAGCTTTCAGGATGTACCGCAGCAGGAAGATGAATGATAACCACAGGCCTGTGGCAAACAGGATGGCACTCAACACCGTCTGAGTCTGAATGGTCATAAACTCGCTACATGTGAAAAAAAATAATATTTCTGTATTAAAATACAAATTATTAAAAAATAGATTCTACACAAGGCCATTTACACGTTGTTCTTTAGAAGTGTTTTTCAAAGCTGCTTTATGACACTGGCTCAGATTTATGTATCTGTGTTTATATATAACCATCATGGCCATAACTAAAGTGTAAATGAATGCATTAGTAAGTTACCTCACAGGTAGAGATGTCTTGATCCTGTCAATCATGCCCATAGAGGGGTCGATCCTGGCATACATGGTGCTCATTATTGCAATAACTACAATTAACCAGCTGGAGGGACTGGCGGGGTACACACCTGTGAGGATGCCATTCTGTTTAAAATAAAATAAAATATTATTTTCATTAGACAGACAGACAGATAGATAGAAAGAAAGATTGACTGATTGATTGACTCGCCTTGAAGCGGATGGCACGTTTCTTCCATGATGTCACTCCAGATAGGTAGATGTGTTTGAGAACTTCGCGGCTCAACTGTAGGTCAATGCCATCAGGTGTGACGGTGAACTGAAAACCCACTGCCTGATGAGCCTCTGCCATTTTACAGGCTTAAAGCACAGCCTGAATCACAGATTAAGATCACTATAAATGATGTCATAATAGAGAATCTTTAACAAACTCTCAGTTTATGCTGTGTTTACATGTCGTTTCAGCTCGGTTGGTGTAGCCTGGTGGAAAGATCTGGGCTAGTAAGTGAAAGGTTATGCTAGGGATGACCAATGGATTATCACCATTGTGCTATTTGTGATACTTAACCTGAATGTTCCTGTGATCAGTGTATTGTAAGTCAATGTAGATACAAGCATCAGCTAAACTAATAAGTAAAAAAATGTCTTAAACTGATTAAATAATAATAAGTGAATTTATGTCCTTATGGAAGGCTTGAGGTTGAAACCTGGCAGGGGAAATTTACACACTGTATGATCAAAGACAGGTCCAGATTTGCTGCTGGAAATATCCCATGAAATTTATGAATTGGAGAATTATTAAGCTCAATCACCACTGTGCCATTTCACATCAAATTGCTCCAAAGAGAATATGCTTTAATAAGATTTCTGAAAGTCTCTTCTAAGATTCTGATAAATTACAAAAATGCATTTATTAGAAACTATATAGGGACCTACATAGGACATGCATTCCTCTGAAGTCACTGAGTTCAGTTATGCCATGGCACTGTCAAGCTTATGTTTCTTTTTCCATGTCATATGACTGCAGTCAGAAGAAGTGGGGCAAAGTTGAACAGTCAGAAATAACATAGTAGGACATCTGAGAGGGCTGGGCTCTTGTGTGATGAAGTTTCAGTAACACTGGCCAAAACACACGTGACATCTGACGCATGACTGCGTAGATTATTATTTTTTTAAATAGAATATGCAAGTTGCTAAAAATACACTTTTTATAATAAATTGTCAAATATATGGTCAATTTTGTGGATCATACTGTATAATAGTATAAATATAAACAATGTCAATTTCAAACACCAGTGTGTAGTGCAATAAAAATGTAAAACTTTAACAGTACTTAAATATTTACTACCAAGAAAATATTTGTGATCACCAAAATAATAATTGATATTGGAAGTACTTTGATGAAAAATGTAAGCTGTACAATTTTACAGAGACAAAATAGACAAGACAGACTCTGATGCAACTACACAGAACTCAATTTAGCTTAATCATGAAAGATGATCAAACAGAAAGATTCAAAGTGTCTCAAAAGGATTTTAATAAGAAATATAATGAATTTACATTACCTGCAACGAAGCAAGTCTGATGAAACTCAATGGATAGTAAGATACAGCTTTCTTTCAGTAGGGCTGGAATGTCCTTTATGGAAGCACTGAAGACTGTTCTTCACTCTTGTGCCCTTCAGTCGACTCCTCGTGTACTCTGTAGCTCAGTGACTAGTTATCTCCTCTTCTACTCAAACTTTCTCCTCTCCCTCCCTCTCTGTTTTCCTTTATTTTGCGAGTTGTCTGTTTTTTGAGTGTTTGCTTTCTTCTTGTATACTCTAAACTACTTGTTACATAGTGGCCATAAATGCTCGCTCTCGTTTTGTGTATGTGTAACCAGATACTTTCAGGGCAGAGTTAAACTGGTGGCTGTACAGTCGGAACACACTGTATGATCAAACACAGGCCCAAATCTTAAAGTGCAGCTGGCAATATCCCACGGCTGCATGCCAGAGCATTCTGATGATTGTTGTATGAGACTCAGAGACTTTATATACATATAGGGATGTGTCTTTGTAAAACATCTTTGAAATACGGCTTGTGAGTGCGTTATGTAATAGGTCAGGCATCTTAAAGACACATTTTTTAATATTGCATAATAAGGAACTTGATGGACAGTAGCAGAAATTTGGATTTGTACATTTTGTTGAGAAAATGTGAGCAGTGCTTACTTGTCCAAAACCTGCTGCCATAATGCAAGAGTGTTGTAAAGTGTTTGCTAATGTGTTCTGATTAAAGTAATGACACACCTCTCAGGCTTCAAGATTTGGGGAATCATTTGTGTCCAAAGCGTAGATAGTTCTGAAAGAGTTATATACAAAAATTACAAAAGTTTAAATTTCTGAAAAACTTAAATATGTACAAAGGTAATGGTTGCATCTTAGCAAGCACCACTAATTGTGTACAATTAAAGTGTACCGTCTAAACTTTAATGATGGCAAAGAAAGATTATGCCACAACAGGTTCTCACAAAATGCTTTACTTATATACAAGTTGATACATTTAATTATGAGAAATATTTTGTTACATTTTATTGAAGAAGAAAAAGAAGGTCAGAAGTAGAGGTGGAAAAGACTCTCGTAGCAGGTGGTGACAGGAAGTGAAGGAAGAGGACAGAGGGACAGAGCATGCAGGTTCAGTTTAACTACAGAATTGTCCTTCATTCCTGACATGTAGACCTCGTTATGCAGAACAGTGCCCTGGCCAATTAAAGTGGTCTTCTCTATTGCTCTGATACTTCCCCACTTCTGAGAGTCCACACAGAAAGATGTCACAATGGTTTCAGAATTGTTCCCACCAATTACAACCAACTGACTATTGGCAGCACCCAGGAAGTGCAAGATGGGGAGGTCTGCACTGGAGCGGGTTAGTGTGGGGAGAAGTTCACACCAGCAATCTGAGAGGAAGAGAGAGAATTGTGGCAAAGAGAAGGACAGGTTAAAGTCAGGATGAAATGGAAATTCACCCTATATATTTTCTAAATGATATTTTGATCTTGTAAATTATTTATCCATGCATTTGACTTCTCTCTGGAGTTGTCTGCTGGACGTTTCACTTGAATGTACGTCACAACACTGTTAGTTCATACTTCGAAGCCAGAGGCTAAGAGTCAACCTTGAGCAACCTTATATCTTGAGCAAGGAACTCAATGGCAACAGCTCATGGGTCAACCCTGAATGTTGTCTGAATCTACAACCTTTCGGTTACCACCTCAGATCTTTAATCACTAGGCTACATCACACCAAATTGTACCTTGTCTGGTATCGTAACGCAGCACCAGTTTCTCTCCAGTTCTCTGGATGTTCCCCAGTACATAGAGGCAGTGTCCCAGGCTGGTTGTGAGTGGGGAATCATGGGAAAGGGACAGGCTGAACTGGAAGTCTGTCAGAGGGAGAGAGGAAACAAATTCCCAGGTGTCTTTCCATGGATCGTACCTCTCCACAGCGGTGTAGACGCCTGTGCTGGAGTCAGGAGTCACAAGGGAATCCAGATACCAGCCACCCACAGCAAAGATTCTCCCTTCACACACAGCTGCACTGAAGTGACGCCTGTGCTGAGAGGGATCATGGACAATCACATTTGAACTTTGACTTTATTCTTGCTTATCTGATACCTATCAGTTGGGAAATGTGGGTTTTGAGAATGACACCTTAAAGGGATAGTTCACCCAAAAGTGAAATTTCTGTCATTAATTACTCACCCTCATGTCTGTTCTGGACCTTGATCATGTTAGGATCCTTGCTGTCTATGGGAGGGTCAGAGAGCTCTCAGAATTCATCAAAAATATCTTAATTTGTGTTACGAAGATGAGCAAAGGTCTTACGGGTTTGGAACGACATGAGGGCGAGTAATTAATGACAGAATTTTCATTTTTGGGTGAACTATCCCTTTAAAGGACAATATTTTCCAGGTTATACTATTATAGGTCATCAGGTTGCAACATGAAGAATTGGTTCGTTACTGTTCAAAGGTCTACTAGACCCAACCAGCTTGGCCAAGATGGTCTCACAGCGCAGTTAAGTGCTCACATGCTTGTAATTCAGCTGAGCATGTATTTAAACCACCTTGGACCAGCTAATGACCAGCTTAAAACCTTAAGAGTAGGTGAGTGTACTATCATTGGCAATGATATTGACCTTTATCCTAATGTTCATACCTTAATCAGAGGAGCCGTCGATACCCATTGATTGGTAAAAGGGTTGTAGCGGAAGGATGCCATCTTAAACTCATAACCCTTCTTTACACGGTGTCTATAACCCCCTATGAGATAGAGGTAATTATAGAGAACCGCTGTGGTGAAGCACCACTTATCTGCACAAAAAGGCAGATCTGTGAGAGAACTCCATTTCCCATCTTGCTCCAGCCTGAAGAGCTTTCTAGCAGCATCTGTTTCTGGGTCATTCCATGAGGTCAAGTTCTCCTTCCTCAAGCAGCATAAGTGTGGAGCTCCATTTGACCTTAATCTGAGAAGCTCTGCTTTAAGGTGTGGATCCAAGGCCATGCTCAGGTGTGGACGCTCTAGTAGATACTTGCTCAGATAGGTTAGCACAGTCTCTTGGAGCTCCTCACTGCAGAGCTCCTCAGCCAGCTGCAGATAGCCCAAGCAGGTGCGCTCCGTTAAGGCCTGAGCGAGGGCAATCAGTAGACGATTGGTGAACCCGGAAGCAAGCAGGTAGGTGCTCACCCGTAGGTTTTCCTCAAGGAGGTCTTCAGGAACACAGAACCGCTGTAGAAAGCAGAATTGTAGAAGGTTGTGGAAGACTGGAGAGGGAACATGTTCAAGGTGCACCAGCTGTTCAGACATCTCTCTCATGCAGGAGTGGGAAAGAGCCTTGAAATACTCGCTGCAGTCTGCAAGCTTCTCCAGATCCACCTGGAAGTAAGTGCCAATAGGCAAGACATCACTTATTTGTGGGTCAAGTTTCTGTGGTTTGTGTATGCCGTTGTAGATACTCACATGGAAAGTATGTGTGCTGGTTTGCACCATTACCATTGGTCCATTGCTCTGGTGTTGATAGGTCCTGCACTCTTGATTTGTTCTCCAGACGTCTAACTGTAGGTTATCAGACTCCTCTTGTACAGCATCAGAATCTGTCTGTCTGAACTGAATCCAGTTTAAACTACTTTTGAAGCTCAAACATCTCTGTATCTGTTCTAAACTTCTTTTCAGCCACGTGCAAAAGTACATTAATGCCACAACTATAACCTGCAATAGATTAGCCATGTTCCCATTTAGGTAGAATACTCTTTTAATACTTGTACGACTTAAAAGGTTGTGTATGCCTCTTCCACTGCAATTTGAATGCAGTTAAAATTTTGCATTTGGAGCTTTTCTACACTATTATTTAAAAAAAAATGCCTGACTCACAATCCCAGCCAAGGCCATGTCAATCCATGGTGGATGGAGGATAAATCCAGCCTGTTTTTTTTTGGTAGATCATGCATGGTTGTTTTCAAGGCTCAATATGGCGCCTGTGTGCCAGAGCAATTGCAGTAGAGCTATTTTAGGGAATCGCTGGAGCAGGAAACAAAATATGGTGGGCCCTTCTGTTCAGTCTACTGAATTACACAACACTTGAACCATGTTGGGAACTGATGATGCTTGATTAATATACTTTATATGGATATGCATTTAAAACATTCTTAATTTTTGAACTGTTACAGTAGTAGTGTTTTGAATAGTGCATTATCTTACATAAAAGATATTGTTAAAATATGACATATGGCAGAAATGTTTAAACCCAAAACAACCTCAACATTGCTTGGAATGGAATTCGAAACCCTTATGCTATAACAACTCAGATGTTTAACCTTCAAGTTACTCCTAAAAGTTAAAATACAACATTCACACCAATGTCAGCATGATTTTTTTAATGAGCAAAATTAATGGATACCTGCACAGCAAATGAACACAAAGAAACATACAGTACCAAGAGAAAAGTCTACAGTATAACTTGAATTAGCCAAAGCAATTATAGATGTTAACATTGGTTCTAACAGTGCCATTGCTTCTCAACTCAATATTTAAGAATCACAGACTCAATGTCAACAATGATCTTGGGAGCATGCTAAAGTGGCCTAGCCTAAAATGTTCATGGTCCCTCAATGTTTCTTTTGTGCCTGAACGTGCTACAACATACGGGAAAGAAAGCATTGTAAAAATGATACATTTGTTTATAGACGGGGACAAAGACAAGAGCATCAATTTGACCTTTCAAATTCTCCCAATATGATTCCAACAGTAGCGTACCAAGATTCTTAAGATGATGATCCCACTAATTCACTGTATAATGCTACTATCCTTAATTTGTATCGTTCTTCTTCTGCCTCTGTTCAACTGAAGAATCATTCAGAGATGGTTTTAACATTTGGTTGAACAAAACACAGTATACTTGCTTTGGACAAGTAAAAAAAAAATCAATTATCATAAAACAATTAAAACAGAAAATCACATCAGCAGTTACATAAAAGAACTTTGTGTTTGGAAATGGGACAAAGGCATTTGTCAGTTTAGTAATTAAACTTCTGTTCTTGAGGTGGCATTTCATTTATGTGCAGTTCAAACAATATTTAAACCTATATACAAGTGTATTCAAGATGGCTGTAGGCAATAGTTATTGCTATATATCAATATGGCAGAGCAAAGACTGGTCAAGTCCAAAGTAAAACACAAAGCATAGCTCAAGACTCAAGATTATTTCCAATTATAAATGCCATCAGAATCATGAAGAAAGAGTAGTTTATGTGCCATTCTGAAACTAATTAACGGACTCCTGAGTTTAAAAAAGACGTGCATTTTATTTCACAGTATGCAAATATCGCAGTGTTTTAAAACTGTGTGGGAGAAATTAAACAAGCTACTATGCTGTTTTTGTTTTCAGATGAAAATACAAAAAAAATGTAGTATTTGAAACTAGGACACAAAAATGAAGAGACATCACTGGACCCTGTGGTTTGCACAGTAATTATGATGGACGGATCGATTCTTGATAGAATTAATAGATAATGTTGACCACACGCAAGTTAGATAAAATGTAAACACATTAAATAGTCAAAAAATAGTTACATTATTATAAATAAACTGACAAAATGAATTGTAGTTTGCCTTGTACAACGAAGAGGTACGAACAGTACGTGAATTGTATCTAGGTTTCAGTCACATTCTATGCCCCCAGTTGCAGATAATTTGTAACTTTTTACGTTCTGATTTTTTGGAAGGGACAAGAACAACTATAAAGCCCTACAAAATGACTTTAAGGCAGGCTATCTTTGCACTTTTCATTATTTAAAAGTAATGTTCCCCAGGATGAACCGTTCTTTAGGAGTCTTAATTGTTTTGTACTGTGCCCTTTCTTGAATGTTTTTTTATTATTATTATTTTTTAAATCAAATCAAACCTAAACAGTAGGTGATGCAAATGATATCCTGAAGCATATGCTGCATGTCACAATTTAGGAAAAGAGCTTCTTCTGTTTGAAGTATGTGTCAAACCTGTGCTGCGCATAGTCCTGGGGAAAAACAAACGAGAGACATGGATATGACAGAGATATGGCTTTTCTGTTTTACATGATGAACAGAGGGGGTTTGTTCTGTATACATACTTATGTTTACTGTACACATGACTGTGATGCTGTTTGAGCGCTCAGAGTTTAGTATTACTTATTAGTTTATGGGTAATTGACAAATAACATGGACATGTACTACTAACTTTATATGAATGCATAAATGAATATTTATATTTTAGGTGCTGTATTGGCCACCATTGACATGCAGTTACTCAACAGTTATCAAGTAATAATTTTAATACAATGACAGTCCTAAAAAATCATCATAGAATGATTAGAAAAATGTTTGTAAGGGTTATAATTTGTTTGCATGTGTTGTGATACATTTATTTAATTTTTTTTAGTTTACCATATATCCAAACTCGATTTTGGAGAGCTTGGCTTGAATAATGGACCACAAACCCCAGAGGAAATGAGACGCAAGGGCAAACCTGTTTGTGTGCATGTGATTTTGAGAGAAACAGATAAAAAGGTTACTAGGTAAAGGTTAAAAACATAAAATGGTACAAAGTGGCACTTTTCCCATGTTATGTCAATAAAAGTCTGATAGTAAATGCGATTCGTACCGGTTTGCCTCAATGATCATGTTCTCTTCTATCCTGGCTTGGTCGGCTGGTGCAATGCCCCCCTTTTCTGACAGATAGTGTCTGATAAAATGTAACTGAAAAACAAACCGCAAACAGGCTCAAAATAATATCTATACGAATATCCAGTTTTGATATTTAAAAAGGACTGATATTATCCCCTGCCCCATGACACGATTTTACTAATTTGTCATTTCTAATGCTGTTAAATACTAACATTGTATGCTGTTGAGTTATAGTAATAACCTTTGACACACTTTTTATGTCACATCAGTTCCAAAACTTTCCACTAGATGACAGCCTCACCAAACTACACGTACATTATGTCCAACACAAATGATCTTTCAACTGACAAATCATTTGTCATCAATTTGTTAGAGAAATGCCAAGCACAATTTAATGTCAAATATAACTTATGATGTTGTATTGCATCTGCATAAGAAAAAAAAAATGGTATAAAAAAATACTACTACTACTATCTGGCATATTATAATGATTCTAAGGTTTAGGTTTTTATTCACATTTTTGTATCACCATCGTTTATTCCTTAAAATATTAATTAATACTATCTTATTAAAGATAACATTAAACTCACAAATTTTAACGATGGATTTAGTGAACATTGTAGTGAATTTTAAATAAACTCACATCGACGTGAAAGATTTTGTTTGAATAGGGTTTTCTTGAGAATACTGCTTTAATTCATAATCATTTTATAATGTCCTCAATTTTATTTTCTATCCTATGATGTTTTATTTGTAACTCTTATTTAGATTTGTACAACACAATATCCAAATAAATTGAATTGCTATTTTTTAGTTGACCATTTATAAATAGACCTTTGTTAAGAGTTTTTTTCCTTGTCTAATCTTATATAATATTAAGACAATTAATGATAGGCTGTAGTGTGGGTGAGCTGGCTGTGACTCACCTGCTGTTGTCTGTTGGGATAATTCTCCACCTTTGCCTTGTAGAAGGGCCACTGGTCATATGTGTAGTCGTATATCCATTCACAGAAATGATTGCCAAAATCAAAGCCTCTGCACTCAGAGCAGACCAAAAGGATAGTTCTTTTATTTTAAACTATACAATGACAAGCACATGTAGTATGTTATATAGGGTGGTTTTACCTGTAGTTATAGCTGCTGTATTCAAAATCAATAAGCATTAGTTTGTCAGATGAATTCTCTCGGCCATCTAACATGAGGATATTGCCTGAAGGTGAAAGGGCAGATGTGTTACATAAAGGTACAACACAACAGTGACGGACAGACACTTATCAGATCACCAGATTAGGCAGCTGGCAGGACTCTGGTATGCGTGTAGGAATGCGAATGAGAGATCTCTTACCTTCTTCCACGCCATTGATAATGTGAGATCTCTTACCTTCTTGTACATCATTATGGCAAAACACAACTGGAGAGGGAGTAGCTGCCAGCAGTGACCTGACAGAGAGAGCAGACACATGATTAATCATATTGCTCTCGTGAACCTGCTTTTAAAATGATTATTTTTATTGTTTAAAAGCCCATTGAACAAAAAGTGCAGAAAAAGACAGGAACACACACAGAGCGGTAGACAAGCATTTAATTTAGAGAAAAGTTACACAATCACATGTGTGTGTGTGTGTGTGTGTGTGTGTGACCAAGCAAGCTGAGTATATACAGAATGCAGCTTCCTGTAAGTGTGCCTAATCAGTGATGTCTGGAATTGGGCTAAGGGTGTTAGCATATAAACACACTTACACTACTGTTCAACAGTTTTGGAGTCAGTAAGATTTTTTTTTTCTTTGCAAGAAAAAAAATTAACGCTTGTATTCAGCAAATTGATCAAAAGTGACAGTAAAGAAGACATTTATAATGTTACAAAAGTAACGCTATTCTTTTGAACTTTATATCCAAAGACTCCTGAAAATATTAAGCAAGACAACCTTTATTAACATTGATAACAATAAATGCTACTTGAGCACCAAATCAGCATATTAGAATGATAAGATGACAAAGGATCATGTGACACTAAAGACTAGATAATGGCTGCTTTGCATCACAGGAATAAATTACATTTGACAATATATTCAAATAGAAAACAGTCATTTTAACCCTTGTGCATCAAGTAAAAAAAGTTACACTTAGATCCATAGTGGACAAAAATGTCCATATCAAAAAAACGGTCATAAAAATTGGAAGCTTGGGAGTTAAGTTTGGTCTCATTTTAAAGAAGACCCATGGCAGATTATCATTGAAGTAAAAAAAGTAAAAAAAAATTAAACCAAAAAAAAGTTATAGAAGTTTAATTTATGAAAATGCTTTATGAACAATATTTTATATAAAATATATATTTTGTTACATGTTGAATTCTAAACCTGCTAGAAAATTAAAGCCATAAATCTAAACAAGTTATGTTCCAAATTTGAGGTTTATATCTCAAAAAATGAGCTCTCAGTAAGATTTAGTTTGGACGCAGTACCAAATTTTCCCCATTAGATGCCAGCAAAACTCTGCTGGTGCACACAGTGCTTGGATCTGTGATTTACAGTAGTTTTTCTTTCTCAAATATTACAAGCACACACACACAATTTTTTTTAATGACACACATACAAACCACACTCTGACATCTATACCAACACACCTACACAATTATAGCTGCATTATTTATCCAATTGGCGCTATAATATGCAGAAGCAGAAAACAGGAATAAAGCAAGTATTTGCTTTATAGACCCTTTATAGACCAAACCTGAAAAAATGGCACCATTTGGTAAAAAAAAAATTTTTTTGAAGCCTTGCCAACAGAATGAAAGCCTATTAACAAAAATTGCATCATTTTACAGTTAAACGGCACTGCGATTAAAAATAGCAGTTTTAATGGGTTTCAATGGGGATATTTTTGATCAAACGGTGCTGAGTGTTTCAATTTTGTGTACCTGGTGTAAAATAGATTTATTAAAGGAAATGCGGGTGGAATATTAAAATTCCAATACAAATACACACCTGAGCCAACATTTATGCAGTTAGCATTAACAGGCAAAATTATCCCCCAAAAAAAACTAAAATGGACAAATGTGCATAAGGGTGCACAAGGGTTAAATTGTATTTTCACAATATTACTGTTTTACTGTATTTTTGATCAAATACACGTAGCCTTGCTTAACATAAGAGACTTCAACCCCACAAACTTTGAAATGGTAGTTTGTACCTTGGCCATTTGCTGTTATCTGGAATTTCAAGCATCACAACACGCTTTCCATTCATCCTTTCAGCTCTTTTAATTTACGTGTCATCTTTCTCACCTCAGATTCTCCAGTTCTGCAGGAAGATCATACTTCATTAGCTTGGTAAATTTCTTGATGTGAGCTTCACGCACAAATTTTATTATTTTAACTTGTTCCATATACCTGTTCAGAAGAATAAACAGTCATTTCAACACTGATGCAAATAGAAATATACACAGCAAGCATGAAAAACCACCATCTGCTTAAATTAAAAATAATTACAAAAACATATTAAGGCCCATTTCATACATTAGCTCACTTCCATTATCTGAGGCACATTCTGTTATTCTTGAGGTAAACAAAGTAATTAAAGCTTGTGATTACTGTACAGTTGCAACAAAATACAGTATGTTTGTTTAAAACAGCTATTCCCAAACAGCCAAACTCATTGGTTCAGCCAGTGCTGCTACAACTTAATATAATCTAATGTTTTGACAGTTATACAGTTTTCAGGTATGATTAATAATTTGCATATTCCGGGATAGAAGCATGTATTTTAAAAAAAAAGGTAGCAATTGTTTCTTTAACCGTAGGACTGCAGTCAGAAGACAGTGTGAGACTTTTACCGGTCAATGGTTCCAAACAGCCATTTGGGTTTCTTGTTGAATGGCATCTCCATCCCATGGAATCGTGCCATTTTACTGGCTATTTCAGCTGAGATCTCTGGGAACCCCAACTGCTCCGTACGCAAGCGATTACTCTGTGGAAGAGGAAAAAAGATCTGATTATCACTCTTAGATTATGCATACAGAAATATGTGGAATGATAAATATTTTATCTACGTTTAAGGATTCTGGTTTAAGACTCACAGGCAAGTACTGCTCTAGACGACCTTCTGGGAAAATGCCATAGAGATGTGGGCCCAACTCTCTCTCTGCTAAAATGGCAAACATCACACTTTCCAAAACAAGAGAATCCACTCCCTGTGTGTGAACACAGAGAGACAGATGTATATGAACAAACATGCATAGCACGATTACATACAATGGGGAAAAAAAATATTCGATCCCCTGCTGATTTTGTACGTTTGCCCACTGACAAAGAAATGATCAGTAATCTATCATTTTAAATGGTAGGTTTATTTGAACAGTGAGAGACAGAACAACAACAGAAAAATGCATTTAAAAAAAAAAGTTATAAATTGATTTGCATTTTAATGAGTAAAATAAGTATTTGGTCCTCTATCAATCAGCAAGATTTCTGGCTCCCAGGTGCCTTTTATACAGGTAAGGAGCTGAGATTAGGAGCCCTCTCTTAAAGGGACCAAGGATGTCAGAGACAAGATTGTAGACCTACACAAGGCTGGAATGGGCTACAAGACCATCGCCAAGCAGCTTGGTGAGAAGGTGACAACAGTTGGTGCAATTATTCGCAAATAGAAGAAACACAAAATAACTGTCAATCTCCCTCGGTCTGGGGCTCCATGCAAGATCTCACCTCGTGGAGTTTCAATGATCATGAGAACGGTGAAGAATCAGCCCAGAACTACACGGGAGGATCTTGTCAATGATCTCACATCAGCTGGGACCATAGTCACCAAGAAAACAATTGGTAACACACTATGCTGTGAAGGACTGAAATCCTGCAGCGCCCGCAAGGTCCCCCTGCTCAAGAAAGCACATGTACAGGCCCGTCTGAAGTTTGCCAATAATTCAGAGGAGAACTGGGTGAAAGTGTTGCGGTCAGATGAGACCAAAATCCAGCTTTTTGCATCAACTCAACTCGCCGTGTTTGGAGGAGGAGGAATGTTGCCTATAACCCCCAAAAACACCATCCCCACCACCAACCATGGAGGTGGAAACATGCTTTGGGGGTGTTTTTCTGCTAAGGGGACAGGACAACTGCACCGCATCAAAGGGACGATGGACGGGGCCATGTACCGTCAGGGCCAGGGCATTGAAGCCAACCAGGGCATTGAAAATGAGTCGTGGATGGGTATTCCAGCATGACGACCCAAAACACACGGCCAAGGCAACAAAGGAGTGGCTCAAGAAGCAGCACATTATGGTCCTGGAGTGGCCTAGCCAGTCTCCAGACCTTAATCCCATAGAAAAATCTGTGGAGGGAGATGAAGGTTTGAGTTGCAAAACGTCAGCCTCAAAACCTTAATGACTTGGAGAGGATTTGCAAAGAGGAGTGGGACAAAATCCCTCTTAGGGCTGGGCGATATATCGCATATATATATATATATATCGCTTTCATTATCGCTGATATATTGCCTTCGATAATGAACGCGATCATTTCTTTGTCAGTGGGCAAACATACAAAATCAGCAGGGGATCAAATCATTTTTTCCCCCACTGTAGTTATATGACATCAGGGATTCGACAGCACTGGGCAATAAACATCTTGCCCATGATATAGACTCTTATCAGCTTACCAGCTTTTGCAACAGCATATTTGATCTGCTTAATATATAATATGGTCAGGGTGGCACACCTGTAGAATGGCCCCGTAGATCCGGAGCAGAACTCGTCGAGGTTCGACCCCGGTGGGCTGAACATCGTCGGGTAAACTGCACATATACAGTAGGTTACTGAGTCCTCCACTGCGGGAACAAAAAAGCAATATTGTTCTGTATTTCTATGCATATATATGTATGTGTGTGTATATAAAATATATTTATAGGTTGTATTTATTTGATCAGAAATACAGAGAAAAAAACAGTAATATTGTGAAATACTAATGCAATTTCTCATACTGGTTTCCTATTTTAATATACTTTAAAATATTATTTAGTGACGCACCGATGAATTTTAATCAGCTATTATGAAAGTCTTCAGTGTCACATGGTTCCTTCAGAAATCATTCTAATATGCTGATTTATTATCAGTGTTGAAACTGTTGTGCTGCTTAATATTTTTTGGAACCTGTGATAGATTTGATCCATTTAGCACAACTTTGCTGAATAAAAGTATTAATTTCTTAAAAAAAATAAAATAAATAAATAAATAATAATAATAATAATAATAAATATATATATATATATATATATATAAATAACTGACCCTTTTTAATAGTAGTGTATATTGTAACACAAAATTTCTATTTTGAATAAACACTGCTCTTTTTAACTTTTTATTTATATTTCCAACATTGATAATAAATCAGCATATTAGAATAGTTTCTGAAGGATCATGTCGCACTGAAGACCGGAGTAATGATGCTGAGAATTCAGCTTTGCTTCACAGGAAGAAATTATTTTAAATTATATTAAAAATAGAAAACTGTTATTTAATATTTTACAACATTACAGTTTTTTTTAACAAATAGATACAGCCTTGATGAGCATAAGAAACTTATTTAATTAAAAGACATTAAAAATCTTACTGATCCCAAACTTTTGTTGTGTGTATATATACGCATACATGGCATAATTCACATTAGATGTTGTTTTTATTATTATAAATAATACAGTAGTCAACATTTGAAGTTGTCCTAAGACAAGAATGAATTTTGGTTTTAGGACAACTTTGATGAAAGGCTTTGATCCACTTCAAATGTTGACTAGTGTATATGAAAAGTTAAATGAAATCATTTTGAGACCTAAAGTTCTTTTATAAATAGTTTGCACACCTGACTATTTTGATCTGAAAGTCATGCTCCGATATATCCTTCCATGATCCGGACAGAAAGTCACGGCACCAGCTGAACGCCCTCCTCCTAGTGTCCGGGTCCACATCCACGCTACGGCCGTCCTGATGGGACTCCGCTTCAGAGTCATCATCTCCGTTCACACCGCGGGGACTGGCAGATCTCGGATGTCCCTCCTCGGCCGCCATCAGTGAGTCTCCGCCAGCAGGTCTGTCTGAATCTGCGTCATCCTCGACGCATCTGCCTACACTTCCAGCTCCATCACTCATGCACTTCACTGTCGGGCTGGCATTCATGATCCTACGCGCTAGAAATCCAAAGCTCCTTTTAAAGAGAGTGAAAGAACCGAGCCGCTATAAGCAAGGACACCTAACTTATCCGCCCCAGAACCAGCATTAACCGAACGCGAATAAACGCACATGCACCACTATCACTAGCGCACCATCAACTAAAGATTAAAGATATCGGGAATATTCCTAGCTATTCTTTCCACATGACTGTTGCTTAACTGTTACATTAAATACGCAGACGTATAAACAAGCTCTTAATTAAACATTTTC
The DNA here is from genome assembly GCF_936440315.1 of Barbus barbus. Lineage (NCBI taxonomy): Eukaryota > Metazoa > Chordata > Actinopteri > Cypriniformes > Cyprinidae > Barbus > Barbus barbus. The sequence goes on from NC_136751.1 coordinate 26,096,012, forward strand.
CCACTACTTCCTCGTGAAGTACCCGCTAGAGCGTTGTCACTGCAGATTGACTTAAAAAGATTGACGTTTATTTTAACCAATCAGATTTGGATAGCGCGGCACGCAACGCATTTCTAGTACCGCCCCCTTAAAGTCAGAGCGCTGATTGGTCAGTTCCATCACAACTACAATGAGTATTGGGAAATGTAGTTCGGTTAGCACTGAAAAGTATAACGTTACAGTAAAATCTATTAATTAGATAATTAAAGTAGCTTGACGGTAAAATGACATTTTATAATATAGAATATATAATTTCACTTTAAATATGATAAATATTAAAATGTGTTTTTAGAGGACGAATAAAATTATCTGTAAATTATTTATTTATTATTTGTCAGTCGTTTTGGATAAAAGCGTCTGACGAAAAAATTACTAAATGTATGATTTACCTTATTGCTGAAAACACAAAGAGTACATTTTATCTTAAAAGTATTTATTTATTTTAAAATGATTTATTACAGTGGAGTCTTATGTTATATTGTGTGCTGTTTAGTAATGTTTATATAATTATTTTAGTGTAATGTGTATTAGTGTGATAGTATTTGTGCTCTGCTATTGTTGATAGTTAGGAGGAAATGGCCTTCCATTGTATCACTTACGTTATTCTCAGTAATCTATATCAGTAAACAGATGCATTTATAGATAGATAGATAGATAGATAGATAGATAGCAGGGTCAGAAACTAATTGGGGCAAAAATAAATCAAGAATTGGAGGAAAAAGTTTAATGAATAACAAAATTAAAAAAATAATAATAAAATGTTTAAAGTGTCTGTGTTTCTTAAAACCAGCCTGGCTAATACTCTGAGATAACCTGCATGTCTGAGGCTATATTAGTGTAAAGGTGAGCATTTTTTGATAAGATCTTACAGCATTTGTGGGGAGTACAGCATTGAGTCTCTGAAGCTCTTTCTGTCTTTCTTTATTCTCACACTCAAACAGCTAACCTTAAAATCACTTTGTCAGCAAATATTTTGTCTATACAGGAAACCCCACGTCCTAAAACAACCTTCATATTTGAAATGCAGCACACAGTGTTCCCTGCATTGCTCACTTCCACCACTGTTACTCTTACTTAGTAAGGCTTTCAGCACCGATCACTGAACAGCTCCTCTGTGGCAGAACGAGGGTTAATAATCCAACTGAATGGTCTATGCTTTATGATTGTTACACAGACACGTGATTATTGATATGAGCAAACATGCTGTGCTTGATAATTAACCTGTTAGTACTGCCTATTTTCCCCCATGCAGAGATGTCTTACATTGTGTGTGTGTGTGTGTGTGTGTGTGTTTTACTAATATTATTTAATTTACAGAAACTTATGATATTCTTAGAACACATGCCCATAAAATCATGAAATTTTCTAGGTAGGCCTACACTAGCCTAAACGTCCAAAAAAAAAAAAAAAAATAGCCTATATATATATATGAGCACCAATATAGGTACCTTCTAGTACTTTGTGGTTATTTCATAAATAGGAGAATTAATATCATTTTGTGCTTAAGCTTATAATTTGTCTGTTAAATACTGGCATGTTATTACATAATTGGCTTTAGAGAACTGAAAGCACATGAGTTGATGTGAGTGACTGTCATGTTTCACCAGAGGGCACTGGTTTCTCAGTGATACTGAACTGCAGTCTGTGTTCTGCCCACATGCAACATCGTGCTGCAAAATCTTACATAGCTCTTGAACGGGACACGGAGGCCGATTATTGAGCAGTTAACTAGATACTAATGTTAAAAGAGACACAAACTGTCCATCCTCTAGATGGCGCTTGGCGGCTCAAAAAACAAATCCTCCATTGAGAGGCATTTCAATCTCAAGACGTTTATGAGATAAATACATGTATAGGCTATTATAAAAGTTTAGTTTCTGACATACAAATGCATCCGCTGCAAACTTTATTATTATTTTAGTAGCCTAACTGATACCACGGATTTTTCACAAAACTTCTGTATTAGCGTAATATGTGTGTGATTTTCTGTGACTCGTATTAAGTTTATTTAATTATTAATGATCTCATCACTATTCCTTGCAACATTTTACATTCATAAATTTACATTTTCAAAGAAGTATTTAAATATGTATTAGCTATACTGTAGGCTAGCCTATATTTCAGTTGTTTAAAAACTAGAAATTCAAATGCATGTTTTATGGTATATATTGTTTTATGGCGTAGGCTAATAGGCCTACTAATATTTTCAGAATCTCATGTATTATTATTCTCATATAATATTTTGTTTATTATCTTTGTTCATAAATGCATTTTGCAAAAAAAAAATATAAGAATGTATAAATATAGCCTAAAAATTAATAAAAAAACGACACCTGCTTTTACTGATTGTTTACACACAAAACATTTGCTATTTATTCCCCAGGTTGTTAAAATTATAAGTAGCCTACAATCTATAGAAAACAAAAACATTATCTAGGATGTAAATTCTTTAAATTTACTTTTCTTAAACAGAAAAAGACTCATTTGTGGAATGATCCCCTAATTGGTACTGAGACACTTGAATCGACTTTTAATTCAAACAATGAAGAGAGAGAAATTAAATAAAATTCTAATTAACCAATCAACCTGACCAATCATAGACAGCCTGTGGACCTCTAAGCCACGCCCACTTATAGCCCGTGTAACGTTGATTGGCGTTCTAGCCGCTCGTTCTAATTCTATGCGATCCATGCACGCGCCTCTGCCCCCTCCCTCATCAGCATCAGCATCATCAGATGCGCGCAGATCACGCACTGGTTCATCAGCAGGTGTGTGACTGAAACACAAGATAATCGATATTAATACATCGCCACCTATGTGCGTTCTTTATATCTGACTCTCATTTCTTTGGATCAGCGGTTTGGCCGTTTTGATGGTTTGATTCCCAGCGGGCGTCAGCAGTCAGTGTGGCCGAGAATAAAGCGAGATCATATTTAATATCCGCTTCTCCAGCGTCTGTGGATGGGCTGCGGACATCTGCATCTGCAGTCTCTGTTTTTGAGTCACTAAGAAGATGGCGGACAGGGCAGAGATGTTTTCTCTCTCCACCTTCCACTCCCTCTCTCCTCCGGGATGCAGGTAAGGCACGCAGTATTTCTCTCGAGTACGCGCGGGGTTTCCTTTTCTTCTGGCATTTGTATTCATAGAAGCTGGTCATATGTGACCATCTGCGCTGTTTATGTATCTGTAACGTCCTCAAACACATCCAGAGATCAGCATCAGCATCATCCGCAAGCAGTGATGCTCAGCATCCTTGTGTTATTGATGTGGATCAACAATAACGCCCTTGTTATTGTTTCTTTTTTTCTTGTCTTTTTTTTCTGGCACTAATTTAATGTGTATGTAAAACAATGCACTTATGTACGTGAAATTGAATGAAGGACAGATGATTTTTTTTTTTTTCCTGGCATGTCATTGCCTGACGCATCCTCTCTGAGATAGTTGGCATATACTGGAAAGGCCCACGCCCTGTTGTGATGCTCATAACTGCATTTTAAATTTTGATCACACAATACAGTGTTCCCACAATTGTGTAGTGCTGTGTAATACCAATGAACCGGTACTTAATTGTGTTTGCGGACCTGCTTGTAATTGCACATTAATAATAAAGGTATTGGTATTACTCTAATATTACAGGAACCTCTAATATGGGTAATGAGTGTAAGGAGTTAGCTCATTTTTTATCATTGCGTACCATAATTTAGGTCCTACAAGTAGCATAAATAAGTAAATGTTGACGTGCATTAATTTGGCTAGTAGATATATAATTCTTGGCATGTGAATGTACCTAGTACAACTGAGTATTAGTCATTTAAATGGATGAACAGTATATTCTTGGTTCTATTTAACTGTAAAAATTACAGTTGCTACTGTAAGGAGGTATTTCCACCTGATCCAACCCTTAAAACGATTTTCATTGGTGTAACACAATAGTCAGGTTGAGACATATTAAATCATTTTAATTGAATAAAAGCAGTTAATTTATATGTTACTGCATAAAGTTTAGTTTTAGGTTTTTATAGTGTAGATTAACACAGTGCTTTGGTGGTGCATCAGTTTTTCGCTTGGTATCTGCTACAAGATGTAGATGTTTGTTTTTTTATTAGAACAGATTTGGAGAAATTTAGCATTAAATCACTTGCTCAGCAAGATTCCTCTGCAGTGAATGGGTGCCGTCAAAATGAGAGTCCAAACAGCTGATAAAAACATCACAAAAATCCACAAGTAATCATCATGACTCTAGACCATCAGTTAAGTGTTGTGAAGTTAAAAGCTCACTGACATTATCCATTAATTTTATGGACATTTCTGTTAACACAGTGCAATGAAATGTGAAATGGTAAAACTGGTCAAATAAATACGGAAAAAGTCCTTCAAATTATACATTATATTGTGCCATATTTTTATAGATTTTATTTTAGAGTGTGTGTGTTGAAACAAATCCTTAATTAAGATGCTTTTCATATCAAACTCTTGCCTCTGGCTAAATTCAAGACCTCTATCCATAATACTGTTTTCTCTAGTCGTCATCTGAATCAGGAGAGAAATGTGCACAGAAAAAGCACCTTTTACAAGCGAGAACACTCCAAAGTAGTTTTAAAGAAACATGTTGTATGTCAAATATGGATTTTAATCATGGATGTACTTGGAGGAAGTGCTATTCTTGGATAAACTGAGAGGAAAAAGTTTCAGCAAATTTTTATTTTTGGGTGAACTATTCCTTTAAAACATAGTTATTTTAAATTATTAAAATACTTTTAATTTACTTTAGTTGGGTTGTTGGCTTTTTTTAAACAAAATATATGATCCTCTTTTGATTAAATTGCTCAAAGTAAATATTAAAGTGCAGTGACAGTAAATGAAATATTATTTAGATTAACCACTTTTGAAGGGAAATTGTTGGCTTTAACCATCCTATGAGTGACAGATCATTTTCTCAATGGCATGCTAGTCTTCCTGTCGCTCTGTCATCTAGTGCATTAATTCAAAAGTGTGTGTTGTATCACATTTTATTCCTGAAATGAAGGTGATGTTTAGTCAAAAAGGTATATTCAGTCTGGCAAACACATATAGACAGAGAGACAAAGCAATCCTTCCACCTTTATACTAAAACGACATTTCCCTCATGTGAGCGGAGGTAAAACAATCAGAACGTCCTCCTTAGCTTCCAGCATAATGAATCAAAACAGTCTGGAAGGCCACATCACATGTCTGACATTCTGACGATCTCAGGTCAAGCATCAACCTAAAGTGCCGTGCTGGAACAGGGCAGGTGATTTCAAACAGGTTACAGCTTAAGAAAAAGCACCAATGTGATGTTTTTGTTGTCATCTTAAATTGATGCACCTCTCTTGCTTTTCTTTCCAGCTCTACATTTTTGTAATCCTTTTTCTCTCATTGTTTACTTTATAGTGGAAAAGTGGGTTCTTATACTCTCCTTGTTCTCCCATAAACCTGTCATCTCTCAGATTAGAAATAATGGGCCGCACTCTGCATTCTCTAATGCCTCAGGACGATGTCTTAATGAAGAGAAAATCCCAGTCTCTCTCTATTCAGATTGAAGTAGCTTTACTGGCATGATAAAAAGTCTTTGTACATTGTACATATTTATACATGGCATACCCTCTAGCGCTCTGTTTATGTGCATTGCATGATTCACATCACAAATACTTTTTAGTCTGAATTTTTTTTTCACTTGAAATGGCAAGTAACACTGAATTAAAGGGATAGTTTACCCCCAAATCTTTGGAGAGTATCACATATGTAAACAACGTATGCTGTTCTGTGTCAGCAGCACCACACGCGGATATGTATGTGTTTGATCTGAACGTAATCAAAGTATCCGCGTACATACTTATGTGATACTCCCCAAAATGGCACCAAGTGTGAATTGGAATGTGGAATTCATCAAAAGTATCTTAATTTGTGTTCCGAAGATGAACGAAGGTCTTACATGTTTGGAACAACATGAGGGTGAGTAATTAATGATAGAATTTTAATTTTTGGGTGGACTATCCCTTTAAATGTGAAATGTTTAACTAGTAAGATGGAAATAGTATTTTCTTCTAAAATTGTAATCTAATAATCTTTGTTTAAATTGCAACTTAAAAAACAACAACAAAAAGTGTAGTGTAGATGCATACAAAAAGTACAAAACGTATTTAAATGGCTTAAAAATATTATGTAGAAAGTAGATATTTGCACTGTTTTGATCTATTTTTGCTTGATCTAATCATTAAAATTTTTGTTGTAAACCAGTTGATTCATGTTTAAACATGAAGCTTATATATTTGTAAATATATAAAAAAAAATATATATATATATATATATATATATATATATATATATATATATATATATATATTTATATTTATATATATATATATATATATTTATATATATATATAAAAAGTGAAGCATTAGTACACAAAGGGATTTTCCCATTTCTCATACTGTGTGTGGGTTGAGTTATGGCATGGATTTTCACTAGCCAGGGAGCACAGTGTGGCTCTGTGTGTGTGTGTGTGTGTGTGTGAGATGATAAGCATGGCTCAGCAGTACTCTTAGGTAATGCACTGTGGTCTTAGGACTGATGCTCTCTACAGAACCTTAAACTTCCTCAAATAGACACTGCAGCGACATAAAAAGACGAGCATAATACACAAACATATAATGCAGTAAAAGATACACTCATGAAAGCAGCCTCTCCTTAAGCTGTTTATGTAAGTCTACGGCTGCTCCCTTTGGAATACACAAATACTATGAAAATGTTTGTATGTGTGCATGTTGGAGCGGCTTCTGGAAATGAATGTTTTATGTTTGGCAGTAAACATCTGCTTGGTTTCAATTAGAATATAACAAGAATATTATTGCTCCTTATCAAAATTGAAACAGTTGTGCTGCTAAATATTTAGTTGAAACTTAATTATTTTCAGGATTCTTTTATCCAGTATGGTAGAGTATGGTCACATGACATTATCATATCATATAAAGCAAATGAGAATGTTTGGTGACCTACCTGTGATCTAATCAGCATGTCTAATCACAATATTGATTTTGGTAAAGATTCACCTTAATTAAATTCTAGCTGTTGTGCTGTGAGTCAAGAGACATAATTTCATTATAATATGACGATGAACTTAACAAGACACAGGCAAAAACAGAAACGCAACAGACATATGACAGATATCGCCCCCCTCCCGGGAAGGCGTGTCCTCACCCCGTAAAAAGTTCAAACTGAGGATGGAGTGGAGCAGGAGAGAGGGCAAACCAAACACAGAACAAAATAAAAGTCCATGGGGGAGTGGAAGGTGGAAGCCAGGAACAGGAGGAGCCATGTGTTGAGCCAGAGACCAACCAGGACGAGGCCCCAGGGCGGAATCGAAGGCGGGAGGAGCCATGGTGGGAATGACATCTTGACAGTCATGGACACCCTGGGGACGACCAATGGAGATGTAGCCCTCCCTGATGGAGACCCAGATGGAGCCGAGGAGGCGATGAGTCCACGCTCAGCCGATGGTCCTGGAGACAGAGGAGCAGCCGCAACAAAAGGCAACAAACGTCCGAGGAGGAACCGGAAAGCCAGAGGCTGAGCCGGTGGGACTGAGGACGAAGACTGAGTCGGGGGGAAGGAGGAGCCAGCCGAAGCTGCAGGTGCAGGCAGGTCGACAACTGACCAAGGCGGAGCCGATTGGATGAGGGAGCCCGGAGAAGTCGTATGGCCGATGGTTTCCGGTGGAGCCGAGGGAGAGAGGAGCCAAGGTGGAGCCGAAGTGTCGACGGGCCGAGGTGGAGCAGGGGGCACAGAGGCTGGAGGCGGAGACAGGGGATCCACTGTGTAGGATGGAGCAGATGGCCTGAAGACACTCGGCATATCCCGCTGGCGAGTAAGAGGTGCAGAGGGACTGAAGGACAGCAGTGATGACGGGGCTGAAGCACTGGCTGAGTGAGGAGGTGGGAGAGGGAGGCTGGGCAGGAATTCAGGACATATAGGAGACACAGGAGTCACTGGAGAAACAGGAGTATCTTGAAAAAGAGGGGGCTTAGGGCTCGCCTCTCCAAAAAAAAGTCAATCAGGTTCACAGAAAAAATGTCCTTCAGCTCCTCATAATATCCACCAGAGGCCAGTTCATACTTGCTCATAGCGGTGGGAGTGTGGGCGGGGCAATCCTCCAACTCCCCGAACTCCACTAACACTCCCTCAGCGCTCAGCGGTGTAGCCGGCTCACACACCTGGTCAGACCATTGCGGAGAAGTAGGCTCCAGGGCGATGGTAACTTCCAACCTTGTCCTCGTGCGACACCTCCGTCGCATCATTCGCTGGTGGTGGGCTGGTCTCTGGCAGTGGTGGAGTGGGGCTGGCGGCGAAATCATCCTCCACAGGGCCGATGGTGAACAGAGTCATTGTGTACCAGCACCCACTCCACAAAGGCGGCAAAATCCTCTTTAGGACCACCTGCTGGAACGCGTGCCTTTGACCGCTCACTCAGGCTGGTGTAATAAAAAACACAGAGCGAGCAGTCTGGATAGTGAGTAAGGCACGCAAGCTGAATAAAGTCCAGTGTGTGAGCTTCCAGCGGGCGATCTCCCTGCTCCAGGCAGAGAAGTTTTACGGGGGGAAGGTCCATAATAAAATTCAACAAAACAAAAAGGGGAAAACGCCGCTCAAACAGTTTAGGCCAGTTATTCTGTTACGGAGCTCCAAGGAGGAAGATGAGATCAGGCAAAGATAATCCTAAATAACATTCTTTAATAACAATCCACTCAAAAAACGTGTAACATAGACAATAACTGGTAACTGAAATGGGGAAAACTCAGGATTTATAAAGCCAGGGGCTAATGGGATAATTAATGAAACAACAGGTGGTGACATTGAACTTAACAAGACCAAAAACAGAAACTCAACACAGACATGTGACAGTGTTGTGGTTGATTATTATTTGCAGAAATCAAACATAATAAAATCACTGTTTAGACTGTTTCTGACTGTTAGTATTGTTATTTTACTCATATTAATCTCACTTTCTTTCTAATCTGACTCTTTATTGCATTTGGAATGTATTGAAGTATCAGTGCATGCAACAGTCCAGAAGTCACCATTGTTTGAAAACAAAACAGCCTGGTGAATAGATGCATGATTCAGCACATTAAGCCCATCTCTGGTGGGATGTGGTTGTCATGGTGACAGCTGCAGAGGTGACCTCACCCTACTTAACCTGCCGTGTGTCTCAGTGGTATTCAGTTAATGGTGTGACATCACCCCTTGCACAGCGCAGCAACTATGGCAACAGCCAATGATTGGCAGCGTATGTGCGTCCCCCAGGGCCTGAAACATGCCCCACCTTTTGTAATTAGAATTAACAGGTTTGGAGCGGCTAACTGATGTTTGCCGGGAAGACTAGAGAGTAAGATTGGGTCTTTGGGAAACAATCAAACATAAGGAGCCATTGAGATGGTCATCAGTGAAGAATCCTAATAAATAATCTCTTCATGTACAAGATTGATAAGGCTGTTTATGGAAAGGTTAGAAGTTCATTGAGAAAACAGGTGTTTTATCTTTGATTAATTATGTGAATAACATCCCATCTGGAGATGGGACATACTAAATCTTTTTGTCGCTGTGATTTACAGTTAATGATCTCGCCTATTCCGTACATTCTTAATTGATTTAACAATAAATAAGCATTCCCTATCCTCACAGAACACATGCACAACACTGTCACTACAATGCGGAAATGTCACCAAGGCGTTACTATGCAGTTTATGGAAAAATATTTTTTTTTAGAATATAGAATATTAACACATTGTTTTGTGTGTGTGTAAAACACTTTTAATTATAGGCAAAACTGACTTTAAATATCTCTCCATTTACTGTAGGTTAATATGCAAAGCTAAATGTGTTTATAGATGCATTCCGTCATTAGCACTGCTGCTAGATCTGGTTTTTGTGAACTCATTCATAATTCATGAATCGCTGTGAGTCTGTAACTAATATCACAGAGTGGTTCTGAGTCTAGAGCAGCTTCTCCCAGGAGCTCCTCTACCGTCTGCTGTCAAGCCACAGTTTAGATCTGAGCATGGACTGTGTGAATGGAGACAGAGATCTGCTGTAGATCTGTTTATTTATTTTAAAGTGTGAGGCGCAATTTGGATTAGCTAGTCTTAGAAGTGGCATTATACCCTAAACACACACACACACACACACTGGGGTTGACGTGCTCAGTGGAGCGACATTCATCTAAATCCTCTGATAGTTCAGTGATTAAACAGAAGCTCATTAAAACGCATCTTCAAAGCACACAATCCACTGTCTGGGTTTTTCTCATGTATGTGGGATTATTTCCACACTACCGTATTTCATCTCATGGGAGGGTCATTAGAGGCTCATGTAGAAATATGTTCAGTGCTGAAATGACAGGGGTTAGAGAAATATTAGCTTTTTCTGGAAGAAAAGAGTTTCAGAGATTCTGGAAGAGAACTCAGAGATTGTTAAACTGAACCATACGAGCTGTTATACGGTGATCAACTTTGAATCATATTGACTTTATTTATTTGTTTGTTTGTTTAGACTATAACATACTACTTAGTTTACCCATAAAGGAAAATTCTGTTCTACTGTTTAGATTTTTTTCCCCAAAATGTTTTACGTGTTCTGTAGAAGGAAAAAAAGTCAGGATGGTGAATTAAAGGGATAGTACACCCAAAAATGAAAATGTTGTCATCATTTACTCATCTTAATGTTGTTGTAAACCTGTATGATTTTGTTTTTGGTCACTTTATTTTAAGGGCCAATTCTCGCTATTAACAAATCATTAACTATGACTTTTGCCTCAATAAACTCCTAATTTGCTGCTTATTAATAGTTAGTAAGGTAGTTGTCAAGTTTAGGTGTTGGGTAGGATTAGGGATGTAAAATATGGTCATGCAGAACTTGTGCTTTATAAGTACTAATAAACAGCCAGTATGTTAATAATAGCTATGCTAATAAAGAACTAGTTGATAGTGAGAGTTGGTCCCTATACTAAAGCATTACCATTTTTTTTTTCTTTTGAAGAAAAGAAGATGATATTAATGTTGGTACTCAAAAAGTTGCTGGTAGCCATTGACTTCCATAGTATTTTTTCTATGTTATATAATGATCAGATTTAGTCAATGATTAACAGCAACGGTTTGGTTACAAAAAATCTTCAAATTCAAAATATGTTATTTTGTGTTCAACAGAAGAAGGCTACTCATACTGCTTTGGAACAACTCGAGTATGAGTAAATGATGATAGAAATTTTTTTATTTTTGTGAGAACTATCCACTTAACATAGTATATATTTCCCTCTTCAGAAAGCTTTTTGGAGCATATGGGTAAAAGAAAACCAACAATAATTTTGCTTTATCAAGTCACTGAAAAGCAAACACCGCTTGTTAGAAGCATGAAAAAATAAAACGCAAAAATAAAGCATGAAAAAATAAAACATCTTGCTTAGATGTGAGAAATAGTTAGTAGTAGTTGACCTTTCCAGTTTGGTTCTGTTGTGCTCCAGTATAGTCAGGGTTGCCATGTTGGGGGAAAATGAGGAGGGGGGTGCCAGTGTCAACAATAGCCTGGCATCTCTGATTACACCAGTCCATCTCCTGTTCATTCATCTGTAATCTGACCCACAGGTCAGCACACATGATGAGATTCTACACACTTGATTTCCCTTGTGCTGTGCATCAGGCTTTGACAGACAGGCCACTGAAACAACAAGATTTCCACAGCTGTATGACTTTGAACAATTTTTACAGATATTGTCAGGTTGATTGTGTTATTAAATACATATATTTTTAACTGAATAAAATAATTATATATTTAAGTTAAATGACTAAATATTTTACACTGCAGGTGCCATTTTAATATTTAACTTCTAGATTTAACTTTTAGACTGTTGTTAATATCTATAGTCTAAACTGCCAACAGTATAAAAATAGGACACACATTTGTATAGTTGATTAGAATGAAATCATATGAAGTCAAAGAGCATTCATTTGTATCATACAGTCAGAAAGCCCAGAGAAATGTGAAAAAAAACAAAACAAGTACAATTACCTTTTAAACAGCCACTTAACCATTTCAGAGCTGACTGGAGCCCAGTACATCTGATACTTGGTGGTGTTCACTTTTCCAAAAGCCACTTCATTGCCAAACTGAGTTTTTCTGAATGAGCCTAGCAGGTTCTTCCTCAAGTATGTTAATACTATTTTATTATTTTTGCTCGTTTTTTCAAAAGAGGGCTGAGTGAATGCCAATGCCATTACTGACGTCATTAGGACTTCTGAAATGGAGGCATTACAAAGAGTTTATAGAGCTTGCAAGGCTTCATATGTTAAATGCAGACCAATTATTGGTTTAGCATTTGTTTTGAGCTATACTTTACTGATGAAATGATTTGTGGTTTTTAGAAGATGACTGGTAACATTTTGTCAGCATAGTTAGTCATGAGTTCAGCAGTTTTGACCTGTGACACAAATACCAGCAATAGCTTGAACATGCATGGAACACAATGAGTCATTATTGATGAATGTGATTCACTTAAATGCGCCTTGTGAGTAAAAAGGATATGAGTGCCACTGTGCCAGCAGAGAAATGATCACATTAAAGGACCAAATTAACACAAATGAGCAAATGCTGCATTCAGGAAGTATTTCATCACAGTATAAATCATGATTGCCCACATGTTTTATGATGTGCATAGATGATATTGGTTTACAAACAGGCCACAAAATAAAATTAAAATCTAAAGTGAACTGCTTCTCTTTTAAATGACAAAGTTTAGTCCATTTTACTTCATTTTTATTATATTATTCTATTTAAATGTTCTATTTCTTCATAAATTACATAATCAAAGACATGCATTGAACTATTTGAGTATTCAATTGTTGTTTCTAACCATGTTTGTGACTAAAAATGACAGATTTCTTTTGTAATTTATTTTTTTTATTAGTTAATGGATGGATTAATTATGTACTTAATAAAATATTTATTTGTTTATTGCTCTCAGGTTCATGGATGGGCTGACAACAATTTCTAAATATTATTTATTAGAGGACCAGAGTGATTTACAGTCAGGGGAACATTTTGGACTGCTCAACTTCAGCGTCTTATATAATTTATAGAATTTAACTGATGTGCAGTCAGAGATACAGTATATTGACTTTTTTTGCTACAACTTTTAAAGTGCTTAGCCATTTGAATTTCAGTGCCGAAATTAACCTGCATGTTTCATCCTATGTCATTTTTGTAGCAATATTAGTAGATTAATAGCTATACGACTTATTTAGGTAAAATTTGATTAAAGCATTACACAGGGCCTTCTTCTGAATCCAGATGTATATTATTAAATATCAATATTTTCAGACAAGTGCACCCAGTAAACAAGTCTCTCTCCTCCTCTCTCTTTCTCTTGTTCTGTCGTGGATCCTCCATATATTACAGATCTGTGTGATTGTGGCGCTCTGACTGTGAAAAGCTGCATTGCAGCACTACTGTCAGCTGAGTGGGGCTTAGCTGAGATGAAATCGTCCCTGCGTTAGTGGCTAGCATACACCAGAATCCGGGTTAATGCATTTTGTTGAGCCAAAGCAGAGCCAAATAAGGCAAAACAGAGGCTGGCCTTATTTAGCAGCATGCTAATCCACTTATCAATAATGAACGGGGATGGTGGAGGAGAGAAATTATGTTGTTTAAAGGTTTAGTGATCATATCTTAGCTGGTGTTGTGCTTCTGTGTATGTGTTTGTGTGAATGTGTGTGTGTGTGTGCATATGAAAGAGTGTGCTAATCTTAGTGACCTTGTGGATTACTTAGGCTAGTGACCTGTGTGTGTGGAATCAGCTGCTGTGTCTTGGCAGCTCATATTTCAGATCAGACTTCCACAGACACACACACACACACACACACAGACACATGTTTGTTTATGTGAAAAGTGGGGACATCCCATAGGCGTAATGGATTTTATACTGTACAAACTGTATGTGCTATTGCCCTACACCTACCCTACACCTAAACTTAGCCCTCACAGGAGACTGTGCATTTCAACTTTCCCCAAAAAAACTCACTCTGTATGATTTATAAGCGTTTTGAAAAGTGGGGACATGGGTCAATGTCCTGAAAAGTCACCTTCACCTTGTAATACCTGTGTCATACCTGTGTCATTATACAAATTTATCCTCATTTGTCACAAAAACGCACACACACACACACACACACACACACACACACACATTAGCCAGCACATCTCAAAGATGCTATGGTTTTCATACAGCGGTGATGATATTTTCTAACCCTCACACAACCCTGCTGATTTCAGTATATTTAAAGAAAATCGTGATTTTGATTTATGAGCATTTCAAATAATGGGAGAACTTTTGTATTCATTGTTTCTGTTTCTGTTTGCAGGCCGGCTCATGACATCAGTCTGGAGGAGTTTGATGATGAAGATTTGTCTGAAATCACAGACGATTGTGGCATAGGCCTCAACTATGACTCTGACCCTTACGAAAAGGTATGAACTATTCACAATGCATCCTTTATTTTATTTTTTTATTTTATTTTATTTTATTCAGTGAGTCTAGTGTGGTACCTCCAGGAAACTGTAAGCTCTAGCATGCTCAGCAGGCTGTTTATGTATTCAGGAAGAGCAGCTAATATATACATATTTACATATGGATGAATATGTGGCTTATCGCACCTTTGGAAATAGTGTCATCACTTCACTTGGCAGTCATGCATGTCAAAGAGCTCATTTGCATTTTAAAAGGCTCTAGGTTTGAAAGCATAAATTCTATCTATCTATCTATCTATCTATCTATCTATCTATCTATCTATCTATCTATCTATCTATCTATCTATCTATCTATCTATCTATCTATCTATCTATCTATCTATCGATCTATCTATTTGCTTATAAAAATTGCATTTTGAATGAATTTCTCAGAATTTAAATCCCTTTGAATCAATTCTACTTTCATACTCCATTCTACTCCCTTGCATTCAGATTCTTTATGCAATTCTGCATCCTGTTTGCTATATCAATTAAAATCCAACTCAAATTCAGGATTTACCTTTAAAGGGGTCATCGGATACCCATTTTCCACAAGCTGATATTATTCTTTAGAGACTTAATGAAAAGTGTGTAACATAGCTTGGTTAAAATTTCTCAGTGGTAGTGTAAAACAACACAATTTTTACCCTGTCAAAACAGCTCTGTCTACAGCAAGCTGATTATTGCATGTCGCTTTAAATGCAAATGAGCTCCGCTCACCCTGCCCCTCGCTTCCGAGCCACTCTCTGAGAGACGATAAACTTTAGCCGCATTCATTGTGAAACTTGCTAATTAGCATATTATTAGGAAAAGAGATTTGCAAAGATTCATTAAAAAACCTTACACTCACTTCTCCTGGAGGTGAAGCTGGATCACGAATGATTCGCGTGAACATAGATGCATTTAGGTAGATCGGGGGCACATTCCCTTCAGAAACAAATGTATCAAATGTGGGGAAGTCGTGGCCTAATGGTTAGCGAGTCGGACTCGTAATCGAAAGGTTGCGGGTTCGAGTCCCTGGCCGGCAGGAATTGTAGGTGGGGGGAGTGAATGTGCAGCGCTCTCTCCACCCTCAATACCACGACTGAGGTGCCCTTGAGCAAGGCCCTTGCACCGAACCCCCAATTGCTCCCCGGGCGCTGCAGCATGGCTGCCCACTGCTCCGGGTGTGTGTTCACGGTGTGTGTGTGTGTGCATTTGTTCACTACTCACTGCTGTGTGTGTGCACTTGGATGGGTTAAACGCAGAGCACCAATTTCGAGTATGGGTCACCATACTTGACAATACGTCACGACTTTACTTTTACTTTTAATCCACTGTGTCTTCAGCGGGTCAGATGTCAGGAGTAAATGACGACTGCTACAATATGTTCATTATTACATCAACAACAAAACACCTCAATCGCTATGGAAACATTTTTGTCTATATCTGCTCCGGCATCGAAACAATGGCGGACTGATGGCATCTCAATAAGGAGGATCTAAGGAAAAACGCTAGTGTCAATCAACTATCGTGGGAGGGCTTGGGTCTGTGTGACGTGGCACAGGATCTTTATCATTATAGGGTGGTTGTGTACACACTGCCAACACACATTTCAGTTCAAACAGCTTGTAAAAGTGCATGTCGCATCCAATGACCCCTTTCTAAAAACATTCTCAGTTGAATTCTGAATGTTAACATTAAATGGAATGAAAACATGAACCTATATAGAACTATTGTAAAACATCCAAATGTAGAAGTCTTTTCCCTTTGTGCTGTGTTAATATGGATGTTATTGTGGAAATATTTGTATTTGATACTATGTGTGTGCTGGCTGCACTGAGGGATTGTAAATGTTTTATTGCAGTGGCGGTGTGCCACGGCTGCAGTAGAAGGGCTGGTGACCCAGTGAAGTTTGCTGCTATGCAGACCTCTCTTCTCAGCTTTCTGCACCCCAGTCCTATTACAACAAAACCACTTCCTCTTCCTCACCCTGCTCCTAATTTTTTTCTGCCTGTGTTCTCTGCAAAATGTTCAAATGTGCATGTATTGCTTCGATTATAACACCTCACATGCCTTTGGTGTGTCAAATTGATTTAAATTCAGTGATTCGGTTCACACAATCACAGTCTGTGGGCATCATAGCATGCAGTGACTTCACATTGTTCAGAATGTAGGCAGATTGATTAGTTGGTTCTGGATGGTGATTGGATGGTCCATAGGCTGGTCGTTTATTGATTGGTTGGATGATCTCAAAGTGGGCGACAGAGTCTATGCAGTGTGTCAGGCTACAGTTTTTCTTTTTTTTGCCACAGTTAGCGGCTATAATTCAGCTCACACATACACACGCCTGTCCCACAGGATTATGCATCGTGTTTGAAGGGCCTGTCCCTTGTCTATGCAACTAGAGTCTATAAAATCACAGAAGACATCCACTGTGCCTCCAATGTGCCACTGAGAGCAATTACATAAGAATACTTCAAGGTTTGTACAAACAATAGCTATTGGATTGGAAATATTTTTTTGTTGTCATATTAACTTCATATTAGTATTTGAGGCATTATCAATGATAAACATTTTTCTGTGATTAAGGTGATTTATATATTCCTGGGGAAAAAAATTACACTTCTGATTTTGTTTTTCAACAGGTCAAGAAATGTATTAAAAATAAACAAATAATAATTACCAATATTATTTTATCCCTTTGACATAATTTATATATATATATATAATATATTATATATATATATATATATATATATATATATATATATATATATATATATATATATATATATATATATATATATATATATATTAGGGGTGGCACAGTACACAGATGTCACGGTTCGGTATGTACCCCAGTTTGGGGGTCACGGTTCGATACGATTTCGGTACAACAGGAAAAAAAAAGAAATTTGCTATGCTCAGTTTCTTTATTTATTTTGAACAGGAAGTAGTCCAAATTACAATTTTTTTTCCATCTAGATGTGAAAATACTAAATATTATTACATGTTATATATATATATATATATATATATATATATATATATATATATAAAATCTGTTTTGTTTTCATTGTGAGTGTACACAAATAAAAGCAGACCTTTATACAGTGATTATTAATAAGACAAGTGTTTAAAGTTGATTCTGCTGGTATAAGGAAACAATTGAAGTGATCGCACACACACATCAGTTCCAGCATTGCTAACTTGACAGCGCAGTTGATACTTTATCAAAATAAAATACAGTGAACCAAACATCAGCGCACCCGCCTCTGTGTCACCGTTGGAACGTGACTGAAGTACAAACGCTATAATTTACATAATAAATAATAGTTTAGCATTCAGATACATTACATCGCAAATATGGAAATATTATGGAATATTTGGATTTGTGTCAAATGAGAGCGGTAGGATACACGAGCACAAAGCTCCATTTCGCAAACAGTTGAGTGAGCAAGCCTTTAAAGTATACTCCTTCGTCAGTCAATGTGAGAGACGCGTTCAGAATCAACACATGGTCACTGTCTAGTGGGCTTTGTTTTCAAGTGCGCAACTCATGGCATTCGCTGTTCTTCTGCTGGTGGTTATCAAACAGCGTTGCATTACTACCCCGTTCTGGATTGGAGGTGAATTGCCTGTATTCGTCGTAAGGCCTCATGCACCGAACCGAGATGTCCGTACCGTGACGGGTCGGTACGAATACATGTACCGTGCCACCCCTAATATATATATATATATATATATATATATATATATATATATATATCAAATTTGAATTTTATTTGTTAACTGTGTTAAGTGATTGCTTTGATTCTGAATCAAAAATCAAATTTGGCCAGTTTCACTTTTCATAGGTGTCACGGGACGCCGTGAAAAGCACCGTGGAAAGATGAAGTCAGGGTCCAATTGCAGGTAAGGTTCTTTTAATGAGCAACAAAAAGGCCAACACGGCACAAAACAAAACAGAAAAAGGACTGGGATACAAAAACGGCAATGAGGTGCGTGTATCCCAGCCCAGAGCAAACACTAGAAACAAAATCACTTTTGACACATTTACCACAGAATTAACAAATATCAAATAACGCAACCAGGCAGAGTGGTGGGAGAGGGGAGACTAAATAGTCCGTGGCAATTGGGAACAGCTGTGGGTGTAATGAGTGGGACAGGTGTGTGTAATGTGACAGGTGTACGTGATGTGGCAGGTGTACGTGATGTGGCAGGTGTACGTGATTACGTGAGGTGAGTCCGGGTGGAAGGGAGATGGTGACCTCTGGTGGCGACAGGGAGAAGCGCAGGGCCCGGACTCGTGACAATAGGTAGCTTTCTTTTCATACTGTAGCCTTTTTTGGTGACCATAAACAAATACTAGGAATGTTTGTCAGGTTAGCAACAGTAACTAAGGAGGAGGAGCTTATCAGAGTATATTTGTGGACTGATTGTAACGGCCATTTTCTACCATGTGACTGTGATGTTGACATTTATACTATTTGACATTGAAAATCGGTTTATTATGGAAGCCTGTTTTTTTTGACGACGCATGTAAATAAACTCAGAATTGTGAGATATAAACTGGCAATTCTGAGGAAAAAAGTGTGACTTTCTGATTTTTTATTTTTTTTGTTGCAATTCTGAGTTTATATTTTACAAATCTTAGTTTATATCACACAATTATTTTTTCCAGCATGGATTAAAAACAACAACAACACAATTTTCTCACAATTGTAAGTTTATGTCGCACAGTTCTGACTTTTCTTCTCAGAGCAGAAAACTTTGTCATTTTCTCCAAACAGTAATTTCATGTAATATAATTTTGTTTATCCCATTACAACCACATTTGATTGTTTTTGTGCTAAATGTTGTAATGACACTAATGCTACAATGATAAATTTATCCGATTTTTGTTTTATCCATTTTTCTTTTGATGCCTTATGTGAAAACGTTATTTTATTCATGTGATTTCTGCTAGAGCTTTCAGAAAGCCCGCAATTTAGTGTAGTAGTCGGTTTTCATAAATGTATAATTTTTCTTTTGCAGCTTGAATCAGTTTTTGACATTCCATATCACACATCTCATGACAAAAACACACCTACACATGCTGTGAAATAGAGATAAATACATTTGAGCTATTTGTGGCTGTGCTCATTGTGCCAGTCAGTAACGATTGTGACATTTTGACATTAATGTTTCTAGAATGATTCTTGTACAGATCATTTCCAGCCAACAATTCCATCCTTCCAAACACTCTCTCACTCTCTCTCCAGCTTTCTCGCCCTCTCTCTCTCTCGCTTTCTTCATGGATTATTCATTCTGTCACACAGAGCTCCGGCTCTCAGAGTACATTTAACAGATTTGGGTTTCTGGGGTTTTGCATATTACAATATGCTGTATGTTGATGAACGTTAACTGAGCAGAGTCGCGTGCAGTATTGGAAAAACAACATGAAACTGCATTTACATCTAATTTAACTTGCGTAATATGACATATTTCTTAATGACACAGTATATGTGGCTTAAAATCATGTGGGGCACTGCTTCCCGCTTTTGCAGCCTTAACTACATCCGCAGAAAAAGAAAAGAAAAGGAATTTAAGAGTAGGAAGAATGTTTGGATGAAAGCAATTCATTTTATTATTAAAAAAGTGCAAGATATTGGTTTCAAAAGAGCACATTATGAATGTGATTAGGATCTTCATGAATTTGTTAAATTATTATGATAAAAAAAAGTTATGTTATTGTCCATTATTGTGTTCCCTATAGCTGTGCACCCTTCATTAAGATAGCTGAAATATGTAAATATATTATTTCTTAGCGTCTTTCAGGCCCACCCATCATGTAGAGCTAAAGTGCATGTTTAAGGGTTAAATCTGCAATTATATTGTTTTATGACTGTGTGTGTGTGTGTGTGTGTGAGGGATTAGCTAAGCAGCATGAGATGTGCCATCTTAGTGTCTGTCCAAACTGCTCATAATGAGAGATCAAAGACAAGAGGGTGAGATGTTTTTCTTGTGGAGCTGTGTATGTGTGTGTGTGTGAGAATACTCATTTCGTGCATTTCTTACACATTTGCTTTCTAGTTCATGTATTCAGAGGAAGTATTTATCTGGTAACATTTCACCACATTGCAGTCTGCTAAACTGAGCAGCACTGTGGCTCAGGACCCCAGAAGAAAGACTGAGTCATTATTGATGTCATCAGCTCAGAGGGTGGAGCAGAAAACAGTGCTATGTGCAGGTTTTTTGTATTTCTTTTTTTTTACAAGAATATTTTAGGTTTATATTAAATATATCATTTTATATAGGGTTGATAAGGGATAGTCACATGGGGAAGTTGTCTTAAGAGCTATATCTCAGATTTTGAGTAAAAACTGACATATTTTCAGAGATAACAGTTTGTATGTTTAACTGTATAATCAAGGTAGATTTTTACTCAACATTTTATATTTTACTTAATAACAATATATTTTTTTCAAGAGTATTAAATAGTAGGTTTTCAATAGAAATAAAAGTTCATATGTTCAGTGAACTATATTTTTTCCCCTAGGCAATGACTGTAATAATGTTCATGATTTTATTTAATTTTATCTTATTTTATTGACAAGACTTTAAGGTGTATGACTTTAATAAAAAAAAAATTAAAACTCATAACTTCATAAACTTACCTTCAGAAATATTTCTTGGGGTAAAAAAAAAAAAGTAAAATAAGTGTAAAAACTACCCCTGGTCTTTCTTAAAGTTTCTTAATGTGTTATACGATTGTACGTATTATACGATATATGATTACCTGGAAAAATGTTCTTTTTTGTAACTATAATAAATCAGGCAACACTGACTGACTCATTCAGAACTGATGAATAGGTTGTCTTATGAATTATTCAAGAGCCCTCGATTATGCAGTGTAGTGCAGTGCTGTAGTTAATGTCTCTGCATTAGTATAGATACTTGTCTGAGACATCAGTGGTATCACTGCCCTGCCTCCTTCCTGCTTCTACTGCAGTATACAGCTGATCCGTGTGTGTATGCGTGTGCTGTAGTGTTTGTGTTTATGTGTACTCTTTAAGCTTCTCTCTATTTAGAATCTTATGGTTTTTTCTTGACCTTCTAACACTGCATCTTTTATTTTTTCCTCTTCATCTCTCCCTTGCTCTGCCTATGCGGTCAGCATCGACAGCACTGCATCCATTCATGACTTCTGTGTGAGTTCGGCTGGCTCAGCAGAACACTTTTTGCTGGTGTAATGCTGACTCCGTCTCTGAGCGGGGATGTAACATCAGTGCTGGTCAGGGGTGAGGCCTCGTCCTTGGAAATATCAGAACGATAGAGTTTCAACAGAGCATTTATACACTAACTCATGCAGTACAGCTAGAACAGCATTACAGTATATACGTCTCTCTCCTAAGTGTGGTTATTGGTCACAGTGTGTTTGTCTGCTGCTGGTATTGATTTGGTTAGTGACGACATATAGATTCAGGTCTCTGCAGTGCCAGCTGGTTGTGAATCTAATGCAGCGTGAGACTTTTAATGACATCACCCACACACATTTGCCAAGCAACAAACAGAATTTTAACCCTAATGTGTGCGTTCTTAATTGAGGTGAATATCAGACGTTAGGCTTATGTAAGTGCATTGACTTGTTTTCCTGGAAGGGCGCTGTAACCTGAGAAGCTTTAGCATCGATCACCATCTGCCCTTCCCCATAAGACATGATTCTCTCAGCTTCGTCCAGTCCATCCGCAATCCATCCACTTTCCCTTTTAAAGACAAAATTAATTCTAAATTCATCCTATTTACTTTCTTAATACACATTGTGAATGATATGAATCAGACTCTGAATCTGACTCTGTTTTGGTGTAACGTCCACTTTTCACTAACCAATCAATTACTGATCGATTAAAATCTAGTCCCGCCCTACATTTATTTTAATAACTATAAAGGAATATTCCAGGGTAAATGTGAAAACAAGCTTCCAGTAATGCACTTACAATTATTATTTTTTAATAAAGAATTAAGTATTTTATCAAAAATATGAGTCTCACATGTTTTATATTTTTAATTCTCTTGTATAATTGTCCCATAGACTTCAATTGTAAACGCATTACTGTAAATACATTTTTATTGTATTTTTACCAACTGAAGGATGTCTAAATTATTTCCTGTTGTAACAACCTCAATTAGTTTTTTTTTTTTTTTTAAACTCGCTGTTAGTTTCAGTATTGCAGTCATAAATATATGCTGTATTTGTCATTAAACATATCTGCAAGATAGGGTTTGTTTTTCCTGCAACCACTGATCTATATATATAGTAACACATGTTTCAGAAATTATGGCCTGGCTAGCAGTCAAGACTTCATCCAGTCCAGGGTGAACATATGGCCCAGCTAATGGATGGAACACAACATTAACAGCAGAGAAAAAGGTCATGTTGAATCATGCATGGTAGACATGCAAAGCGTTTGCTCCTGTTCGTGCTGACTGATATTTGTGGATATCGAATTTTTGTGTATATTTGCTCTTCACTGGTTCATTCAGTCACCCCTGTTTCAGACTGCATTATTGATTTATGGTAATGTTTTACAGTGCAACACAAGATATTAAAAAAACAATTTCAGGTAAAATATTTACAATTTCTTTTCTTCTTCTTTGTAAAGGACTGTTTAATTTTAGAAAAGAACGATTTCCACCACCCAGTGTGCTCATTCCAAGACGACTTCCAAGAGTTTGAGATGATCGATGATGAAGATGATGATGAAGAAGAAGAGGATGCAGATCCTGATGCCCCTCCCTCACCATCAGCATCTCCTCCCCTCTCCCCTACTCTGGGCACCCTGAAGAGCCGCCCAACCACTCTAAACCTGACTGCACCAGTTTCACAGGTACCTCTTATGCACACCTGAAATAAATATATCAATAAACAAATGTTATCAGTATTTAAACTCTTCTTTTGGTCCTAATCTCAGGACTCCCTGAACAACAACAGCAATGTGTCACCACGAAAGTCAAGCTGGCAGGATTCTCTTCGAAACCCGACTTCACAGGGTAATTGTTGTTTATATGCATAGTTTCCAAAAGTTTCCAAAACAGGATTCCAAAACCAATTCCAAGGTTCCAAAACATACGAACACATAAAAAAAAGCTCTAACAGACTATAACTGTTCATACAATTATTACATCAGAGCGTCACTGATCATATTCTATTGATTAATATCTATTCTGGATTTTTTATGTAGCTATAAATGTAGCCCATTGTTAATCATTTTAGGTTGCTTGTCTCCAAACCACTCTTGCCTTGAGGATGGTTCCCATGTAACTACCACATGCCCGGGGGTTCCAGACACCACTGGCTCTGCCAATGGTACACCCTCAAACCCACCAGGACATTGTGGTCTTCATCAGTCACCTGGCAGGCCGCTGCTGTACGACTTTGAGGGCAACAGAAGAGAGCGACCTGAATATGGTAAGAAGTCATATTGCTAATGGCTAATCAAAATTGATAGGCTACAGTGTATCCATTATCAAGGCGATATTGGACATCTTTAGCAACATTTTTCGTTTTGTCCTTATCCTTGTCAACTTATCTCAGTACCCCTCCATCTCTCTTTTTCTTTCTAAATCTTCTTGTCTTCCAAACCAGGCTCCTTTGGTCAACATAACTCGTCAAGTGGGTCTGAGGCGACTGAGGTGAAATCTGATGTTGAGGAATCCACTCTAAGTGAGCTTGTTCCCTCAGTGGATGACTGCACTTCTCAGTGCTCTGATACCGAGGTTGACCATGACCTCAATGGTCATACCAAACGTCAACCTTGCCGCTCTCGACCCAATGACACTTATACCGTGACCACAGAGACCGCTGACGACCCAGAATTGGAAAACGATGGCACCAGTAGGTGTCTGTCCTCAACTGCACCTCTTGGTAACGATGCTGAGACTCCGCTATCGGATGAGGAGCTGGACAAAGAGTTTGACATTGACTTCATAAGTAAGGATACCTATGATCAAACCTGCAAGAAAGATGAGGCGTCTTCGTATGTTGAGTTCCCCTGCATTGAACCAGCTGAGTCCATTTCTGTCTCCAGCTACATGTCGTCCAGTCGATCAGATGTCCTTGACGCTATGGATGAACCTCGAAACATGCGTCAGGGTCAACCTGCTGCTGCAAATGACACAACTTCTCCTTCTTCTGATCCTGGTATTGCTGATATGAATGCCAAACGCTATGCGGAGTCAGACCGCAACAGCGATGACCTTAGCTCTCCTGGATCAGACTCTGATATTGAAGGGGAACTTGAGGCTGCGTTTGAATGTGATCCACTTGCTAGTAACATGATTTCCTCCATCTCAGAGACAGAGTTGGACCTGACCAGTGAATCCAGCAGCGGGCGCTCTTCACACCTCACCAATTCCATTGAAGAAGCCAGCTCCCCAACCTCAGATCAGGAACTGGACCAGGAGCTGGACCCTGAGCAGGACAGCGGTATTGTAGGTCTAAAAGCTTCTCTTCTTCTGGGCCAACCTGAGCCAATTAAACAAGAACCTTCACCAGGTCTAGACCCCAGCACAGACATGTTACAACTAGATGATGGCCAAGCTCTGATGGGCCTGCAGAATGTAGATGATGAACAGGGTTATGAGCACCAGGCTGATCCAGATGAGACTCTTCCCCCTGCCATCCCCTGTGAGGATAGCGGCTCTCAGCAGCTGTTGTTGAAGATTGAGCCTGACCACAGTCTTGAGAGCTTCAAACGCTCCTTCTATTTGCCTGTTGGCCCCAAACTAATGGCGTCTGTGGACGACTATAATGGTAACAGTGAGGGAGAGTCCGGGTCAGAGTCCGAAGACGAGCTCAGTGAAAACTCTGATTCTCCTTGGCTTCTCAGCAACCTGGTCAACAGGATGATCTCAGAAGGCTCCTACCCAATCAGCTGCCCAGAAGAGTGCCTCAAACGCTCAGCCTCGATCTCTGACACCATCTCACCCTCGTCGGACTTGGAAACGGATACTTTCAATGAGACAGATGGCTGCAATTTACAAAAGCAGAAATCGGAAGAAAAGTCACTGGAAGTGACCTCTGAAAAGTCAGAGAAGAGACTGGACGAAGAGAAGGAGAGAGAAGCCAGCTATGTATCTGAAGAGGGACTAAATGAAAGCAAGAGAACGGACGCTTGTCTGTACATGCGCAACCCCACATATGGCAACGCTACACCCATCTTTACAGAGCGATTCGATACGAGGACAAAGAATTATGAATCGGAGGACTTCCCATCCCAGATCTCATTAAAAAACAAGCAGAAAGAAGAAGAGGAGGAGCCAAATAATGACTTAATGATGGAGAGAATGAAGGAGCTGGAGTCTCCCAGCTTGAGCGAGAGCATAATCAGCGACAAGGACGAGGGACGGGAGACACGGGTCGATCAGATCACTTTGCAGCGAATCACAGAAGTCAAAAACAGCCTTACGCTGGACCTCCCAACAGCACAGACCAATCACTGTTTCAGTCTTACATACTCGACAGATAACGATGAAGATGAGCGAGATACCTCCCCTTTTCTGGAAGATCTTCACAAGGTACCTTCACCCTACGGAAACGAGACTTACTTGGACAGCTCCCCACCTATTGACGAGAGTGTGCGAGAGTTGAGAAACACAGCCTCCGACCGGCCCATCGATGACTCCTTGGCGTACGATTCAATGAAGTACACCCTAGTGGTGGATGAAAACACAACGCTTGAGCTGGTGAGCCTGAAGCGCTGTACCTCTGTTCTTAGCGAGGACAGTGATGGACTCTCTACTATTTGTGATGACGAAGTTGTCGATGAAGATGAAGATATTTACGGCCAGAGCCAGATGGAAAGAGGCATGAGACCTAATTTGCTGTTAAGCTCCTCTGAAGAAGACTCCTCCCCTGAGGCGGATTTACCTTTCTCAAAGAAGTTCCTCAATGTATTTGTCAACAGCACATCACGGTCCTCCAGTAAGTGAAATTTAACACCGTGCATAATAGATTTGAGGGATAGTTCACACAAAAATGAAAATTCTGTCATCATTCACTCACCTTCATTTCATTCCAAACCTGTACACAAAATGAGATGGTTTGTGTACAGGTTTGGACAGGTCTGCACACAAAACAAGATGAGATGTGTTCAAGTGTTTTTTGTCCATAGAAAGAAAGTAACTAATATGACTAACAGAGCAACATTTTTAAAGCTACTGTAAATGTTTAATGTACAAATATGCTCAAGGAGGAAAGGCAAAATAAATTGTTGTATATTACCAAAATAAATTACCAAATTAAATTAATTCCCATTCAAAGAGCCCTTTTAGTACAGTTTAAGAGATTTAGATGATCATTTTACATAATTTAGGAGCCTGTCTCGCTGAACAGAAAGGATATTTAATAATCCTAATGAGATGACATCAGAAGATGAAGGATTTTGTATGACCTGCTTCTAAATGAGTTTTGCAGTACTCTGACACACACACACACACACACACACACTACCTTGGGGCTTATATCTCAGTATAAAGTGACATAATGCATCTGCATTATGTGTTTTTCAGGCACAGAGTCCTTTGGGCTTTTCTCGTGCACTATAAATGGAGAAGAAAGAGATCAGACTCACAGAGCGGTCTTCAGGTGAGCAATGCTGCCCACAATATAACCTAAAAACACCTACAGTAGCTCTAATCGAAAAGCTCCAGTCTGGTTTGAAGTCCAATCACAAACCCTCAAGGAACTCTTCTTTTTCTGTATCTGTTAAAACAGTTAATTGACTGCTCATAATATCTATTGCATGCAATGCAAATGCAAGTTTTAATGCCCACGCTACAGGTTCATCCCACGACATGCAGATGAGCTGGAGTTAGACGTTGATGATCCATTATTCGTTGAGGAAGAGGAGGATGATTACTGGTACCGTGGGTATAACATGCGCACAGGGGCCAGAGGGATTTTCCCAGCATACTATGCCCACGAGGTTGTTGGCCAAACAAAAGACCTGATGAGTAAGAATTTTGAAAATACAGTGTTTTCAAAATATAATTAATTTTTTGGGATTTTTTGGGGAGAAAACATATATATACCTCTGTAAAAGAGTAATTCTGGTAAGTAATATGTGACTGTTTTCTTTTTCTTTGGCCTTCACATCTGGTCTCTTTGTTAAAGCACTTGATGAGTTAGCATTGTCTGTATACGTGTGTTTCCATAGCAATGAAGAGGAACCCTGCTTGGATGGAAAGCTTCCGAGTGCAATTCCTGGGTTCGGTGGAAGTTCCTTATCACCAAGGCAATGGCATCCTGTGTGCTGCCATGCAGAAGGTAATGTAAACAGGAAATGTATAATTTTGTGCTTTACCTGTGTGAGATAGCACTCAATGAATGCACAAGGATACATCTTATGATGCAAACAAGAACTAATGTGTTTGTTTGTCTTTCAGATCGCTATGGCAAGGAAGAGGACGGTACATCTTCATCCCCCATCTATTTGTGAGCTGGAAATAAGCATGCAGGGTGTGAAACTAGTCATGAGTTTGGATGATGAATATGACTTTTCAGGGGAGGTAAGAGAGAGAGAAAAATAGACAAAATTTAAAGGTGCAACTTTTTTATTTTGCCCTTCTGGAAATGACAGTAGTCTTGTTTACCCAATCAGCAGTCAGCTATGATCGTTTATTCTGCAAAGTTTAAAAAGCTCGTATTTAGCTGGTCATCTCATAGACTTTTTAATATTTATTATCATTATTTTTTAATTTATTATTTGGCTACTGAGTCTTCATCTCATGTGTAAATGAATTAAAAAAAATATATATATATATATTTGTTTTTACAAAAAATAAAATAAATAATATTAATTTCTATATGTGCATGACTTTTAATTAGAAAAACACATTTAATACATGGATGTTAAATAGACAGTGACAGTGAAATGACATGTGGCCAAGTGTGGTGTCTCATACTCGGAATTTGTGCTTTACATTTCACCCATCCAAGCACACACACAGCAGTGTGTAGTGAACACACACACACACACACACACACATGTTGGTTTTTGTGGTTTATGGGGACTCTCCATAGGCGATTGCTATTGCCCTACACCAACCCTACACCTAAACTTAGCCCTCACAGGAGACTTTGTGCATTTTTAGATTTTCAAAAAAACACCATTTAGTATGTTTTTTAAGCCTTTTGAATTACGGGGACATAGGCAGTGTCCTCATAAACCACCTTCATATTGTAATACCTCTGTCATACCCATGTCATTATACAAATTTGTGTCCTCATAAACCACATAAACATGCGCACACACACACACACACACACACACACACACACACACTCACACACACCAGGAGCATACATTGTGAGACTATCTAAATTTCAGCATTTTTCTTGGATTTTGATATTTATTATAATTCCTCTTCTCATTTCTTTTTATAGTTTGACAGATGTAGTCACTTCTTCCAAATGAAAAACATCTCCTTTTGTGGATGTCATCCTAAAAACAACTGGTAAATACACACACATACATTACCACTTTCTATTTCTTTTAGTAAACCTCAAAACAAGTCTTCATGCAGTTGATCAGTTTTGGAAATTTTTGCAGGCCAAAATAAGACTCATCCCTCTCTCTGTGCATCTTTCTGTAGTTATTTTGGTTTCATCACCAAGCACCCGATGCTTAACAGGTTTGCATGTCACGTCTTCGTCTCTCAGGACTCCATGAGACATGTAGCCGAGTGTGTGGGGTGAGTGTAATGCTCTTAAACGTCTTTTACAAGAAACTTTTGACACTGAAAATAGCGAGAAAAGAAGAGTGGAGAAGAGAAATTAATGAGAGTGATCAGTCTCTGCTTCATTATCAGAGCACAGGCCAGACCGCTGTGTGAATTATTAAAGCTTCTCTCTTTTAGATCAGACAGGAGACCTGAGTTATCGACCCCAGCAGGAGGCAACTATCTCTGCCGCATTACATAATATGACCTTATGAACATATACATTATTTAGCCTTATCATTTTGCACAAAAATGAAGGGGAAAAAGTTAAAGAACAGAAACTTTTATGACGATACTTTGTTTTCATCATGTTAATTACACAAGGAAACATGGACAAGCACAAATAAGACCGAAGCTCATCAATCTGCTCACTTGTACAGTGTTATAGTTGTACAGTGTTCCAGTGCCTGAAAACAACAAACAACCAAAATAAGCAGTAACTTGCTCCACCTAAATATGAATAACCTGCTTAATTCCTAAATATGATCAAATCGGGTTTGAATTTGCCTAAAATGAGTTAAATTATAGTAATTACAACTAAATGTGAAACCCTGCCATTTTTAGCAATATAATAGACAAGCAAAACAAATCCATGTTCACAAAGCACGACACACACGTGTGTGTTCTAATCATGTATGTCTGTGTGCTTGTTTCAGACGGGCGTTCCAGGAATACTATCAGGAGCACTTGGAATACGCCTGTCCTACCGAAGATATCTACCTTGAGTAGAGGAAAAGGGTAACCATGGCAACTGCTGTCAGTCACGACAGATGTCTGTTCCTGGGCTTGGCCACTACGAGGCGCCTAGCAGCCTTCTCAAATGTAACATAGGCCTCATCTCTTTATTCTCTTCCTCAGTTTCTCTTGTTCTCTCGACATGAACTGAGCTGAATACTCTACGTAGGCTCTTAGTGGTCTGTCTGTTTATTTCAATGTTTATCAGTTCATTTCTTCTCTTCATTGAGATGGATTGCTTGTTTATTTAACTTTTCTACTATATAATATAATTAGGGACGTGGTTTTGGGGTGGTTACATCAGTTCGATTTCTTTTTTTTATATAGTCCTGGTGTAGAAAAAGCAAAATATGACTTCACACGTTTGATTGCATGGCTTTGAGGGTTATGCTCACAAACACACACAATGTCTAAAAGCAAAAGGTGATCAGAGGTTTGAATCTGAAGACCAGGATTGTTTGTAAATATGTATTTGTCTGATTCTGATACATTGCTGTACTGGGTTTGTACTAAAAAGGACAAGGCAGTAGGACGTGACCTGGAATCGTTGATAGGTCTACAGATTGTCTGTTCCGATGTAGTAGAAGGTTTAATGTACGTTTCTGATTTTACCGCGATGTAAATACTGTACAAATAGGGATGACTGTAGGTGAAAACAAATGCTTCATTACATCACGGTATGCAAGTATCCTGCACCATCTGTCTGCGAATGAGAAAGTGGGATGGATAGCAGGTCGGCAGGCTGGGTGTAGATGGATCAAGAGATGGTTCGGTAAATCTCATCTTGTCATATCTGGAACATATTTGACCCCAAAATCAAAATAAACAACAAGATATTCTATTTTGTCCAAAGATGATGATATTTCTCAATTTTTTTCATCTCAGTATTTAACACGCACAATTACTGTAATGCATCCAGATGTTTTTGTGTATAAGCTTTTATTATTATTTGTGTTGCGATTGAGGTGAGGGAATGTTATTGGAATTGTCATGAAACAATCATAAAATAGGCTTTATTTTCTTTGAGCACAATAAAATTTATATTCTTTTTATTTATTTTGGGGTAAAATATTGCTCCGATATCTACATTGTGTGATTCATCCAGTTGGTTATGCTATAGCACAGTCCTTCAGTCAAATAATATTTCTCCAGCTCTCAAACCTGACAGCCCCTCTACTTACCATTGTCTGCTGTCCTGTATGATTGTCAGGTTGGACTGACGTTTTTAGCTTTTAAGCCTGATATAGCTCACCTCTCATGCTTTGAACGTTTGCAGGTAGAAACTTCAGAGAGATATGATGCTTATAGACAGCGAGTAAAATGAAAAGTCCCCGTTTGTTGGGAAACGCACTCAATGCAGGAATGTTTTACCAGTGGACTGGATAATTTAATCCAGTAATATCTGCAGGACAAATATTGCTTCATATTACACCGATAAAGAATAAAATACCGCAATTCTGTCCTGTGAAGCAATGAATAAGTGAATGCCATTTATGTAGATGCCATGTGATTATATAATAAGCTCAGGACAACAGAAAACAATCCTTGTGCATCGTGCTGATTGGTAGACGCAGTTGTTCAGCTCTCTGACTTCGCCCTTGTCCTGACCTTGACCGGCGCTGCTGAGACTGAACAGAGCAGATCCCTCTGCAGGCTTCACACAATAATGACGAACAATAATATTTACCTCATTCAGACTGTTGAATGCAATCCAGGGCCATGCAACAGCTCACAATCTTGATGTGAAGACATTCAGGTAATACTACAGGAAAATGCGTGTAGTTTTATTTAAAACTGGCTAAGATGGGGTGGTATGGCATATTTCAATTTACATCAATTTTTCATCACATCCTGTCAGGTAATTTCCTGTTTTCTTGAGGAGCGTCTTGCTACAGCCCACAAGATCCAGGGGCCGTGGTTGGATCCAGATCCAACCCCTCCCACCTTACATTTACCTAAACCTACCCATCTCCACCCCTAAACCTATCAATCTCCACGCCCTAGATGTGGATCCAACCACACCTCCTGGATCTTGTGGGCTGCAGCGAGCCCTACTTGGTTTTCTTATCTAGAAAAGGAGGGCTGCGTTTGGAATGAAATATTAGCGTACTGCATACTTTGTAAAGCACCTGTTATTTTGCTTTTTAAACCCAGAAATCTGTCTTAAGATTTGTCAGTCTGTCAAAATAATAAATGTCATGTACTTGAGGGACTTACTATCCTGTTCTTTGTGCTCTTTTATATTGCACATTTTGGCAAAACATCTGACTTTTTCGTGCACACTGCACTGCGGTGTACTAGTATGCATAGTATGGTAGTATGCTATTTTGAACGCAGATCAACGTTCCCTGCACACGTGACTGTATCCTCCAGCAGCCTGCAATCTGTTTCCATGGTTACCCATTCATTTGTGACCGTGACACTCTCATGGAAGGAGTTTCATGTTTTAAATGTGTCTTGTTTTCCGTTAGATTGCTGTAAATATTCTAGAGTCAGGATCTCCATGCTGTGTCCTTTCTGTCGAGTATGTTATTGAGATAAATATGTAAATTTAAAAGAAATAATAATATTAATAATAATGTTGATGATACAAATCTCACAAGCAAAAGCCAACTGTGATGGGGTGAAAAGATATAAATAGCTTTGAATTAGTATTTGTATCTTTCCTTTATCTACTTTTCATTGGTATACATCTGTAGTTGGATGTGTGGTCAGTCACCATGTGTGGAATAACATGCAATAGTTGACGTTCTAACAGATCTTCATTCATAAACAGACACGCATCGAATGCCCACAATCTCATTCGTCATTGCACTTAATGGGTCAAATCAGCAATTTTGTCTCATTTATGGCCAATCATTTATATCAATCAGAGCTCTAAAACGTTAGTTATGACTGTTACATGACATTTTTGTGTGTTCATAAGGTAAATGAATATCTTGAATATTTTAGCCTTCAATTTAGCAATTTGTAGTGACAAATTGGCTGTGAAACCCCTAACACATTCAGGCAGAGCGTCTAATACTTCTTGATTACTTAAGCTTGGGTAGCTGAAATACAAAGTTCTGGACTTAAACGTACATAATTCAGTCCTTCACTGTATAACGGAAACAGCTTCAGTATGACAAAACTATGTATCTTGTATCTTTAAAAATGACAACTTGTAAAGAAAAAACAAAAAAAATCTCACTGCCTTGTCATGGATTTGGTCTTATGAATAAAATACTATATGCTTGATGTCTCCAAAGTGTTTCTGAGAAGTGTTATTTTAGTACAATTTAGATTCCATTATAGTTTTTAAAAATTGTAAAAAAATCGATTTTATTTTGTTTATTTGCTGTTTTCAGTTTAATTGAATTTTAAAGTTTTAGTAATTTTGTTGTTTTTGTCATTTAAAAAAAAAAGTTTATTTTGGTACACAAAGAAAATTAAACGTTTTGAAAACGCATCTGAAATAAGTTTTAACTTTCATTTTATTTCAAGCTACAATTTGTTTTATGGTTTAAATTTTTACTTCCAGTTAATTATAATAACGGTGTTTCTGAGTTTATTTGGTAAAGGTGAGACTTCGCCGCTTGTGGGACTGATGCTGGTGGACGGCAGCTCTGTAAGTTCTCTCTGTCATGTTTGTCATGTTAGGCAGCCTTTAAAGGGATAGTTCTGTGAAAATTTCCCACAAATTGTTGTTCCAAACCTGTAAGACCTTTGTTCATTTTTGGAACACAGA
Organism: Barbus barbus; assembly: GCF_936440315.1. NCBI lineage: Eukaryota > Metazoa > Chordata > Actinopteri > Cypriniformes > Cyprinidae > Barbus > Barbus barbus. The sequence continues at coordinate 26,129,830 of NC_136751.1, forward strand.
TGAAGATATTTTTGATGAAATCCAAGAGCTTTCTGACCCAGCAGAGACAACAACGCAACTACCACGTTCAAGGCCCAGAAAGGTAGTAAGGACATCATTAAAATAGTCCATGTGACATCAGTGGTTCAACCCTAATTTTACTTTTCTCTTTCGTGTCAATCTTTGATGCATATTAATGAGAGTACCACAATGCAAATACAACGTAAAGAGCTTTTTAATTTGCACTGCTTCATTTCGACCATGTAAATACAATGTGGTAGTATACACACATTTTTTCCATATTTTCTAGTAAATGGGTTGCCATTCAGCTAGTTTAGCTTTGTATACGTATGACGAGGAGGAATAAAATATCTGAAGACCTGTGTTCTTTAACTTTTTTTTATTTAAAAAAAAAATCACTCCGTAATTACGATTCAGTGTTAAAAGCAGACTGATAGTAAATGAAACTCAAAAAAGTAAGACATAAACTTTCATTCATTTGAACTTAAAAATACACACCTTTCACAACTGTAATACTTCACAGTATAGCTCCTCTATTCCCTTTGTAACCAGTCCCTGTTAAAAGCCTATTATTATATCCGTGAACTAGTCAGAGCCACAAACTGAGAGATAAGTGAGAAAATCAATAACACCGTTTTTAGCATTCATCCTATCATTATCATTCTATGCATTAACTGGAGTATTTGTGGACAAAAAAAGCAATAGGATCAACTTCATTTTTTATAAAATCTTGTCAGTTGTTTACCTTCAATAAAGAACCTAAACAAGATTCCAGAAAAGTTCATGCTTTTTCATTGCATTTTGCTTTGAGAAGAAAATAAACAGAAGTTTGTAAACACAATCAGTCTTTCGGTGGTCTTGTGAATTGTAATTTGATGATTTGGCAGTGTGCCGGCCGGCCGCTGCTTCCATTAAAGTGCAGAAGTGCAGCGGCAGCATGTGGGTTTAGGGGTGCAATTAGGAATGCAGCAGGGCTCGAGTGCAGAGTCCCTCCCTTTGGCAATCTCACTCTCGCCAAACACCATAGAAGCCTCAAATTGCTCCTTGATGGCCTGGATTTGCTTGAGCACAGAGTCCCATTCGGTACTGTTAAGGTTATAGTTTTCTGATGGGTCTGCCTCTAAGTTATATAGTAAAGGAGGATCATGGCGTTTGAGGAAAAGTGATGAGCAGTTGCTGTCTGGGGTGCTGTCACTGTGAATTGCACCTGAGTTATGGGGAAAAAGACATAACAGGAAATAAACAAAGGTAGGAAGGTGAGGTTTATATAATCTAAGAAATGGTGAACTTACCCTGTGTATAGTAATGCGCTTTGAAATTTTTCCATCTCACTGCAAACACGCTGTACTTCTCACTTGGAGAAACGGGGTAGTAAAAGATGGCCTGTCTTTCACTCTGAAACATCAACAAGGTTTTTAAAGCACAGGCTCATTGGCAGAGCTTGTTCAGGGTAAAATAGTAACTAATGAAGTAAAATAAACAATGACAGAAATATTTGGTAAACTTTAACCATTTTAAGTAGTTAAACACAGTGTCTCCAATCTAGAATTGCAAAATCCACTGTGGTCAAAGATGTATGTCTAATGGACGTATATAAGTTAACTATTCAAAAATAAAGCAGACTGAATGCAAGAATGCTTCCTGTACGCTTAGAAAAAACCTAAATGAGCAATATCACACGATTAGAAGTGAGATATGGCTGTATATATTCGGCCAAATCACAGCCGTGGTGTTTATACAACAGTTCAACGGCACGAGTGTGTAAATAATTTAGAAACAACAACGGAGTATCTTTAAAAGCCCTCTTTTGTGCAGAACTACTTTCTTCCGCCACGGATTTAAATAGTTGACAGTTTAACAGCTGAGCCCAAGCCTCCGTTACTAATTCCAAAACGTCACTATAGAACTAGTAACGAAGGAACTTTGAGTTGCTTCATTAAACTTATTGTATTACTGTAGTAAAAGCTTGCACTATTATGTAAAATAAGCATCAATAGAGAGATGGACTGAGCGACTGTGATTACCTGCATCTGATACAGGTATCTCATTCTCCTAACGTTACTTACAAGTAAGTTTAAATGTCCACTGGGGAAAGTAAAAAGGTGTGTTCGACTTGAAGCAGCGCTGCGCAGAATGATCAGTGTATGATATCAAAGTACTGCGAGAGTGATTAAGAGAGCAGACGGATCCTATGCATTCGAATCACTCTCGCGGTACTTTGATGTCATACACTGATCATTCTGCGCAGCGCTGCTTCAAGTCGAACACACCTACCGTCTTTACTGCAGTGCTGACTCATAAAAACAGTCTGTTCTCGCCATCTAATGGTGGAACAATGTAACAAACCACGAACACACGCAACATGTCTCAGTACTAAACACTATTGAATACCATTATTATTTATATAAAATACTAATAATTGAATATTTAATAACAACAACAGCCATCATAAAAGTTGTAAGGCAATTCAGTCAACCATAAGCAAAGGCACCGCGATATACAGCATTGAATTTACATAAACGACAAATTTTTGCCAAAACTATTTGCTCTGGAACAAATAATAGTTTAATGAGACCAAAGACTGGCCGTTAGATTTACCCAACATGAATTATATCTCGTGTTTAACCAGTATAGAGACATTAGAGGCATGGGTAAATTCCAGAAGATCTGGAAGATCTGTGTATGCATGCATGTAAATATATTTCACTTTTGATCATTTAGTCTCTTACCGCTCCATGATTCAACAGGATGTTTGTCATGTCGACCCCGTCTAGTTGAACATCAGGTAATGCAGCTCCAGCCAGTTTGGCAAAGGTGGGCAGAATGTCCAAAGAGCTGGCCAGAGCACGCGTCACACCTTTGAATGATGGGAAAACATAAATTACATGTCTTCAATTTCATAAAACATTGTATATTTCTTGTTGCTGGATTCAGACACTGGGCTGTTTACCTGGTTGGATGGATCCAGGCCAATATGCGATGGCCGGCTCTCTCATTCCTCCATCATAAGTCGTGCCTTTGCCACATTTCATCAGTCCTGCGTTTCCCCCACGAGACTTCCGCATGAGCTCTGGCCTGCGAACACACACATATATAGATGTTAAGAGAAACAGAAACTCACAAAGCACGGTCTAAGGAGAAACACCTACCCGTTGTCACCAGTGAAGAAGACGAGAGTGTTGTTGATTACACCCGTCTCCTCCAGAGTTTGCAGAATTTTCCCCACAGTGCCATCAAACTCCATCAGAGCGTCACCGAACGGCCCACGAGGAGACTTCCCTGCATAGTCTGCACCTGCATACTGAGGGTAGTGTGTGTGCTGGAGAGACAGAGACCAGGCAGAAAGTCATTAAGTACATTCAGTGTGTTTCTAAGAGAGCATAACAAAAATACCACTTATTTTGAATTTATTGTGTAAATCTTTCAAGAATGACCTACTATGAGCTTTGAGATTGTTAAATGATGCTAAACACTATAGAAACCTTCAGAAAAATCTGTGTGATTATCACTTTTGATTTTAATTTTATTTAATTTAAAATACCCCCCCCCCCACATTTAAATGAATCTTTATTATATAACTTATTTAAATAACTATTTATTAATCTTAATTGTTTAGTTCATTATTATTTAATTTATAATTATTTAGTTTTGTTCAAGTCATGTTCATTCTCAATGAAGAACTACACTACCCACAATCCTCTTTGGCTCCTCTAATCAAAAAAAGCCACTGTTACCAAGGAAATGGGAACTGTGCCAAAAGAGGTAATCAGACACTCCCAGGAAGCATTGCTAATGACATAATCCTCCCTAAACAATTTATATTTTTCTATCTATCTATCTATATAGATAATGATCATTTAATTTCATAGCACCATTTTCTTTGACACTGTCAACTCATTATGTAAAGCATTTTTAATCCAAATTTGGAATTAAATTTATTATAAATACTTTACATATTTATTTTCTCAATAACAAGCATTATAAGTAACATTATACTGTAGAAATTCCGGAATATGAAATAATCTAGTACTCCTTTTCAAACTCCTTTAGAGACATGCAAACAATTGCATAAAACATTACAAAAATTATTTACATTTAGTCTATGCTTTTATCCAAAGCGACTTACAAACGAGGGCAATAGAAGCAATTAAAACTAAAAGAGCAATAATATGTCTCCGTTAGTTTATTTGATTAAGACTGTAGTTTTGACTCACATGTGAAGGATAGTACAGGAAGAACGGACGGTTATTTCGGACAGCATCATTGATGAACTGAGAGGCAAATTCGCTGTAGGCCTTCTCCAGCTGCAGGAAGTCTGCAGGCTGCTGCTTGATGTTCTCATTAAACATGAGAGGTACAGTTACGACATTCTGATCACAGAAGCCATAGCACTTCACATCCGGAGGGAAACACGTGAGATTCTGACAGGGACCCTTTGATAGAGAGATATAATGCAATGATGAAAGACAGCAACAAAATGAAAACTAACATTCAGAAATCAGATGACAAACCTGCATTAAAATATATTGCAATTTCCTTGGTGCTTTCCAGATAATTCAAGAAAACATAATGACCTGGTCGTGTGAGTATGGGATACCGAGATAATTGTCAAAGCCCTGTCGGGTGGGCAGGTAAGTGCCATTCAGCCCGAAGCCCAGGTGCCATTTGCCCACTATGGCTGTAGTGTAATCCTTAGACTTCAGCACCTCGGCGACAGTGGTCTCGTTGAGCGGGAGACCCCCTTTTGAGGCCGGATACAGCACACCCGGATAGATGCCGGAACGAGTCTGATAGCGGCCTGTCAGCAAGGCTGCCCTGCACCAAAAACAGTATGTAAAAAGAAATTCTGCACATTAGCACAATAAGTCATTAGCAGAGGGTGAATAACCAGGTTGATTATGATATTGGTTTATTCATTGTAAGATAAATGGAAGAGCACATTGCATTTATCATGCAGTCTGCACTGCATGTACAATTTTATAAAATTAGGTCTTGCACACAGAACATCCATTTTAAATACAGCAGTAATATATGGCCGATTAGTAGTATATTTATGATATTTTCAAACCAAAGTCTGGCGCCATCTTCTGTGCCAGACACTATATTATCAAATTAGGGCTTGGCGATATATCTCGTGGGATATGCATGCGCATCTCGTCAGTAAAGCCGGTTTCTTGATTACCGGTAAATCTCCATCACCTGTTTTCAGATACGCCTTCGATAATCAACGTGATGTTGCGTAGCTTGTCAGTGAACTACGGCTCCGTGTTTTAAATGCCGCTCTAATATTTCCAATTTAATTACATTAAACTTGGAGGCTGGAAGGTGATTTAAAGATTCTCAAAAGCAGGTATACAAATGAATGCATGAATATAATGATAGCAGGTGGATTTGGTTTTACCTGGAAGGGCTGCACACGGGACTCGTGACGTAGAAGTCGGTAAACCGGAGCCCGTGCGCTGCTAGTCTGTCTAGATTCGGGGTGAGAGAGCTCGGGTGTCCAAAACAGCCCAGATCACCGTAACCCAAATCATCAGCGAACAGCAGCACGAAGTTTGGCGGCGACGCGCGAGCACATTGAGCTGTGATCACTACAAACAACGCGATTATGCACATTAAAGCCATAACGCAGCTTACAAAATATTTACAATTTACACCAAACGTTATTCAAGTAACATGACAGTTCCTGCTCGGTTTGTTATGAGCTTCAGGTTCACTCCTTTCCTCGCAGCTTTACTTCTGTTATTTACATCTCACTTACATCACGTGTTTCCCTGAATGGGATATGTAGTTTATGGTCAGGGGGCTGATGGGATATGTAGTTTATTATCCAGAAACGGCGTGCATTATGAAGTTTGCTCTGAATAGTTGTTTCGCGTGGGTTATGATTTGCGTGTGTTTTCAAAATTCGACGGAATATATCACATTTACTTTTTAAAGCTACAACATTCTTCAAAAATGTGTTCCATTCAAAAAAAACATGATGGTGAGTAAATATTAATATTAGCTTATTTCCATATCTGTGTGAACTGAGACTCACCGTTTAATGAGGAAATTAATATCGTCATTAAAAACAGTAACAAAAGCTAATAATTACTAATAAAAGTGGGCAATTTTATGCAAATATAAACGTTACCATTGAAAAAAAATCAAGCGTTTATCAAAGGGGAATTATTTAGAAAGGTGTGGTTGTGTCTATTAATTCTCTGTATTAAAGAAATTATCAATATATCAACAATTTTAGTGAAAAATTAAATAGATTTTTTAATAATGATTTTCTTATTATTTGGTTGGCCCACCTTTTTGCTTTAATGAATGCAGGACTCAAAATTACATAATAATAGTGCTAATGTAATAATAATAATGTCATTATTATTTGAGAATGTTTCTAAGAACGTGGAGTTGACAGTGTCATAAATGTATTTAAGTCCTATGGATTTATGGTCTCAGTCTGCTTAGAAAACAAAACAAAATCCATCAGGATTTGTAATGGTTTTACTGGTTATAACAGGAATTGTATTGGTTTTAATGGAAACTGTATTGGTCCCTGTGGGTCCTTTTATTAGTGGCTTGTTAAAACCATTACATCCAAATGGAATATGTCCCAAAACACACTGCATGGAACCATTTTTAATGGTTTTAATGGTTAATAGTTGATGGTTTGTAATGGTATCTGTAACCATTCAAATTTATGTGATGGTTTCTATTATTATTTAATTTAATTTTTTTCAGCAGGGAGTGTTTTTGATGCCAATAATTTATATTTGAGTTATAAATGTTGTATATTGAGCAACCAATGGCAGGTGATTTAATCTGTCATAATAATAAACTTCATTTTTTTAGCGTGGTGTTAGGCTAACTGCAGTCTTCTGTGGATGTTTTAAAAGCATTTCATTGCTAATAAGCGCTGCTCTTGCTGTGTAGATTCACATAGGATTCATAAACTATTTTGAGAGCTAAATGCTGCACAGCAAAAGTCCAGTCCCACTCGAAATGGCAATCTGTTTGCAGTTCTGTCCTCTACCACAGTGGGTCCCTATTTCATAAGTGCTGGAGCTCACTGTAGTTTTGCAGCACACTGGAGCTGCAGCGATTGATGGCTTCGATCATTAATATCTCATTAGAGTCAGTGAGAGCAGGGGAGCAGTGTCCAACCGCTGTCCTTTACATCACCCTGTGCTTGCTTTGCTTGTGATGCAACGTGACAATCAGTCAATTAAATGAATGGGGGATAAAATAGATTGCTTCACTAGCTGGAGGAGGTGAACGTCAGTGCCGATTTTCAGGGAGAGAGGGAAATCTAACACGCTCTGCATTTGAATTGCACTGCCTTCACAGTTCATACGCACGGAAGTGAGAGATGGGTGGTTAGACGCCCTTACCTGAAGAAGATTTCAGTGCAGGAGTAAGAAATATTACAAAATCAATACGCTTGAATTAGGAAATGCCAAAAATGTGCAGACTTGTAGAATTAATTAACATAATGGCCTCTGTTCAAAGCATTTCATGCATAGTAAGATTTATTATGCATGAACCCTCACTCTTTTCAGAACACTGGATCAATGGTTCTCATCCATGGGGCCGGGGCCCACTAAGGGTCCTCAGCAAATTTCCAAGGGGGTTACAGGATGATTAAAATGAATAAATTAGTATTGATATATGAATTGAATAAAAAACCCGACATAAAATCTTTCTTATTTCTCTGAATAACTATTGATTTTATTGAAGAACATACAGTGCTTAACCTCTGGGATCACAAAATGAATCATCATTAACTTATTTTATATATCAATATAGACCTTTGAATATTGTGTTGGACAGTGGAGGGCTTTCAAGTGGAAAAGGTTGAGAGCCACTGCACTAAATGGTTCAGTTAAAACTTAATCCAATCATAAATCTCCCTTGATCATCAATCTAGTTGAGGAGAGGTGTACTGTTGCTTCAGATTTCTTTTGGTTGGTGGACAGTTCCTTGGATTTGCATTGAACCTGAGACATATCTAGTGACCAGAATGGCATTACCATCTAGAAACCACATAGCAATGTGCTAAAACACTGTGATGACCTTAGCAACAGGATTGTGCACCATTGGAGCTCCTATATATTTGAAGTAGCAAACAGAATGCAGAATTGGGATTTGATTTTGACACTTTTTGACTGTATTTGAATTCAAATAAATTCCTATGCCTATAATGTTTAACTAAAAATGAGAAGTTTGTCAAAATCTTAAGTTGAAGCTATAAATAGATAAATGTTTCTTGTAGAAATTTGTATTTACACTACCATTCAAAAGTTTAGGGTCGGAAATATATATATTTTTTTAAAATATATTTTTAAAAATAATCCTCTATAATGCTCACTAAGGCTGGCTTTATTATTTGATCATGAATGCAGCAAAAGCTGTGAAAAATTAAGTATTATTACAATTTAAAATAGGTGTTTTCTATTTGAATATATTGTAAAATTTAATTTATTCCTATGATGCAAAGCTGAATTTCCAGCCTCATTACTTCAGTCTTCAGTGTCACATGATCGTTCAGAAATCATTCTATGCTCATGTGCTGCTCAAGAAACTTTACTTATTATCACAGTCTCATTCTTTAATCAATGGAAAGCTAATAAGAACATCATTTATTTGATACAAGTAAAAGAATAAAGTGAAATAAAGAAAAGAATAAAACTGAGTTCTGCACAGGCAAGCGCATTTTTGGTAAATATAGAAATGTACTTCTATATGCTTGTGTGTGTGGTGTGATTTGTGTTTATGCATTAATTGTGAGGGGTGTGATATGTGACCCTCCATCATGCTCATTTCTGTTGTAGCGCGCAGAGATCTGCACATTGATAAATGGTTTTGATTTAACATTCACTTGCACATGGCCGTCCAGAGATGACCTACATTCAGTTTGGCATGAGTGTGTGTGGTATTAGAGTAATGAAGGCAGGTGGAGAGAGAATGAGATAGCGAACGAGAAACTGTGAGATGCTCTAAAATGTCTTTTTGCCCTTTGTTGAAATATTCTCTCTCTCTCCTTTGCACGCCTTTTTGCTTCCATCCCAGGCTGTTTTTTTTTTGGTTTGTTGTTTATTTATCATGTCTCGAAAAGACAATTATCTTTGCCCCAGTGACCGGCGGCCATGTTAGATGACTTTAACTGAGTCTGGCTGCGTTCCTGCTGGCGGAGGCGGAGGAAGAGCAGGCCCTTACATCACGCCCGCATCGCCACCGATACATTTGGCACACCGCATTGATTCTTGGGGCGTTAAATCCTGGCCGCGGTGTAGAGTCAGCTTGGACACCTGAGGGAATGGATGCTATCTCATCTCACTTAGCCAAACTTTGGCCACTTGACTTCTTTCCTTACAGGTCGTCGTTTGATCTCGGATTCCTCTTTAACGAGTTCGTTAAGTAATTGTGAGTAGAGCAAACCCAACCTTTTAGATTTGCTTTAAGTAGTAAAATACGCCATTGCAAAGAAAATCTTCACATTTCACCAATGCAGGAAGTGAAGATTTTGTAAAGATCAAAGATCAGCTGATGGTAATTTTCTGTAATGAGTCCGTGTCTGGCACTTCAGCGGCCATTTGCATTGAATGTGTGCGATTTAAACATGCTTTTGAGAGTATCCTGCAGACAGATGCTCATTAGTCTCGCAGAGCCAAGCTTTGACTATCAGCATAATGTCTGGTGCACTTTGCAGCTTCAGTCTGGCCAAGAAGTGCCCACTTAAGAATCTGACCTACCACAGTTTGGTTTCATTTATTCATTTTTGATATGACACTTAGGAGCAGGTAAACTTGAAATTGATGATACCACAATAATAGACTGTAGGGTTGTACTACGGAACCCCTAAAGGGAATAAATACGAGATGGGAAGATTTCAATACTTTCTCTCGCAATTATATTGTTGGGTAATTATACTGTATATAAATTGTGGGCATCAGGGAGCCATTATTTATATGTGGGGCATTAAAATTGCTTTTAAATGCGTGCTTGCTTTTTACTTTCACTTTCGAGATTTGCCATCACACATGCTGTGTGTATACTACAGAGCGGCAGTATTTACCACACAAGCGGCTAACCATGTCCCTTCAGTGGCTGTTCGTTTTCCCTGCCCTTCTTTCACTGTAGACATCGTCCGATGCCAATTTGGTAGACCTCGCCCAACCCTAATAGACTGTTATGCATCCTGTACATAAAAAGCATGGTAGTTACTGCAACATGACTGCAATATGGACATTTTATTTATTTATTTATCTACCTATCTTTTTTTAATTAAGCTTTATTTAATCAGCCAAGTCACTTGAACAAGTTCTTATTTTCAAAGAAAAAGACAGTTGTGGAAAATGTGTTTTCCATCTGGAAAAAAAGGAAAACAACTATATAAATAGTGAGTGTGAGTGTGAGTGTGACCCTGGACCACAAAACCAGTCATAAGTCTCTTGGGTATATTTGTAGCAATAGCCAACAATACACTCATTGTATGGGTCAAAATGATCGATTTTTCTTTTATGCCAAAAATCATTGAGATATTAAATAAAGATCATGTTCCATGGAGATATTTTGTACATATATCAAAACTTAATTTTTGATTAGTAATATGCAATGCTAAGGACTTCATTTGGACAACTTTGGTGATTTTTCTCAATATTTTTATTTTTTTGCACCCTCAGATTCCAGATTTTCGAATAGTTGCATCTTGGCCAAATATTGTCCGAGCAGGCGCGCAGATGGCACTAGGGACAGGGGGGTCATTACATGACTGGGGGGACATGACCCCCCCCAGATTCATAGTGACCCGATCCGTCCCCCTCACTGTCTCTACCAAAGGCAACATCAGTATAAGGAGGATAAATCAGAGTTTCCGCTATGTACATTAGTAGTGGCGGCCAGGCCACATGCGCTAAGCCATTTTTGAAAAACGCTTTTGACCGCAGTGTCTGACCGAGTCCCAAACACGTGTAGCCAATCAGCAGTAAGGGGGCGTGTCTTGTACTGATAGCGCGAAGAGAGCGCTCTATTTGAGTGCACAGGAGTCAGGACGTATATTAGCAGATCGAGTATAGATAGAGAGAGATGGCAGATAAAAAAAGAGGAAAATATCATAGAAACAAAACATTAAAAAGAAGGGTTACGATCAGGCAAGAGGTATGACCCGTGTAAATATAGTTCGGAGCGGTGGAGAGAAACTCAAGGAGCAGGAAGGGCTCGAATTGGACACTAGGGATGTAACGGTATGAAAATTTCTAATCACGATTATAGTGACCAAAATTATCACGGTTATCAGTATTATCACGGTATTGTTAAAATGTGCTGGAGATGTTCAAAAAGTACCGATACATAAATCACTTCACCAAATTTTATACTTAAAAATCAACAAACAGCAAATAAAATGACTTTTTGTTTGCATAATCACTAAAACAATAACATTACCAATGAGGTCTGGATTTTAAATGACAACTTGACTGACACCAGTTTAATAGCATGTTCAAATAAATCATGTAAATGTTCAAATAAAGCTTTGAAAAAGTTTCATATAAAGGTAAACTGAATTGTTTAAATGTGTAGAATCCACATAAGCTTGTTTTTCATCAACCGGTTAAAATTTACAGCAGGGCATGCAAATTTAGTCCGTTTTTTGGCCAGACAGAAACTGCACACAGGCTGAATGTAAATAAGTGTCTGTAAATCCACTCTCTGACAGCAGGTGGCGCTTTATACGGAAAAGCTGAATTACAGCTGATTCCCTTGAAGTCCGCGAACAAAGCAGTATTGTGTTTAAGAACACTTCCTTTAGGTATTACATGGAGCTAAGATGAAAACAAAATGCCATCGAATCGTTTCAGAAGACAGTCAGATCCTTCAGAGGTACATTCATATAATTAATTCACTGATATATTAATTTGTATAATTCCCTCAGCACTCTTAAAACCTTCCAGCTTGTCCGCCCTGTTTTCACTCAGAATGAAACTCTGCTGCCGTGCGCTCGTGAGACTGTTACACTCTGCTTTATGCCGGACAGTATTTATTTATCGTGAGTTGTTCAAATCGTGGTAATCGAATACGGTTTTAATGAGAATTAAAATATGAAACGGTAATACTAACCGTGGGGAATTTTATCATGATTTATCGTCAAACCGGTAATCGTTACATCCCTATTGGACACCGAGGTTGTGTTTTTTCTTTTTGATAGGTGAGTAACTTAACGTTGATTTTGCTTTGTCTCACACAACTTATCAGTGTTGGCTTTTGCGTGAATATGCTTTTGTGTCATCTTTGCTTGTTTCCGCGATTGTCGTTGCCATGGTTGTGTATGTAGGCTAGGCCTACATGTGGATGCTGAGATAGTTTTTAGTTTCACTTTAACTTTCGAGATTCGCACTCGCACATACTCTGTCTATACTATGGAGCAGCAGTACTAAGCCAGTACTATGAAGCAAGATTCACACTTCAAATTTGCCTACAAAAATATTACCTATAAAGCCACAGCAGGACTGTTGTATGTTTGTGAGCAACATAGCTGTGTTTAGTTTCTGAATGAATCAGCCGTTTGAGCGAATTGCATGAATAACTCATAAAGACATTTACCGCTAGCTGTTGGCAGTTTTAGTTTCTTCTTTAGAGTGTCATTTCATTTATTTAAAAAATAAAATGCATAAATAAAAACATTAAAGGTATATGTTTAAAAATGTATCTATCTATGTATATTTTTAGCTTTAAAATACATTTTAATACTGTTTTAAAATACATTGTGTAAAAACAGCATTAAAATGCATATTAAAAGCTAAAAATATTTAAAATAGTTTTTGAAAATGTTTGTCAAGATCCATGTTCCTTTTTTGTGCTCCATCTAGCTGCTTCCGAACGTGCCCTGTGTTAAACGCATCAAATCAGAGAGAGATGAACCAGAAACCAGCCTAAAATTGTACTGGGATTCTGACTGATTTTGACTAGTCAATCAGGCAACTACCTACTAGTCAATTTTGAAAATATGTAGTATTCAGACCCAGCCAATCAGCATAAAGCTCTGTTTTAAATCCCCCTCAGCATTATCGTGTGTACCGTGCATCAGACGGTCTGTGGGCAGCTGTGCTGTCTGAGACTGACTCTGGATGCTCATTAGCGACTTAAAGGATGTCTACTTGAGTTTTAATGCTTTGTTTCAGTTCTCTGAGCTTCATTTTTCTTCTAGTTCTGTGTCTGTCTTAGATATGTTGTTTATCCTCTCAGAGTTGAGCGCAGTTATAGATGGCATATTCTGTAATTGTATGTCTATTAGTGGAGCTAAAGCACTCAAAGACGTAAATCCTGAAACAAATCTGTTGTGTAACCTAAACTAAGACAGTGATATATGTTCATTATGCACAAATTACAGTCTTTATGATGTTGGAAGCGGGATCCCATTTCGAGAAAAATGCAATTCTAGCATCAAATAATTTCTCTGGACACACTCGTTCCCATTTTATAGTCATGATTTCTTTAAAGGCTTGAAGAATGATTATTAAACTTATGGCATTTATAATAATAATAATATATAAAATAATTTATTTTTATATCTAATAAAGTAAATATCTTTATTTTATTTTAACAGATCAGCCAAAGCTCAATTTAACAGATGTTGTCTACTTTGGAATGTTTGCTATCACTTTTATTGCTTATTTTTATTGCATATTTCAGGTTAAGAATTTGTTATAAACAATTACTTCTCAAAGTGATCTATCTTCAAGTTTTTGCCTGGTGAATGATAAAATCGGCAAAATATCTTTAGCACTACATAATCCTAATAATTGATCACTGAATTATGATTTACATTTTGTCTGTTCCTCGCATTATATACTTTCAGAAGGTTTTGAATATAGTGCATTAGTTGTAGGGTCTACTTTTTGGTGCAATTTTTAAATAACTTAGATCATTATATGAAAAATAAAAACAGCTTACTTTCTTAATAATTCTCCGCCAGTATGTTCCACTGAAGAAATAGCAAACTAGAATGACATAAGGTCCCGTACATAATAACAGAATTGTCATTTTTTGGGTACTATCTCTTTGTTGCATTCCAGTAATCTTCCTAGACGTGGCGTGTACTGCAATAGATTAAATTACTTTTGTTGTACACATCTTGCCAGCATTAAAGGACTAATGAAGTCTGTATTTAATGAGGCAGATAGATGAAGATACACTCATACGCCTTATCTGCATGCAGTGTACACTGAAGTATGTGAAGGGCCTGAGTTTGCCTTTAAATAAGAACTCTATATTCAGGATGTGTGTGGCAGAGAGACAGGTGAATATCTGCAGGGCTTCAGTCACACTGAGTGAAGTGCTGAAGAGTCTGGTCCTACTTTATCACTCTCAATTGCAAAATACATTGAAAACTGGCCAAACTGGAAGCAATATACAACAAACAAATATACAGTGTATATATGTTGTGACATAGAAATCTATTGATCACCAGTTGCCATTTATCAAAAGACTTTCTGCTCAACTAACTATCAATGAATAATTGAACAATGACGTGAGGGAGAAAGAAATATGACGAGAGAGGGAGGAGGGATCTTAATCTTAACCTCTCTCTCTCTCTCTCTCTCTCTCGCTCTCTCTCTGTCTGTTGTGGGACAGCAGATAAAGCTGTTGAATAATTCAGGCCGTATTGAGTGCCTCCTTTTGGCTGTGAGCTGCTCTTTGGAATGACTGAGGCATGCAGAGAGAACAAGTGCTTGAGAGCGTGAAAGGCACTGGAGAGAGAGAGATACAATCCTGCTGTAATATTATAAGTGTATTGTTTTACAGGGGAAAATGTGACCTAAATGTTGAAAACGAGGAGTAAACAAGATGGTTAGATGGTGAAAATAAATTGATGTGCTGTATTAGAGAGATTTGTCAGGTTGTGTGGGGTTGTTGTTGATGTCTCAGAGAGCCTTTGAACTTGCATACAATCAAAATTAGAAAGCAAAAGGGTTTCAAACAAGCAGCTTGAGATAATAGTTTGTTAATAAATCCAGGTTGCAATGCGGTCTACATACAGTATGCACACAACAACAAAAATTGTATATTTCAGTTATAATGAACAAAGAGTCCATTGAAGGATGCCTAATTTTTGATTTGGGATCAGTAAGACTTTCTTGTTTCTAAGTAAAAATAATAGTTTTATTCAGCAAGAATACATTAAATTGATCAAAAGTGACAGTTATCATGCTGCAAAGATTCCTATTTTAAATAAACGCTGTTCCTTTGAACATTTATTTATTAAAATGAAAAGTATCACGATTTCCACAAAAATATTGAGCAGAATCACTGTTTTCAACATTGATCATAAGAAATGCTTTTTGAGCAGAAAATCAGCATATTAGAATGATTTCTGAAGAGTCATGTGACACTGAAGACTGGAGCAATGATGCTGAAAATTCAGCTTTGTCGTCAGAGGAATAAATGACATCTTACAATATATTAAAAATAGAAAACAGCTCTATTAAATTGTAATAGTATTTCACAATATTACTGTTTTAACTATTTTTGATCACATAAATAGAGGCTTGGAGTCTTGTTTCAAAAACAAACAAACAAAAAACGATAGTATTTGTATTTTATAGTTTATTTGTATTTATTATTTTTATGGGTTTATCCCTTGTATGTATTATATATGCCATATTAGATTTTTTGGGGGAATAAACAGAAGGCTGTAATAGAGATCTCCACAGTTCGTTTAATGGGTCATGTCTACATTTCACAGAACATTTGTTTGGAGTTTTGTGGTACCAGGAATTGTTTTGTAAAGATGTGTGTTCACTATTGCATCAGCTCAAATATCAAAAGCAAAAACAAAACATTACAACCCATTGAATAAACTGTATGTCTGTCTCACAGCCTCATTTTCATTCATGGAAAAATTAATTATGACTCCAATCCCGAGGACTTTCTATATGTGCGTAAAACTGAAATAAATTCTGATTCACTAATCCAGTGCAAACATAGTCCACTTCTATGATGATGCTGGTGGTGGTTTAAATGATCAGATTGCTATCTGTCCCAAATGCATCTTGGGCACTTGGCCTTTTCATGATCAGTAAAAATGACATTAGCAAGTCTAAGTATCCCCTTTTATAGCAGCGTTGACAAAGTACTATTAACTTCAGGTGCACCTCATCACACTTCAAGTAGTTCTCTGTAACCACTCCTCTCCTCTTAATCAAAAACTGCAGTGTCTGGGGTGGCGACAGGAGGAGAAGATAATAAAATGAAGGTGCAATAACTAAATATTGGTGGAATAACCTCTAAATCGTACTGGAAATGTCCACAGTTTATACAGCAATATGTCCAATTTCAATTGGCGATTCATTTGACAGAAGAAGTGCCATTATAGTCACTCATTTTGTGCCAGTCAAGATTAATTTTAACTGGACAGGACAGCTTGAAATGTGTCTTGTAGACACATCAAACACATGATATTTAAACCTGACAAGGGAGACACCCTCTGAAAGGTGCACATTTAACCCCTGGAGTGACACGGCTACATACCAAACACATGCTAATTCTCTCGTCTCTGTCAGACTGACACATGATTGGGGCGGTTTTATTGTTGTGACACCGTTTGAGCCTGTTACTCCGTTACGTGAACAAGCAAACAGTGCTCGCTTTGATATCGGAGTGACGCTTGGGGTGACCCAGAAATGACGAAATGTCAGTATGCGATTTTTGTATTGAAAAAAAGAAATGCTATGAGCAAGACATGAAGTGGCACATTGACACAGCAGTGATAAAATGTCAGACCCGCTCTGAAACGAGAGTGAGAGAGAGGAAATCTCTGGACAGGGTCTGCAGCAGGTATGATAGGGGTGAAGAATAGTCGAGACAGTATTCTTCAGGGCCATGTGACAAAAACGCCAACTCTGACCTTTTAAAGATGTTGATATGAAGACTTTGACAGGACGCAGCACTGAACATATTAATGTAGGGAATACCTATCACTCTGATGGGGAACTTATTTAAATAAATGTCTTTAAATATTAGCAATTAGTTTGTTTCAATCACACTTGGGCTTCGTCTGATATTGTGGTTCGGGCGGGTGCGTGTGAGTCCTGCAGACATGGGAAATAAAAGTCATAACTGATTATTAAAAAAGCAGACAGACTTCAAGGTCAGCGTGTGTTATTATTGTAGTACTTTAACGGGTAACCCCCAAGGCTCTGTACTTGGGCCAGTTCTATTAAGTGCTTTGTGCTGAGCAGTAGGTCTGCACTTTGACAGAACATTTTAGTTTGTGTCCTTGTCTGTGGGCACGGATATTTGTAGTATTTTTCGGGATGTTTGCTTATTATATTATTGTATGTGCTACAGACTGGATGATTCATAATCATATTGCTAGTTAAGAAGTGTGCTATTACTTTACCAAACAATCTGATTTAAATTTTTACAATAAAACAGGTGAAAACTCACACAGACGTAATGAGGGAGATACGTAGCCGTAGAAACTAGAATATTAAAAGACCTTATTTAGACATACTTTTTTGTACTCTTAATAGTGAAAAAACACATGAAATCTGATTTTCACAAGCATGATTCAAAATCATCAGAATTGTATTGAATTTCTCTGTTTTTTTTGTTCTCTTCCATTTCTTGTGCAATGGGTTATGTCAGAAGTTGTTCCAAGATTTTTTTATTTTTTGTATTTTGATTGAATTTAAATGAACAATCCTTTTTTAAATTGTATGACATCCAAATGAGTTTTTGATATGTTAATAATTGAGGCAGACAAACAATTGATTATTTTAAAATATATACATTGAACAACAACAACAATAATAATAATTTTTAATATTATTGAAATTTGTGTATGATTTTTAATGTATGTAGTTATTATTTTTGATTATAACTATGTATGAATATAACTATATAAAATCACATATCAATACACCAATCAATAACAAAATGATTATTATATATGCTTGAGATAGACTTGACTTGGTGCACATACTGTATGAAAGACTTTGACAATTTGTGTTTTTGTATTATATGCATAAATATGCATGTACTGTATGATAACCAGTGCAGACGTTCAAGCAAAAGTGAGTGTAATCTGAAAAATCTGACCACATGTAACATAAAAAAAAAATCTAATTTTCCTTGCAGTGTAAATAAAGCCATAGAGAATTGGCTGTTGACTCTTTTGACTTGGGCCAGTAAGCAACCACCGAGAAACAACCCAGAATACCTTTCCAGCTGCCCTGTTTACTGTTTACAACACCTTATCCAAATGACAGCGAGTTTTGCACGGCACCACTTGTGTTTTCTCCAGAGAATTTCCAAATGTACTCATGTATGTGCATTGCAGTGTTAATTATGTTACATTGGGGGATGCTTGTGTGTGTGACATTGAGCAGTTTCTATGTTGTTATCACAGTTTAGTCTTGCTTGAGTCATGTTTCTCAGTTGGGGGTGTGTGTCCAAGGGAAAAGACCAGTCTGTCTAGATCTGTCCTTTGAGGCTCACACATACACACATTTTTTTCCATCGCTCCCTGCTTCACTAACGCGAGTGGGTGAGGGTGTGGTGGTCTATAGAAAAATGAATTTCCTGTTGGCAATCCCCGCATGGCATCGTAACGGATGGGTTTACATCATCAAACCCAATCTCACTCTCGGAGAACATCAGGAAATGCTTCTCTCCAACACAACACCAGAGAAAGTGCTTATTTTTTTTGAAGGATAAGTGTGATAAGTCCTAAACACTCTCTCTCTGACACTCGCTGCTTCTCTGAGGAATAGAAGGGACAGACTTTATCGCCAACAGATTAAAAATAGAGAAGGGAGATTGAGGAAAGGCATCCAGCATTGAGCATCGAGCATTGGTGAGTTCACTGTACAAGGTTTATGGTTCATAATCAAAATTCAGTAGGAAGTCTGTATTGGCTGGATAGTGATTTTTAAATATTTAAATAAATACAGCAGTTTATGCCAAAGTTGAATGGGTGCAGTAATTTATTTAATTTGCTGAGAAAATCTATGAGTAAGCCTATGAGAAATCGACTGTGCTGCTATCAAAGCGTTTCTGTTTAGTTCGAGTATCCTGACATTAGCTCAACCAATGGTGTGAGTTTGAGGCGGGACTGTCTGTTTGTCTGACCAATAGAATACAGGGGGTGTGGTCAAAGTTTAGCTTGTTAGAAAGTCACTTGGTCAGTTGTATACATGTACAGGTTTTTTTTTTTTTCTTTTTTTACTGCAAGTAATACTTTTATTCAGCAAAGACGCATTAAATTGATCAACAGTCAAGTGACAGTAAAGACAAAAGCTTTTTCCCAACAAATCCTGTTCAACTTTTCTATTTTTCTCCTAAAAAAGAAACGTTTTCCACAAAAATATTAAGCAGCACAGCTGTTTTGATAGTAAAAACTGTATTTTTGATCATAATAAATGCAGCATTATTGAGCATAAGAGATATCTTTCAAAAGCATTAAAAATAGTACATTAGATGGTAGTGTATACATAATTCCACTGTACAACTGCATTCTATTTGCATAATTCACAATTGGAGCATACAATTGATGGAATACTCCATTGCACACAAAATAAACGTGAATTTAATACACAACTTATTGTGGTATGTGTAAAGCATGAAGCAAAAATTTGTGTCTAATTTAAATGCAGATGAATGGAAGTAATTTAGAAGCAATTTAAGTAATAAATTAGCTGGAGTACAGTAAAGAAGAATGGATAATTATGATATTCTGAAATATATACGTGGGATGTGATTATCTGTAATTGAGAGTTGAGAATGTTTGGGTTTTGTAATTAACAGGTCAAAGATGTGACCATCAGAAGCGAGGGGACCATACTGGAATCTAACAATCGTGGTCCTGATGCTGCTGAGCCCACAGGTGTGAGAACCCATGACTTCTGGAGGAATCGATGGCTTTGTGTGGCTGATGTCCTCAGAGACTCTGGTAAGTGTTACCACACTGGTCTTTTCAGCAGCGCTGAGATGAAAACCAAACCATGAAGTGATGCAACATGACTGGATACTGTCGAAGTTTATGATGCCAAACAAATATTCATGACCCAAGTGAATGTGCTTTCTTTAGGCTTGAGAATATTAGGCTTTAGGCACAAACATAAAATACTAATTTTGTGTGGCCACCGACAGATCGTTACTTTGTTCATTCATTATGCATCAATCTGTTATTTAAATATAATTGAGTAGGCTGTTTACTGTCATTTTGGAGTAATTTGTTGATAAACATTTAAAAAGCCTCACAAAAACCACTTTAGATTCCTTGTTGCTGATTCCTGCAGCTTGGACCAGATTAAATTTCAAGATAGTTTTAATTGATTTTAAATGGGCAATGATGGTAAAATCTGGTTACATTTACACCTTTATCATTCAAACGTTTGGGTCAGTAAGATTTTGAAAGAAGTCTCTTATGCCATGGATGCATTTGATCAAAAACAGAATTATTGTGAAATGTTTTTACTATTAAAAAAAAAGCAGAATTTTCAGCAGTCATTACTGCAGTCTTCAGTGTCACATGATCCTTAAGAAATTATTCTAATATGTGACTCTGGAGCACAAAACCAGTCATAAGTTGCACATGTATATTTATAGCAATAGCCAACAATACACTGCATGGGTCAAAATTATTGATTTTTCTTTAATGCCAAAAATCATTAGGATATTAAATAAAGATCATGTTCCATGAAGATATTTTGTAAATTTCCTACCATAAATATATCAAAACTTAATTTTTGATTAGTAATATGCACTGCTAAGAACTTCATTTCAACTTTAAAGGCGATTTTTCTCAATATTTAGATTTTTTTTTTTGCACCCTCAGATTTCCAGATTTTCAAATAGTTTTATCTCGTCCAAGTATTGTCCTATCATAACACACCATACATCAATGGATAGCTTATTTGTGACCCTGGACAACAAAACCAGTCATAAGGGTAAATATTTTGAAATTGAGATTTATCATCTGAAAGCTGAATAAATAAGTTTCCATTGATGTATGGTTTGTTAGGATCGGACAATATTTGGCCGAGATACAACTATTTGAAAATCTGGAATCTGAGGGTGCAAAAAAAATCCAAATATTGAGAAAATGACCTTTTAAAGTTGTCCAAATTAAGTTCTTAGCAATGCATATTACTAATCAAAAAATAAGTTGAAAATGTACAAAATATCTTCATGGAACATGATCTTTACTTAATATCCTAATGATTTTTGGCATAAAATAAAAATCGATCATTTTGACCCATACAGTGTATTTTTGGCTATTGCTACAAATATACCCCAGCGACTTAAGACTGTTTTGTGGTCCAGGGTCACATATGCTAATTTGCTGCTCAAGAAAAATGTCTTTTTTTCTTTGAAAATCATGACTTGATGTTGGTTAAGTTGTTTATTGTTGCAGGTAGACCAGCTTGACTTGTGGGGCAATACTAGTTGACCAACCAAAACCAGCATGCACATGCCCAAAGCATGACTCATGAATAATGGTAACCAGCATTACAAATAGTAATTGAAATGATCATTAGCTGAATCTAGTATAGGGAAGTTTGTTGGTCATTGTTCGTAGAAATGTCCCAGATATCATTGTCATTTGCAGGAACATCCTTTTCATTTTATAATTGTGTTAATTTTTAATTGCATGATTTTGGATCACTACCACTTCATCAGATCTAGTTGTAACCAATGTGTTCGATAAAATAGCATGAGTTCTCAATTAAAGTCTGTAGCTCTTGACGATCTGTTGGCAGTGCTCTTGATTTCATAAAATCATTAGTATAACAGCAGAAACCTGCCTGGACTGTATCGCTCCTGGTTAGTAGTTTTTGCTGATTGTTGGAATGATTGCTTAAGTCTCTGAAACCAAACTAATTAAGCAATGCATCTTGGGGGATCAGGATTTTTATAACCTATAAAAAGTGAAAGATATTTAATAGAGTTATATGGTATTTCACTTGTACCTGAAATTCTGTATTTCTGAATCCTGTTGTTCTATGATTTTACGCCAGTACATGATTCCACGCAGCTGTGCTTCAGGCTCTTACTGATATTATTTGTTTTGGGAGAGTTGCGTGATTTTCCCCACGGTGCTGTGAGCACTACACTTCCTCATATTGTGGCATAGATCCATTAGTCTAATCTCTGGCTGTAATTGGCTGGTTCTGGCACTCAGAGCGAGGTTATGCAACAAAGCCCAACAGCACACTCTTGTTAATGTTTAAAGAGTCATTTGGGTAGCAAGAGCAATTTCATCTAACTTCACTTGCTGCTTAGCTTGGATCATTTTCTGGATCTGATTCTGGTGTGCAGCGGTGCTGGGATTAATATGTGTGTGTGTGTGTGTGTGTGTGTGTGAGAGGCCATCTTTACATGCAGGTGTGTGTGTGTGATTGTGCTCGAGTCTCTGGAATCACTCAGGATCAAGTGTGCTAATTTAGCGTACTTCTATTTGCTACCAAATAAATATAATTACAGTGATTGCAAAGCCAAAGGGCTGCGCGGGTAATTGAAATAAAACTGAAATGGCAATATTGCTACTGCGATGGTCAAATCTCAAAGACTGTTATTTAATTAAATAAATAAATGCTTTGTGTGTATCATTTACACATGAGCAGCACATGATGTGTTTTCAGTGTTACAGTAAATGAGGCTCCACACAAACTCACCTCTGCGTCTGCTCTGAGTTTGGGTCGCTTAATGCTAAATTATTTTTTGTTATTGTCAATGAAATGGCAATATTTCTGTTTTGAACAAACATCAACAGCAATCATAATAATATTTATATTATTTATATATAATTTGATAGTTTAACATTTGGGAAAGAAGAATTTAAGACAGTAATAAATATTAGTATTGCAATTTTACAATTTTAAAATAGTTCAGTAATGTAAAATTAATTTGTTTTTCTTCTGCTATTTTTTTTTATTATACATACATTTTAATTACATATTAAAATAGTATTTTTTTAACATAGCATTAGCTTCATCAGTATTAATAATTGTAATAATAATAATAATAATCATCATTTTTATTACCATTTTAATAGAATTCAATAGTTCAACATTTGAAAATTAAGAAATTAGGACAGTCATAAATATTAGTACTGTAATTTTACAGTTGTACTGTATAATAAATGTATTATTGTTGTTTTCTTAAATACTCTTTTTCATTATACAGTAAAATATGACATGGTAATATGTCTAATTATAAATAATAATAATAATATAAAATTATATTAAAATTATAATAATAATAATTTTAAATATATTTATATTTAATTTAATAATCGTTATTTTTTTATAGGTTTCCCTTTAACTAAGATCACCTGGTAAACTAATTAACAAACCTGTCTGAAGCCCGATTCGGACGGTAATTGTTTCTCAGGGGGACGTAAGTGATTTTCACCATATACAGGGGGTAGTTGGTGATTTAATTGCCCGAATCCAGGATGTCTGTGTTTTTTCTCTCACCACCCCCGTAAAAATCCCCGGCCAAATTACCTACTGTTTTTTGACAAACACCAAGGTCGTGTGGTAATTTAATTGCCGTCCGAATCCACATCTCTGAGTTTACGAGAAGAAATCGATTCAAAATTCAGCGTTTAAACCCTTTTTGAGCACTCCCTAACACCGTAAGGTAACTATTGTACATCAGTGTAATTTGCATACATATTTATTTCTGAAATGCTGGAAAGTATTTAAAAGAATAATACTTCATAACTGCTCCACGACAGCGAGTGAGAGCAGAAAGAGAAGAAAAGCACTTCTTTCTTGTGGCAGCAGCAGTTATGCAATACAATTTTAAAATGTGTATTATAAATGGATATATACCGCGTCTATTTTCCTATGAATAAATTTGTAAATAAAACATCGACAGCAGACAATCATGGGACTGGCCATGTGAGCAGCACATTCCCGGGTTCGAACTCGCTCCTCCATTGTGAATAAATCGCCATCCGAATCCATGAGATATGTAAATTTCATTTTACAGACGTCCATATGAGAAACAATTACCGTCCGATTCGGGCTTTTGAAAAGCTAAAACCTAAATGTTTATTCTACTGAAATCCTAGTGATGTATCACAATTTTTGTCTCCAAATCATGCATCACAACGTCAAATTCAAATAAAAAAAAAAGTGAATTTTGATTTCTAGGTCAATTTAAGTATGAATACTTTTCATGGGCCATTATAAAATGATCTTGCAGACCAAATTCCCCCTTTAGAGCACAGCCAGTGACCTCTGTGCTTTATTTGAATCATCTTGTACGCTAAAAAAGTTTATTTCCTGACCCTCTTCACTTTGTCTGAATCAAACCGACAGGCTGTCTCTGAGTCTGAACGTTGGGCAGTTTGACTCCTTTGAGCTCCTACCTGGGGGGCAAATTGGAAAGAAAAGTCCAAACCATGACCCGCCTCCAGATGTTACCTCATGTCCAACATCAGCTGTCACCCAAATTAAACACACCATCTGCCTGTACAGACAGCTTCATTAGCTTTCTGGATGGGATTCGGTTCCCATCGTCCGTTTTCTCTGTCGGGCGTTTGCCACTGCTATCATGGTTATTGAACATTCAGAGTCAGAGAACAGTTAGAAGTCTCTGGATTCCTGCGGAGGGTATTGTGCATGTCTGCTGACTAGTATTAAGAGGAAACGTTTCTCATAAATCAGCTAGCCATAATGAGAAGTGCTCCAAGCACATGATACACAGGTAACCTGCCCTCAGACCACCAACACTATCAATCACCACAAGCTTTCCTGGCACTTTTCCTCTTAAATTGTACTGGCGGTTCTGTAGGACAGTGATTGCATCAGATGGTTATGCCATCTTTGTACTTTGATTACATAGCAGCGTTATGGTGCTTGCATGGTACTCCTGGGTTGATGACATTAATATGTACCATTACTGCAAAAATAGATTGTGTGTGTGTATTTTAGTATTTTTGTTTTCACACTAAATACTTCTTAAGATCCTTAAGATACAGGATTAATTTATTGATTTACTCATTTTAAATATTATTCAGTTATTTTTCTGTCCCATTGGCAAATAGCTTTTTAATTTAAATCTTACAGAATTTTATTAGTTCTATGCAGTAATATTGTTGTATTCTTGAGATGCTATTATAGATTTCATTAATACTTTGAATTAATTTCTGGACATATTTTCAGTTTTTGTTAGAATTTTAGTTAGTTTTAAAGGGATACTCTACCACAAAATGAAAATTGTCGTCATTAATCACTCATGTCATTCCAAACCCATAAAAGCTTTGTTCGTCTTCGGAACACAATTTAAGATATTTTGGATGAAAACCGGGAGGCTTGTGACGGTCCCATTGACTGCCAAGTAAACGACACTGTCAGGCCCAGAAAAGTATGAAAGACATCGTCAAAAATAGTCCATCTGCCATCAGTGCTTCAATCTGAATGTTACGAAGCAACAAGAATACTTTTTGGACACAAAGAAAATAAAAATGACGACTTTTTTTCAACAATTCGTCTCCTCTGTGTCACCATAGCACCATTTTGGAGAATATCCATGCAGTTTTTTGTAATTTCCTATGATACATTTGATGAAATTTTATGTAAAGTTAGAGGGTAGACCGCAGAGTCAGGACCTCGGTTTAACATCTCATCCAAAAGACGATATGATTGTAAACCGCTTTGGGTGTATTGCAATATACAATAAAAGTGCTACATTCTTTCTCCTTTCTTTCTTTTTCATTCATTCATTCATTATTTCTATTAGTGTATATTATTTAAATTGATTTCGATTGATGTAGCCCTAATTTTGTGCGGCTAAACTAACCATAAAACAAACAAAATGATTATTTCTTCATTTTTATTTATTTATTTATCATATTTATCATATCATATATTATTCAGTGAAAGCAATGTTTTTTAGTGGTGTTTGCTAACAAGCAAGGCACTAATTTGACTTGTTCATACTGAGTATTGGTGATTTGAACACAGTATTACAAACAGACTGTTTAGTTTGTCCAGTTTGTGCTACTGATGTGACTGCACCTTCATACCTTGTTTGTCTTGTTAAGGAGTGATGTGCTGTTCATTTTGTACTATAAATCCCATAGACCAGCATTACAGGAAATACATTGAGACTAGCTCTACTGCTAGTAAGCAGCCACCTATCAACCACCCCCTAGCAATGGCACAGCAACACCCTGACTGTGAGTTTTGCACAGCCCATACTCATATTTTCCTCAGAAAATGTAAAAATGTAGTGCTTTTGCTGTTGTGGTTCAGGTAGGGATGAGTGAACAGGAGAGATGAGCTCGGTTCCCCCCTCAAAGCCTGACAGACCCACAGAGAGGCTGTTAGCAAACCGAATACAGAAGTATGAAATGGCATTAGCTGTATCCCACAGCAAACTCTCCACTCTTTCACTAGTTCTTTTAAGCCATAAGCCACACTCTTGGGGAGTTTTGGAAGGTAATCCACGACTTTCTTGAGCTGCGTCAACATGACGTCTCGCTACTCGTGCTGGAAGGGTTTCCCTTATTATTGTCGTTAAAAAATCATTGTAGAGGATTCATAAACTGTGAGCTATAATGAAAGCTTATATAACATGAGTTTGTATACCAAAACATTTCGTCAGGCATGTTTAGAACAACAATCATTAGATGACATTAAAAGACTATTTAAGGATCACAGTAACAAATTAATTGTAATTTTAATTATTTACCAATCTTTGCTACTACCTTTCAAATCACTATTTGTTAGCAAGAAGCTTTTAATCTTTTAACATATAATACAATTTAGTATAATCATTATTCTTTTACATATTTTAATAAGAAAAATGTGGTTTCATTTTTACATAAATATATCTGTAACGCTGAATAATGATGAAACATGACATTATTTATAACATTAAAGTAGCATGTATATAAAATCACGTCTGTCAATTTAATTTGATGTGAACACCAAAATGGGACGTCTTGTCTTTGACCCATTGGCTGATAGAACAGGTGTTTGTTTGTGCTGGCCTGTGGCTCTTTTGGATTGTTAGATTAGTGGATCAGTCATTGACTTCGATCTCAGTGCATCTAAACTCACACAAACACACACACTTCCGTTTACAAAAATGGGCCGTGTCCAAACACCGAGAGGCTGCTGTTATGACTGTTGTAAGTGTTACTTGTGTCTTGCTGGGTGTAAACAGCATGTTGTGTGTGTTCTTAGTTGATATGAGCAATGACTGTCATCCTTTTGTGACTTTCTTGCCCCTGTGATACTTCAAATACCACTTAGTTTAAGCCATTAAGAGACACAGACACATCCATGTCATGCCCCTGGTTTGTAAACAGCCAGCAGTGGCAATCCAGTGGTATTATTTTGATTTAGGTTAAAAGATTACTACATAATATAATTTTAGTAGACAATTCAATTTGAAATATAAGTATTGATGCATTTTTTTAAACTAAATACATTATATTTTTAATATTATATATTATACATTATATTATAAATCATTTATTTACTTGTAATTTTTTTAGCACCCCATGAGACAGAAGTTAAAATAGTTTATAATAAATGTAATTAACTATGATCTGCATTTTACCCTTTTACATTTTATATACTATTTGTTTGTATGTTGTAGCACACCGTGTGACACACAAGTTAAAATAAATATAATTATTATCTGCATTTTCACTCTTAATCTTTATTTATTTATTTTCAAAACTTTTAAAACTCTTTATTTTTAAACCATTTTTTTTTTTTTACACAGTTACTTTTGTTTGTTCATTTTATTTTATTTTAAAAATGTTACATTTTTTATTTTTATGGTTTAGCATGGTCATAGGACACAGGACACATGGGACACAGGTTAAAATAATTATTTTATATATATTTATGCAACGATATTTCAACAAGTGGCCACTGTGAGATTTGGACCTTTCTCATCTTTTTGTAGAGCCCTGATTATGGTCGCTTGTTTTCATCTCATTTGGGTGTAATATAATTTCAAACAAATTAATTTTTAAGTGGAAAAATATCAACACACCAAATTTACATACTGGTGTACCATTACTTCAGGAAGATGGATCACAGATAATGGATTCTAATTAAAAACATTAAAATCTTCATTACATGCAGCACATTACCATGAAAGATTGTTTAGAAGTAAACATGACTCTAATTTTTGTAAGAATGAGACCAAACACCAGCACACATACTCACAGACACAATGCGAGCGGATGGACATCTTGAGGTCAACAGGTCCACTGGAGTTGAATATTATTAATAACTCAAAGTCACCCTTCCTGTAAAAACTCGGCCAGCATCTATTATCTTTAACTGTTTGTCATTCTGCTCGTCTGATCACAGAAAACCCTTGCTTTCTTCTATTTCCATATTAATGGAAACCACTATTGTCTAACCGGAGCTTTATCATCCTGTGGCAAAGCTGCACTTGTAATCAGAGGTGTCATGGTGTAGCTTGTGTTTTTCACCCGTGCTCTCTCCCTATTTTCTTTCCTTTGATCATTTGATTTATTTATTATTGTTGTTGTTTTTTTATTTGTCTACTCATCTTTTTATGACCAAAGTCTCATTAGTATGTGTGTGTGTTTGTGTGTGAGATAGAGAACATATCTTGATCTTCACCTTCCTTGAGCTGAGAGATCAGATCTGTGGTGAATTACTGATATGATACAGCGTCACTCTTATTCTCCAAGCGACTGTACAGAATTGTAAAACCAGACAGATTATTAGTCGATACTTAGCTTTTCTTCCTCTTCTCAGATGAGAATCTAATTGGCTCTGAGATGTGTGCTTGATTGGTTAAATGACTTTCATTGACTGTGTCTGAGGGACGCGGATGTGTAATTTTACTTTGAACTAAACCAGCATTTAAAAGTTTCTAGGTTGAATTATCCATATGTAGCTTTTGTATTAACATTTATTTATCCAGAGCAGCTTACAAATCGGGGAAATACAAGCACAAGGCATTTATCTTAGAGAGCCAATGGTTTTTGAAGCAGTGCATTGCATTTTACCAAATGTAGACCAGAAGTGTAGAAAACGGGAACTGAGTGCAGAAAAAATGGCTTTTAATTAATTACAAAGAAACAACTAGTAACACTGAATTATAGTATGAAGTAGAAAGACTGAAATAGTATTTTCGGTAACACTTTACGATAAGGTTTTATTTGTAACATCATACAGTAACTACATTAATTAACATGAACTAACTTTGAGCAATAGCTCTACAGCTTTTAATCATTTTAGTTAAGGTTAATCTTTATAATTACTAATATATTTTTAAGATCAAAAAGGTGTTAACTTCAGTTAATGCACTGTGAATTACTGTATCATGAACATGAATATTTTTATTACCTAAGGTTGACAAAAGTTAATTAATGCTGTTAAAATATATTGTTCATTGTTAATGCATTGATGTTAACAAACGAGGTCTTATTGTAAAGTGTTACCATATTTTCTTGTAAAACATACCTTGATAGTTTTTTTCTGCTTATGTATGCATATGTATACATGTACATGTACATTTGTGTAATTCATATATATATATATATATATATATATGTTGGCTGTGGAGTCAAGACATTTACAAATATGATTAAAAGATGAATGAGACAAAACTACAGAATGCCACATTTCATTATTAGCTGTTTCAACATGTTTTACCAAATAAAAAGAACAGCACTTTTAGAGTTCATCCCACTCATTGATGTGAGCATAAGTATTGGGACAGTTGAACCTAAGGCAGATATAAAAGATTAAAAGCTATTATTTAGTTGCAGATCCCTTGCGGACAATCACAGCAGTGAGTCTGTGACCCATAGACATCACCAGACTCTTGGTCTCATCCTTTGAAATGCTTTTCCCAGCCTTTAATGCAGCCAATTCCAATTGTTGCTTGTTTTGGGGAGTTTCTGCCTTTCCTCTCCTCTCCAGCTGGTGAAATTCATGTTCAATCAGATTTAAATCTGGTGATTGATTTGGGCAATCTAAGACTTTCCATTTCTTTGCCCTTATAAATTCCTTGACTGAACTGCAGGGTGTTTTGGGTCATTGTCCTGATGAAATATGAAGCACTTCCCAATGAATCTGGTGGCGTTTTCTTGAATATTGGTAGGCAAGATGGTTTTGTACCCTTCCAAATTAATTCTGCTACTGTCATCATACATTAAGTCATCAGTAAAGTTGAGAGGGCCTGTTCCAGAGGCAGCCATGCATGCCCATACCATGACACCACCTCCACCATGCTTTACAGATGATGCTGTACGCTTGGGATCATTTGCAGTTCCCTTTGTTTCTCCACATTTTTGCTTTCCCATCACTTAGATAAAGGTTCATCTTTGTCTCATCGGTCCATAAACACAGTTCCAAAACTCTTCTGGCTCACCTTTGTGCTTTTCTGCAAACTCTAATCTTGCCTTTCTATTTTTGGTGCTGGTCAGAGGTTTGCATCTTGTTGTGTAGCATCTGTAATTCTGTGTCAAAGTCTCCTGAGGACAGTAGATTGTCAGAGCATCACCCCAGCTTTCTGGAAGTTGTTGGGGATTTTACAAACACGTCTTTTAGGATTCATTTTCACAGCTTTTAAGATTTGTCTGTCATCAACTACTGTTGTTTTCTCAGCCGATCAGGTAGTTGTTGGTTGCTGGTGGTTTCCAAACTCTTGATTTCTCCAAGCCCTTTATTTTTTGCTATAGCTCTACTTCCTCTTTTCTTCTAGCATCCATTGCTTGCTTTTCTCTCAAAGTCAGCTCCCTCGTCTTCATCCTGGTTTGTGTGTGTCATCATTGATTGCAGAATTCAGAAGTAATGGATATAACTGATACGACCCATTCCCTGCTTTTAATATCTGAAGAATTAATGCAACAGGACACAGCTGATCACTTAGAAAGACCTGTGAGGCAACTGCTCCAATACTTATGCTCACATCAGATAGAGGGATGAACTCTAAAAGTGCTGAACTTCTTAGCTGGTAAAACATCTGTGTTGAATCACCCAATAATAAAATATGACATTCTGTAGTTTTGTTTCTCATATTCATCTTTTAATCATATTTGTAAATGTCTTGACTCTACAGCCAACAGAGCAATTTAGTCTTTACTGTTCCAATACTTTTGGAGGGCACTTTATATATAATATATGCACTTACATATAAATTTACTCATTCACTGTTAAATATCATATTGGTATGATTTTTTTTGTCAGGTCGGACAGGGTTATCTGTATTGTTGTGGGCAGGCAGGTTGTTTATGTTGTTTGTGGTTATGTAGAAACTGTTTTATAAAATCTACTACCTAAAATGTCCAGTCTTAATCTGAAGTCTATTTTACAACCACTGGACTGCAATACTATAGTAGAAGGAAAGCCACAAACCACGGAGGATATCGGAGTTCTAGTCTCCTCACTGTGAATGGAAGCTGAAACAGGAGTCAGGAAGTTATAGAGACAAATAGATGTGGCTTGTTATTTCATCTTTTTAATGAACATATGCTGCTCTCCTCCTATTGCTAATTTCTGTGTCTGACTCTCATCCTGTGCGTATGTGTTTGTGAAAGAGGAGAAGTGGAGAGAGAGAGAGAGATTTCAGCAACAGGACTAAGCTCATTAAGAGCAGCAGAGCAGAACACTGGGATATGTTTCTGCTCATCCTCTACAGTCCAGAGAGACGGCTGAAGCAGTAAACGCACACACGCACGCACACACACACACACACATACAAACAGGTACATCTATCATTATGAGGACTTTTCATAGGCAGAATAGTTTTTATACTGAGCTAATCATATTTTCCATCCTCTAACCCCTCCCCTAAATATAACCCTTGCAGAAAACTTTCTGCATTTTTATATTTTTGATCAATTTAGCCCGATGATTATGGGGACAACTGGGTGTCCTGTATAATGAATTATGAGTGAATCATAATATATTTTTGAAGGCTATAGAGAGAGAGAAAGAGAGAATAATATCAAAATTATAATGTGATGTAATGGGAGGTTTTTACTAAAGTTTTCTTCATCTATGGTCCTAAATATAAACATTCCAAAAGAGGCATCCATGTATCAGTTTTTGACTTTTCCTAGATTTCTTTTTGATATACCTGTACAATATATCTTGATTTGAAATACTCTAATCTGTATATCAGGATTGTGTGCTTTGATGTTTAGTTACTATTTGGAGTGTTGGGGTCGCTAGATGAGGCCTTGATAAACTCATTTTTGTGAAAACCGAGATATGTTCCACTTACATTTATTATCTACTTGCATCTTACCTGTATTTGAAAACATCAATGAAGAAGATCTGCTATTTATTGCAGTGTAAGTATCTGCGGATCTTCTGTTCCTCTATTAATCTGTCTTATTCAAGTATCCCCAGTTTTCATTTTCTCTTGCCTTCTCTTTCTCACTGTATCCTAAAGCGGCCTCATCTGAGAATCAATTACCCTTCCACTGCTAGCAATGCTGATTCAATTTCTACCTGTCCAACTTGATAACAGCAATCGTCCCCTTGTTCCCCTTCCCCCATTCTCCTTGCTGTTCAACATTTCACCCTTTTCACCCAATTTCTCATTCACTCCATCTTCAGGTGTCAGTATGAAAGGTTCAAGC
The DNA here is from genome assembly GCF_936440315.1 of Barbus barbus. Classification (NCBI taxonomy): domain Eukaryota; kingdom Metazoa; phylum Chordata; class Actinopteri; order Cypriniformes; family Cyprinidae; genus Barbus; species Barbus barbus. The sequence goes on from NC_136751.1 coordinate 26,162,432, forward strand.
ATTTCTGTAAACATTAGCATAGCGGCAAGTGGCGTTGCCATTGTAACAATTGGGATTGTTAGCATAGCGCTGTCAGTTTTCTGTTCTGCAGGTTAGCGTGCTGTGGAATAGTAAACGAAAACACACACACACACACGCGGTGGGACGTGAGGGAAATGTGTATTCTCTAATGCCGGTGGATTCGTGAACAGAGGAATAGATATGTGCTTCTCTAGGGAACTCTGAAGGGGAAAACAAACACCTTGACAACAAATGATTGGATTGTGTTTGTGATTATAAGAGTGTGAAAGTTTATCCGATGTTTACTAGCTGTGCTCAGACTGTCACAGAGTCTCAGACAGGAAATGGAACCAAAGACATGTCAACTTTTTCCCGCTCTACTTGTAAATGACCTTTGAGTCTCTGAACAGATGATCAGTGTGTTTGTGTCTAACCTTACAAAAGAACTACAAAGACAATACCTTGGCTCTGGGATGGTGTCCGACAGTAATACCATGGTACTTTATACCATGATTCTCTTGTTACTGGTACCATGTTTTTTTTTCCAGAATAGAATGCTATGGAAATTTTATGGTAGTGTTCAAAACATGGGTTTATCGTAGTTTTATGACGTTTTTTGGGCTAGTATGGTGTTTCTGTATGTTAATGTCATTGTACATTCAATTACTAGCATTACTGTGTGATTATAAACACTGATATCTGTAGATTTGTGGAAATGCTATTTTTAAGTGCCATGGCATATTGTGTAATTCCATGGTAAATGAATGTGGTAATCTTTCATCTTTTTTTGCACTATATACTGAATGAAGGGGTGTATTTGAAATGACAGGATTAATGTTTCATTGAGTGGGCATTACATGTTGTTGCACACACTGTGGTCTATCTGTGTGCCCAAAGGGATCAGGAAATGTGAGCGTGTGTGAAATTCTCTATACGGTAAATGCTGTTTATTACGAGATTATCTCCCTCTCCATGGTACTTCATTCACACTCACAGCATGTTTCAGAAGTAGATAAACATTCTGTCCTTAGGGAGAAATATCAGTCAGAGACGTCTGAGCAAACCACAGGAGGTCTTCAGCAGGTATTTTAAAGCCATTTCTTCACCAAAAAATCTGGTCCACACACGCTGTGAGATAATTGCACGTAAACACCACAAAAATATCATAATTAGCAGTGAATGTCTTTGAATTCTATGCTAATTGATTGTATTGATCATAATAAATGTTAATATTTACAATAATTGTGCATTTTGACTTGTTACAAAAGTTTTGTATTAATTATTGATGAAGGATAGCTGTAAATAGACCCATTTGAACTACATTTCCCATCATTCACTTTGGCAGCTCAGTAATGATACAATTGATCAGTGTGCTTCTTTTCCTGCTCATTCAGTGTTACAGGTTACAGGTATTCCTGTCTTTGCCAGACAATGAAACAAGAAATATGAATTTTTGTTCATTTTATTCTGATAACTTGTTAGACTTATTTTTTTCTGATCAGTCTCTTCATTGATTTTTTTTAACTTTAAACATAAGAATCTCCCAAGATGACTTATGTGGACTAGACCTGATATTTATTATGATCATGAACTGCCTGCTTAGACAGGAAGTGACTGTTTAGTGGGCAAATATGAAATTGATAATACTATCAGACAAGTGCAAAACAAAGGCCCCGTTTACACTGTCAGCTAAATGTGACCCAATTCCGATTTTTTTGCTCATATGTGACACAGATCGGATCTGTTCTATGACCATGAAATAAGGAAAAAGACGCATGCATTTGGATATAGCGAGATCGGATTCATTCATATGTGGAGGTAAATCGGATATAAATCGGATATGTGCCAATGTATGGAAGCAGAATAATGACAATAGCTTTTGAAACATAAAGCATGCTGAATTCCACAAATCGAAAAAAAAGATACATTGCAATTAACAGTGCTTGCATTTTAATGCCTTGTATTTCCAGGACTTGCATTGTTAGGTCCTGAAATTTAATTTAGTTGTTTATTTCACTTCAAAATATTTCACACACATTTTCATAATTAAAAATTCAATAATTCATATTCACCTTCCAGAATTAACTTCCAAAATATTCAATCCGTTTAAAAATACGATGTATAGTATTCATCACGTTATTCTCGGGAGGAAGCACGTGTGGAGGCGCTAAATGACAACAACGCATGCAGGATGTTTCAGATGGTATGGCAAGTGTAAACACATGAATCGGATATGGGTCACAACTGAAAGAACGTGTTACCGGACAGCCAAAAAAAATCAGATATAGGCAACAAATCGGAATTGAGCATCAAGATCTGCAGTGTAAATGAGGCCAAAGTGTCTTTGTTAAAGCTTGTACAGACAACACCAAAGAAATGAGTGGCAAAAGGATGTCGACTGTGTGTGTACTCAGAATTTCTGTCCATTCAAATGCAATAAGTATTGACAATTCTACTGGCATATATCGGCAAGCAAAGCAAGTGTACAGTTGCCCATGGATGTCCGGTTTCCTTCCTGCTAACTGTTTCAAGCTAAACTATTTTTTACGAGTTATAGCACAAATTGTATGTATATATAATTTAATAGTAAGTACATTTTTATTTTATAGTACATTTAAACACAGCAAAGCTGACCTGTAGGTGCTGAACAGTAAGAAAGAGTTACATAGAAAAAAAACAAAAAACAGAATAAAACAAATAAGCTGTATATATTATATTATATTATATTATATTATATTATATTATATTATATTAATTATATTATATTAAACTAGATGGTAAAGTTTGTAGACACTTTATTTTGGCTTGAAAAAGCCTAGCTAGAATGTTTGAAGTAGATTTTCAGTTTTAACTAGTTTGAAGTTTAAAGTAGTTTTAAAGTTTTGAAGACAATACCATTTATCTGAAGAACAGACTAATGTAGATTAATAGATTCTATGGTATTCTATGGGGTGGTTGCTAGGGTGTTGCTATGTGGTTGCTAGGGTGCCTGGGACAGCTGCTAAGGTGTTGCTATGCGGTTGCTAGGGTAACTGGAGCAGTTGCTATGCGGTTGCTAGGTGCCCAGGGTGGCTGCTAGGGTGCCCGAGGCTGTTGCTAGGGTGTTGCTATGTGGTTGATAGGTGCCCTTTCTCAAGCTAACTTAATTATATTGCATTGTTTTGTTATATACTATAAAATGTTTTATTATGATATTATTTTAGGCCTACATTATGCCTTCAGGCTGCATTATTTTAGTTTTTTCTTTTCTTTTCCTTTCTGGATCACTCATTAAACTTAGACTGTAGTAAATTACTGTGCGTATAAACAGATTGACTAGCTGCTGTAGCATTCTCGTTTACATTCCATTGCATTTGCCCCCATGGTAATGGTCAGGGGTCTGAGTGTATATTAACTGGGTCATGGTAGGTTAACATTAAGGTTGTGCTAGTTAGAATTGCTCTCTCAGGGGTGTTTGAGCTGTGGGTCAAAGGTTAGACAGAGTCTTAGGTCATTGAACCAATGTTCTTGAGTTCATGACATCTCAGGACACAGGAGAGGCATCTCAAAAGAAGCTTCTCTCTCTCTCTTTCTCACTCTCCATTCCATCATGCATATTTTACTCCAGCTTTGTTTGAAGTCAGACGTGTCTGACAGTGGTAGGCTTTGACCCCATACCTGCAAAATGTCTGCCTGAAACCATTCTCACACACTCATAATGTAAAATGCTAATTTGAAATGATAGCAATGCATTTTATATTTCTTCATGTTTTAGCATCAGTGTAAATAGGTTTGTTAAATGCATCTCTGTATAGATATGAACTTTATTCCTCAAAGGTGGTAAAATACAAGTTTATTGCGTATTTATTAGAAACTTTTATGTGTGTGTGGGTGGGTGCACAAAACAGTTTGTGCTTGTTTATATTATAATATTAAACAGTTTTAAGTGGCAATATTTATACCGTAAAGACCTTGCCTCTCCTCTGTTGTCATTTTGACCTAACATGCGTCTAGGGAACAGTATCACCTCCTGTTAAAGTTTTATGCGTCTCATTTCAGAGTTATGACAGTTCTGCATGCTGTAAAATGACTGTCCAGCAGACACATGGACACTGATTAGCAGCTAATTCCTTCGAGATTGTCCTATGGGTTTTATAATGGGTTTTTAAAAAATGTATAATAAATAAATCCTGTGGTAAACATAATTTGATGATACTTCGACGTTTTGTTGTACAACATAACAGCACACACTGCCATCCCAAACTATCTTATCAAGTTACTAATTAGAAACATACTTTTTCAAAAATAAACATAACTGCTTCAAAATTCGCATTTTCATTATGGGTGTGTGCAGTTTACATTGTAGAACAAATTGTCAAATATCTTCAAGTTATGTTTATAACATACGTTATGTTTACCATTTGATTAATTTTCAATGGAAATGCATAATTTTATTACAATCTGCTGTTTCACAGTCTCTTTTGATTTTAATTAATTTTATATTTAAATATTTAATTAATAGTTCATGATACTTTTTTATATTGATGTTGTATCAAGTTTTGTACTGTTTTTAAAAAGTCGGTTATACTCGCCAAGGCAGCATTTATTTGATCAAAAATAATATATTCTAAAATATAATTTATAAATCATTACTCCAGTCTTCAGTGTCACATGATCCTTCAGAAGTCATTCTAATATGCTGATTTGCTGCTCAAGAAACATTTTTGTATCATCAATGTTGAAAATTGTGTTAATATTTTTCTGGAAACTGCTTCTTTTTCTGATTTTTTTTGATGCATAGAAAATTATTATTATAAATTCAGACTTAATTAGAAATACAAATCTTTTATAACATTATAAATGTCTTTATACTGTTACACTTGGATCAGTTTAATGCATTCTTGCTGAATAATAGTATTAATTTCCTTAAACAAACAACAAAAAAATATGAAAACTTCTTACATATGGTAATAGTCAATAAATCATTGCTTTATTTACAATGGTTGGGGAAATAAAGACACTGAATTATCTCTGCAGTGCATCAGAAGTAGAAACATGGTTCTACTTTGTCATTTATAATGGAAGTGATCTAGTTTGGTTGCATCACAGCTCACTTCATGCATCTGATGTAGACAACATACAGTAGTGTACTGTAGGTGCATGAGAGAGAATGAAGAAGGTTATTTACCGATTTTATATACATTTCAGTTTGAAAGTCCAGAAAGATTTTTGCTTCTAATTAAAGAGTCACGCTAAATAATGGTGTATATAACACTGGAAAATCAAGTGGAGCTCATGGCATTGTGGCATACAGCACTTCTTGTGCTCTGGTTGCATTTCAGCAAAGTACAGTAGCAGGTCATCTGGGCATTCCATACATACTGAACATAGGGTATATACTGTAGTATACATAATGCATACTGCAGCAATTGCATGAGTAGTATGTCACTCCGAACACTCCCAGCTAAAGGCACGGATACAAAGAGTGTCTGGAAGTAAGAATGTATAATGAATGAAGGTGTATGTTACCGTTCTTTCTGAGAATTCAAATTTAAGACACAGTGTTCTCATTCAACACTCACACGCATTTGTCAGCACAAATGCCATACAGTAGATATATTAACCCATATGTGACTCAGCTGAAAAGTATGCATTTCACCCTGGATGTTGCAGCAATTTAGCAAAGAAGGAATATAGTTGCCGCTGTTTTCTGCGAGTGTGTGTTTGTGCTCAGGTATGGTCAAAAAGGAAGCCTATCTTCACATAACAGCAATGTGTTGACAGGTCTATTTCACTGACTGTCCCGCCACACTAGCCTGAGCGAGCAGGTATTGTTTTCATCCCTGAATAAGTACGGATCCTCTTACCCTGCCTGCTATCAGCTGCATACAGGAGGGCAATGTGAGCTCACAGCGGCCTGCTTACTGACCTGGGACCAGCTTCACCACTCTTTGTCAATGGGTCTCATGCTGCGGCTGATCGGCGTCTGATCGCTGCTCCACAGGTGAATAGCTCAACTCCTCCTCCACCTCCTCTCTCCCTCCTTTTCTCTGCCTCTCTTGGATGGTCACTGGAGTCAGTTAGCGGATGGAGTCGAGTTATTCCTAAACTTTGTGCTCCTGAGCTACAACCTTTTGCAACAGCAAAGACTAACGTTCTGGATTATTCAGTTTAAACTCTGCTCGTATTCAAGGTAAAGTGTGATGTAGCATGAGATGTTTCATTCAAGATGATGATGCTTTCAAGTCTGTTTCTATTGCAGTTGAGTGCTTTTGGCATTTGTTGTTATAATTTGATTTTGTTCTTTTTGGAGCATCCGGTTTGGGGCTCTTTTCCAATGAAGATCAAAAGTGGTGGTCATTGTCCAGATAAAGTCAGAAATCATACACAACAATGAAGTGCTACAATTTACGAAAAGACAATAATATGCTGTTTTGTAGTGTTTATAATATAGAAAGATGTTTAGGAAAGTCTTCCTTAAAGAAAAAAAAAATAAAAAGTTGTCAATGCATTTAAAGGTTCTTCAGATCAACACTAGTATATGAAATGCTTCTCTAAAAAAACTGTTAAAAGGAAACCAAATTAAATTAAATAATTTTGTTGTGTACTAGGTGGTTGCATAGTCAAAACGTTTTTTTCTTATTTTTAAGTTTGCAAGGCTATATTTTTATTTTTAATTTTAATTTTAGTTTTACTTTTTTGTTTTTATTTTTAATTTAATTTAATTTTTATTTGAGAAAACTTGTAGTATTCTTTTTTCCATGCAGAATTTACTGTTACAATGTTGGGCTATTGCTTTGTGAGCACTAAAGTAGTGTTTTTAGCCTCTTGCTATGTGGTCGCTGACTGCTCAAAGTATCTAATATATTCTGGTCTTTATAAATGACTCAGTTCGCTCCTTCAGTGTCAGTATATTGGATTATTCCCCTCATTTTTAATGTCCACCAGGCTTATATCATGAATTCTATAGTTTATCGTTCATATCTTAAGCACAAACATAGCAGGAGACAAGTTGTGTGCCAAAGTTTAATACTTGATGTTAGGGATCAAGTATGAGCAATAGTAATTGTGATGGTTGTCTTAGCAGATAAATGCAGTAAATGTTTAGCTGTGTGTGTGTGTGTGCAGATTCAGAGCTCGTGCCCTGCGGCTGTGCCTCAGATTCTCCATCTGTTTCAATTAAAGTGAGTGCAGGACTCACTGCACTGTCGGGTTTAAATGTCACATAGAGAGAGAATCTCACCCTGCCCACAAATAACACCACTACACAACACAAGATCTGAGCACAATGGAGCACACACTCCTAAAGAGCTCCTCGATAAATGGATTGAGAAGGTGAAACATTACACCGATTCTTGAGATATGAGACCAAACTAAGCCATACCTGCTGTTCATTTTTTAAATGGCAACAATTCCACTTTGATATTAATCAGAGCATCATTTCAGTTTTGCTAACACTTTATGATAAGGTTTCAGTCATTAACATTCCTTAACTAACAAATGAAATGACAATAAACAATACAGCATTTATAAATCTTCATGTCGTTTCATCATTTTATTTTTAAGATGTACAACTAAAGCTGGGTATGTTAACATTAGTATGAACAAACATGAATAATTTTGTTTTATTAACTAAATTTCCCTTTTTTGGAAATGGAGCAAATCAATTGCAATACCAAGTTTTTACTCTTGGAAGAATTTAGGTTAGTTGCACACTTTTTCACTCCACATGTGACATGATTGCAAGACCCTCAATTTTTCTTTATTCATTTACATTAACAAATCTGTTAAATGCTGTAAAAATATACAGCATTATACAACTACATTCTGTTGTTGACTCAAACTGTTCTTGTCACTCGCTGGCAGAGTAAACTCAAGGACTGTTTGCAGTGTGTTAATAAGTAAATGACGACTGCACACAGGGCAGAAAGTTTCCCATGGAAATGCATACCGTTCGCATTCTTTTTGTCTTTTTCTCATACGCGCACACACATTAGATACATGCTTTTATCTTCAATGGCAAACATGTATGTACACATGTGGCATGTGCTTTACTCTCCATACTCACACATGCACTCCTACTCTGGACATGTAACTGTTTTCCATGGTGAGTTATTACTCTTTTTGTATAAAAGCAGTAGAGGAAATGATGTATATGCTGAAGTGGTTTTCTTGATTTATATAAAACACACACACAATAGTTGCACAGTTCTCATTTTGATTTCTGTCTTTTCTGTTCTTTGTTGCAACTAGCAGGAAACGTAAGCCTCATGTTTTGGGTATCTGGTACATTATTTTATTTATTGACATTTCTGTTATTTATCTTTTCTGTTGGCTTTATTTTCTTTGGTTTTATTATTTTTATTTAATTATTTTATTTAAAAATTTAATTTAATTTAATTTTTGTCTTTTGCACCTGCTTTTGTTTTGCATTGCCGTTATTTTGTTTTAGATTGAGGAGAGGAAATGATCAGAAGAGACAAGAAACTACACTGAAACCTTAACCTCAAATGTTTATTTTTTTATTTATTTTTTGTTTTTTTATTGATATTGCAATTATTTTATTTTACTTTAGATATTTCCATTATTAATGTTTTGCATTTGCATTATTTTATTTGAGCAAATTGAGGGGAGGGGAAATAAGGAGAAAGGGGAAACTATAACATAAATACATTTTTATATTGACATTGCCTTTACTTATCTTTTGCATTGGTATTCTATTTTAGCAGATTGAGGAATGGAAATGATCAGGAGAGAGAAAGGAGAAACTGGATTGGGAAAAGTTGCAAGCTGGATTCAAACTCCCATAACCTACATAGTGTAATTATTGAAACAATGAACAATGTGGGATGAGTTATGAAGTTTAATACTTAGGATTAGGGGTTTGTTCAAATCCCTAACACTCAGTATGAGCAATATAATAATAATAATAATAATAATGAAGCATTATCTTCAATGCTAATGACTAAGCATGCAGCGCTAATTATTTTAGTGTTTATCATGGTGTCATAATGTCAGTCTTTTCAGCGTCTGCCTCAGATCTGCTTTTATTTGCAGTGGAGTCTCTGCAGCCATGGGTCATCTTATGAGACGCGTCCCACTAATCGTATTTAAGGCTTATTACCTCTCTCACTTTCTCTGTTTCCGTCACACACCCACACACACACACACACACACACACACACACACACACTCTTGCAGCCTGTGGTGCTGGCTTCATTAGTACTATCCGTCAGTGTTAATGTAGGAGAGGTAAATAATTGGACACAGCGCGTTTGCTGTAGATGACTTCCGCCACAGTTTTGGCTCCTTGATTAGCAGGCTAATTGCATTTTGCTGCTTTTGACGGCAATCATATCGTAGCCATTTCCAAACACTTACAAAACATCTGTCAGAATGAGGGTTAATGTGGCTTCGGCAATCATCTCGCCCATAAACGCTACCGTTTCCTATAAACGTGTCCGGAACAACCAGATGTTTATTTGCTTTCATAATTAGAGGTTGAGGCTAAACGCATTTCTCATGCTAAAGCCAGGCCGGCAGCGTGACAATTGTTTATTTGTCATCTTCTGTTATGTAACGCTGGTTTCACTGTGATGTGTGTTCAATACCGAACATGCTAAATGGTCGAAAGTGAGTCTCGGACTAAATAGCTCATTGTTTTCCTTGTCCGAGGGTTTTGGTTGAAATTTAAGCTTTGCTTTGGGCAAAGGAATGTGGGAAGCCCTTTGGGTATCTTTCCCATCAGCCCCTTTCTGTCTTTTAGTTCCTCATGTGCGCTGGGAATCTCAGCACAATTGGCCAGGAGCCCAAATCAAGACAATACAAAAGTAAATGGGACGCTACAGTTTTATCAGCAATTTGAAGCGGTCTGTAGAATATTTGGCTGAAAAAAAAATACATAAATAAAAAAATTATTTTTAGGTATGTCTAAGTTGTTTACTTTAAATGTCAATTAAATATATTTAACACAATGATTTTTCAAATATTTAAAGACATTATATTTATATACAAATATTAAAAAAATTGGATTATTCTAAATTAATTGATTATTGTATTGACACATTTTTAACAGTAAAAAACTAATCTGAATATAGCTTTGTTGAGAAAACAAGTCAATGTTTATCAATCAACTTTGTGCTTATTTAAATGTTATTGAAATAATTTAATTGAAAAATTTATCTTGGGATTTATGCATCTAACATTAATACAGATACTGTCAGCTTAATACAAAGTAAATATTTTCCAGATAATATTTTTATACTTTGGCTTCAGTACAGTAACAAAATAAAAGCTAAGTTTACAACAAGATGTGACCCTGGAGCACAAAACCAGTCTTAAGTCGCTGGGGTATATTTGTAGCAATAGCCAAAAATACACTGTATGGGTCAAAATTATGCCAAAAATCATTAAGATATTAAGTAAAGATCATGTTCCATGAAGATATTTTGTAAATATCCTACTGTAAATATATCAAAACTTCATTTTTGATTAGTAATATGCATTGCTAAGAACTTAATTTGGACAACTTTAAAGGCGATTTTTCAAAAAAACATTTTTTTTTGCACCCTCGGTCAAATATTGTCCTATCCTAACAAACCATACACCAATGGAAAACGTATGTATTCAGCTTTGATGTATATAGATATATAAATAAATTTATATACATTTGATGTATATAAATCTAAAGTTTGAAAAATGTACCCTTATGACTGGTTTTGTAGTCCAGGGTCACATTTTCTCACGCAGTAACAAATTGGTCTGCATGCATAAATGCTGTATTCATAACATTATGTATCTGTTTGTTTAATATTTGAGGGTCCTTGGTATAAAAAAAGTCTGAAAACAGTTCGGTCATGTAGGATCCTATACCATTTGTGTTTTGCAAATAATTTTGGTTGTAGAATGTTGGGCAAGGTGTATTATTAGCAGTGTTGGGGAGTAGTTAACTACAAGTAGCGACGCTACTAACTTAACTACATTTTTCAGTAGCTTGGCAGTAGCTCAGTTGCTTTTTAAACAGTGTAGCTTTTCCAGTAGCTAACTACTTTTTGTAGCAAGTAGCGGTGTAGCGCGAGCAAAAGCTACATTGCGTTTTGTCGAGCCTGCGCGAATCAGTGCAATGCAAGGATATTCTTCTTGTTAGATTACAAACTCATTTCTTGCCATTACCGCCACCTGTTGTTTAATCACGCATCTTGCGGCTAACGGTTCACTGACGTACAGAAGTGGGTTGACACACCCATATTATCCATGATGGAGCAAGACGTGGCGGCAGATTTGGAGGATGGAGGATGGTAACGTTAATTACCCATGGCCTTATTTGTCCAAGTTCATGTCTCTCAAAGAAACGACAAGTAAAGGTTACACTTTTTGTAACAGTCTGAGATATTTGAGTGTTGTGTGTAATAAAACAATACTCTTTGAAATCATAATTGTATTGCATTGTTTTAAACACTAAATATTTTACTTAAAACATTCCTCAGACACTTATTCAGTTATTTATAATATATGCTGTTCAAAAAAATCAAAAGTAGTTTCAATGTAGCTAGCTACTTTTTGATAGTAACTTGTAGTGTAGCTAACTACTTTTCCAAAAGGGTAGCTTGACTGTAGTTTAACTACTTTAACTCACGAGTAGCTTGTAGCTTGTCAAACTACAGTTTCAGAGTAGCTTCCCCAACACTGATTATTAGTTTTCTAAGCAATCAGATTTATTGATTTATTTAAGTAAAATCCCAAAGCACACACTGAAAGAAGGTCTCCAATTATAAATTACTTTGGAATGCTGAAATAACATCAGCATAGCATATTTTCTACAAGGCTTCAAGAGCTAAACGGGATGATAAATGCTTTTAAACAACCTTTTCCCCTGTCTCTTTTGTTGTTGATTCTGATGGAAATTGATGCATAATAGTGTGAATCCAGCACGGTCACCTGTTGTCCTTGTACATGCTAATGTGTTTGTATGGAGCAAAGGCTCTTTTCATCTACAGGCCACAGCTCAACCACTGTACAGCTCCAACACAGTGAACCATGAAGAACGGCACAACACCAAAACCCATCTGCATTCTGTTGGTTAGAAAGCGATTTCATGCTTACAGCTCTCTCCGCTGTGGGAGGTATGTGTATATGCAGCTAGAAAAACAATTGGTGAAGGTGTCAGGACTGATGTTTACTGTGATGATGGTTGTAGTTGTAGATCGGTGCTCTTATATTATTGGCAAAACTCCTCTTGGAAATTTAACAACACGTGGATGATGGGCAGGGATATTAGTCTGTGCATGGTGTTAGTCTCTCAGCTGTAATTATGTTGCACATTGACGTCAACACAAACATGCTTTTAATGAGTGTGTTTAATTTTTAGAGCAGATGAGAGCTGCAGGGGCTGGATAGAGTGGTGTATACAGTATACTCACAGGCTCACATGCATATAAGCGATAAACATTGAGACATGCGCAACCAAGATTATTCAATAAACTCTGCTCGTTGTTAACATAATTACTTTGTCTCTTGCTTCTGCTCTTCTCTGGCTTTATACGGTCAACTTCTTGACTGATAGAAGACTATTAATACAGTTTTGGGCAAACAGTTAATAGGGTTTTGGGTATTAGACAACCTTGTTCTAATCTAAAATTATGAAAAAAAAATATAGCAATTAATTGAATTAATCAGTCAACACACAACATAATTATATAATTACTGACATTATTTGCTGATTAATTAATGGTGCCATAGAACGGAAAACTGTATTTACCATGGCATATATGCTATAGCTGAATAATAATGTTCTAGACCAGCCGGACCTGCACAGCCGAATCATCGATGCAGTGTTGCCAGATATTGCTATTAAAACAAACAAAAACCGATAAATAAAAAAAAAAAAACCGTAATTATTTCAAATCTTTAAGATATCGCTGGCCCTAAACTGCAACGTCCTACTTTATTAACTTTCTAAAGTGTCAAAAAGAGTGAAAAGACAAGTCCAAAAAAGCTTATAACTGCTGGATCTGGCAACACAGAGGCTGCGTCTGCGGCCGCGCCCTCACTCGCAACTCTCTCTCAAGCCTCGTTCAATCCACCAGCGTCTCGCAGCGATCATGTTCATACCACGGACACTAAACATTCTTGCAAAATCTCTCAAAATCTGTATCTTCGTCTGATACAGGCTCAAACATATAAGGTCGGATGCCTGATCTCTCCATCGTTCACACCTGACAGCAGAGATCTGTTTGCTGTGTGAACTACTGAAATGAGCCGCGCTCTGAAACAGCCAATCAGAGCAGAGCTCAACATTATTATTCATGACCCTTCCAAATAAGGTAATAACAGACAATTTCATTCTAAGGACAAATCCTAGGGTTGTATCTGGAGATTTTTTTTCCCTTACCTAAGCCACATACCTTCTATGTAGATATCAGAGAACAATTTAAAATATTAATCAATGCATTCTGTGGCACCTTTAATCAGTCATTATTGTGTAAGATGAGAAAAGCATTGAATAGACCTTGCAAAAAGAAGTTTTAGAACTATTATGATTCAACGTTGCATAAATAATGCATATTAATGGGTTAAAAAGTTCATATTTAAGTATGAAATGATAAAAAAAAAAAAATGAAATGATACTCAATATGAAACTAATAGCACCAGTAGGTGGCGACATGTCATTGTCTTAATGAGTGAGTCATTCAGTCAGTTATTTAACAGATTTGTATAAATGGCTGATTCATTCAGAATCAAATCAAGTTAGTGACGTCCTTGCCAGTTTTTATGAATGGGTCACTGAATCTCTGGCTCACTCGATTTGATAAAAATCGTGAATTCATTCAGGAACAAAACACTGCTGCGTGTTGCTCGGAAAAACACAACAGTTCTGCTTTTCCTTTTTGGCACTGTTTTCATTTATGAAATTGAGCAAAACAGACAATATTGGCAATATTGAGTCTACAGTTTAACACAAACTTTATTTAACCTATCGCATAAAAAAATTAATACCACTTTTTCAATAATGCAGATATTCGTGGAAAAAACCAGCAGAAATATCTGTGTGTATGTGTGATATTGCTAAACTATATCATATGAAATAAATATAAAACTAAAACCTACAGAAGGATATTTTTGCTGTCATATCTTAAATGTATGCGCATGTAACTGCATTCTAATAGGCTACATTTCACAGTCAGTCCTAATATCTGATTTCACGATGATATATATGGGATCATATATATGTGCCTTTTGTCTCTTTCCATCTCGCTTGCTCTTCCTGCAAAACCACATTATACTTTACAACACAAAATGAATGTGTTTGGTAATGCCAAGAACCTGTTCTCTAGGGGAGCTTAAATGTGGGTTAAACTCCCAGTCAGAGATTTTAATGAGGATTGTATTAAGCTCCCCTTTTTGTGTAAGATCATTCGGTGGCTTTTGAAAATTAGGCTTATTTCTGAAGCTACAGCAGTTTTGGTGTGTGTCTTAGTGTTGTGTAGTGCATGCCGTGTGTTTAATATCCAATCCTTTAAAGGGGTAATATCATAGAAATTAAATTTTACTTGAACTTTTGAAATAATAAAAGTTGGATGTAACTTTCAAACTCCCTTCCCAGTCCATAAAGAGTTGAAACAAAGCTCCAAACATAAGCCTTTTCTAATATTAGATATATGCATACATTAACATGACTGCTCAAGTTTATATATACAACTTTTTACTAAATTTACTCTTTTTTTTAACACAAGAATATTTTACTATCATTTTAAGTGGTCTATAAAAGTAATTAAATCCAATAAATAATAAATGATCTTCACCTTTAAAGTTTTGATGGAGTTTGTGTACACACTATAATTCTTTAGCGTTGTTATTTGGATGTCTTTTTTTTATTTTATTGTTTTATTTGAGTACCTGTTCAATATTTCAAAACGAAAACCCTCTGGGAAACTGAAATTGATCTTTAGGATTTCAAAAAAATGCATGTACTGTATTGTGAAGTGTGGATTTGGATCGACATGCTTCTTGCAGCTGAGAAGAGAAATGCCCGTGGGTAATGTTATTGAGTTGTGTATAGCTAGACTGAAGACGTGAATATCTGTATAACTTAGAAAGTACATCATTTATTCTTTTATACCTTACAAAAATATGCAAGGTGCCAGGAGGATCTTGTCTAACAAACCGTGGGCCATTCAAGTCGATTATGGTTATGATACGAGTCTGTTAAGGCCATATGATACTGCTGCAAGGCACATGTAGTTTTACAAAAACTGTAAAAAGTTAAAAAACTCTGGAAATACCAGAGCCGATCATAGACTTCTGGGGGCCCTACGCAAAACAGAGGGGGATGGGGGGGGTTGTATGGGGATGGATGTGCGCGGTTACGAGTGGGTTATGAATGAAACGCATTTGTCCGTGTTCAGTCTGTCTCGAATCACGCTTGTAGAAAGCGCTTGAGAAACTGTCTCTTCTGCGGCTCGCTCGTTTTTTTTAGTCTACACTGTACACTGTAATTTTTAATACACTGTAATTTTATAATTTTTAAGTCATATATATGCATATATGTATGTGTGTGTGCGTGTGTATATATATGTGTGTGTATATAATAGGATTGACTATATTGTTCATTGTAATTTAATGTTATTTACTAATGTTAATGCATAGAGCTTTACAATAAAGTGTTGCCATTTTTAAATAATTATCATGCTACAGGTTTTTTTATTTATAGTGCTCAGCATAAGCTGAATACTGCAAAGTTTTGGGAGTGATGCAATTTTATTATTTTAATTATCATTATCGTTACAAAAATTACTTCAAAGAAATAGTGATATTTAACAAGATAATCAAAGCAACGTTTTGGCATCTCATATCTGTAAATAATAAACATCTGCTAAGCTATATTAGCAAATGAAAAAATATATAAATGTATACAGCTGCAGTGTAATTTGTTTATATCCTAACATTGCTGCATTTAGCAGTGTGCTGTACATGGCTTATCCTCAGACTGTAGAGCTGGTGGGGACAGACTTGTATTAGGATTTGTGAATGAACTAAGCTAGTTCCTGAATTTCTGTACCAAATTCAGTCCTGTGCTGGAGTACTAAACAATGAGGGTGACTGGCTCCATTCAGTCATGTTGTGGTCATTGTGATTAAACCTTCTGCTGTTATGGTCTTAAAGACTGTATGGTTACAGGTTCACCCCCCCCCCCCACAAATATCACAAGGCTAGAAGAGCGATTTGACATTTCTTTGAGAATCACACCTGTTGTCAGTCCTAAGTATATGTCAATGACTGTGTCTACAGAACGAGATTAAGTGCTTACATAAGAAGTGACGACCATATTTGCAGTGTGTACATGGCCTTGGGCACTCAACAAGTAGCTCTGTTGCCATTGGTTACCCAACACCGATCCAAACACAATGTACTCATTTAGCTTAATTTAAGGACGTTAATTGGAAATTCTTCATCGTTAGTCCGTCATTATTTTCTATAGTTTGCTGGGGCCCTTTAATCCGCAGCAAACATGATTTGTATGATCATGCGTGTGATTGTGTTTTAATATGATGGATGGAGAATTCCACTGTGTTTAGTTTTCACGTTCCTTTTCCGTTTTTTAATAATGACTTGATTCTCACGGGTCAGTGTAACTTCCTGCCAGGATGTGTGATTGGATGTTTTGTGGTTAAAGGATGCCACACAGGGATAATTGCTTATAATGTCATGGGCTCGACTGAGCTGCCGGAGGAGTTCATATTATATCTTTCAGATGCAATCAAGCTGTCTTTTACCTCTCACCACAGGTATATGTGTGTGTGTGTTTGATCCGTCACTTCCATCGTGGAATTCGATGCTTGATAGCTGTGCAAGTGGACTTGCATAGATTGCCTGCTGTTGAAGCCTGGGGAGAGCAATTTCTCACTCAACAAACACACTCACACACATTCTCTCTCTCACACACACACACACACTAAAAACGTTCAGTAAAATGTTGATGGTGAAGACAGCGCTGTATGCACGGATAGGGAAGTTTTGTCACTCTCAGTGCTGCTCGGACCTTAAACAGCATTTAAATGCTTCTCGGTGTCCACTGCAGTCGCCATATGAGGCCAGATTTACCAGAAGCTTCCTTTTTGTGATGTTCTCATTTGACTGCAGTGTCATGTTGAATGACTGGAGAAGACGAGACTCCTCAGAAAGTGTGTGATGAGGCAAATCAGTATTGCACGAATAAATGTCCATATTGAGTTTGTGAAAAACGTGGCCACTACTCTAGTGACCTGATTTGTGAAAGAGAACAATAATGTCAGAGCTAACTGCCCAAATATGTCTGCAGCTGCCTTTTGTCTTTTGAAATAATATCTTTGGATTCAGTCAATGGAAATTTGAATCCACTGTGTGAATTGATCATATTTATTTGATTTTTGTCAGAGGCCGCTAAAACTAGATTTTGACATTTTTCCTGAAGAAAATGTGAGTGGTGCTTGTTGGTTGCTGCAAAACTAGGGTGTTGCTGGGATGTTGCTGGGGTGTCGATGAGGTGTTGATGGGGTGTTGCAGTGGGTCTGTGAGATGGTGCTGGGGTGTTGATGGAGTGTAGCTGGGATTTTGATGGACAGTTGATGGGGTGTTGATAGGATGTTGCTGGAATGTTGCTAGGGGTTGATGGGCTGTTGCTGGGGAGTTGTTGGGGTGTTAATGGGCTGTTGCCTGAGTGTTGGTGGGATGTTGCTGGATTGTAGCTCGGATGTTGCCAGGGGTGTTTGTGGGATGTTGCTAGAGTGTAGATGGGGTTTTGCTGGGGAGTTGTTGGGGTGTTGCTGAGATGTTGCTTGGGTGTTTGTGGGATGATGATGGGACGTTGCTGTAGTGTAACTGGGGTGTTGACTGGGTGTTGGTGGGGTGTAGGTGAGATGTTGCTGGGATGTTGCCGGAGTGTTTATAGGGTGTTGCTATTGGATAGGTTATTGTCTGTGTACTGGTATAGAAAATGGGCAGATCACACATCCAACATGGTGTTATGAAGTGTAATCATAATCCTTAAAGGATTACTGTACACACACACACTGCATTGTGAGGTCTTGGACAATTATATCGTTCATTGTCAGTCAATATAGCTTACAGCTGCTACAACCATCCAGCAGTTACTTGACTTCCTCTCCAAGTCGGTTCAGGCACAGGAAGCTCTAATATCCTTGTGTAATGGAGTGTTTCTGTGTGACTCTCCACTGTCTGCAATTAAGCCGTCACATTTTTGTGAGGTTAATTAGTCTTGTAGACTTTATGAGCCATGCAACTTAACCCGTAATTGATACATATGGTCTTTTCATTGTTTAACTGACTTTACTAATGTAATGCTTTTTGTTGTTGTTTTTATGAGAGAACATATAAAAATAAATAATGAGATCCTTTAAAGCAGATTAACCGAGAAGGCCTGCAATTAAAATGAGGGGTATTTCTGTTTTTAATTCTACTTGTATTAATGTTTAGTTTGAGATGGTTTGTTAAAGCTGAAGTTTTCTCAACAAGAGCAGCAAGTTTCTTTTTCTTGTCAATACTGTTGTTTGATTAATATTCTATAATTACCAATTTTGTATGTAAATGTAATCTGAGACCTTTAGGGATTACTTTAGTAAATTAGAAAATGCTGCTTTACCCCAGTGTTGTTTATTAAACCAGCAATTACTTGATTCTGGACTTTATTAGCTGTAGAGGAGCGTGGGTACACATGTTAAATGAAGAAAACAGCTTGCATAAAGTGTTGTTTAGTGCAATATTAGCTGTGTTATCTAACATAAATTACTTTGACACCCCTGCTTTAAAGAGAATATGTGTTTTATTTTTCCTGAACAATGTTTATGCAAAATTAATATGTAAATCCTTAAGTGCAACATGTTAGTGGCCCTCCCCATTGTTCAGGTGTCTTGTTACTGGGAAAACAGGACAAAATTGTTATTATGGGTTCATTCGTGACCATCTCATTGGCTTGAGATTGAAACCTGCTGAAAATGTCACTTTATTGAATGTGTGAATAATAAATAGAGGCAGAGACCTTTGATCAGGTAACGGGTGACTTTATATTGTCAGTCTGTCTGTGAGAACTTTTAGCTGCTCAAGGACAAATTCTTTGTTGCTGGGTTTGTACACATTAAGAACTTTTTTTCTTGCCTTGCAGCTAACTGTGAGAAATATAAGGTTTAGTAAGTAATATCTCCTACCAAAAAAAGTTTTTCTCAGATTTTGATGTCTTCTGCTTCCTGATGTCAGCAGATTCAGCCTTTTCTAGATTTTAGAATATTGCATCCTGGAATTACAATAACTTTAATTCTCTCTCTCTCTTTTTAAACTGATTGTGCAAAATATGCATGCAATAATAATATTTTGTAACGATATATTATAAATTTCATATACACTCTTAAAAATAAATGTTCATTATTTGTATCTTGTAAACTATCCCTTTAAGAATATTCACTGAAGTAGAACATTTCTCTCTCTCTCTCTCTCTCTCTCTCTGTGACATCACTATGAAACCCCCCTTTTGGAATCTTTATTTTAAGGGGGTCATATGATGTTGCTAAAAAGAACATTATTTTGTGTATTTAGTGTAATGCAATGTTTATGCGGTTTAAGGTTAAAAAAACACATTATTTTCCACATACTGTACATTATTGTTGCTTCTCTATGCTCCACCTTTCTGAAATGCGCCGATTTTTACAAAGCTCATCGTTCTGAGAAGCGAACGACACAAAAACAATAAAACCCATTATAAACGAGGCATTTGTTGCATCCAGTGGGGACATAATTACTGATTATAATGACTTGTACTGTCTTTTTACACAACATTACCATGTCTGTATTTGTGATCGGAGAAACGACAAACAACAAGCACTACTCTACACTGCTCAAAACTCGCGTTTGAATCGTCAGTGGCAAGTTCTTGAAATAAGAAAACGTACTTACAGGCTGTGAGTCAGAAGTGCCAGACTGTCCTTGCAAAGTTGGTATTGCCCCACTTTATAGAAACATCCTTTGTGCAAGCCAGCATTGTAGACTACTCTTCCAGGATCAGAAAACAGTCCTCCATAAAATGCGCTGCACACACTCTAATATTTGTCTTGAACTGTTGAACCCAAACAAAGTACTTTCGCTTTCACAACGAAACACAGCATCTCTACGACATGGCGCCAGTGGCAGCAACAATACTACAGCGAGACTAATAGTTCCGCCTTCTTGTATACATTTGGGCGGTGTTATGCACATCTTCCCACACTGTGACGTAGACATGTAGGGGCATGTTTGAATGAGCCGTTCTTTTAACATCTCTTTGGGTTTGAGACTTTAGTCTTTGCAAATTCGGGGATCTTATCTATGCACAATCAGCTTGTAACACTCCAAAGAGAAAGAAAAACTTGAAATCGCATCATATGACCCCTTTAAGAGTGTACTGCTTTTGTGTGTCGTATGAATGGATGAAAATGAGCCTACTCCGGGCACTGCTGCTGGAATCATTGCTGGCCTCCGGTCTGCTTTGGTTAAATAATGAGGCAACACACAGAACATGTATAACCTAAAAAGATCAGACCGGAATCGATACAACTGCTGAGTGCTCTGTGCAACATCTCTCTCCCTCGATTACCCTGAGCAGGTTTGGGAACAGAGGTAGCAGTAATGGAGATAGAGCGATGAGAGGAAAAAGATTTTGTTGAGACAAATAGAGGTGAATGAACAATAACAGGAGAGCAGCTGCAGAGATGAGCAAAGACTTTGTCTCTCCCCATACGCTCATTTTGGTCCATTTTCCTGAAGGTGAAGGACAGTTTATGCTGCACGTTTTTCATCGCAGCGCGGTAATCTATCATTGCCTGCGTCCCAATATGCACACTATCCATCCTAAATTCTATGTGATATTTGTCATTTTCAGTACTGAGTCGGACTCGTAATCGAAAGGTTGCGGGTTCGAGTCCCCAGCCGGCAGGGATTGTAGGTGGGGGGAGGGAATGTCCAGCGCTCTCTCCACCCTCAATACCACGACTGAGGTGCCCTTGAGCAAGGCACCGAACCCCCAACTGCTCCCCGGGCGCTGCAGCATGGCTGCCCACTGCTCCGGGTGTGTGTTCACGGTGTGTGTGTGTGTGTGTGTGTGTGCATTTGTTCACTACTCACTGCTGTGTGTGTGCACTTGGATGGGTTAAACGCAGAGCACCAATTTCGAGTATGGGTCACCATACTTGACAATACGTCACGACTTTACTTTACTTTTTACTTTATAGTATGCACATTGGGACGCAGGGATTGTGTGATTATGAGGCGCCGGGCTGGACGAATGAAGCGAATGTGGAGAGAGAGAACGAGTGTGTCCGAGAGAGAGAGAGAGAGAGAGAGATATGTATACTCATATTTGATAAAGGTACAGCGAACCAGTGTTGCCAGGGTCTCGCAAAATTGGGCTATTTTGAGAATACAGTCGTGGGAAAAATTACAGAGTCGTGGGTTGCAGTTTTTTGGGCTACTTTTATAATGTACCGCGGCCGCCCAAAGTATACACGTGATCGCAAAAGGAAGTTATTACAAACACTCGATGGTGGTTTAAAGTGAGTTCTGAGTAAAAGTGTACTATTAATCTCATAAATTGTCTTATGTAGCATGATGCTAATGTTAGCTCTAATGCACCTGTAGAACAGGTCCAATTCATAATGCATTTTGTCATAATACATAATAAAAGTATTTAGAAATACTTTTGATAATAGTTGGGTAAATGTGTACTGGGATTGAAGCGATGTGGCTTGGTAAATGTTTTATTGTCAGTATAAAGGCTGATAATGGCTGAATTTAAACAAAAGAATAATAAGGATCATGTCTCATTCCTGGTGGAGATGTGAAAGGCTCTGTTTCCTTAAACTAGTTTGTCATGCATGAATTTATTTCAACACATTTACAGGTAAATCCTAGTATTTTATATTTGCGATTAATCGTGATTAATTACAGTCCAGGACTGTGATTAACGCGAATACATTTTTTTAATCGATTGACAGCACACAATAATAATTGTAAAATTAAAAATAATGTAAAAAAACAATAATAGTAATAGTTATTATTATTGTTTTGTATCATATATTGATAATAACAACAACTATTGTTATTATTATAAATAATTATTATTGTTATTACTTTACATGAATGTTTTTAATTTTACAACAACAATAATAATAATACTAATAATAATAATTTATTATTATTATTTGTAATTATCATTATTTAAATTATACATAGTCATTTTCGGGCAAAAATACTTCAGAGAAAATATTTATTTAATTAAATTTGTAATTATTTTCTTTATTTATTATAATTATTATTTTATAAAAAATGTGTGTATATACATAATGTGATTTAACACCGTCAGATATTGCATCTTTGCTGTGTAAACAGAGCCTTGGTCTTTCCCTCTCAGTTTCTTTTTTTTTACCAGCATTGTCTCTCTCTTTCTAGGAAAAAGTACCACTTTCTCATTGATTGGTTGTCCTCGCTTTCCTTCATCTGTCTGTCTCTCTGTCTCTGTAGACATTATGCACCTCCATTAAATCTCATTTCACTCTGTTTGTCGGGTAGGTTTCTCTCTCTCTCCGTCCTCATTCTTGGCCCATGTGTCTGTGTTGTAGCCTGCAGGGCAGAGTGAGAGACGGGGAAGGCCAAACTCTGTCCTGCTGCTGCTTGTGTTCGGAGACGAGACTTCTGTCTGTTTGGCTGGGTAGATGCGCAAACATTCGCCACATGGCATGTGCTGAAGAAGAAGTGGAGAGAACACTTAATGCTTTTTCATTTGGCTAGCTCAATTTCAAGATGTGAGATCAGTAGATGCCAAATCTCTCAGTTTTTCACCGATAGAGCTAGTGCTGGACCCAGTGTTTAATGTATTTCCACCAAATAATTTTTTTTTTTAAACGTATATATTTCTGAATTGATAAATGATAGTTAAATTAAAAGCATCTTGTGATGGTGATTTTAGTTTTAGTTAACTATAATAACCCTGCTTCTATAGAGTTCAAATGTTCAGTTTTTCTAGCTTAACGTTAGGTGACAAGTTTGTCTATGAGCGGTTTTATTGGCGTCTTCTGACTTAGAACGATGGAGCATGTCGCACAG
Organism: Barbus barbus; assembly: GCF_936440315.1. Taxonomy (NCBI): domain Eukaryota; kingdom Metazoa; phylum Chordata; class Actinopteri; order Cypriniformes; family Cyprinidae; genus Barbus; species Barbus barbus. Next base: position 26,185,532 of record NC_136751.1, read on the forward strand.
GGCCTGCATGTGCAGGGTGGTGTATCTGAAGAGCTCGCTGAAGCAAGCAAGACCAGAGTCAGAGTTTAAAGTCTTATCCAGCAACATCAGTTATAAGAAGGATGGCCCTACAATGCAGTGAATCTGTTAATGAGACCCCCAGTCATTAAACACCAGCCACCAACAGTGTGCTCCACTAAACCTACATACCAATAAACCTCATTGCACTTTGAGATTGTCGGCCATAATTTATGTGCAATCAAATAGTTGTAAATATAAGATGATTTTATTCTCATCTTCTGTCGTCCACTATATTTTGTTTTTATTTAGTGGTTTTTAGGGTGTTATGGGTAGTTGTGAGGCTGTTGCTCAAAAAAGGCCCAAAATATAAAAATATCTATGATATTTTGGTCACTTGATATGGTTCAGGTCTGTCCTTCAATATTAGTAAATGCAGTTTGGTTGTATGTTTGCTTATTTGGTTATTTATTTGTTTAACTGCAACGAACTGTGGCAATGTCTCCAAGATGCTTCGAGAAACCTACCTCCAAAGCCACAGTACTGTTAAAAGTTTTAGGCACGCGTGTAAAAAATGCTGAATATGATATCAAAAATAATGTCATAAATAGATTTTCTTTATCAATTAACTTCTATTATCTAAATTAAATCAACATTTGGTGTAGCCATCCTTTGCGTTTAAAACAGCTTTTGCCCTTGGTGCACTTGTGCATAGTCTTTCAGGAAGGTCTCTTAAAGCATCTTGGTGACGTTGCTCCAGTTCTTCAGGATTTAGTCTGTCTCAGTTCTGTTTCTTCATGTCATTCCAGACAGACTAGATGATGTTGAGATCAGATCTCTGTATGGAGCACTGGCTGTTGTCAGACTTCTTGTGCAAACGAAAATCTTACTGGATTAATACAATTGATGGCAAGAAAACAAAAATGAATCCAAGAGCAATTAAAGAACCTCAATATTGTTAAGAATATACACAGATACATTGAAAATTGCAAATGAACTCTATGCATAAATGCAAGCATAAGAAGCAAGTTTTTGTTTTGTGGTAAACAAGCTGTAATGGACAATGTCATTCAGAAGGTTTTCTCCTGAGTTTTCTGCCCTCCCTGACGTCTCTCATCTTCCTCTCTATATCCCAAAACAAACCTCTTCATCTCCCTTATTAGGGCAGGTAATTGAAACCGGAGAGGCTCGTCATCTCACCTGGTTAATGTTCATTCAAACTAGAGCACATCCTCTGCTTCCCATTAGCCATCCTCTCTCTTCTTACTCGGCTCATTTATTCACACCATCCAGCTCTTTACTCAGCATGTCACTTTCCAGCCTATTCCAATGAAAGCTGCCAGAAGCTTTAGCTAAGGCTGTTCATTCAATCTTTCTTTTGGCTGGCCTTTTTTTGCTTTCAGAAAGTCGTGAGAGGGCAATAACCTAGCTTACCTCTGAAATGAATCATAATCGAGCTGCGTTCCTCAGCCCAGCCCTGCCCCAGTCCCATCTTTTTATCTCTCGTGAACAAACAGCGGCTAAATGAGCGCTAACTGTTGTTTACACGGTGCTAACTTTGTCCTCGCCCTACTGTGTTGTTGTTAAATAAACTTCACCCTCGTGAGCACCAGCCAGAGCTAGCGTACCCTTCAGTGCTACTTTGTCAGAGCCGCAGTTCTGTTCAGCTTCTCATCAGAAGCATCCAACCAGTGCGAAAAAGTCTGAATAAAATGAAGAACAGAATGTGAGTGATCCTTTGGTGAATGCACGCCTAGGTTTCATCTTATCTAAATCTTGTTGGGCCATCCTGCTGTGAGCCTGGTGGCATCGTGAACAAACCAGAACAGGAAATCTGATCAGCTGGAGTAATGAGCTCCGAGCTGCTGCTTCTCCTCTTTGCATCTTTTATAGACCTCCACAAGCCTGCTCAACGCCACCTAAATTCTTAATGACCGCTCAGACTTGGCTGTATACACTCTTGTTTTCGCCTTCGCTCCCGCTACGCTCACAGCTCCCTCGGATCGTTTGCTTTTACCTGACGGCGGGAAACGATGTGTCTCTTTGCTGATAAGGAGAATGACCTGTTTTGGATGTAGCTGAAAGAAAAGCGTCATAGTAATGAGAGGATAGTGCTTCGGCTCTCGTGGCGAACATAAAAGACAAGACACAAAAAAGGGAGGAAGCTCTTGGCAGCGTCTGGGAAATACTTGATATGAGGTTGCCATGGCAACCTGCTAACACATTGAAATAGTCGTTTATTGATGGTAATGGCAATACCGCAAGCGTTCAGTGACGAGTTGAGTCAAAACATTTGTGCATTTTATGTTAACATGTAATTATGCTAAAACAGTGATAATTTAATAAGGGAAGCACTGCGTAATGCCACTTTATCTTTTCACATCTTCATAGTCAACGAACTGCACTTTTTTCATAATTGAGAAGTAATTTTCCTTGTGTGTGCACCGTTTTGCTTTTGAAATGTAAGACAAGAGTTTCTTTCTTTAATAAAAGGCTTTGGGCTCTCCGGACTCCTCTTATGAAACACTGTCAGAAATTTAAAAAAATAATTTTCTCTCATGTCTTCTAGAGACCATGTTCCTGCTTGGCCCATTTTATCTTGCAGTCTCCTTCCTTATTAAACTCTATCTAGCTGTCTGTCTTAAATGTATGTGGATATGTGTGCATACACACACACACACACACACACACATTTTTAGTACATATTTTAGTACAGAAATCATATTTATATATTTAGTACATATTTTAGTACAAAAATCATATTTATATATATAATATATAAATATGATTTCTGTACTAAAATATGTACTAAAAATGTGTGTGTGTGTGTGTAGGGTCGACCGATATGTGTTTTTCAGGGCCGATGCCGATACCGATTATTACAGACCAAGTAGACCGATAACCGATATATTGAACCGATATATATGTCTGGTGTAAAAATGAAAATGAATGTCAAAATTAAGAATAACAAGGGCTCTGACAAAAACGCCTTCCCTAGTGTTGGTTGCACTTCTTACTCTTGTCTTCCCCCATGCATCCATCTACAATAAGGGTAATATATAAAGAGAGAGTTAAAAGTGGGGCCACTGTATGCTTCATGATTAAGCCTATGAATACTAAATACTACAGCTAAACAGCTTGGGGAAATGTAAGTATTTGGCTTCAATAATGTACATGTTAGAAATTTATGTGTAATAGCATAACCTCTCATAATTCTTCATTAATTATTTTCGGTTGACTAAATCATAATCTACAAGAGGGGACTATTCAATTCATCATCTAATGCACATCAATTGATTAATTTAAAAAGCGCAATGTATATAATACGTGTAAATAATTTAATTGTCTTCATAGCTCCATTGTAGAAGTTGCAAAGAAGACCGCAACTATTTTAATGAAACTATAACACTAATAGCCTGTTATAGGCTCACTTGGTTCAATAGCCTATTGAAATGTCCCAATTTCCGTCATCCTAATCTTGGCTTATGTGACAGTAACTTAATCTTGGCCTATGTGACAGTATCTTAGTCTTGGCCTATGTGACAGTAATTTCCATTAGTTTTAATTTACAGAACAGTGCAAATGAAGGCATAAAACATTAATTTAATTTATCTTTTAATCAAATGAGAGTTGAACTCTATTTTTTGGCAAACAAATGTGTTTACTATTAAAATTAAAACATGTAAGAAATAGCGTATTGTGTGATTGTTCTTTTAAACAAAAGTTGTAATAATTGTAGTAGCATTAGTAAATAAATCGAACTTTTATTTTGACGGGTTGCCATGAGGACCTCTTAAGTTTCTGTAGCCTATTTATGATATGACGATCGTTTTACTCAAACGAAACAGTCAAATGCTCATGAAGTAACTCTCAGAGCAGTTCTGGGGACGATGTTCATATATTTATGTCCTCATTTAGTGACATGGCAGATGCGGAAAACACCGCGAGCGTCGCGCACTTCAGTGTGTGTGTGTGTGTGTGTCAAAACCGCGCGTCTGTGCCTTTCACATATACAGAGACACGCCGAACATGCAGAATTCATATTTAAATAGTCTTTTTGCAGCTTAATGTTTACAAATAGTCCATATCATGAGTCGATTTAAGTGTACTGACCTACTTTTGATTAATTCATCCAAACTTTGACTAATTCCGTGACTCCGCGTTATACAGTAAATTCCATATGACTGGATTCCGCGATTCCCCCTGCGTTTCCCCCATCTCGGAAACCATAAATAGATAATATTGAGGTTTTTACAACTTCAGTGTAGTGGATTGTAATTTATTGCAACTTGAGCAATGTCTGCTGCTGCCTTTGAGAGAGAACTGATGCGTGATGAAGCAGCACCAGTTAGCAAGCGCTTTCGGTGTGAGAGCGCCTTTAGTCTTCCACGTTGATTGGTCGGACTCCTGACTCTCAACAAATCAGATGCGCGGTGGGCGGAGACTGCTCTAGGCCACAGAGTGGTGAGTTCCGACAGGCTGCATCAGAGCCAAATAGCGCGTTTCAAAATTAAATAATTTTATCGGCACATCGGTTTTGAAAATGACCGATACCGATTATCATAAAAATGCTTAATATCGGTGCCAATAATCAGCCAGGTCGATAATCGGTCGACCCCTATGTGTGTGTGTGTGTGTGTGTGTGTGTGTGTATATACACACTTTATTTGCAAATTATGGTGGAAAATAAGTATTTGGTCAATAACAAAAGTTAATCTCAATACTTTGTTATATACCCTTTGTTGGCAATGACAGAGGTCAAACGTTTTCTGTAAGTCTTCACAAGGTTTTTCACTGTTGCTGGTATTTTGGCCCATTCCTCCATGCAGATCTCCTTTAGAGCAGTGATGTTTTGGGGCTGTCGCTGGACAACACGGACTTTCAACTCCCTCCAAAGATTTTCTATGGGGTTGAGATCTGGAGACTGGCTAGGCCACTCCAGGACCTTGAAATGCTTCTTACGAAGCCACTCCTTCGTTGCCCGGGCGGTGTGTTTGGGATCATTGTCATGCTGAAAGACCCAGCCACGTTTCATTTTCAATGCCCTTGCTGATGGAAGGATGTTTTCACTCAAAATCTCACGATACATGGCCCCATTCATTCTTTCCTTTACACGGATCAGTCGTCCTGGTCCCTTTGCAGAAGAACAGCCCCAAAGCATGATGTTTCCACCCCCATGCTTCACAGTAGGTATGGTGTTCTTTGGATGCAACTCAGCATTCTTTCTCCTCCACACACAACGAGTTGAGTTTTTACCAAAAAGTTATATTTTGGTTTCATCTGACCATATAACGTTCTCCCAATCCTCTTCTGGATCATCCAAATGCTCTCTAGCAAACTTCAGGCGGGCCCGGACATGTACTGGCTTAAGCAGGGGGACACGATCATTCACTAGGTCCCCCCGTGTGGTTCTGGGATTTTTGCTCACCGTTCTTGTGATCATTTTGACCCCACGGGGTGAGATCTTGCGTGGAGCCCCAGATCGAGGGAGATTATCAGTCTTGTATGTCTTCCATTTTCTAATAATTGCTCCCACAGTTGATTTCTTCACACCAAGCTGTTTGCCTATTGCAGATTCAGTCTTCCCAGCCTGGTGCAGGTCTACAATTTTGTTTCTGGTGTCCTTCGACAGCTCTTTGGTCTTGGCCATAGTGGAGTTTGGAGCGTGACTGTTTGAGGTTGTGGACAGGTGTCTTTTATACTGATAACGAGTTCAAACAGGTGCCATTAATACAGGTAACGAGTGGAGGACAGAGGAGCCTCTTAAAGAAGAAGTTACAGGTCTGTGAGAGCCAGAAATCTTGCTTGTTTGTAGGTGACCAAATACTTATTTTACCGAGGAATTTACCAATTAATTCATTAAAAATCCTACAATGTGATTTCCTGGATTCTTTCCCCCCATTCTGTCTCTCATAGTTGAAGTGTACCTATGATGAAAATTACAGGCTTCTCTCATCTTTTTAAGTGGGAGAACTTGCACAATTGGTGGCTGACTAAATACTTTTTTGCCCAACTGTATACTGCACCTTTAAACAGCTGTTTATCTATTACCTAATATAGTATGTATAGTCTTAGTACCTTCAGTAAAAGGGAAAGTTGTTTCAGCAGCAAAACTTTGATTATTAGCATTACAAAGAGATGTTTTGGTTGGAATAGCATGCACCACTGAATCATCTACAATAACACCAGGAATTGTGTATTGAGAAAGTAAATAAAACCACTTTAAACCACTTCGACTAAGGCATTTATCATATGTTTTTATTCAGTGTGAGAAACAGATGGAGAAAATCAAAGGTGGGAAAAACAACCTTTTAAATAGCTAATGTCTTGTGAAATCCTGTAATGAAGTAAATGTGCTGTTACTCTTTCATCCGTAACTTTGCAACCTTGAACTGTTCTTTATTCTTATTGAAATTAGTGGGGTGTGCTGAAAACAGTACATTAAGATGGTTAACATTTTTACACAAATATTGCATTAACATTGCTCTGAAATCTAATTGCGTATGCATCATGTTTATCATCAAGCGTAAAAACTTACAAATTTATGCATGCTTTTAGGCTAAAAGTGTTCTCACAAAATAGGCAGCAAGCAATCAAGAGCACCTTGTGAGTGTGGTTTATCATTCTCTTGTTTAAACACTCTTTCGTGCGTGTCTGAGCAGCTCATGCAGGATCCGCAATGACTGCCTCAATATTTAGTTAGGCATTCTGCCTCATTATCAAAATCCATCATGTGGTGTCAAAACCCTTCTTGTGTACATGTTGTGTACAGTAATGGTTTCATATGATGATGGTATGGCAATGTATGATTAGCATATTCATATACCATGGTATTTAACGAGAACTCCGATCTACTTTAAAGAATAGTGTGGTCTTACTATCATGGTAACAATAAATCCAATCCCATCCATCCATCATCTTACTATGTATTGTTGATGTTCCATCAATCAATCCATCCATCTTTCTGTGTAGTTTTCTTTCTTTCCATCCGTCCATCCATCCATTCGTATATCTATCCGTGTATCCATCCATCCATCCGTGTATTTTTCTTTCCATCCATCCATCCGTCCATCCGTGTATCCATCCATCCATCCGTGTATTGTTCTGTCCCTCCATCCGTCCATCCATCATCCTTCCATGTATTGTTCTGTCCATCCATCCATCCATCCATCCATCAGTGTATCCATCCGTATGTCCATCCATCCATCATCCTTCCGTATATTGTTCTGTCCATCCATCCATCCATTCATCCATCCGTGTATTGTTCTGTCCATCCATCCATCCGTCCATCCGTCCATCCATCATCCTTCCGTGTATTGTTCTGTCCATCCATCCATCCATCCATCCATCCATCCATCCATCCATCAGTGTATCCATCCGTATGTCCATCCATCCATCATCCTTCCGTGTATTGTTCTGTCCATCCATCCATCCATCTGTGTATTGTTCTGTCCATCCATCCATCCGTGTATTGCTCTGTCCATCCATCCATCCATCCATCCATCCATGTATTGTTCTGTCCATCCATCCATCCATCTATCCATTCATTCATCCATCCATCTGTGTATTGTTCCACCCATCCGTGTATTGTGCTTTCCATCCACCCATCCATCCCATCCGTGTATTGTTCTTTCCATCCATCCATCCATCCACCCTTCCATCCGTGTATTGTTCTTTCCATCCATCCATCCATCCACCCTTCCATCCGTGTATTGTTCTGTCCATCCATCCATCCATGTATTGTTCTGTCCATCCATCTGTCTGTCCGTCCGTGTATAGTTCTTTCCATCCATCCGTGTATCGTTCTTTCCATGTATTGTTGTCCATCCATCCATCTTTCCATGTATTGTTGTCCATCCATCCATCTTTCCATGTCTTGTTGTCCATCCATCTTTTTATGTATTGGCTTGTCTGTCCGTCCATCAATCTTTCTATGTATTGTTGTCCATCCATCCATCTTTTTATGTATTGGTTTGTCTGTCCGTCCATCCATCTATCTGTTTTTCTGTCCATCCATCCATCTACAGTGCTGTGAAAAGGTTACTGTTTCCTGCTTTCCGTCCGTCTGTCCATTTGTCTATGTATCGTTCTTTCAATCAATCCGCCCATGCGTTGTTCAAACCATCCATTCTTCTTTCTTTGTGTTGTTCTGTCGTTCTTTTAATCAGTCCGTCCATCCGTTTGTCTATGTATTGTTCGTTCCATCCACCCATCCATCAATCCTTCCATCCAGCCATCCTTCCATCCACCCATCCATCCATCCTTCTATCCTTTCTTTTCTCTAATGATAAGTCCAATGCTAAGTTCTAGACTGTTGCAATAAAATGTTGTTAAATGCCTGCCTTTGACTTATCTCAACCCAGAATACACCAGTGAAAAACATCTGTTATTCCTTAACTCCGAATGACCGTATGTATTCCTGTGTATCTGAGCATGCAATCCTTACATGTTGGTGTGTGTGTGTAGAGTCTGTGCACAGTCTGACATTCTCCCCCTTAGAGATCTGAGTTTTTTTTTTTTTCTCTTCTCTTTACTCTGTGTTTGGTTCTTCCTCTGTTTCCATGGTAACATATCAAACTATCAGAACCTGTCTCCACCCAACCCAGTCCCCCTCCCGATTTGGTTGTAGGTCAGAGATAAAGAGAAGGAGAGAGAGAGAACAAGTAGTCTTAAAGGTGAGTGGAGTTTAAGGGCTCTTTTATGACTAAGCTCTCTCTCTCTTTCTCTCTCTCTCTCTACTACTTACAAATACACTTGGATCTCTATGGTGATGAGAGCAGCAGGCCTGTCTGCTGTTTGCTTGGCTTCTGTAATGGTGAGTAACACATGAAACTACCCTATTTCTCCTTACTGCTTAAAGTAAAACAAGTCTTTGTACTTTTTTGTCACCCATATTGTATCAGTTCTGCGATGCATCACTTTGATGTCGCCAGTGCGGTTGTACACTTGAATTATTCTGAATTTTTGTTCAGTTTAATTGTTTTTATGTCCGCTTTCTTTCTCGCTCTCTTTCTCGCTTTCTCTCTCTCTAACTCTGTAACTCTTTGGTCTGCAAGTACCAAAACCTACTGAGCTGCATATCTAGACTGCATTGTAATCCTAGAATGCATTGTGATGAGCTCAGTGAAAAAACAGTTTAGGTTTATTTAATTAACAAATTAATTAATTAACCCAGCTGCATGTACATGTGAAATGCACTGTAAGAATTTTTTTTTTTTTTTAGAAAAGGTCGTACTTTTCTGCAAGGAAATTATCCATTATCCGTGTGTGTGTGTGTATGTGTATGTATATATAATGTGTATGTATAATAACAAAATAAAACAAAATTTAGAACATTTAAAAGCACTGAAGTTACTCACTCTATAAGAACAATAAATAAAAACTGAACTGAATCTAAAACTACAACTGAAATAAAATTTTTTTTAAAAATTTTTAAAAGAAAAAAACTAGTAAAAAGGACATAAGCACAACAAAATAAACAAATTGGACTAAAATTCTAATAAAAATGTCAATATTCAGTGTAGATTAAATATGAAAATTATATATGTTTATAAAATATAAATGTACATGAAATATTATATACAAATATTAAAAAAATTCTAAGTTTAGCTTTAAAGGTATATAAATAATTCTGAAATATCACTGGGGTAGAGTAATCAAACTCAACTATCAAACACGTGATTGGCCCTTATTTGTTTGGTCCACTCTCCAGTGCACTTCTTGTAAGTTGTAAGAGTGTTCTGAGTAAGTCACATTAGGGTTATGATGCTGTCTTGCTGTCTTCATATGCAGCTTCTTCTATGTTTTGAGCGAATATCTCTTTTTCTCTGTCTGTGTTTGTTAGATTAAACGTGGTCTTTACAGGTCAGACTGACACTTCACAGCAAATGAACTGAAGCTCTCTCCCAGTAATCAGCTCATAACTGACTTCCAAGACAAACACACACACCTACAGACTGGCCTTAATCTTACTGCGACAATCAGATTGATACATGGAAACACAATCAAGGCCGCTAATGGAAATGGATAATGAAGTGCTTTCAATCAGCCTCATGCAGAGTGTATTCATGAGCATAACAATATTAATTCCTTTATTTCATTAGTGTGATACTCCTTGATATTTTGCCATAATTATATTGTGTGTCATTTATAGGCATTTTACTTTCCAAATTACATCTAGGAGGAGGCCACAAGTTGGGCATATGGGTAGTTTTCATTGAGGGAAACCAAAGTGAGGAGGTGCTTTATTTATAAAGCTTGAGCAATAGCTTTCTTATGCCCTAAGAACCCGCTTGACCTTCTCTCTAAGTTAGTTGGTTAAACAATCAGTCAGTCTTTCAGTAACACAGTCAGATGGCCTGTCATTCTGACAGTAATCCAGGTAACTAATCAGTTTCATCCCAGTTAGATATAATGTATGTGACAAACTCATGTATCTTCTGCTATTTAACTTCTGCAGTGGCATTTGTGCTCTTAAAGAAATATTGTAGGTTTAGTTAAGCTCAGTTGACAGCATTAATGGAATAATGTTGAATACCACAATAAATACCTTGCACTAATTTCTTATTTCTCTCTCCTTTTTTTAAGCTAAAATCAAGGTTACAGTGAGACACTTACAGTGGAAGTGAATGAGGGCAATTTTTGGTGTATTTGAAAGCTTAAATGTGAAGCTTAAAACTTTGTGAAACCACATATTTAACTCCTTGGTTAAATCTTTGGTGTTATTTAGGCTGTAAAGCTGTTGAAATCACTTTTACAGTCATTTTAGTGGTTTAAAATGTATGGCTTTCTATTGCCATGGCAAGTGTGTTGTAAAATTGGACATAACCTTGCCCAGAAATGTTTACTAAGCATTTTTGTTTCACATTTAAAATAACATCCATATTTATGTCTTATGGCTATTATTAAAACACTGTATATTTATTAACATATTGATCCCATTTAATTCACAAGGAATCGGTGTTTGTCTTCGTCCAAAATTGCATACTGTCTGAGTAGGTACTTCTTTTGAATAAATACATACTTAACACAAGCATGTTCTGTATTTAGTATGAATGTGCTTAGGAGGACATACTATATTCATCATATTTACATTGTCATGTGACGGGTTAGGGATGTATTCAGATGCAGCCTTTGTTTATAAATTACAGCAGCACATAATGCAAGATAAAGGATTTTCAATGTGCAAATCAAACTGACTCAGAATTGTGATGATTCCTGACTGTTAGTGATTTAATGTGAGCACAGACAAATATTACAGTCGGATAACTCACAGTAACAATAGATTCAGCTCATGTGAGCGATGATGCATGATGTTGCTGCTCATTTGCACGAAGTTGAACTTTTCTCAGCTTTGTCAAGCTGTTGGACATGCTGGATTGCTTTGCCAACGGCCATTGACTCTCATGTCACAGACTTCCATTGAAAATGAATGACTTCTGCTTGGTTTGTTGCTGCAAGTTGCTGTCAGTGTGAACAGGTCTTTAAAGGTGCCAGATGGTTAACCAGATGGGTAAAAGTCTTGCAAACATGACTCAGAAAAGTAAAGTAGTTCTGAGTCTAGCATCATTTGTTTGCAGATGCAGCATGGTTTAACATTGTATTATGTAATGCAATGATATTCAGACTTTTTAAAAGCAAGCGATAGGGTTGGGCCGATAGACGATGCCATCATCCATCGCTGATGGCTGATAGACATCACGATGTTGAGCCGCCATCGTGATCCCACCGCAATCCGCTGGATCCCAATACTGTGTTCGAAAAGAAAATTACGGAACCCCTAAAGGGGATAAATACAAGATGGGAGGGAAATATATTTCAATACTTTCTCTCGCAGTTATATCATTGGGTAATTATACTGTATATAAAATTGCGGGCATGAGGGAGCCGCTATTATGCCTGGCATTGAACTGTTTTTGAATACATGATCGTTTTTTTAGTTTCACTTTCACTTTCGAGATTCGCGATCGCAAGTACACTGTTTATACTACGGAGCGGCAGATTATATTGTCAGTGGTGCTCAGGATCTGTAAATCATTCACCATTGTTTATGTGGTAAGTGAAATTTTATGTACTGTAATGTAACAGGCAACGTTTGTTAACACCTGTTAATTTTGTTTTCTGTGCCTTTCTGAATATGGATTCACTTCGGGCACACCCCCTAACTAATCCCCCCCCCCCCACCGAAACGATGCCATCGTCCATCATGATGTTTCACTGTAGACATTGTCCGACGCAAATTTTTTGACATCGCCCATGCCCTAGCAAGTGAGACCATTTAAAAATTTTGGACTATTTTGCCTCCATATCCTGACTTCTTTCAGACTAGTGGAAAGAAAACATTCAAAAGACACATAAGTGTCTGTAGAATCCAATTACAATAATGGCTGCTTTCTCAAAATGATTTTTCCCATTTTTTTCCCAGTCAGAAATCTCCTTTTCAGTAGCACTTTATACACCAAACGTTATAGGTTTATTCCTATCTGCTGCATATCTTGAAGGTTTTTGCAGAGAGGTTGATTCATATCACCTGATATGTATTTCACATTTCATTCTTAACTAGCTATTGACTGTATTTTTGGACTTCTAAAAGCAGATTCTCCTCTGATATCCAACAAAATAAAACAAGAGTTGAATCTGATTTATTTGCATATTTACACATTTCAGAAAATCTGTAATACAACATGTAAATAAATAAAGAAATTCTTCCTGTACTGTGATCCAAATTTGGACCATTCTCACCTATAGTGTATTGACTTATGTGTACTTTTGGGCCAACAGGTTTCAGATTTTTCCTGCTATAAAGTGTGTAAGCGTTTAGTATGTGGTAATACTAAATGGGCATGAAACTTTGATCACATTAAGGTTGTAGTACTCTGCCTGGACTGATATGCTCATTCTTTGAATAATATATTTGCAGGTGATCTCAGAACTGATGAGTCACCAAACTTTGCTCTCTTTCTTTCTGATCACAAATGTCAAATTAATCCTCATGAGATGTCACACTGCTGTAATACAGTCTTGTCTCCCTAAAGCAAATGTGTAAATTATTAGATCCGATTAATCATCATAAATGATTAATCTAACCTCATACAAAGTGTCCTCGCAGACCTAAATCTGAAGATCTGCTGCCATAATGTGCCCAAAAAATGAACACAAGATAGTCTTCGGTGAGAACGTGTGACTTCAGACTCTGTGATGGTGATCGGTAGATAGTGTGATGATTTTGTTGTTGGAAGTTGGTATTAAAAATAATGCTAATAATGGTACACTACTTTATCTACTTTACATTGTTCACTATCACACAAAAAAAAGCCTTTTCAAAAGGTACCACGGTTTGTGGGTACTAATATGTAATTTTAAAGTACTAATATGTACCATATGGGGCAAATAAGGTACAAAGATGTACCTTTTAGATTTTGTACTTCCGGGTACCGGCCCAATGACAGCTTTGTACTTTTTCTGAGTGTTAGAGAAGAATAGTGAGACTAAAAGTGCTATTTAACTGATGAACAAAAATAGAGCATGAGAGAGAGAGCATGTCAAAGTGACAGATCATAATTATTTGTAGTGTAGTCTCTGCTAGTGACTAGATATATTGTTGTTTTCTGCAAAAATATCAGTCTTCACGGTTACTGAGTGCAATGTTTCCCTCTTTTTGAATAGTTTACTTTTTCTCCTCTTTTGTACTGTAGACCAATTTTTGAAGATCTCTCTCTCTTTCATTCATTTTCGTTGGAGAATAATGTATTCATTTTTTGTCAATTCATCTTTTTGTTCTTTGTGTGAAGGATCAAAATGAGAACAAAATGACGGTGGCCATATTTCTTTTACGATGACGTCACTTTATTCATATGCCAACTGATTAGCGTGAATAATATGCACACTGTGAGCGTGCATATTATTGTTGAGCGTGATTGAGATGGATTGATTTGTGCACAGCGTGTCACACTAGAATGAGAGGAAAGAGAGAACTGTATGTTTGAAATAATACTGGGCTGCTTTTGGTTGGAAGTCAGCCTTGGGTTGTGCGCTCTAGGTGGTCTCGCTATAACTGAAATAGCTTCAGCTGTGACTAATAAGACTGATGGAGTCTTTGCCACACTGAACTCGTCTATTTCACACTGTGCAATGGAAAAAAAGAACAAATAAATGAAATTAACATCGAAATGAGACTGGGTTATGTTGAAATAGGTGACTCATTTACTTATATTTGACCAAGGAAGAAAAAAATCCTTATATATGACATGAGTTCGGAGAGTGGGAGTCAGGGTAAGCTGTGTCACTTTTACTTAAATTGCTCTATAGGCAAGTACATGAGATAAAGGGGACTTTTTTTTTTTACAACATATGAACTTAAATGAAAATAAACAATTTACTATTGCATATTTTATGCTTATTTTGCTGCACATTTTGCATTGAGCTAGTCAGGAAAAAATTCAAATGCATTCAAATATTTTGAATATTTAATATTGATATTAAAGCATAAGAGTATATTAAAGTATAAATTAATGTATGTGTAATATTTGTAATTGCTGCATTTAGATTCAAAGCTTACTATGACTAAGTTTAGTTTTTTTTGTGAGTGGGGGGAAAAAAAACATTGAACAAGCCAAGAAAATATTCAACTGCACTCAAGTATTGTGAATATTTTCAATGCATTCAAATATTTTCAATGCATTCGTCTTTTGAATATTTAATATTGATATTAAAGTATAAACATTTATTATATTAAAGTATATAAATTACTGTAGGTGTAATAATATTATTTGTAGTAATTGTTGCATTTGGAGAGAAATTAAAATAGCCATTTCAAATGTTTTGAATATTTAGGGCCCAAGCCAGTAAGGCGCAGGGCCCTATTGTTCTTCTAAGGATTATTATTTTTTTTTTTTTTATTTTTTTTTTTATTTTTTATTTCAATCATCCGGGCACTTTTGGGGGCCTTAACGTGCCCGAAAACTCTCGAAAATTGGCACGCACATTGGAACCTGCGGCCATTAGGACGCCGCTGAGGCTGGGACCCGGGCGTGGCACAGGGGCTCTACGGCGCCCCCTGGAAAATTGTCAGAAAACTTGATGTATAGCTCACACATACTTGCACGTATTCATATGAAACTCGGTACACATATAGAACTCATTGAGCTGAACAACTTCCGCACAGCATGTCATAGGCTCCGCCCAACAGGAAGTCGGCTATTCAGGGCTGTTTAAAAAGCGCATGCTCTGGAATTTGATATACTCCTCTGAGGATTTCCATACGATTGCCACCAAACTCGGTGAACATGATCTCAAGACATTGGGGACGCTAAATTGCGAAGATATTTTTGATATGTCGAACGGTTTGCCCGTGGCGAGGCGATGAAGTTATGGCGAAAAATGAGACCCAGGAAATGCCTAATAACGTCCACATACATTGTATGATGTTGATCAAACTTCAGTGATTTGTTCGTTGTATGATGCCGATCGGATAGATGTGACTATAATGACTGAAAGTTATAGCGCCACCAACTGGCTGCAGGAAGTGTGTCGTTTTCAAAATGCTTTGAATTCAGCATCTTATTTTTACTCGATTTGCTTCAAACTTCACCAGAATAATGTCAAAACACGGCCGATGTAAAACTGTGAAGGCAATATTGATATCTAAACTTATGTTGCCATGGCAACGTGTCAAAGTTGAAAATTCGTTTCTGGTGATTTTGAGGCAGATAACATGTTTAGAATGTCATGAAACTCAACACACATATGAGTATTAATGATAGTTAGACACTGGAAAAAGCTCATAAACGGGCGTGGAAGAGGCACTCTATAGCGCCACCTTTTGTCAAAAATGGGGGGGTTAGTTTTAGCTACAGACACCAAACTCGGTACATAAATTGTTCTTATTAATCCGGACAACTTTCTAATTTACAGTCATTAGCTACGACCAACAGGAAGTCGGCTATATTTATTTTAATGTGGGTTTTTTTTAAAAACAGGCTGTAAACAAATTAATACTCCTCCAAGCAGAAACACGGAAATCACACCAAACATTTTTTCTCATGATGCCAAAATACTGAAGATGCTAAATTGCGGACGGATTTCGGATATCTTGAAAGATGATTTAATGGCAATTTATTAAAGTTACAGTAAAAAAGAGAATTATTATTTTTTTTTTTTCTTTTAAGAGCAGCTTCCAAACACTTCATAAAAAATTACATACACAGAACAATACAGTCTGAGGATATGTGATTAATTTCATGAATTTACAATGCACTATGCTTAGGAGAAAATTAAAAAACTATCAGAGAGCTGTTAAGACTGCTTCTGAGTGAGAGATCCCTGCCAGCCTGCATCTGAGTGAGGGGTGGGGGTGGGGTGGGGTGGGCTGTGAGTGACTGTGTGAGTGACTGTGTGGATTGAGGCAGTGGGTGAGAGAGAGAAAGAGAGAGAGGGTCTGTTTTTTAAAATCTTAAAAAAAATGCTTATAAATCATTAAAGATTTTGATGACACTTTATAATAAGGTCTCATTTCTTAACATTAGGAAATGCATTATTTAACGTGAACTAACAATGAAAAATATATTTTTACAGCATGTTAATTCTTCCATGATAGTATGAACTAACAAAGAACATTTTTTTTTAAAGCATTTATTAATCTTTTTAATGTTAGAAAAATAGTCATGTTTAAAAGATAAACTTTAAAATTTAATAATATATTAACACATTTTGGAATTAATATTGAACAACATTAAATGGTATATAATTATTAATGATTATATATATATATATAATGATAGCTACAGACACCAAACTCGGTACATAAATTGTTCTTATTAATCCGGACAACTTTCTAATTTACAGTCATTAGCTACGACCAACAGGAAGTCGGCTATATTTATTTTAATGTGGGTTTTTTGTTTTTTTAAACGGGCTGTAAACAAATTCATACTCCTCCAAACAGAAACACAGAAATCACACCAAACATTTTTTATCATGATGCCAAAATACTGAAGATGCTAAATTGCGGACGGATTTAGGATATCTTGAACGGTGTTTTAATGGCAATTTATTAAAGTTACAGAAAAAAGAGAAAACTTTTTTTTTTTTATCTTTTAAGAGCAGCTTCCAAACACTTCATAAAAAATTACATACACAGAACAATACAGTCTGAGGATATGTGATTAATTTCATGAATTTACAATACACTATGCTTAGGAGAAAATTTTAAAACTATCAGAAAGCTGTTAGACTGCTGAGTGAGAGCTCTTGCCAGCCTGCATCTGAGTGAGGGGTGGGGGTGGGGTGGGCTGTCAGTGACTGTGTGGATTGAGGCAGTGGGTGAGAGAGAGAAAGAGAGAGAGAGGGTCTGTTTTTTAAAATCTTAAAAAAATGCTTATAAATCATTAAAGATTTTTATAACACTTTATAATAAGGTCTCATTTCTTAACATTAGGAAATGCATTAATTAACTGAACTAACAATGAAAAATATATTTTTACAGCATGTTAATTCTTCCATGATAGTATGAACTAACAAAGAACTATTTTTTTTAAAGCATTTATTAATCTTTTTAATGTTAGAAAAATAGTCATGTTCAAAAGATAAACTTTAAAATTTAATAATATATTAACACATTTTGGAATTAATATTGATCAACATTAAATGGTATATAATTATTAATGTTTATATATATATATATATATTGATAGCTACAGACACCAAACTCGGTACATAAATTGTTCTTATTAAGCCGGACAACTTTCTAATTTACAGTCATTAGCTACGACCAACAGGAAGTCGGCTATATTTATTTTAATGTGGTTTTTTTTTTAAACAGGCTGTAAACAAATTCATACTCCTTCAAGCAGAAACACAGAAATCACACCAAACATTTTTTCTCATGATGCCAAAATACTGAAGATGCTAAATTGTGGATGGATTTAGGATATCTTGAACAGTGTTTTAATGGCAACTTATTAAAGTTACAGTAAAAAAGAGAAAACTTTTTTTTTTTTTCTTTTAAGAGCAGCTTCCAAACACTTCATAAAAAATTACATACACAGAACAAGACAGTCTGAGATATGTGATTAATTTCATGAATTTACAATACACTATGCAGAGGAGAAAATTTAAAACTTATCAGAGATATCCTGTCACTGTGCTTCTAATGTGTGCGGTAGGTGACTGGGTGGGTGACTGACTGTGTGAGTTCAGTGAGTGTGGAGGGGGAGAGAGAGAGAGAGAGGGTCTGTTTAAACTTCTCAATAAAATCCTTAAAAAATGCTTATAAAGCATTAAAGGTTTTGATAACACTTTATAATTAAGTCTCATTTGTTAACAGTAGGGAATGCATTAATTAACATGAACTAACAATGAAAAATATATTTTTTACAGCATGTTAATTCTTCATTGATAGTATGAACTTACAATGAACTAACAATGAACAAAATATTTGTAATATTAGAAAAATAGTCATGTTCAAAAGATAAAACATTAAAATGTAATAATATATTAACACATTTTGGAATTGATTTTGATAAACATTAAATGGTATATATTTATTAATGATGTAAATTAACAACAGTTAAATAATGTTGTTTTTTAACATTGGTTAATTCACAAATAACATTAAATATTAACAATATATTTTTTACTTTATTCATTTGTGTTAGAAAAAATTATTCATGTTAGTTAATGGAAAAATAAATCATTAAAAAATGCTTATAAATCATTAAAAGCTTTGGTAACTATAATAATTTCTCATTTGTTAGCATTAGTAAATGCATTGACTAACATGAACTACCAATGAAAAATATATTTTCACAGAATTTAAAGTTTTATATGTTGTTCTGTGTGTGTGTGTGTTTCACAGAGTTGATGGTTTGGATTAACCCTTTAATTGCCGTATCCCTTAAAACCAAACTGCCAGAGGGTTACTGTGATGCGTTTGCTCGCTGGGCACTGTTTTATCGATGCCACCGGGGTGGCGTATGCTGACGGCTTGGGCCCGTCATCGCTGCTTGCAGCTATATTTAATATTGATATTAAAGTACAAGGGTATATTAAAGTATAAATTTCTGTATGTGTAATATTAATATTATTTGTAATTGCTGCATTTTTGGAGTCACTTGCAAGAAAATATTCAACTGCACTCAAGTATTTTGAATAATTAATACTGATAGTAAAGTTTATAAAGTATATTAAATTAAAGTGTATGTGTAATAATAATAATAATAATATTTGTAACAATTGTTGCATTTGGAGTCAAATGAAAATAGCCAGGAAAATATTTAACTACTTTCAAATATTTTGAATATTTAAATTATCAAAGTATATTAAACTATGAAATTACAGTATGTGTAATATTAATAATATTTCTAATAATTGCTGCATTTGCAGTCAAAGCTTACTATGACTAAGCTGAACACCATACATATATTACCACACATTTTATTAATTTATATATTTTTAGTTTTATTTAATTGATTTAATAAATTTAATTATTACATTTCAATAAATCTAAAACTTTATTTAAATATTTAAATTATTTATTGTATTTATTTACCAACCATTTTTATCCACGGACACGTCTTTTTTGTAGAAAAACACGTCTGACACTCTCAAAAGACTAGAGTTTTAACTGTCTGACAATAAATGATATAAATCAAAATGAGTCTCTCCATTGGAGTTTTATGACTGGGAAACTGTATGAAACTTCTAGGAGACAGCATACACTGAGGAGCATGTGTTCAGGTGCTCTGGCTCAATCATACGTCTGCTGTGTGGGTCGATAACTATAGAGCCTTCTGCTGGGACGGATCTCAGAGGATAGTGTTCACTCTGATTACAGAACTGTGCTCAGACTGTCTTGGTGAATGTGTGTAAAAGTTTGCAGGTGACACTCGAAGACTGAATCCGATTCAACACCTTGAGTCCATGACCGTGGAGGATTCTGCAGTTAAACCCAGGATTGTCCCAAGATTATGGGACAATCTGAGGAACTTGCTCTGTGTTACTCTATAAAGGATGTTCCAAATACTCCTATATAGGAAATATATTAGAATTTTAACATTTTGCAAATATAATGAATCAATAGATATTAAAAGTTTTGATGGTTAACCACTTTTTAAATATTTAAATGCATTTTAAAATAACAAAATTAAAAAAAAATTAATTAAATGTTTAATTGAATTATTATTTTTGTATTTTATTGATTTTTATTTTTTTATCAGTAAGTTAGTTTTTTGCATTGCTTGAAGTTTTGTATTGTTTATTTATTTTTATTTTTTTTTGTCAAGTCAAGCAGAAAACTTGTCGACTGAGCCAGTAGAAAAAGTAAATAAATAAAATTCTTACTGTTGAACCCTGGTTTGTGTCTGTTTAACACAAACAATGGTGTTTAATGAGTTTATTCCAGCAGGGAATAGAAGAAAATGCAGATGTGATGAGAATGCAAGTCACATAGAAAGTAGGAAAACATGAAGAAAATTGCTCCTGCCTTCAGAAATAATGCACCCAAAGCCAATAATGGCTCCATAGTATATCTGATTATTTCAGAAAGCTACACTATCTCACAATCTACTGATCTTTTCCATCATCATCTCACTCTTGTCCTCCTCTTCCTCCCTCACTGCATTATTCTGCTGTCTCTTCATTTTGCAGAAACAAGCGAGGACGCCCAAACTCCTCTGTAATGTTATTTTCTGTGCACTGAGCCCAGTTCTGCTGAAAATGATATAATCAGGACAGTGTCGACAGAATTGTTGCATTAGATAACTGCAGAATGCCCTTCAGGACCGTCATTTACATCTTAATGTGTTGAGCAGTCAGATCGAAGCTCAGTTTTGCCGCTAACAGCAAGCTAAGCTTCTCTCTCAAGGGTGTCAGTTTAGACCGAACTTCTTCCTGAGGTTATGCACATCAAACATCTGTATTCTGTAAAACGTGTTGCGCTGCTTCCACTTCAGGTCTTTGTGCTTTGTTAAATATGGAGCTGTACACAAGATGACTTCAAAGGAGATACTAAAGATGAGCATAACTGGTGTACATCGCATATACAGATTTATATCTAAAAATGTTTTTTTTCTATTCTTCACATCAACATTTGGATACTAAAACATAAGTATAAAAACGCTTTTATACCGTATGAGGAAAATGATTGATATTTTAGTGATTTAAAAAGAAGTAAAATCATTTTGTTTTTATATAATTTTTATACGCTTTTACCTGCACTCAAATCAAAAGGAATGTAATTGTATCAGTAAAGCAGAATGAAAAAATAAATAAGACTTTTACAATTTATCAAATTTGTGAGCACTTGTTTGAAAGTCCCTGTTTGTTAAAAAGTATTTATTATTATTATTATTATTATTATTATATAATATATTTCTATGAAATTTTATTTTACATTATTTTATTTTATTTTGGTTTTATTTTATTTATTTATGCATTTATCTAATAAAAACTACAGTAAAATCTGTAATATTGTGAAATATTATTATGATTTAAAGTAGCTGTTTTCTATTTGAATATATTTTAAAAAGTAATTTATTCCTGTGATGCAAAGCTGAATTTTCAGCATCATTATTTCCAGTCTTCAGTGTCACGTGATCCTTCAGAAATGTTAATAATAATTATAATCATATTAATAATCATTTTAATATGCTGAGTTGATGCTCAAAAAACATTTCTTGTCATTATCACAGTTTACTGCTTATGTTTTTGTGGAAACGGTGATACATTTTCTCAGGTTTAAAATTAAGAACACATTTATTTGAAATATATATTTTTGTAACAACGCAAGTCTCTACAGTCACTTTTGACCAGTTTATTGTGTCCTTGCTGAATAAAAGTATTATTACTCGAACTTTTGAACAGTAGTGTATCTAGAAAAATCACTTAGCTTACACTTGCCTTGTTGGAAGGCTTTCTTGAAATCGATCAGGTTGATTGTCCACTACAGTAGAATCGGGTGAAGGTCAAGTCGAGTCAGGTTTAATCTCAGCTCCTGGATCAGGATAAGAAGTGATAAAGCCGCTGGTTTGAGCCTGGTAAAAACAAGCATTGAAATGTCACCATTGTGCGCTCTCTATACATTTATAGCTTTCTTACTTGCCTGCACACTGAATGCAGGCCCTGTCAGCATGTCTCATGTTAGTTTCTCATTTTGACAGCTCCCTGTATAAGAAAGTGTAGAGAAGAAACTTTCATTTCCTCCACAGTACTACAGAGTATGATGAATATTTGTGCAAGTGTGTATATTTGTGTGTTTGACAATGTGCTAGACGTTTATAGTGATCTTGAGTGTGTGTTCTGTAATGCAGTCATCTCTGACTTCCCTTTCACACAAACAGACTGGAATATTACGAAAGGATAAAGTGCCGTTCTCTGCTCGGCCCATTGTTTCCATCTTTACTCTTCTGTCTTGTGTTCCTATGCCATTTCTCGCTGTCTGGTGTCCAGTCACTCATTTTATGTATCATATTCTCTGTACGCTTCTCTGTCTGTCTTGGAGGAATAAAATCATGCATTAACAGTACATCTGTTTTGTTTTATTTTATTTCACATTGGAAAAGCAATTGTATTGATCATTATGATTTGAATGCAAATGTTTTGTTTTTTGTTTGTTTTGTTGGTAATTCATGGTATAGCTCATGACCCCTCTAGAGGAAAAAGTTATCAATTAAGCTGAGAAACACTTGGGTTCAACTATAACTCTGTCAAAAAGAAAATACCACGTTTTCTGTTTTCTCCCTCTTGTATTTCACAAATCCTAACAGGAAATACCAACAGCGATTATCTATGAACATGCCCTTGTGAATCAGCCTGTCTGTGAAGTGGGCGGCCATGGAAAGGATCTAAAGAGTAATGAAATGATCTGACCCTGCTGTTGTTTAAGCACCAGTTAAACAGTTGAAAGCTGTTTGTACAGGCTACTATAGTCAGTGTAATATCCTTTTAAGTCAAGATAACTCATCGTGATGTGAGTGTCTGATTGCCTTGTTTATTCAGTGGCGTCTCAGAATGAGGTGGAACTTATGGTGTGATGCTGGCATATGCCAGCGTGTTTTTTCCCAGCATTCTGTAGAAAAATTAAAAATTGCATTGCAAAACGGTATTGTAATGAAATGCTGTTTTTAACTCGCTTTGGATAAAAGCGTCAGCTAAATGAATAAATGTAAATGTAAACTCACATCTGATTTTCCTCTCTACCCCAGTTGCATGTATCTGTCTATATGTGTGTATAGATTGGGAACAGGATATCAAGTAATATTTCTAACTTTACTGCCCATTGGCAGATGTAGCAAAAGTTGCTTTTCCACCTGTTTACATTGACGGAGAGCCTCAGTAGTGGCTAGTGGACTGTGGAAGGTGCTTGACAGCTGTGTAGATCACAGTGTGACAGCGATGCTCTTTGGAGGGGAAGACAGACACACAGAAGTTGGGTGTGCGAGGGAGAGTGATGGGACAGTGTGGAGAAGGGGCTTCTTTTGGCTGTGAATTATTTAGCTTGATGCAGTCACTGCACTCTGATTGAGATTTGCACAGCCCGTCTGTTAAATACCAAGACATATTGTGATTCTCTTCTCTCTTTCTAAGCTGTTAAACACAAGATAGATGGCTGGCATGGAATCCACATGGAGAGACGATTTTTGATTCAATCATTTGAATTATGATTTGAATGCAATGCTGCTGGCTCTAGGTCAAAATTATTGGAGGATAGCCTAACCTCTCTGAGCTCCGGTAATTACCCAGAATGGCCCATAGCTGCATTACAGGCACAGCAATGTCTAAGAAACATCCAGCAATGACTTTCTATGGAAAATATTGGGTTTGTGCCAAAGCTATGACTTGAGTTAAGCTTGTCAGCTGTTGTTAATTTGTAAATGTGCAATCCTATATGGAGGTGTGCCTTTTAAATGCTTGTATTGAATGTGTGTATAATACCCTGAGGAAGGCTCTTAAGCCGAAACACGTTGGTAGTGTTATAATAAATATCTCCTTATCACAAGTAGAGCTTGAATTTTTCCTCACATGCCAAAGCTAGCCCCTCAGCTCTGCTTTCACCCATATCTTCACACTTAATATGAAATAAAAATTTAATCTTTTTACTTTACATACATGTTCTCAGTCTTATTCTGAGTAGTTTATTGGTGCACATTATTTCAGAGAAGGTCGTCTGGACCATTCCTTCCTTGCTTCCTTCCTTCCTTCCTTCATTTCTTCCACGTGGGAATAAATGATTGATTATTGATCAACTGAATTATGATTTGAATGCAGTGCATCTTTTGTGTTGTTTAGCTAAACCACATTTGAAAGCAATGTTTATTGATCATTTGAATTATGATTTGAAGGCAATGCAATATTTAATTGATTTTATTTTATGTAGTTTATATATTTTATTTTATCCACATAGGGAAGCCATTTTTATTGATCATTTGAATTATGATTCGACTGCAATGCAATATATTATTTATTAATTTTTTCATTCAAAAGCTATTGAATTCCCGATGCATAAAAAAACCACCTTAACCCACTACATCTTTAGCCACGCTGCTAGTAGATGCTGTTTAATTAGTCTAATTTGGCTCACCCTTTATCAACCCTGACCCCTGATCTTTCCTGTTGCATAGGAGATCAGTTTTAAGGCAAGGAAGTACCTGGGCTATCCCGTAGTCTCCTGCCGCTGAAGTGCTATTTATAGTGTGCATCATGCTACAGGGAACAGATGGTAAGCGTGATCCTATTAGCACCATTAATGTACTCAGGGAACGTGAGCACGCTGTGCTTCTCACCTGTACTGTAGTCTCAAGTTGCACACGGACACATGCTGATGTCAAGCTTTTTTAGTGCACTTACTCTGAGTCCAGCAGCAGGTATGTGACAATATTCTCACTCTCGCATTTGCTTTTTTTTTAACAGACAGACAGACACACACACACACACACACACATTCTCTCTCTCACACACACACACACACACACACACACACATTCTCTCTCTCACACACACACACACACACACACACATTCTCTCTCTCACACACACACACACACACACACACATTCTCTCTCACACACACACACAAAACACAGTCGTTTGTTGTTTGTGCATTCAGGCATGCATGATGTAGGTTCGCGTGCATGCAGGTGTTTATTAAATTTAATTGAACTTTGTTGGTGTTAAGTGGAACGTCTTTAACACATGACTAATAAAGAAGGAAGCCAATTAAAAACACCCAGTTTCAGCGGCATAATATTTTTTGAATGTATTGCGCTTCCTGTGTGCAACTTTGGAACCATGTGAAACAGAAGCATCATTTAAAAATGTATTATCAGTGTTATTTTATCATTATTTATATGACATTTATACAATGTAAGAAAAAAATGAATCGAAAAACAATGTTCAGGCAGAAAATTATCAGTACCTTTTCTGTTAAACCCTAAAACACAACCAGATAAAATGCATAATTCATAATACTAGTACAAATCAATATAGAAAAGGTATTATCATTTATTAATATTTTGATTTAGCTTTTATTATCATTGTAGTTTTAGTATGTTTTAGTAATTTAATAATTTTTTAAATATTTTTATTTAAATTGTATTTATTGTTAAATACATTATTAAATTGTATAAACTTGCAATTTATTTATTTATTTGGAGGTACTAAAATAAAAATGAAATTCAATTTTTTTTTAATTTTTTTTATTTTAGCGTTCCACAGAAGAAAGCCATACATCTTTGTAATGACATGAGTTTGGGCAAATGATGGCTGAACTAGAAGTCACATAAAGGATAAATTGCTTTGATTCATTTTGTGGCATGTGTCTCTTTGAAAGACTTTGTGTTCATTAGCGGCTCGCATCAAGCAGGAATTCAAACACTTGGTATCCTTCCGTCAAGTATTAGGCATTATTAATTGATAAATGGATTCTTCCGAGGTGTCTAAATTGGTTGCCATGGGAGAGTTTACATGTTATCAGCGTCAAACTGAGAGAAAGGGCATTAAATGGGGCAAGACAGCGTTCAGTAGTGGAGCGGGGCTGCGTCACACCAGCCTGACAGCCCTTTCTAACAAGCCATCACCATAGAAATGGCATTGGACGCGTCAGGCAAATATTACCTACTTTACAACCTCTGACCATCGCTGATGGAGGCCACAGGAGGATGATGCTTATTGGTCAGGAAGCTATCAATCACAGAAGAGCCTAGAGACTCAGGAGGCAGTGCACTTCATTTTTTGTGTTTTGTATAGTCAGTGCGTATATGTATGATTATATAACAATCCTAGATGTGACAGTATTTATACGAAACATAAAAAAACCAATAAAGCACATAATTATTGAGCACCTTGCTGGATTTTGGAACTGAGCTATTATGTCTCTCATATTTTTTTATTTGATATACCTGTTGGTACAATTTGCATAATCATCTCTGTTTTATTGTTTATTTATCATCCTCTTCCATTTATCATCCTCTTCTGTTCCTTTTGGGGACTGGTCATGCCAGGAGAAAATGGCTTTGTCCTGCCTGTTCAATTGTGTGAATTAATGCTAATAAATGGAATAGAAATAAATTGATTCGGTTCCCCCTCTGAAGCTGAGAATGGTCTTTCTGCTGTTTTAGACGTTAATGAATGCATGGCTCCATAAGCACATTAGGACTGAACGATGTGACCGCTCTCTGCCTCTCTCTCTGTGTGGCTGGATGGAGTGGTTGTTTCGTGATACCTTTCCATTCACAGAAATCCAGCAGTCCAAGAGACGTTCCATATGCAGAATATAAACGCACTCAGCTCGTCTATTGAGCTGCTGGTTGGTCTCGATCTTCAAAAACACAAGTTCTCGGTCTTTTCGGATTAAGAGTCTTTCATTATCAAAGTCATTATCAGTGGTATTACTTCCATCTATCTCAACATGACTGTATGGCATTTAAATTAAATAACTGTACCAAGGTCCGGCCTCCGTAATAGGAAAAAGAGAGATAGAAAGAGAAACAGTGAGTGAGAGAGGAAAATAGAAATGTCTGTCATTCTGTCTGTGCGTGTGCATTCTTAACCAATTTGTAGGCACAGTTTTGTACCCAGAAGTGAATTAAACTTGACGACAACCTCCTTTTGGGGACATTCTTAAAATTATATTTAAAAAATATATATATAAAAGTAAAGTAACAACTGTTTTTGTCTCACAAATTGTTTCATGCTGCATTTATTGGATCAAAAATAAAGTGAAATAGTATTTGTGAAATATTAGAATTTAAAATAACTTTTAATATATTTTTGAATTATTTTAATATATTTTAAATACGGTTTATATATTAGTTTATTTTAAAATGTTTTATATAATTGTCAGAAATCATTCTAATATGCTGATTTGTTGTTTAAGAACCTTTTAAAAAAAAAATCATTATCAATGTTTTTTTTTTTTGTTTTTTTTTTGGAGACCATAATGCATTTTTTAAATCCATTGATGAACAGAAAGTTCATCAAAATCTTTTGTGACATTTATAAATGTCTTTACTGTCATTTTTGATTAATAGAATGCATCCTTGCTGAATTAAGTAATACCCCCCCCCCCCCCCCCCCCCCCCCAAAAAAAAACTCTTATGTTCACAAAGGCTGCATTTAAAACATAACATTAATATTGTGAAATATTATTAGAATTTAAAGGTTATAATATATTTATATTTTAATATAATTATGTTTTAATATACATTTACAGTGTATTTTATTCCTGTGATAGCAAACTTGCAATTTTGGAATGATAGTGTCAAATATAGATATATGCATATAGAGATATATTTAGAGAGAGAAAGAGAGAGTAAATGCTTTTAAGAAATTTAACATGTAATAGACTTAATAGCACCCTTCGCGTTACTATATCTCTTTAATTTGCTGAAGAAAAGCATGAAGATGGAGTGCTGGAAGAAATCAGAAAGGTTTAATAACTCATCTGAACAGACTCTTCTCTAAAGACTGAGTTAAGAGCCCCATCCGAGCAAACGGTCCTCAGGGAGGGTGCAGTTAATAGTGCACAGGTGCAAACTCATGATTTGTGTTTCGAAGTGGCCTTCGCTCCGAGTGAGGTTTGAACCTGTGCACAGCAGAAGATGATTTTGATGTTGTGCCCTGTAACACTGAGTGTTGAGAATGTGTCACGAGCAGACTTCTGTATAGCCATTACAAGCCCCGGGGAATGATTTCAACAGTCATTACCCATTGCTTAAAATTACTCATTGCTTCAATGTCTGGGACACTTTAGACTTTTTTTTTTTTCTCTTAAATACATTTCTAGGTGCATTAAAGTTTTTTCAACTAACAAAAACAAACATCATAGAGGAAAATATTGCTCTGAGTTGGTCATTTCATAGCTCAGGACACTGAAAGGGATAGTTCACCCCAAAAAATTAAAATTGTCAAAATTTGCTCACCCTCAAGTTGTTCTAAACCTGTATGAGTTTCTTTCTTCAGCTGAACACAAAAGAAAATATTTTGAAGAATGTTGGTAACCAAACAGTTGACGGTACAGTGGCTAACATCAACTGTTTGGTTCCCAACATTCTTCAAATTATCATCGTTTGTGTTCGACAGCTGAAAGAAATTCATACAGGTTTGGAACAGCTTGAGGTAAAGGATGACCGACTTTTCATTTTTGGGTGAACTATCACTTTAAGACTTTGTTGATATCTGTTGTGACATTCTCAAGGAGACACACATGTGAGATTTACTGAGAAGCAGAAAAGGTAAGCAAAGTCTCCACTGGTATCTCATTTGTGGTTGAATAATTTATGCTATCAATTTTTTTAGCTTGTGGATTTGTACAATTTCAGCTAAGACTTCCCATTTAAATCTTTACTGTATATTTGAACTGGCTGGAGTGTTAGTAAAGGAAGAAGAAAGAAACAATTACCCTTTTTTATTTATTTATCCCCCCCCTGAGAACATCCCTTGAGAGTCATGGAGTGAAACGTTCGGACAAAACAAGGCAAATGCCTGATTGCTTTGAAGCAATTGATCTTGATTAAAGTCCCTCCTCTGCGAAATCTCAATATCAAACACAGGAATTACACCCTCCACTCGTTAATTGTTCCAACACGGCCGCCTCGGTGGGAGATGGATTAGCATAATAGAGCTGCTAGTCGCTCTTCAGCACTAGTTGTGTTTTTTAGCTTTTCCTGTTAGCGCTCGTTGAGAGGTGAGAGAGACGGGTCTTTTTTTTGGGACATTTTAAGTAAACTGGTTGCAGACAGTGCTTACGGTAGTGGTAATGATCAGGAACTTTGTTAACTGATTAATTTAACTTTTATAACTTAAGTAAACACGAGTGCTAAGTTACAAAATAGAATTGATTTAACACTCCATTTATTTTTTTGTTAATTTACTTCTGAGAGAAATAAATAGATCACTAAAAGTGTCAAACTGTACCATGTATTACTGTGTTTTTTGGACATGGGGCTATTGTTATACCATTTCTACGTTAATCTATTGTAAACGTAGAAGTCCTCTGTCTTCTGAGTGATTTTAAGCTCATTACTTTGAGGTTGCTTTATGCTAAGGTGTTCTGGGTTGTTGTTAGGGTCAAATTGTAATGCAAGAGCACATTTACAATGTAGAGACACCAATCAGAGACAATGTGATGTTGCTGTCAGTTTGATTTTGAATGGCATTGTTAAACTTTTTAAGTATAAGCATCTATTTTATAGAACGTTTAAGACTGAAATGATCTATAATACTATTTGAATGGAGTCTTTATGTAAAAGAAATAGTGATGCAATGAAAATGAGCTGAAATGAGGCCATTGAGGATGTAGATTGTTTCTTCATCAGAACAGATTTAGGGAAATTTAGCATTACATCACTTGCTCACCAATGGATCATCTGCAGTGAATGGGTGCCGTCAGAATGAGAGTCAAATCAGCTGATAAAAACATCACAATAATCCACAACATGAATCCAGTCTATAAATTAATGTCTTGTGAAGTGAAAAGCTGCTTGTTAGTAAGAAACACATCCATCAAGACCTTTTTAACTTCAAACCATTGCTTCCAGATGAAATTCGAGTCCTCTGTCCATAATTCTACATAAATATGTTAGTTGATTTTATGGTGAGAAGACAACAGGGAATGTACTTTTTTTTTTTTTTTTTTTTTACTGAAGAAAGCATTATTATGGATTCATATTTCTCATTTATATAACTCCTATTTAAGTTAAACACCTTGATGGATTTATTTCCTACAAACATGCAGCTTTTTGCCTCACAAGACGTTAGTTGTTGGACTGAAGTCATGTAGATTATTGTGATGTTTTATCACTGTTTGAACTCTCATTCTGACGGCACCCATTCACTGCATAGGATCCATTGGTGAGCTAGTGATGTAATGCTCAATTTCTTTGAATCTGCTCTGATGAAGAAACAAACTCATCTACATCTTGGATAGCTTGAGGGTGAGTACATTTTTAGTACATGGGTGAACTATTTCTTTAAGCTGTTTGAGCTGAATTAATTGCAGACGCTTAGTATATAGTGGCAGGGACTTAGAATAAAGCCAAACCTCAATGTTTGAGTATAGTTCTGTCCTGCGTGTTTTTTTTTTTTTTTTTTTGAAAGCATACCTAACCATAAATAAGAGCAATGGTAATAGTTATGCAAGTGCCATTGGCTGGTTTCAGTGTGGTAGCTCTGTTATGTACAAATTAGTGCACTCTTAAGTCATTTAGACAGACAGTTGAGTATTTTCTATCCTTATTGCTGCATTCTTCACCTCATTATATCCTTACATGTGCCTGGAGGCCTTGAATCTGACGTGAAGTTGTTCAGCTGTGGGTGGGAAGTTGATTTATTGGTCAGCAGCACAGTTCATTAGTGTGTCAGTGTGTCTGTGCACCTCCGGTCGCATGGTGCTGTTACAAATCCCACCAGCATTTCTGAGCTTTACAGTACGAGCTGTATGTGTGTGTGTGTGTGTGTATGCTTGGGGATGTGAAGACTGAATAAAAAAAAAAGTGAATCTGACCCTGCTACTACTGACCTTAACAGTGTTAAAACCAGTTTCACTCATTTTCCATATTTTCCAATGACATCCTTGTCCAGCATCTGGAGCTGGTGCATATACTGATATTATTCCCCTGTTTTTTTGCTATTGTAGTTTGCCAGATTGTGACCCGAGTGACCCGGTATGAGCTGAAGCAGACTGTGCGATGTACAGCGTCCTCCAAAAGTTTAGAAATGCAAACAAGGATTTAGACAGTGTCAATGTAATTCCTTATCTGTATAAAGTCTTGGAATTATAATAGATGACCAGCAATAATGTTTTTTTTTTAATTATATATAGTTATAATGGCAATATATAAGCAGTACAGTTAGTTTACAGGATTAGATTAATACAGTATTTTTAGTTGAAGATTACTGGGTCTGAAAACCTTTATACACTACTGGTAATTTTTTTTTTTGTTGTATTTTCTCAACAAGGCTGCATTTATTTGTTCAAAAATACAGTAAAAACAGTAATATTAAGAACTTTTGAAAATTATAACTTTCATTTAATATATTTTGAAAATGTAATTCATTCCTGTATTGGCAAAGCCAAATTTTCAGTAGCCATTTCTCCAGTCTTCAGTGCCATATATATATATATATATATATATATATATATATATATATATATATATATATATATATATATATATATATATATATATATATATATATATATATATATATATATATATATATATATATATAAAAAAAAAAAAAAAAAAATCCGCCCACATTATTACTGTTTTTACTATATTTTTGATCAAATGCAGCCTTAGTGAGAATAAGAGACTTGTTTTAAAATCCTGAAAAAATCTTAATTATTCCAAATTTTTGAATGGTAGTGTAGCTCCATTGATTGATTGACAGAACAACTGACCAATGAGATCACAGTTTGTACTGTGTCATAAATCTGGTATTTTAAAGCTGTAGTATTTTACTATTTCGAAGCTCTGGATTCATAAAATTTGTATTTCATAAAGCATGTTTTCATAATTTTGTAGTTTCAAAGCCCTTTATCAATGCAAAGTCATCACTAAATGATAAGGATGTATGCTAATATCTTTCAAAAACCAACTTTGCCTAGGGCATTTCTAAACTTTTAGAGGACACTGTATGTGTGCATGCATATCATTTCATTAACAGTTCACGGAATGAAGAAACAAGTCACTTTTACTGCAGTTTTAATCATGATCCTATGATATCATTATAATTCATTGCAATGTTAGTTATGTTTGTATTTAACAGCATGTGTATTTGTTTGTTTGAGTGAGACTTGTACGTGTGCAATTAAGCCAAAAGTCAGTTTGGCGATTAACTTGGAGAAGAGAGGGTTGATGAGAACATTGGCTCTGAGCGAGAGAGAGAGTGAGACAGATAAATCTTAATAATTCTCTATAATTAGCTCATGGTCTGTACCAATGGGACCCAGGTACACAGCTGCCAGATCCAACTCACCAGCAGTTCACCATCAGGACCCTTTGGGATGTGTGTGTTGCTGTAATGAGGCAGGTGAGAGCAGATGTTGTACACAGGACACTCTCTGGTATATCATCATGATAATACTTTTTAAATGAAACCTGAATATACAGTATCATAATATAGCAGATGCCTTATAAAAAGGATAGTTTTGATTGTATGTTCTGATTGATCAGTACAGCACTTTTTACAGTCCACAATATTATAGGTATGACGCAAAACATTTGAATGTAATTGAATATAACACAAATTATATATATATATATATATGTACAATATCTCACAGAAGTGAGTACACCCCTCACATCTTTGTAAATATTTTATTATATCTTTTCATGCGACAACACTGAAGAAATGACACTTTGCTACAATGTAATGTAGTGATACAGTGTACAGCTTGTATAACAGTGTAAATTTGCTGTCCCCTCAAAATAACTCAACACACAGCCATTAATGTCTAAACCGCTAGCCACAAAAGTGAGTACACCCCTAAGCGAATTGCAAGATGGTGACGCTCTGTTCGGACGCCGTCCAGGTCGCTCCGCTCAGATTTTGCTTTAATTTCATTTTTTTACTTTCTCTTTGTACACATTTCACATCGGCACTGATCACCTATAACAGGGCTGTCCAAACTCGGTCCTGGAGGGCCGGTATATCTGGTATCAGTGATACTTGCCTTGAGTCATAAAAAAAAGATGGCATTACACAAATATTAAAAATAAACTTTGTTGTTTCTACATTAATTCGAAGATTGAATGTGAAATTATTGCAATATAAAAGTATAATTAAAAACTTTAAGTGATAGTGTTAGGTGGGATTAATCACGACTAATTTCAGAAAAATGTGCGATTTAATTAGTTAATTTTTTTAATCGATTGACAGCACTAATATATGTATATCTGTGTCAAAAGTTTGGAATCAGTAGGATATTTAATGTTTTTAAAGATGTTTCTTATGCTCATCAAGGCTACATTTTTAAAATATGATTCATTCCTGTGATGGCAAGATGAATTTTCAAAAAGAAAAAAAGAACAGCATTTACTTAAAATAGAAATCTTTTGTAACAATATACATTACTGTTAAAAAGTTTGGGGTAAGTAAAAAAAAAAAATATTTATTTTTTTAAATGAAATTAATAATATTTTTTTTAGCAAGCATGTTAAATTATTAAAAAAGTATATTAAAGACTTGTTTCGTTAAGACTTATAGATTTCTATTTTGAATAAATGCTGTTCTTTTTAACTTTTTACTAAAGATAAGTTTTAATTAAGTTTCAACTACATTTATTATTGATTCTTATTAATTTATTGCATCCACTGTAAACTGTATATGGTTGCCACAGCATGAATGCAAAAGTCTCTTTTTGCTTGTTTGCTTATCTGTATTTGAATTTAATTTCATTAAGTAGATGTTTCGCTGCTCCATCAGCGTTCTAATGCATTTCTATTGGACTGTTAAATAAATCTTGAATATTTATTAGCCCCACTTATATCCTAGCTCATATATCATCACTGTGTGTGTGTGTGTGTGCATCTTTCTGCTTTCGTTTCATCCCCACAATAAGCCAGAGCAGCACCCACAAGAGGACGAGAGGGGGAAAGCTCGTCAGAGCTCATCTGCTAATTAATGTCTGATTAAAGCAGTGTGCCTGCAAGGTCAGATTTAGTTTCTCCGCTCAGCCTGCATGAACACAACTTCCATACTAATCAACATGTCCGGCTGCACTCGCTTTAAGATTGGTTTAAACTGCCATTCTTCAAAGCTACGTGATCTTGGTTCAAATGTAACAGAGCTCTAGAGAACATCATAGAGAAAGAACATCATCTACTTTCATGGGGATCTGATTGATGCTATGTGTCAATATTGTTCAGTGCACTCGACAATGATGGTGGCATATTCTCATTATCAGAATTGTGTTGTTAGTTCATGAGAATATGCTAATTTGACAGTGACTGAACTGAGGTCTTTTTTGGCCTGTCTCATCTGGGTTCTGTGTAATGTATGCTGTTGTTAGCTACCCACATTGTTGTCCTTTCTGCTTATTAATAGGGTTGGGAATCATGAACTTATTCAGAACCAGTTACATTTTAAATAAAACAATACCGGTTCTTGCAACTGCATTTTTCTGGCAATGCATATACAGAAGAAATTGAACTTTTTTGCACTATACTATTCAGTGGTGCTGCAACACAGCTATCAAATCAGACACCAATGTAGTTCAAATCCTGCATGAATGATTTTAATAAGCCAGTTCTTTCTAATGATTCAGAAGTTTAGCACAGCCAATATAGTCTGATTACAAAACAAATAACTTTGTTACAAATTATTCAGTTCTTTTTAGTGAATCAGTGAACACATGCAGTTCAATTCGCTATTAGACTTACAGTAAATGTCAAGTTTGCCAATTTTCAACCAACATATCTGTAGTATATGGACAATGTAGGACAATATGGACTCTTTCGCCATTTTACCGGCTCCTACTAGTTTATTTGCCAGTGATGCAAATTGCTCCAGGGCTTTTGTTAAAACTAAGGTTTGCACTTGTGCATTTTTGTATCGCTGCCCATGGACAGTCAGATTGGCAGAGGGGTGCTGTCCACTGCATTGTGGGAGTTTAATTTCCTTACCCTTCTGGCAAAAGGGAGCATCTCTGTAGATTGAAAAAATAAATAAAATAAGCAGTGAATTACCATTTTAAGTCTATAAAAGCTTTGTCAGCAGTATTTTAAAAATATTAATGAATAAAATATATTGCCATTTGTTTTGGTTTAATATATTTTAGCAAATATATACACTGTGAAAAGTGATAAGTTGACTTAACTTTAAAAAATTGAGGAAACCTGTTGCCTTAAAATGATTAAGTAAATAATAATAAATAAATAAAAAGTTAACTTAATTTTTTAAATGATTATTTACTTGATAATTTTAAGGCAAGGGGTTTCCTCAATTTTTTTTTTTTTTTTTTTTACAGTGTAGCTGAGTTGAGTTTAATATATATTTAAGGTATGTCATTGGAATGCATTCACTAAAAAGTTATATAAAAGATCCTTGTAACCTTTTTATTTATTTTTTTGCAAGAATTGTTTTTCACTTACTGACTGAGGAACTGCATTTTTTCCCAATAAATCAATAAATAAGTCAATAAATTCTTTACAGTTCCCATCCCTATCATCATAGATTTACACAGATATTCACAAATATCTAAGAAAAACTCAGTATTTTGTTTAAAAACATCTTTTAGACAAATGATTTTGAACATTTTGATGCTGTGCTAGTGGTGCCAAATTACAAGTTGCTCGAGACAAACCTCGAGTGATTGCATCCCAGTTAAAGTTCCATTTCTAGTGCTGTTTAGCATTCATTATGTGTTTTTATGTCAAATTACAACCTAATGTTTTATTTAATGTTATGCTTGTTGAGATTAAGGTTCCTTTGGAAAAACCTGTAACTCTTTTACTAACTGCCCTAAAATGAGCAATTTCTGGAGAATAAAGCCCACTGTTTCTGTATCTGGTGCAACTTCCTATTGACCCTGTGTTACAAGTACAGTCCAATAGTTCACTTTACAGAGCCTAAATATCTTCCATGAATGCTAATACGTAGATGTTCATTGAAACCCAGTTGTTGTGCACTTTTCTATCAGTTTACAAATGTGAGCCCGTTGTTTGCGTGTGTTCTCACCATGCTGCTTTTCCAAGGGTCCTCAATGCCGAGTAATAAGCCATTTATTTTGTTTTAGTCTCTCTGTTGAAACGGAACCCATGCCGACAACAATAGCCTTTCAAATCCTATTGCTTACTTGCCTAATTTCCGCGGAGAGGAGGAACCTCAAATTTTTCCCCTCCGCCTCTCCGTGGAGGAGCGGGTGTTAGGTCATTACGTGAAGATGAGAAGAATGAGTGCTCTGTACGGGGCCCGTGTGGTATTGATCTGATTGACCGCCGCTAAGGATGTGACTCCGAGCTGTTATTGGTCTGTTTGGGAAGGCAGCCGTGTCCTCTGGAGTTAAAGTGTCTGAATTAAGTGTGTTTGAAAGGTAGCGAATGTAATGCATTCTGAATTGACTGCGCTGCATGATGACTCTATTCTAGTGGTGGCGCTCAGCTCTGGCCGTCTCGAGTCTGCAGGCGACGGCCTGTTACTGTGAAATGAAGTGTAGGAAGGGCTAGCAGCCACTTTTGCACTGATTTCCAAGAAAATGAGCTGAAAAATATGGATGAAATGGTGTTTGAGATGTTGGTGGCAGTGCTATGTTTTTTTCTCCACTCTTGTAATCTCATTGGCTGTTTTCAGCTGCTCTCTTGCTAAATTGCTAGTCAGGATGATCTGTCTATCTGTCCGTCTGTCCGTCTGTCCGTCCGTCTGTCCGTCATATATATCGATCTATTGTTTTATCATTCTATCTGTCATTCTATCAATCTCTGTCATTCTGTCTGTCTGTTCTTTTTGGTGTTCTTTCTATCATTCATTTTATTGAACTAATTTTATCTATACCATTCTATCTATCGTTCGATTATTCTGTTTTTCAGTACTATATTTCTGTCTGTCAGTCGGTATATTGATAGTTCTGTCATTCTGTCTATTTGTCTTATAGACAATCTATCAGTTTCTTTGAATTTCAATTTTAATTGAACTTCCTTACATTGAAATTCAAATAGTATTTGGCGAAGCAAGAGATGTGAGTTGGCTTGAATCTTTGGCTTTTTCTCACAGATTAGTCACATACTTAAAACATGAAAGGCTGATGAGCTTCAGTCTTGTCGTGTGTGCTTGGTTTTTGGCTCAGTTCTCCCTGAGATCAAACCGGTGCTCCATGCTCCATTTGAGGCTGAAATCCACTCTTAATTGCTTGGCCACTTGCAAAATCAATTTGGGATTTAATTGAATCCATAAATGCCTTGGTGGCTGCTTGCACTGTACAATCCCAAAGATTGTGCTATAGATTATTGGTCTTGAAAGTTAAAGGTGTTTAGGGCCGCTTTACTGCACAAGCACAGCAAGTCAGTGTTTATGTGGAAAAGTGAAAGGAAATAGTTTAGGATACCTAACACCTGATATACGTTCCGAAAGGAGGATACACATGAATGGGGGAAGTTATCTAGTCAATATGGTTAATGTAAATGTCCTTTTTTTTAGTGGTTCGATTTTTTTTTTTTTTTGGAAGCTGTTAAGTTACTCTGTATCATGATTAAGAGGGCTTGAAATCTGTTAGTTCAATGTGAATTAACCAAATACAACAGTAGAAACATTCTCAAATGTCAAGAAAAGATAAAAAATAATAAAAGATTTTGTAAATAAAGGAGACAAGGCATGTGCAAAATTCCTGATTGCAAACTTAAATATCAGTTTTGGAGTGCATACATGTTTTTCTCTGTATATCTATTATTCGACTAGATTTGGGACTGGTGGGTCCCAGAACTCCATAACAACTAAAATATTAAACTTAAGGGGTCCGTTTTCTATCATTTAAGTGCTTAATGTATTTTTATAACACTGAATGTAGGCTACTATACATAAAAAAAAGTTTTAGTTTTTTTAAGCAATAGCACTATTCAATTATTCAGCAGTGAAAACTGAAATATCTTATGCAGTTTTCATGATTTGTCTACAATAAAGCTGCTTTTCTAAGAGAAAAATAAACAAAAACCACTGAATTTTGAATTTAATCTGAAATTTCTATCCCAAATGAGCTGCAATGTTTTTGTTTATTTTTAGTTGTTCATTCACATAAATTACTAAATTATTTATATGTTTGTGTTGGCTTTATAACCTCCTAACAGGTATTTTCTGGTAATGTTAACACTAGTATTTGGTGCATGATTAGATTCAAATGAAGCTGCCACAGAAAATGCTGAGTTTCCATGTTTCCTTCTGAAAGGAAAAGCTGATATGGTGCATTTTGTAAGGAATGACCTGGGTTCAATACAAGTTGTGTTTACAACATCTGGGGCATGTTGTCGGTTATCAGGTACACTCATTTAAACTTGAAACTAAAATAGTTTTTAAAGCAGCGCTTCTACAGTTAAAGTCTACAGGGAAAGATATTCCAGATGGTTTTGAAGCAAAAATATACTTTCAAAGCAGTTTGCATTTTACCATTTATTGCAGTGCAATGTCTCCCACTATAGACGTCCTTCATAAATGCAATATTATACACATAATTTTGGTTTGCTTTTTCTTAGTGAGCGGCAATTTGAATTTATTTTCAGTGTTAACTGGCAATATGCCACAGATACTGTCGATAGAGCTTAACTTGTATTGAACTGAGAATGATCCTTTATCTACTGTCCTTATGTGGAAATTTCCAGAAACCCAGCATGCATAGTTTGAGAATATGATTGACCACTCATTGTCAAATAAATGCTTCATTCCCACCAGGATAACTTTGATTTTGTGACATTCTATGACTGCAGAAATAAAAAAAATATCTGTGAATATTCTTGTAACATCTTCATTATATATTCTTGTCATTTTGTACCTGTGCTTCATTATTGAAGTACAAAATATTAAATCATCCTGCCTAAATACATTTTACAGCCTCGTTCTCCTGGACAAAAAAACTGGAGATGTGCAGACGTTGCAGTCTGACAGATGTTTAATTGAGTTGTACAATTGATGTAGTAGCAGTTAATAATCTGTCTTCACCTTGATACTCCGCCCTGATCTTTATCTGCAGCCGTGTTTTACAGGCCTATTTTCTATTACAGCTCGTACACCTTGTGTATTGTGTGTATGTGTGTGTGAGAGCGAGAGAGAAAGAGAGAGAGACAGAAAGAGTGTGTTTGTAACGGGGCGAACGAGACCTGAGGCGTGTGGATCCATGTGCAAGTTTTTATTAATAGACGTGGTCAAAAACACAGGCAGGGTCGAACAAATGGCAAACAGGTATATTGAGGGCAAGACAGATGAGTACTCAAGTAAACGGGTGTGGGATTCAATTGGCAGACAATATCCAGTGGGCTTGACAAGAGGGATAATCCAGGTACACGAGCAATGGTCCAGGCAGGGACAAACAGAGTCCAAATGGAAGGCAAAGGGTTAATCCAAGGTACAAGGCAGAAGATCAGGAACCAGACAACAAGGCAACACGAAAAGACTAGACTTAAACTAAAATATGAAACGGAAACTAGGAATGGCTCCGTAAAGCAGCTAACACTCGAAGAGTGATAAACGTAGAACAATACAGGAGATTGAACCCAAAAACAAACACAGAAAGGCTTGGTAAGTAGCTGACACTAGGAGAGTGCTAAATGCTAGACAATACTCAGCAACTAGAACAGCATCTGAGTGTGTAGTGTGTGTAATAGCTCTTAGGTCAGTGTGTAATTAGTGACAGCTGTGTGATCAGTGCATTCAGCTGTGTATGTGCAATCAGTGCAATGGATGATGGGAATTGCAGTCCAGTGTGGTGTGTGGTGTGAGTCAATATGATGGAGAGGCAACCTCTTGTGGCAGTCGGACGGAAGGCCATGGACCAGATTCGTGACAGTGTTACTCTCTCTGGCCTGAATGGGCTGCAGTTTTTGGAGCCTTTTTTTTTTTTCTTCTAATCTCATTACGGACTAATTTCACCTCAGAATGTGGGACTCAAGCCAGAACCAAAACAAACACACACACACACACACACACTCTTATTTGGATCCACTGACATCTAAAGTGAAATAAATAGATATTCTTCCGTTAAATAAAATACTTCTTCTAATTATGTAATGGGATTGCCAGGCTGATTATTAGATTTACTTTTATTTACACAAGCCTGCGATTAAAATGCCACCTGCTCTCTTTCTGTGTGTGAGTTTCACTGGAGATTTATAAAATGAGCAATTCTAGTCTTGGCTTCTGATTGGTCAATACAATACTTCAGTCGTGCTGAAATCCACATGTCTGTGATTCTATTCATAAGATTGCATGGTTACTCATACTTTATTGCTTGTCATACTTTATTTTACTTTATCAGTGGTTCTCAGTTTTGGTTTTCATACTCCTCTTCAAAATGATTGAAAAACTTTTGTGATCATCTGATTGCTAATCAGTATTGGTGCCAAATGCTGGCACTTAATAATGTTAAAAAATGAAAATTATTTACATGCATTGATTTAGTAGATCATTTGTCTAAAAAGAAAAGAGGAAATCTAAAAATAAACTAAAATGTATTTGAAATACATTTATGATGTTTTAAGTATACTACAAATACATTTACATATTTTTTTGTTTTATAAAAATACCTTACAATTGTACCTTTGCTTTACTAAACTGGTATACTTAAAGTCTGCTAAATTGGAACAACTAATTTTGGCTTGTGCGGAAGTAGTGCTGAAGTCCAACTAAAGATATACTGAGGTATATTTTATTAGATTTTTAATAAATTATGGCATAGGCTTTTTTTTTTTTTTTTTTTTACTAGGGTAGGAATTTTGCCAACAATATTAGCCTTGAAGTAAAAGCCTTTGTAACTTGTTTTTTAAATCTGTTATTATATTATATTATATTATATTATAAACAATAAATAATATAATACTATTTTTTTTTACAATTTTGGTGTTGGGAAAAAATGTATATTAAAACCATCAACAATGTTAACCTTGAAGTGAAAGTTTTTCTTGTAACTTGTTTCTATCATCTCTGTATATTATATTATGAATTCAGTTTAAGCATAATTTGTTATTGGAAAGAAACCTACATTTTTATTCTATGTTCT
Organism: Barbus barbus; assembly: GCF_936440315.1. Taxonomy (NCBI): domain Eukaryota; kingdom Metazoa; phylum Chordata; class Actinopteri; order Cypriniformes; family Cyprinidae; genus Barbus; species Barbus barbus. The sequence continues at coordinate 26,226,720 of NC_136751.1, forward strand.
GTCAGTGTTGTAAAAATACATTTGGAATTTGAATGATACGTAATAATGTAAAATAAAGAAGAAAATTATGTACATTATTCATTTTACTGATGTTTCGGTCCAAATAAAAGGCAAAAAAAATTAATAAATGAAAAGCACTTGCAATTTTGCTTTAATTTTGCAGTTTTGGAGCCAACACTATTAGCCTTGAAGTTATTTTGTATTATTAATAATACAGTGTTGTATAATCAATATTATATTCCATAATCATTGAAAAACTCTAATAATACACTTTATGTACTTTCAGTTCTGTAATAATACATGAGGCATTTTAATAGAAAATGACTTTTTGAAAAATTTAAAATATATTAAATAAAATAAAAAATAAAATAAAAATCACAGTTGTTTATGTTGTTTATCACCCCCCCCCCCCCCCCCCCCCCCTTCTGCTATTCAGATTTGGTGCATTAATAATACAGGTGAGAACTTTGTATGCAGTGAGCGTATTTGACCATATAAGGAGAAGGGGAGGAGACAAAACTGTCTGAATGAGCTGTCTGAAAAGCTGAATGAGATTTCAAAAGACAAGTCTTCATACTTTGAACACCACTGGCATTTAAAACTTTCCGTAAATGCTCCTCCTGGTGTGTGTGTGTGTCCACAGGTTGATGGGTCACTGGTGCTGTAAAAGCCAATAGTCTCTGTAGGTCTGTGATGTACTGCTCGCTTTCAAGGGGAAACCCTGAGCACTCTGCAAGCGGACGAGCTGATTGGATGAGGAAATTGGCCGCAATAATAACCAGGGCTCTCATTAATATCAGTGCAGGGTCCGCAGGGATCTCTTATTCATTTCTCTCCCCTTTCTCTCTTTCTTTCTCCCTCAGTCTGACTCCAACCTTTGTGAATAGCTGAATACATTGAGAATAGAAAAAACATTGCGTAAGTAAACACTTGGTATTCTGTTTGGTTACAGGCATCTCTAGTGCCTCTGGTAGATGGGGTCTTAGCCTGAATATCTCACACCACATGAAGGATGGTGCACAGTCTCACAATGACAGTTCTTATGCTATTCTACAGCCTTTTCTTCTTTACAATA